>NC_067401.1:159722694-160922694 GCF_016432865.1 Antechinus flavipes
GTCCACAGCATCTTACAAACCCAACTAACTCCCCCCTTCCCCCAACCTTTGCCTCCTCCTGGAACTATCCTGGAAGCTCTATTTACCTATTGAAGCACTTTTTTCCCATCAAAGAAGAGAGAAAGAGTTTCAAACCCACCCACTGAAGTCATCACAAGCAGCAAGTGAAAACCTGTATTTTAAATGCGTATTTGTATTCCTGTGTTGTTACAGCAACTCTTAAAGTATTTGGGCATTAACAATGATTTTAGTCCAAGGTGATAAGTGCTCTGAGATTGGAAGTGGGAAAACTAACCCAAAAAAGAAAAGAGAATTTCCTTGGATCAGGCAGAAGTGATGATGAGTTAAATAGAAAATTTCTTCAATTTTACTCATCTCTGAGCCTAGCCATATGCCTGACTACTCTTTAACCTGGAGAAAAACTTAACCTATAAACAAACCATCAGCAGTGACAGCATGGTGTTCTTTGTCCAATAACCACTCTGTACTTAGCAACCAACCATCTCCAACCTGGTTACATACAAAATAATCCCCAAATTTGTTCAATCTCATTATAGAGTAGGCCTTCTGTGAAGATGACAGAGTAGAGGACTATAACAAAGAATACAATTTAATTCTATTAAAAGTAACTCAAACACTGTCATTGTCCTTTTCAAGAACAAAAGACAAATAGTAACAACAAAGCCAGACTAACTTGTTTGGTTGGTTATAAGTTAATATATCTTAACGATAATTATTTCTATTACCTCATAGTAATTGAAATATAAACTCTACAAAAGAAAAGAATAATTCTTTCAATTTGGATTTAATCAAGGCCTAGCCATCCTATTTACTATTTACTAGATTCATAATCACACCAAAAAAATGAGAGCTAAGATAATTTCATAGATAATTCAAGTTCCAAGACATTTATGCTTTATTTATCTATGTTTTTGTGCAGTTATGGAATGGTGCTGAAGAATTAAATTGAACTGACAAATAGCTCCATACTTTACCACTATGAAAATGATGGTGTTTAAGATGTATGTATCACTTAATTATGAAAAGGACATTAAGTTATGAGAAGAAAAAATTTGAGAAAAGCTGAAAGAATGCAATGGAGACCTTAGTTTTCTTTCATCTTTAATTTTTAGAGACACAAATATTTCATTTTGAATTTATAAACAACTTCAGCATGGTTGTTTGCTTGCTGCATCTGTTTTCCAAAAAGCCCAAGAACTGTGTTCTGTTGAAAGAAAAGGAGAAAATGTGATCACCCTAAGTGACATTTGCAGTTCTTAAGAGAGCTTACTAACAAAATCAAACAAATATATAATATACGTAAATAAATCTATTAAATATATAGTTACATATGTTTAATTTACACAAAATGATTTTGATTCCTGAATGAAGCTACTTTGTTTGAAGTTTAAATAAAGAGAGAAAAAATATCACAAATGGTTCTATAGTTTCAGGATACAAAATAAGCAGATCTAGATAACTTTGAGAACTAGGATTTAAACATACACATATACACAGGTGTACACACACATACACATGTACATAGTGTCCCAACATTCTTAGTTCAATTTAAAGTTGTAGCTTGTCATAAGACTTTTGGGACATTTTGTGTGTACATAAACGTATGTGTACAAATATAACTATATATTCACAATTTAGATCTACAATTTCATCAGTGTAAAGAAGTCAAAGTGCATGAACTTCATCCACTAATGTAGATTCAGTATTTTTCTGTAATTTACTCTATTACAGAGTTGCCTTGATGCTCTGAGGAATGTCTGTGATCACACAGGGTGTATATAAAAGAGGAAAGACTTGAACCCATTTCTTCCTGATTGAAGGGCAACCTATTAGCTACTCCCACATGTTGTCTTTCATCCAGATACATGATCATCATTATAATGATCTGTCTGAAGGCTATGTTAGAAGCCTGAAAAAACTGCATCTATGTAAGCACTATGGATTATTTAAAATTTTTGTCCATTTCTTATTTTCTTCTTATTATTTCTATTTGGGCCCTTAAATGCCTTAGATTTGTCATTCTTAGTTAGATGTAACATCCCTCCCCATCCCACCTCCATCTTAAAGCCATATTATATAGTGAATAGTATCAATTCATTCCAAATTAGGCCCTAGATAGATTATTTGTTAATATGATGCTGGGGCTAGTTCTTTCTAGCTCAAGAGAGTTGATTGTTGACTGTCCAGACTTAAGAACATGAGGGAGAAAATGCTAATAATGCAGATTAAAATTAAAAGTGTGTCATGCATATATTTTCCCCCAGATAATTTTTTTTTACATTTCCCAGCATGCTCATAGTATATTCCAACCTCATGTCTATCTTTCAAGAAGATAATCAAGAAAATGTCCTTGAATAAAACTTTTTCCTCTTAGCTCTTCCCCTATGTCACTCCCTAGAAAGCAGATTCTAGTACAGAACCACAACAATAAGAAATTGGCAGAATCCTTTAAAAACCCAAATATGATTTTTTAAAAGATATGTTTGTCAAATTTCCAGAAGACATAAAGCTGGGAGAGATTCTGAATGACAAAATCCCAATGATGCTGATTGGCTACAACTTTGAGCAAACTTGGAACTAGTAAAATGAAATGTAATACAGATAAATGTATAATCTTGCTTTTTTTAAAAAATGGTTTCTTTATTAGAACATGGAGGTGATATGATGATACAGCAAATCAGAAAAAAAAAACCTGAGAATTTCACTACACTGAAAACTCAATAATAATTAATAGGATGATATGGCAGTAAAATGCAAATGTGATAGACATATTTCCCCCCAGATTTGTGGTTACATTTGTGAAGGGTATTTTTCAGCAAATGATTTGTAGGGGAGAGAAGATGTGAAGAGCATTCCTACAGCCAATGTGTTTTAGAGGCAAATCATAAAGACACTTCTGACTCGAAGCCCAGATTTCCCAACCATTTCAGCAAGCGGGTCTCACAGTATGAGGTTAAATCACATTAACAGAGTCATGTCTAGAACTAAAAAATGATAGTTTCTGTATTCTCTGCTCTATTCAGGTCACATTTGACCTATGGCATTCAGTTTTAGAGGTCACAATTTAGGAAAGATATTTATTTAAAAGTTAAAAAGATTCCAGAGGAAGACAAGATTGCAAAGGCGTATGTTGTGTTTAATCGAAGGAAAGGAGAACATTGAACCTAAAGAAGAGAAGATTTAGGAGGTGTACATGCATCTTCACATATATGAAAATCTATCCTGGATAGATTAAATTTATCTTTGTTCTTAGAGAGAAGAACTGGGAGTTTAGAGTAGAAGTTACAAAAAGTTTTTCTTTAAAAAAAAAGTTACAAAAAAGGCAAATGTAAGCTTGACAAAAGGAAAACTTTGTAACAGAGCTATCCAAAAATAAAATAAGCTGCCCTGGGAGGAGATGGATTGCCCCTCAATGGAAGTCTTCAAAAGGAGCTGATCATTTGGTAGGTATTTTAGAATCCTTTTTCAGGTATGATTTGGACTACATGACTTTTCGAATCTTTTTCAACTTTGAGATCCTAGGATTTTCCATCTTTGAAACAGAAACATGTGTTAACAGAAGAGATAGCTCTAAGTGAAGTTTATTTTGTACTTCCTAGGGTAAACAAGAGCAGCAGAGGTAAGAGGAAAGAAGCACTCACTTCTTTTTCCCTATCCAGCTGCTTCTCATCACCTGATCTCCCTTATTCCTGTCTTTTTACAAGTCCAGTGGCATATAGAAAACATTTAACAACCAACTCTTTTTTAAAAATTGTAAAAATATAATTTTGATACACTTTTAAGTTTAATATGGATAATTAACATTTTCTTCACTACTTTCTTAAGTCTAGATAAATCAACAAAATAAATTTGTAGCCCATTTCTGAAATATGCATGTTCACATTAAAACATTGACAATTTGCTTTGGTTTCAGCATTCATTCTCCTATCCAAAGTCCAAATTGCATTTGCTTCCATAAACATACATATTATGTACACTTTCTTAGAATTTGAATATAGGACTATTAACATGCCAAGGGTCCTTGTCATCCCTATGGAAGATATAAATAAAGTGCTATGGCTGAAATAACTTCTTATTCCCAAAGGACAAAACCACAAAACTGGATATTTCCCGTGTAAAAAACACATCTCCTTGGGACTCTAAAAATCATTCCCATTTTCCTTCTCTCTCCTTTTTCTAGCATGCTAAACATGCATTTGTGTGCATGTATACACACAAATATACAAGTAGTCATCTTTTTTAAAAGTCTTTTTTACTGCACCTTTTAAAGAATTTCAGAAAAGATAAATGATAGAAGATGAGACATTCGATTGATTTTGCTACTGATTCTTGAATAACTTCAATTAAAGGTATCTTTGAGACAGACTCAGAAAGTGCAAATTATTTTAGAGATTATCTTGGACCAACATGTTTAGAAATTGGTAGTGGAAAATGCAATGATAAACAGATGTTTCTGAAGATTAGCTTGTCTTAGGCTCAAGACCCCAAACATTTGCATCGTTTCTCCTTCCCCCCTCCCACTACATACTTACTCCCTTATCCCAAACATTGGATTACAATGAAAATAAGAAAAGAAATAATAAGTTATCACTAATGTACTATGGTTAGGGAAAAGAAGAAATGAACACTGAATAATTTGTGATTTCTTCCTTAAAGCTTAAATTTTTGAACTCACCTTTGAAGCACGTGGGAATTTCAATATTTCCATCTAGGCACTGAGCATCCTCAGTGTAACTGCATTTCCTTTCTTTATCTTTACAGAAGAAACTAATGACTTCACCATGCAGAAGTCCATTCTTAAGATTATCTTGGATGGTCACCTTCTGTCCTTTGTATAACACAGTAGCTTTTTTCACAGGAATTTTACAAGACGCTGGAAGAAATAATATTTGTGAATAATCCTCAGTCAAATTAAAGAAAGTTTGGTGAAAATTTCTCTTAGGGAGATCATATATTATGAGTCAATCCATGAAGTACATTGGAGAAAGTATTGAATTCAGTGTCATTAAGAATTTCAGTAATATTCTTATTATTTTCCTCAATGAATTTAACCTTTAGGAAGGCATAACACCAGAAATACAAAAATTAAAATGGACATAGTGTCTGCATTCAAAGAGCTTATTTACATTTTAGTAGAGAGGTAAGATGTACTAAATAATGATAAGACAAGTTAGAACGTATCTCATATATAATAAAATACTCATTCATGGATCAACTATTCGATATGAAAGATTCTTCCAATGATTAAATTGTAACTCATAAACACCTTTTTTTTCTGCTGAAAATAAATGCTCAAGGCCTTTCTTCATTTCCCTTGTCATAATGAACACAAGGCTAGAATACTTTAATTGGCCACTTCCTATCATAAATTTCCTATGGTTTTGTTTAGTAAAAATGCCAAAATTTTATCTCTGCCAATAGTATATACATTAACTGGTCATTTGACAAGAATCTAACATTTAGAGTAAAAATAATTTAAATGAAAAATTCCTTTATTTTTTAGTCATTTCAGTAGTGTTTGACTCTCCATGACTTCATTTGGGGATTTTCTTGGCAGAGATACTAGAGTGGTCTGCCTTTTTCTTCTTCCATTCATTTTGCAAAAGAGTAACTGAAGCAAATAGCTAATAAATGTCTGAGGCTAGACTCATAAAGATGAATCTTACTGATTTTAAGCCTAATGCTCTATCCATTTTGCTACCTATCTGCCCTTAAAATGTATAGAGGGTCTAAAAATTATCTTATTCTTAATACCTTCTGGATCTTCCCTATCATCCTGCTACCATTATTGCTGATGAGGAAGGATGGAGACATAAAAAATTAAAATCCAGTTTTAATTTTTGTTTTTATAGGTTGCGATAGCTGACAAAAATTCATCAGTCACCAAACAGCTGGTTTCTTTGTGTTGTGCTCCTTCATAATTAGTTTTATTTTGTTATCAGAGGGATAATTGAAGACTTTTTTAGCATGGAATAACCTCTCAACCCTTATATGAAGCCATAACCTCCAAGACCCATAGTTGTAATTTAGTCATTTTTCAACTCATTATGCATCCTTTTGGGTTTTCTTGGCAAAAAATATTAATTAGAGTGATCTGCCATTTTCTTTTCCAGCTCATGTTACAGATTAGGAAACTGAGACAAGCAGAGTTAAGTGACTTCTCAGGGTCACATAACTAGAAAGTGTCTGATGCCAATTTTGAACACAGGAAAAGTAGTTTTTTTGACTATAGGTTTGACACTCTAAGCACTGTAATATCTAGCTATCCCTGTCTCATAGTACATACAAATGGAGATGAACCTATTGAAAAAGTTATGTGACCATTGTAGGAAACTATTACCAATACCTTCAGGAAAGAGAGGGATCTTAAGTTCATGCTATATATAGATCAATGAAAGGTACTGAGGTCCTTAATATGGAGGAAAGATTTTTAGGAAAAATAACTATTTTCAGATATTTTTTTTAAAAAACACATAGAAAAAGGAACAAAAAATATTGGCCCCAAGAAGAGAATGAGAAAATCCACCTTCGTTTCATTAAATAGGTAGAGATTGAGTACAGAACATATAAGACACAGTCACCATAGCAGTTGGTTTTGTGTAACTATTATTCTTTGTTTTAAGGGAAGGCTCTGTGAGGGAAGAGAGAGTGAATGAAAGGAACATCTGGAAATGACTGTGATATAAAAACAAAGTATATATATATAAAAATAGGGATTAGTCTTGTTCTACTTGGCTTAAGAGAGAAAAGACTTCATAACAATTTGTATGAATTGGGGGGAAAAAGGCAAATTTAAAGTTGATATAAGGAAAAACTTTTTCTCTAAGCAAAAGTGAGATGATCACCTGCTGGGAAAGTTTCTTGTTCAATTGTAGGTTGAATAAGTTGAGCTCTGAGGTTCCTACCAACTCTGAGTTTTAATGACTCTGTGTTTATGCTACCAACTCTTATTCCAAGCAAATTTCCTAAATATGAGGCTATCTCATACACATGTGAAATTTGAATACTTGTGCATAGGATAGTAACTTCTATGACATGATTATGGTATGGGTCATAGTACCAAAAATCCCTCAGATAAATTCAAAGAATTCCCATAATGTAAAATACATTTTCATACCTTTACATGTTGGTGATGCAGACCAGGTTCCAAATTTTCCACATTCTACTTCTTCTGGTCCATCTAGAACATACGTTTCATGGCAGCCATAAATGGCTTTGTCCTTATAAAAAAGAGCATGACTTGCAGGATAATTTACAAATCCATTATCTGGTCTTGTTGGAAAAGGACATTTTACTTCTGAAAACATATACCCAGAAAGATTTGTCAAAGAGAAAGAAATAACAAAGCAATTGTGGTTTATAATGAATGATCAGTAGCATGAGTTTTAAATTTAATTCCTTTCTATACTTAGCACTATTCTGGCAAATGTTTAACAATCAGCTCTGTGAGAGAGAAAAATTAAGCATGGAACAATTTTACATTTCATCTGCATTATTAGCATTTTTTCCATCATTTTCTTATGAATAGCCAATCAACAAGACAATAAATGAAAGCCTAATTTGCTGACTTATGAAGTGTGAATGCTTGTATTAGAAATTTGATAATTGACCCTCATGAACCCATATGAACTGATTCCAGCATAGTGCTGACTACATAGCATTGACTTTGTTGTATATTTCTGAAAAAGTAATTTAATTTCTTAGTCTCAGTCTGCCAAATTTAAAAGCAAAAAATAATTTATTTTCTTTCCTCTTCAGGGCCCCTAATGATTTTATTTTAAAAACATTTAAAAATCTGTGATGATTATTAACCATCTGTCAAACCAGTTGAACTTTGAGATAATTACAAGTAATTTTTACAAATTATATATAGCTCCTAACAATCATTGTGGCACTTTTTTTTTCAAAAGAAAATAATCCCATCCTGCCTCTCTTGAATGTGAAAATAAAAAATAAAATAGATATAAACATATCCCCCCAATATACCCACAACATCATTAGTTAATTTAGAAATAACAGGACAAGAGCTTGCTGGTGCTAGACTCATTCTAAGAATCCTTAGAACTCTTGTGAATTGCCCTGCTTCCATCAAGATCAGCCTTCAGCAACATCTGATATACATTTAGCCAATTGGTTTCACTTACTGTCTTTATTGGCCTTGGTCCTTATAAACACAAGTGTCATATCTAAAGCTATTTTTGGTCTGAAATCATTAAGTGAGGTTTTTTTTTTTTTCACAATAAATCATTACAAAATAGTTTAACTTTTCTTAAACATAAAAACATGTACTTCAAAGTTCCACCAAGACTTTACTCCATTTCAGTCATACATAGAAATGAACTTAGATAAGATCTCTTCATTTTGTACAAACATTTCACTTCCATAATTAAAAATTCTGACATTCCCTTAACCATAATCTCCTCTCACTCCACCTCTTTCCACTTCATTCCTCCTCCAGCTGTTCTTAACCCTAATTGAGACATCTAACCCCTTTACCCCTTAATAATTTCTGAGGCCATCACCCCAATCTGACTTTACGTCCATCTTGCTCTAACTGAAAATCAATAATTAGTCATTTCAGTTCTACATTGTCCTCTCCTCTTAAATTCTTTGATCCCCTTCTGTTCTGTTCTTGCTATGGATTTACTCTCATTTTATGTCTTCTCTACTCCTGTTCAAGAGCAACTTAACACTGATGAAGAAGGCCTTATGTATTGATTAGCTTACCCGATCTCAACTGGCCCTCACTACAGCAATATAATCCTTTATTCCTCCTAAATTGATTCATGGTTCACTCTCCATTGAAGAGTGAACTTTTCCTTCCCCAAGCTTCTGGCATTTCCCCCTACCCTCTCAGTTGAGAACCTTATTTATTACTTAACTGAGAAAAAAATTTTTTTTCCATGAGCTCCATCTTCCATTCTTACTTCCCAACTTCTTGATATCATCTCCCATTTTTTCCTCCTTTTTTCTATTCTCTGAGAGTTAGTCCTTCCCTTTTCTAAGGTAAATCTCTGTCTATACTTGATCCTGTTCTCTCCCTTCTCTACAGATTGTATCTTCAGTTACTAACTATCCCCACATACTTTGAATCTTCCCCTATCAATTAATTATTTCCCTCCTACTTTCAAACTTGCACAAGCATCCCTTATTCTTAAGAACAAAACAAAACAAAAACATTTCAGTTTAAAAACAAACTCTGCTAAATGAAGCTAACTATATTCCCTGCCTCCATTTTCTCTCCTTCTATTTCTCAACTCCTTACATCTGATTTCCAAACTCATCAACTCAACTGAAACTGCTCTCTTCAAAATTATCAATGACTCTTAATTATCAGTCTTCCTCCTTCCTCCTTCATTAACTATCTGCCATATTTAACATTGTTAAACACATTTTTTTTTCCTGTACACTACTATCTTCTCTCTGAGTTTTTCTGATTCTACTTTCTTCTGGTTTGCCTCTTACCTAATTGATTATTCTTTTTCAGTCTTCTTTACTCATTTCTAACTGCATTACTCAAGTTTTTGTCTGGAGCCCCTTTTTCTTCTTCCTCTTTACTCTATCTCAGCCACTTCATTAGTTGTCAAGGGTTTAAATATCCTCTCTATGGGGCAGCTAGTTGGTAGTGGATAGAGCACCAGTCCTGAAGTCAGACAGACCTGAGTTCAAATCTGATCTCAGATACTTAACACTTCCTGGCTGTGTGATCCTGGCAAGTCACTTAACCCTAACTGCCTCAGCAAAAAAAAAAAAAAAAAAAAAAAAAAAAAATCTATCTATCTATCTCTATCTATCTATCTATTTATCTATCTATCTCTCTCTCTCTCTATATATATATATATGCAAATTACTAAATTACTTCCAAATATACAAATAACTCTATGCAAATTACTTCTAAATCTATATATCCTGCCTCAATCTCTTTCCTCAGCTTCAGTCCTATCAATTGTACATTGGACATTTCAAAAGAATGCCTGGAGATGTAATGACCGTGTATTTTAAAATCAGTAGGAGTCAGGAATTCAGGTTAAGGGAAAATTCTAGATCTTTATTTTGCAGAGGTGAAGGGAAATGGCAATAGGAAGTATTAGCGACACTAACCTGGCCAGCCTCTCTGCCTCTCTCTCCCCACCCACCAAAATCGTCTCTATGTCATTTCCTATACAATACATCACAACTTACACAAAGAGTGGGCAGGGCCATTCTTTCTCCAAGCATATATTATTAATAGAGTATTGTCCAATTGCTATTTAGCCTCATGTGCTTGGGGCCTCAGTGCATCAACTCTAGCCCATTACATGAAGACATCTTAAACTCAAAAATGTTTTAAATTCCATTGTTTTCCTGATTAAAACCCCTCTCATATATATTAGATGATACCATCATCCTTCTAGGAACTCAAATTCAAATTCTGGATTATCCTGGATTCCTCAACTTCTGTCACTATACATGTCCTACCATGATATACGTCTCTTGCAACTGTTCAGGTAGGTGGTGGTGAATGTTGACAATTAGTTCTCTTAAAATGTATGATATACATTTTATGTATGATGTATAATGCCCTAAAATATTAAAAAATTTTAATATTTTAATTGTGTTAAAATTAATTATTGCACTTACCTCGGCATTCTGGTAGTTCAGTCCAATTCCCATGTTCTGTGCATCTGATCGTGTCATTCCCAAACATTGCATAATGGGGCAAACAGTCAAAGACTGCTGTGTCTTGATAGGAGGAACTGTTTTCAACTGATGACTTATGCAGTTTAAGTGTTGCAAAATTAGGTATGGATGGTGGAGGACAAGTTATAGCTGAAAAAAGAAAGTATAACAATTTTTAAATGACTAATTGAATCTTAAAACCTTAATCCTTTCAAAAAAGCAAAACTAGAAATAAAGTGAAAAAAGTAACATGCTGATATTGAGAGAGAAAAATTTCAAACTGCAAGCTAAAGTTGGTTTTTAAAGTACTATAAAATTTTTAAGATTCATTAAGAGAAATTTTAAAAATATAAACTAGGTTTAATATTGTCCACTGGACAGCAACCCTAGCGCCTTAATTTCCTCATCTGTAAAGTGAGCTGGAGAAGGAAATGACAAGCTACTCTAGCAGTTTTGCCAAGAAAACCCCAAATGGAGTCAGGAAGAATCAGACATAATTGAAACCACCAAACAAATGAGACCTGTCTGTCATGAGCTTTAGTGGAATCAATATAGCAACATTTACCAAATGAAAAAAAAATTGAGGACATCATTTAGATACTTTAAAAGAAAAAGCATGTGAGTTTGATGTATTTATGTTAAAACTGAAAGAGCTTTTTCCCCCTTAAAAATCTGAATATTGTATTTCACTTTATACAATTTCCAAAACATGTTTTCTTCAAATCACATTATTTCAAAACCATAAAATCTAAGAGTTGGATGAAATTCTATCATCCAATATTTTACCTACTCCTCCAACCTCATGCCATCTACAAAACTTATAAGAATACTATCTATGCTTTCAACAAAGTCAGTAATAAAAATGTTGAGTACTACAAAATCAGGAATGATCCCAGGACATTCCTTAAGATTTCCTCCAAGAAGACATATGAATTCACTGTGTCTTAAAGATCTAGTCATTTAACCAATTCCCAATTCATGTTAAGTGTATTATTACATAGTCCATATATCTACATCTTATTCACAAAGATTAATGTGAATAAAATCCTTGAAAAAGCTATGAACAATAGAAACTTTCAGGTCTTTTCTCCTCTTCTTTAGTTGCTATATTTGGCTGCTGATTTCAACATTTAAATGAAACTGTTCTCTCCAACATTAATGATCTCTTAATTGCCTAATCAGATGGCCTTTTCTCAGTTCTCATTCTCCTTGACCTCTCCATCTTCTAACATGGATTGGATGATCACCTTCTTCTCTTTGATATTCTCTTTAGGTTTGGGAGGATGCTTTGTTGTTATTCAATCATTTTTCAATTGTCATTTAAGGTTTTCCTGGCAAAGATATTGGAGTGGTTTGTCATTTCCTTCTCTATTCATTTTACAGATGAAGAAACTAAGGTAAATAGGGTTCAGGGTCACACAATTAATAAGTGCCTGAGGCCAAATTTGAACTCAGGTCCTCCTGATTGAAGGGTCATTGCAGTAACCTCTGTATCACCTAACTACATGTTAGGAACACTACTCTTTCCTACTTCTCCACCTAACTATATGACTGTCCCTTCTTAATTTCTTTTATTGTATCTTCAATCAAATCATGTCCGTTAAATGTGGTGTCCTGAATCCTGAGTCCTCTTTTCATTTTCCTCTATACTGTTTCATTTGGTGATCTCATCAGCTCCCATGGAATCAATTATCATTTCTGATGATTCTCATATAACCTCTCTGCTAATTTTCATTCTCACCTTTCCACCTGCTTATTGCATATCTCTACCTGGATGTCCTGTAGACATTTTAAACTTAATATGTCCAAAACTGAATTCATTATTTTTCCCTGAAACTTTCCTCTCTTTCTAACTTCCTTACTATCTTTGAGAATACCACCCTCCTGAGTCACCCAGGAGCAAAACCTAGATATCATCTTCAACTCCTCCCTCTCTTACCCATCATAGCCAATATTTCCAAGGACTGTCAATTTCACCTTTATAATATCTTTCAAATCCATCCTCATCTCTCTGACACTGCCACCAATCTGATGCAGTACCTCATCATTCCACACCTGGATTGCTGCAAAGCCTTCTAATTACTCTCTCTGCCCCAAATCCATTCTTCATTCAGTTGCCAACATGATTTTCCTAAAGTCCGAGTCTGATCAAGTCACACTCTCTCTTCCTTGTCCTCCCCTCCATCAACTCCCATAGCTACCTAGCACTTTCAGGATCAAATAAGAAAACATCTCTTACATTCAAAGTCCTTTAAAATTTGCCCTCCATATCTTTCCAGTCTCCTTCTATCTTTTAACACCCACACCACATACACTTTGATCTAGTGTTACAGACCTTGTTATTCTTCAAACAAAAACATTTCCTCTGCTGCCTTAAGGCATTTTCCACTGAGTTTTCCCCCCCATACCTAAAACCTTCTTTCCTTATCTCCTCTTGATTTCAAGTCTCACCTAAATCCTATCTTCTACAGAAAGCCTTGGCTGATTCTCTCTTAATTCTACTGTCTTCTTTTTGTTGCTTATTTCTAATTCATTCTGTATATAGTTTGTTTGTATATAGATAATGCCCTCTTCTCCATTAGAGATCCTAGAGATAGGGACTCTTTTGCCTTTCTCTGTATCCACATCACTTAGCACAGTGCTTGGCACATGGCAAGCATACCAATGCCTACTATATGCTAGGGTCAGGGTTAGAATGATTACTTAATGTAACTGACAATGTATGAATGAGAGACTTTGTCAAATGTTTTGATTGAAATTAAAATATAGACAGTCTCTTGATTTATGCAACTGTTTCCCCAAAAAAGGAAATGTTTTCATACAATCTTTTTATCACATATATATTGATCCTTAGGAGTTATAGCTTACCTTTCTAAATTCTCACTAATTATCCCATTAGAACTACATTCTAAAATTTTGCCAGGAATCAAAATTCAGGCCTGTTGACAACTGACCAAAGTTTACCAATTTGAGTTGGCTTAGGGGAGTTAGTCATTTTAAAAATTCAAATGCAGATCATTTTGAAAAGTGAATAGTAAAACTCTAATTAATCTATTTTATAAGTTTGAAATTTAGTATATCAGGTTTTTTGGGTTTTTTAAAAACTCCTGAAATTAATGCAGCTTTCTACTTCCTTTAGTTGAGATAGACTTCATCTAACAGAGAATAATAATAATAGTAATGAAGATGGATTTATATAGTGCTTAAGTTTGCAAAGCACTTTACATGTGTTATTTGCTTTCCCATGGTAGCCCTATGAATTAGGTGCTTTTATTATCATCTTTTTACAAATGAGGATCTTTAGACTGAAAGGAGTTGGATGTTTTGTTTGGAATCACACAAGAAATGTTTAAGGAACCAGGGGAAATTAGTTCTTTCTGACTCCAAATCAACTCTACTACACCAGTGGTTCTCAAATTTTTGTTCTCAGCATCTTTATACTATTAAAATTTATTGGGGTAGCTAGGTGGTACAGTGTATAGAGCACCAGCCCCGAAGTCAGGAGGACCTGAGTTCAAATCTGACCTCAGACACTTAACACTCCTAGCTGTGTGACGCTGGGCAAATCAGTTAACCCCAATTGCCTCAGTTATCTACAGTTTTTAATGTTGTTATATTTATAGATATTTATCATATTAAAATTAAAAACTAATTTTGAATTTGTAAACCTTCTAAAAGGGTTTCAGAGACCCCTCAGAATTCTCTGGACCACACTTTGAGAATTCCTGTACTCTATCACCTAAATACTTGAAATGTTCCTCACATCCTAATTTTCCTAATTATATAGCATCAATTCCTGTAAAAAAAAAAAACTGTAAAAAAATTGTAGGAATATTGAAAGTATCAGCCACAGTAGTTACCAATTCTAACCAAGAATTTCTCTATTCCACACTAAGTAAAAATCCAGATGTACAGAATGTTTTCATTGATGGCTCCAAAAGGATGGTTTTACACTCTTCTGAGCCATGAAGGGAGAATTCAGGAGAACTTTCCCAAAAATAAGTGCTTACGAGAGCAGGTTGGTAGGGGATGGCTCCACTTTCCATCTTCCATGCACTTAACAGAATCAGTTCCATTGAGATAAAACCTAAAAAGGGAGAAATTATTGTATTGTTGATTGAAATAACTTATTATGGAGCATAAATGTTACTGAGACTTCAGAATTAAATTCTTATGTTGTTTCAAGGTTTTAATTCTATCTCTTCCAGAAAGTAGTAAGTAAATCAGAAATGGGAAAAATTGAGCAATTATGCTTAGATTTGGTCAATCTTCCTATCTCTATTCTGTAGTACAGTAGAGAAACTACAATTTATTTGCATTCAGCAAAGAATCTGTAATCATTATTATCCTGTTTTTAAAAAACACAACAACAACAAAAAAAAAAGGCAAAAAGGATGATTAACCAAAACTAGATGAGTCAGAAGAAATTTAATTCAGAACACTTGATATGTTTTGTTCTCTAGTTGAAGGATACAGAAATGAACTTTTTAGCTAATTAATTCCACAAGATTCAAATACTGCCTCTGCTACTTGTCATTTCTGTGTCTATGAACCTCAGTTTCCCCATCTTTAAAATAAAGGAATTGGATAAGATAACCTCTAATGCCCCTTTCAACAAATCTCTCTAGATGAAAAGTCTTACCCTTTATTGCAAGTAAAGTTGATAGAATTAGGGTATTGAAAGGTTGTATAGCTCACAGCTCCATTTTCTAAAATTCCAGCAAAAGGACATATTCTGGCTATAATTTGAAAGATGACAAAAATTAATATATTTTCATGGAATTTTCCCATGAAACAAAGCTAATATGTATGTAATTTTTCAAGTTATTACAAGGTAGATTCAACTGATAGACAAAAGATCATATAATCAAAATATCTGATCACAGAACAATTTATATTATAACTTATGAGTTCTTAAGTTATTGATCTAGATAAACTATACACATTATCCAAAATACTGGACTTTCTCAACTGTCTAATATTTCTGCATTGCATAGACAACCTAAGGAATTATTTTTAGCTCTTAGAAGTAATAAGGATGAACAACAATTCAAAAGTTGCAGTCTTGTTTCAAGTATATAAACTCTCATTTTATAAGCAAAATGGTACATTATTGCCTCAGTAACTTTCTGTCTTTTACTCATTTAACATTTAGTTGAATTTTAGGTACTATTTTTTTTAAAGTTCTTATTTGTGTTTTCCCCTCCTGTTATTTTGTGTAACAAAATCTTGTCTCTAAGTCAACTCTACCCCCATTGTTTCCAAATAAGCCCTTGTTTCTTTCTTCTAAAATTTTCCTCTAGTTCTTGTTTATTGTCACTCTTTCAACATATGTAACATTAATTATGTCCTAACATTCCCATAGAAGCCTTTATTATTACTATAAATTCCCCTACATTCCAGTTGGGGAAAGATGATATAACTAAAGAGTTGACTTACGTTTACATTTCAGGGTGTTGATGGGCCAAAGTCCAGTGAGAGGGCATGTAAATCTTCTCATTCCTGTTTGTGCCACATAGCCAGGTTTGCAAGAATACACAATAGTTTCCCCTGGCTCATAGCTGAATTTCAATGGAACAACTATGGAAAATGGTATCTCCTGTGGCCTGGGACAAGCTGAAACAAAGTAAGGAAAGAGGATTTTCCTTAAATACTTTTGTGTGCTCTCTAAAAGCAATGTATAGTGATAGGAACAATTCTGACAGGTTTGGAAAGACATACAAATTGATACATAGTGAAGTAAATAGAAACAAGAAAATAATATATGTGGCTGTTGTTTTTTGTCCTTCATTCTCAAAGAAGTTGAAGATGATAGTGGTCAGATACAGATCAGAATGCCTGGAGATGGTTCTGGATGCAATAGGAGAGCTTGGTCTTTTTAACTAAAGTCTTCAACAGATCTCCCTTTGACTGAGGCTGTACCTGTTCAGTCAAGAATAGGTAGCAATTGAGGCAGAGTCTCCTCTTTAACCTAGACTAACTGAATCTAAATGAATGTATATATATAACTAAGAAACTTTTCTCAGTCATTTTTGTTGTGTCCAATTCTTTGTGACCCCATTTGGGATTTTCTTGGCAAACATACTAGAGTGATTTGCCATTTCCTTTTTCAGATGATGAAACTGAGACAAATAGGCTTAAATGACTTGCCCAGGATTACTCAACTAATAACTATCTGAGGCTAGATTGGAACACAGAAAGATGACTTCTCTTGACTCCAGGCCCACCACTCTAACCATTACACTAGCACCCATTTGCCCTTATTTTCCTAGGAAACTAGGAACATTAAAATGAAAGTAAAATGTGAGTAATTCAAATGAATAATCTTGATTCTAGAGAAAAGATGAGAAAATACACCTCCATTCTTTTGATAGAAAGGACTATGGAAATTGAATGTGTGCTATAAGCAGTGAAGAAATAGATGATTTATTTTTAAAAATGGATATGGAAAGATTTAGAACTGATACAGAATGAAGCAAGCAGAACCAAGAGAATACTTTTTTAACATCATTATAAAAATGAACACAATTAAGGATGTTTATAAATGGTGAAGAATGAAGTAAGCAGAACTAGAAAAATTTATACAATAACAACAATTATGGTATTGAACAAACTGTAAATCCATATGATCAACATAATGACCTGAAAAAGAAATATATTATGTCCATTACATAGAAATAAAAAATTTAGAATACAGATCGAGATACACATGTTTTTGTAAACAATCATTAAGGGATTTATTTTGCTTGATTATTTCTTACAAAAATTCATCTTGTTTTTCCCAAATGGGGTTGGAGAAAGAGAAAAATAGAATTCTGCATAAAAAAATTATAAACGAGAGATGGTACCACAATTGTTAAGTGTTGAATGTACTTTCAAATAAGATCAATGTATTATTAGTTTTACTTAATTGTTTTATTTTGTTACAAAAAACAAAGAAAGTAATCTCTAAGTGTAATGTAAAAACAAAACACAGGAAAACAATTAAACAAAAAAGGTGATGGAATATTGCAACACATTGAAAAGCTTAATCATGATGTTAGATTGTTGTTCTTTTTAAATTTCTTTCTTTGTTATTAGGATAGGGTTAATACAGAAAAAGACATATAGAAATGACTAATCTAAAATACATATTATAGTATATAAATACCAATCTTCACAGTCATTCTATAGCTTTCTTTTACCCAAAGCTCAAAGTTGGAGAGGAAAAAAGAAAAGGGGATGTGAGTTTTTGTTTGCAGCTAAATAATTGAGATATGGAATGGTTTCCCCATAGGTACAGTGCTTTTAGGGAAGATTTAAAAGTTCTGAGAAACATTCATACCTCCCTTGGAGAAAAAAAAAAAGAATGTATCCTTCAAACATTAAATGAACATTCTTAATTACATCTTTATGTTGTAGTAAGGTCCAAATCCATGATTAGTAAAACAAATCTCACAATATAATAAGTTTAGGAAAGAAAAACAAACTTAATTTAGGAAAAATATCTTAGAAAGTACTATGTTTATTTTAACTTATCAATCATTTACCAAGTACCTAGTCTGTGCAAAGTGCTGGGATACTAAGAAAAATTCGTTTCTGTCCTCCAAAAGCTTACAATCTAGTACAGGAGAAAAATAAATGATTAGAGAATCCATCTTCCAATCAACTGAGAAATAATAATGTATACTTAAGTCACATGACACTATGTAAAATTAATGTAACATGGCTATCAGTAAGGAAATGATTTCCTTTTGGGGGATTTATTAATTTAAGACAATTTCAAATGCCTTCATCTCAGTTGACCAAAGCAACTGTTTAAGACTGTAAGTTGCAAAATAGTTGCTATTCTGCATTGGTGGAAGCAATCTTTTCTATGGGAATTCCCTAGATCAATGAAATCACAGATCCAGGCCTATCTTTCCTCCCCTATTCCCCAAAAGTAGATATTTGATATTTAAATCTATGTTGTTCTTGAAAATAGGGACTTATAAAGATATTTAAAGATGCTTCCAACTAAGCTTAACTACTAACAGAGATCTGGAGACGTTAGAGAGTGAGTTCAGGTACAAGAAAAGCAATTATTAATCTGAGAACCGTTAAAAACCTTCCCTTTGTCCACATAGGTATAGAGGATATTTGGGAACTTCTATTCAATGGAACCTGGTAGGAGCCAAGGTTTTATAGCTACATAACTGAAAGCACCTTAACAATATTCATTTAGCTTTTGATAGTAAAATTTCCAGAAAACTAAAAAAAAAAAAAAAAAAAGATAGCAAAATTTAATAAAATCTGCTTTAAGACTCTAAAAGAATTTACTTTTGGATATCAGTGCCAAAGTGAAGGAGATAGAGAATGATAAGAGAAGTGGTCTTTTAGAATTCGGAACATGGAAGCAACCAGATTAGAAAGGGAAGAGAGAAACATGAAGGCTTGAACCAAAGATGTGCTGAAACCAGCTCAAACCAGACAGAATAGTCAATTATAGCAATCTAGTGTTTGACAAACCCAAAGATTCTAACTTTTGGGATAAGAATTCATTATTTGATAAAAACTGCTGGGATAACTGGAAATTAGTATAGCAGAAATTAGGCAAGGACCCACACTTAACACCATATACCAAGATAAGATCAAAATAGGTCCATGACCTAGGCATAAAGAATGAGATTATAAATAAATTAGAGTAACATAGGATAGTTTATCTCTCAGACTTGTGGAGGAGAAAGAAATTTGTGACCAAAGATGAACTAGAGACCATTACTGATCACAAAATAGAAAATTTTGATTATATCAAATTAAAAAGCCTTTGTACAAACAGAATGAATGCAGACAAGATTAGTAGGAAAGCAACAAACTGGGAAAACATTTTCACAGTTAAAGGTTCTGATAAAGGCCTCATTTCCAAAATATATAGAGTACTGACTCAAATTTATAAGAAATCAAGCCATTCTCCAATTGATAAATGGTCAAAGGATATGAACAGACAATTTTCAGATGATGAAATTGAAACTATTACCACTCACATGAAAGAGTGTTCCAAATCACTATTAATCAGAGAAATGCAAATTAAGACAACTCTGAGATACCACTACACACCTGTCAGATTAGCTAAGATGACAGGAAAAAATAATGATGAATGTTGGAGGGGATGCAGGAAAACTGGAACACTGATGCATTGTTGGTGGAGTCGTGAACGAACCCAACCATTCTGGAGAACAATCTGGAATTATGCCCAAAAAGTTATCAAAATGTGCATACCCTTTGATCCAGCAGTGTTTCTATTGGGCTTATACCCCAAAGAGATACTAAAAAAGGGAAAGGGACCTGTATGTGCCAAAGTTTGCAGCAGCCCTGTTTGTAGTGGCTAGAAACTGGAAAATGAATGGATGCCCATCAATTGGAGAATGGCTGGGCAAATTGTGGTATATGAATGTTATGGAATATTATTGTTCTGTAAGGAATGACCAGCAGGATGAATACAGAGAGGCTTGGAGAGACCTACATGGACTGATGCTAAGTGAGATGAGCAGAACCAGGAGATCATTATACACTTTGACAACGATACTGTATGAGGATGTATTCTGATGGAAGTTGATTTCTATGACAAAGAGACCTAACTGAGTTTCAATGGATAAATGATGGACAGAAACAGCTATACCCAAAGAAGGAACACTGGGAAACGAATGTGAACTATTTGCATTTTTTATTTTCTTCCCGAGTTATTTTTACCTTCTGAATCCAATTCTTCCTGTGCAACAGGAGAACTGTTCGGTTCTGCAAATATGTATTGTATCTAGGATATACTGTAACATATTTAACATTTATAGGACTGCTTGCCATCTAGGGGAGGGGGTGGAGGGAGGGAGGGGAAAAAATGGAAACATAAGCGAGTGCAAGGGATAATGCTGTAAAAAATTACCCTGGCATGGATTCTGTCAATACAAAGTTATTATTAAATAAAATAAAATTTAAATAAAAAAAAAAAAGAAAAGAAAGTGTGTCCTGTTTACATTTTTCTGGCCAGACTATCAATAGTTGAATATCTGAAACCCAGGGGGAATAACTGATGAAAATTCCTTTCTTACTGAGAATTTGTAGGAGACAATCTCCCAGCTTATAACCAGGAGAAAAGAGAGAAGGGAAGGGAAAATGAAGAAAGAAAAGGGAGAATTATTAAACTCCTGATATATGCCCAATATTGTGCTAAGTACCTTAAAATATTATTTTCTTTGATCCTCACAACAGTCCTGAGAAGTAGGCAATATTATTATCACCATTTTACATTTCAAGAATCTGAGGCAGACAGTTTTGCCCAAGTTTACACAACTTGTAACTGTCTAAGTAAATTGAATTTAAATGAGGTAGAGCTGTGTAAAGTCTCCATATTCACTTTCTCTTCTGGAGCTACTTGGGCCCACTGGCAAGATATAGATCAGGGTGACTAGAAATGGCCCCAATGAAGTGGGAAATCTTGGCCTTTTTAAGTTAATATCTTTAACAGATCTCAGTTTGACTGAAGAAATATCCATTTAGTGATTAAGGCTAGGTAAGAAATGAGAGAATGGTCTTTTTTACATAGTTAAAAAAAAAAAAACAATCTGACAGGGAAGACCCTCAGAATTTCTGGACAAAACAGAAAAAAAATGGCTACTTACATGCACTTCAAGCTAATCAGGGCCCAAACAATTGACCAAGTAGGGCTTGGTCTAGGATCTGTTGCTTGCCAAACAATGAGAGCCAGAATCATTTGAATTTAAGGCATGGGTTTAAGAAAGTAATCATGGTCAGCTTTCAGAATTAAAGACAAATAACTTTTGTGAGAGTAGTAGGTCACTGGTCAATCAGGCAATATAGCTCCTCAATCCTTCCCTTTTCCCCTCCCGCTCTCCTTCCTTTTCTCCCTTTCTAATTTCCTTCCTACTTCCTTCCTTCCTTCTCTTCCTTTCTTTTTATGTTTTCTTTTCTTTCTTCTTTCCTTTCTCTTCCCTCTGTCTATTTAGGGTATTATACCCTTACCTGATGGTCCCCTGCCCAAAGCAAAATAAATTTTAATCACTGAAACCTTGAAAGATATCAGGGTTTAAGGGTTAGGACATGTCTTAAACCTAAATCATTTTGGTTTTCATTGACCAACAACAAGTCCCAGGACACACCCTACTTGATCATTGTTTGGGCTCTGATTGACTTAGAATGAATGTAAATAGCAATTTATTTTATTTTTTTTTTTGTCCAGAAACTCTGAGGATTTTTCCCTCCCAAATTGATTTTTTTGACTAGATAAAATAGATCATTCTCTGCCTCATTTCTTATCTATGCTTAATCACTGAATGGGCATTGCCTCAATCAAACTGAGGACTGTTAAAGATCTTAGTTTAAAAAGCCCAAGGTCTCCCTCTGCATCCAGGGCTTTCTTTAGTCATTCTGATCTATATTTTGCCGTTGGACTCAGATGGTTCCAGAGGAGAAAGTGAGGATGATAACCTTACACAGCCCCTCCTCACTTCAATTCACTTGTATATCATGGTTATGGGATAAACCCTGAAACTGTCATTAACTTTTGGGGTGAGCCCTGAAATTCTCCTGACAGGGACCCACCCTTTGGGGCAGTTAAGTAGTTTCATTAAGGTTGGCCCAGGACCACTCCCTACTTAGGTCAAACTTAAGTAGTCTCATTCTACTGGAAATCTAGGCCTGGGGGCAGTGACAATATTGAAGTAATTTCATTCAATTGAAACTTCAGTTTCATATTCCCTATTTAAAGAGCAATTTGGGGGCTCCTTTCTTTGCAGAGGCCCAAAGTAAGACCATGCTATGCCAAGGAACCTCTCTTTGGCATAGATGCCTGTCAGACCCTGCCCGCTGTGAAGACATTTTCTTCTCAGTGCTAACCCCTCTTTATCTCTCTGCCAGGATTTCTCTGCTAGGACCTATATCTCTCTGTCAGGACCTTGCCACTGAAAAAATCAGTCTCCTAGCAAAAACTGACTTCTCAGTGCCAATAAACTTCCTTTTGCTAGTCTAATATTTTGGGTTTGTGAATTCTTTCAAGTTGGACCTGAGCCAACTAAAGAAGGGTTCCCATTACTCTCTGCACTGCTACTAACCTCATCATTTGGTTCTCTGACCAGGAATGACCTCATCAATGACAACACCTTCATGATATCATGTCCTTTTTGAGAATGAAAGACAAACAATTTTCTGAGGAAGAACTTAAATTCTTCCTGACTCTCAGCCCAACCCATTATGATATCTAAATGCCACTAGGTATATAAGGTGTACAGAATGAAGGGAGTTTATTCAGGGTTACACTTTAAAGGTCTTGCCTAAATCCTAGCCTCTCATACCCCATAATTCAGAGCTCAGTGTTGTAGAGTAGGAAAACACACCCTGACAACTCTAAATCCTGTGTAAGTAGATTTCAGAGGATCAAACCCAAACAGCTATGGCCAGCAAATTCACAACAACAGAGCTAGAATTCATATTCATCAGTTAAAATCAGGCAGAAATTAAACAGAGGGAAACCCAAATAAAGAATATTTACTCACTTTTACAAAGTGTTAAAATTTACAAAAGACTTTTCCCATATCAACTTTGTGAGTTTGAAGGAGTATAGTTTCTAGGGGAGATAACACTAGGGAGCTTCCCCTGACCTTAGAGTGCTTCTGTTCTAATAATTTGTCAAAGATGGTTTTGGAATCTGTGATCCCAAGACCCATCCCTACCCCTTACCCCTCAACTTTGAAATGCTAGTATTCTGGCAATCTGTTTGTCAATGATTGTAATAGTTCTCTGGCCTAGGAGTATAATAATATTTCTTTCTTTAGATGTTAGGGAAGATTTATCAGAGATCCTGAGGCCCTCTGACCTTAGAATGCTATTATTCTAACCATCTGTCTATCAATGATTTTAAAGTCTTCTGGTTTCAGGATAGTTATAGATCTCCTAGTCAGTGATAACCAAATTCCTGAAACCTCAATTCTACCTCTAGGCCATAAAATTAGCATATCAATGACATGAAGAACTGGATAAATATGACTCCTTTTTCTTGCTTCTTTGCTACTTTCTTTTGGAACTTAGCCCATTTCAATTGGCATTACATTTCCAATAAATTTTGCCCCTGACTTGGATATGGGTTCAAGCTTGCAAATTTTTTTGAGACACCTGATGACACCAGAATGCAGCCCCCAACCTCTTTAGATCCCTTCTCAATCTCAACAAGTTGAGCAGTAAAAGTATGAGAATTTTACAAATAAGGAAACTAAAGTCCAAATAGGTTATGTGACCTATTCTTGATCATATACTAGTGCTTAAACACAGGCCTTCTACTCCAAGATCAGTGCAGACCCAGTGTTCCATAGTTAATATGAAGAACTAAGATTAAATTAATAGAATTTGATTTACTCTAACTGACGTAGCTATTCTCAGCAGTACAGTGATGCAATACCAAACTTACGATGAAAAATGCTATCCATCTCCAGAGAAAGAACTGGTGTTGTCCGAATATAGATTTAAGCATGTTTTTTTCTTAACTTTATTTTTCTTGAGGCTTGTTGTTTTTTTTTTTTTTTAAGTCTGTTTTATTTCACATCATGACTAATATAGCAATGACTCCATTATGTATAACCTGTATTGAATTGTTTACCTTCTCAATGGAAGAAGGGGGAGAGGAAAGAGGAAAGGAGAGATAGAATTTAGAATTCAAAGTTTTAAAAACAAATGTTAAAATTTGTTTTTATGTGTAATTAGGGGAAAATAAAATGCCAAATAAACTCACTCCATCACCTCCAAAAAAGAATTTGGTTGTGGAAGGCAACTTAAAGGTTATCTAGTTTAATACTTTCATTTTATAAAAGAGAAAAAAGTTAGCCAGAGAAGTTAAATTGATATGACTTACTCTCTTCTCCCATTTGTAAGAATCTATTATCAGATAATTCTATTGTTAGATAATTTCCAGAGTATATAGAAAAGAACTCTTTAGCAGCCCCCATTACTCATCCTGGAGCCTGTGGATATCTTAACCTTTTGAGATTTTTATTAGCATATCTTTAGTGAGTATTTAGACCAAGTATGTCAGGTCAGGCTCCTAATTTCTCCTCTGAGTTTCTGTTTTTATTTTTCTGGACTCCCTGAGAAACCTTTAAGGATAAATTTCCCCTATAAAAGATTTGCTTATAATGAAGATCTTTGCTAAGTTTTGTTCAAGAGTAAGTCCACTATGATGTACTCTCTTTCTCTCCCTCATAGTGCCTTCCTTTTTAATGGTGCCATTCTCCTTACCCTAGCTAATGCTGGACAATCTAACTTGCCAGACAATGGCTTTCTTCCACCTCATGAAGTATTTCTTTTCTCTCAGTTAATTGTGATTTCCTCAGAGAAACTTGTCTTTTCACTTAGTCTAACTATATGCTTTCTATTTCATATTTACCATTCCTGGTGTCTATTGTATGCCTTTATTTTGTTTGTAACCCCTTCCCTTAAATAAATGTACCTTTTGTCAAGAGAATGGCCATTGTGAATTTGTCACATGTTCATTTCAAACTAGGTATTGAAGCTATCCAAGCCACATCAAAATGATTTGCCCACAGTCATATAGTAAAAGGGACAAAATGGGAATTCAACTCAAAAATTCAAAATTTAGCTGACTTATGGTACTTTTCTATCTGTTATTGATAATCTTTCCCTTATGCATATCTTGTACTGATTTTACATCTTCTTGAAATATTTTTAAAGTTACTATTCTATTATAAGGAAGCAAGAGAATACTATAATAGAATAATATTCTATTATGAGGTGGGGGTAGGGCACTAAGGATGCGCCTCTGTGCTCTTCTTCTTATTGGTTAACTGGTGTTTAGGAAATCTCAGAAATCTAAAGAAATGTGAAATTAGCAGCAGTGACCAAGAAACCCATCATACCACACACCTCCAAAACTATCCTCATTTTACGATCACAGGAGCCTGAAATTCCCTAAGAATTCATTGCTTTAGTTTGAGGGCATGTTCCCAAAATAATCCCTCATAAAAATGCATGCATACCTTGGAAGTGTCCCATACTATTCCTTTATCAGCTATAAGTACCTCAGCTTGAATTAATTATTTATAAGAGAGAGGAAAACCTTAAAAGGATGGAATAAACTTTGGCTAGAGACAAAGAAGGAAACAAACATCTACAGTATGTAGTTATTGAAAAGAGAGGACAAGCTAAGTGACACAGGAATGAGCTATCATCAGGACTTAAGGGGAAAAAACAAGGGAACCGAGTAAGTCACAGTGGAAAATGAGAGAAGAGCCTAAAATCTGTTCTCTATAATTATAGCATTGCCTAGAGCAACTTAAGTCCAGTTTACTTACATATCATGACATCACATGGTCATCTTGGAGAACAAAGGACAAACAACTTCTTGAGTATGAAATGCACCATTGACAAGAAACATAACTTTCTCCCTCCCTTCTTCCCTCTCTCCTTCTCTCCCCATTCCCTTCTCTTCTATTCCTTCCATTCCTTCCTTTTCATCCTCCCTCCTCCTTTCCTTTCCTTTCTCCTTTCCTTTCCTTTCTCCTTTCCTTTCCTTTCTCCTTTCCTTTCCTTTCTCCTTTCCTTTCCTTTCTCCTTTCCTTTCCTTTCTCCTTTCCTTTCCTTTCTCCTTTCCTTTCCTTTCTCCTTCCTTTTCCTTTCTCCTTTCCTTTCCTTTCTCCTTTCCTTTCCTTTCTCCTTTCCTTTCCTTTCTCCTTTCCTTTCCTTTCTTTCCTTTCCTTTTCCTTTCCTTTCCTTTCCTTTCCTTTCCTTTCCTTTCCTTTCCTTTCCTTTCCTTTCCTTTCCTTTCCTTTCCTTTCCTTTCCTTTCCTTTCCTTTCCTTTCCTTTCCTTTTTCCTTTCCTTTCTGCAGATTCTTTGTCCAAAGGAACATAAATTTTGATTTCTGAAACCTTCCAAGATATCTTGGGATTTATAGTCTAGATTTCTTTCTTAAAGACCATGCCTTAAACTCAAATCACTCAGTTCTTATTTATTGGCCAGCAAACAGTCCCAGGCCAAGCCCCACTTGGTCATTTTTTGGGTCCTGATTGGCTCAGAGTAAATGTAAATAACCATTGTTTCTGTTTTGGACAAACTCTGAGAGTCCTTCTCAGATTGATTTTTTTTTTTTTTTTTTTTTTTTTTAGCTAGGCATAAAAGGTCCATTCTTTGCTTCATTACTTTCTTATCTAGTTTTAATCACTGAATGGATCTTGCCTCAACCTAACTGAGATCTGTTGAAGACTGTAACTTTAAAAAAATCAACATCTTTCACTGTATCCACGGTCATTTCTAGTCCTTTTGATCTTTATCTGGCACTGGACCCAGATGACTTTGGAGGAGAAAGTGAGGCAGGTGATCTTGCACAATTGTCCCTCACTTAAATCCCAATTTAATTGCATGTCAAGGCATCATCTCCCTGATATCATGTTCCTCTTCAAGAATGAAAGACAAACAATAACAACAGGGCCAGCCTTATCATTAGCTCTTTCATCAGTCTCTCTAATACTTTTTACAATAATATCAATAGAAAACAATCTAAAGATTGAAAGAAAGCTGATTTGGACATCAGAGGTTGTTGTTGTTCAGTAATCTCTGTCTTTGTATGACCCTATGTACTTTGTCCATGATATGTTCTTGGCAAAGATACTGGAGTGATTTGTCATTTCTTTCTCAGTGTGTCCCCATTTTAAGACAAATAAGAGATTAAGTGACTTATCCAGGGTCACACAGCTGGTAACTGACTGAGGTCATATTTGAACTCAGATATTCCTTACTTTAGGTCCAGTGCTCTATCTATTACACTTGGCTAGATATCAGAAGAGCTCAGTTCAAATCTTCAGTCTTGACACTTACCTCTGTTAACTTTAACAAATAACAACCTCTCTAGTTTTCCTTATTTGTAAAAGAAGGATATTGGACTAGATAGCCTTTAAATACATTTCCAGCTCTAAAATTAGGATGCTATGAATTTTATAGAGAGAGGTAAGAACATCTTCTTTAACACTAGAAGCCACCTTCCTAAAAATGAGGAATTATTGATGATGTAAAGGTAAATAAGGTCCTAAGTTTGTATTATCAAAAGAAAGCCTTCATCAGAGAGGACAGATTTGGAATGCAATCACTAAGTGTAATAATAACAATAAATCATTTGTATAAGTACTTTTAGAGTTTGTATTTTACAAATATTATCTCATTTTATACTCACAACAATCTTGGAAGGTAAATGCTGTTATCACGCTCATTTTGCAAATGAGAAAACTGAGGCAGAGAGAAGTTAAAAGACTTGCACAGGATCATACAACCAATAATTTTCTGAGACTGAATTTAAATTATCATTAGTTTTCAATTCTAGCATGTCTGTAAATATTTTCTTAAAAATACTAGTGTTCTAAGGGCTTATTAACTCATTAATGTAGTGAATTTCCACTAGAAAACATGTTTGTTATTATATAAATCTGTATATAACAATTCTCAAATTATATTTACAGCTATATGTTATAAAATCCTAATGTTGCATGGAATTCTATGACATGAATACTAGATATATCTCCTAACACCAGTATTATAAAGGGACTTATCAGTTTTCTTGAACCTTTTCAAGTACTAAATGGTTGTATGTATTATTTTGCAAATGAAAAAAAAGAAATACTTACTCCGTCCTGCAATCACACAATGGAAAAGAAAGCTCACTAACAGGGTTGACACAGGAGAAATCATGATGACAGATTCTCACACAAGCAATCAAAATGACTTCTCTCTGTTAAAAAGAAAGATACAAACCAGAAATGCTTAAATATTAACTATTTTCATTTACTTTGTTCTTTGTAAATAGAAGATAAAGTATCAAGATTTGGAACCAACTCAAATATCTAGTATTCTCCAATGATTTACAGTAGTTTCATTGTGAAATCTTTGTTACTATTTTTTCTGTTTTGGTGACATCTTTGATTTTGACATTACTTATTCTACATATATTCTGATAATTCTCAAATATGCTTATTTAGGACAGATGTTTCATTCTATTTTTATTTTCATGTTTCTCAGGTTCATGCAAAAGCATCATGATAGTGTGACAAAAATATATATTGGTTTGGTAGTTGAGATCCAATTTCTAGTTTAGGTTCTACTTCTGACTAACTAGGTCATCTTGATTAAATCACAAAATTTCTCATTTCTCTAATCGATTAAATGAGAATTGAACTGAATGATCTTCAAAGTCCATAAGATCCTACAGGATATCTCTACTTAAACATCTAACTGCCACTTGAAACTTTACATAATAATTACTAATATTTATATATTAACACATACATTTATATATAACTTGTTTTATGGACATCATCTCATCCTAAACTGATCTTTTTTCCCCACTAAATGATCAACCCTTCCCAATTTTTTTTTCCATTTTTGTCAATATATACCCTAGTCTTTCAGGTCCCTTTGGCTTAAAACTCTGGAGTCATCCTTAACTCCTCTTCCTCCACATATCCATCATTAAATCTTGACAAATTCCTACTGGTCTCTCTCTTCAACATTTTTGAGAATAAAGTTCTGTCTTTTCCTTATTGTTATTTAATAATAATTTTATAATTGATTGTATATGTGATTATAAATAATAACTTAATAATAAGAGAGAGGAGGAAAAAAAAAACCATATGTTTAACTGAGGTTTGAGTAGAGTATTTGCAGTTGGCTCTGCCTGATTCCTTTTCTGAGCACTTTGAGGGATGTAAGAGAATCCTTTTATTAGTCACTGAGCAGGAGTTGTGCACTTTAAAAAGAGAGAGATTCTATCCCTATTACTTTATTCCTTTGGCCTTACAAGCAGCTTTATGTAGCTCAGAAGCTTCCTTAGAAAATTAGATTAAGAAGAGCTCTCCTTTTGCCCCACTTTGGCCACCCCTAGCTGTGAGAATTTGGCAGCAAAAAGACATCTACCTACATGAACTTGAGTCCACTTCTCAAAGCCCTAACTACCTCTGTTTTTGTTTCTTTCTTGAGTGTAACTAAACATAGTTCTTGAGATGGATGTGAATAGGCTTGGAGTTGGCTTTGGAAGCTTGAGAACCCAAGGGTTCCAGATTCCATGTTAGAGCCACTTGGAGGGAGAAGGAATTTTGTATCAAAGAAGACTACAATCACCACCACCACCACCACCACCACCACCCCCCCCCCAAAAAAAAAAAAGGAAGAACCTAACCTCTGACCTGACTGACCAGGAGACATGAACATTAAAGACAATGAGATGAAATCTAACAATGTTACTACGCTCCCCCAAAGTGCTTCATGATTTTTAAATTGTATTTATTTTATTCTGAACTTAAGAAATAAATCAAGCATTTCCATAACATAGTAGAATTTTTTAGGAAAAAAGATAATTGCACATGAAACTGCAAATCCACTTGCCTTTCTTTTTAAATATAAAATAAAGTTATCATGTAACATTTTTCTTCTACCCCCACCATGGAGATGGCTACCATCAGACATAAATATGTGTATATATGTATACACACACATATGCATACACGAACATATATATAATTATTGTATACATAGTTCTATTTATCAGTTCTTTCTTTGAATGCAGATAGCATCTTCCTTCATAGGTTCTTTGTACTTAATTTGTATTTATAATTCTTGAAATGACTTATTTGCTCAGAATTCTTCCTAAAACAATACTGCTATTACTGTATACAATATTCTCTTGGTTCTGCTCATTATTTCATGCAAGTATATCCATGTTTTTCTAAGATCATTGAATTTATCATTTCTTATAGGGCAGTAGTATTGTATCATGATCATATACCACAACTTGTTCAGCAATTCTCTAGTTAATGGACATTGTGATGAGAAGTTTCAACCTCCTGGGAGAATATAACAGTAATTTTTCATGAACCCTGATTTTCTATCTTTTCTGCCAAAGTATGCTTATGAGCATTTTGCATTTATCATTTTCTTTTTGAGTAGCAAATAAATAGCTGTTCCACACTCAATTCAGTCTTTTGTTCCTAAGAGCAATTATCATTAGATATAGCTAGACAGTGACTTGGAGGAGAAATTGGATGAATTGATAGTGTTGTCTGATAGGGGAATGGTGCTAATGAACCATGCCTAATTCTATCCATTACTCCATGCTTGGACCTCCTCAAAACTTCCTTAAGAAATAGTTGTGCTTATACCCCAAAGAGATACTAAAGAAGGGAAAGGGACCTGTATGTGCCAAAATGTTTGTGGCAGCCTGTTTGTAGTGGCTAGAAGCTGGAAAATGAATGGATGCCCATCAATTGGAGAATGGTTGAGTAAATTGTGGTATATGAACGTTATGGAATATTATTGTTCTGTAAGGAAAGACCAGCAGGATGAATACAGAGAGGACTGGCGAGACTTACATGAACTGATGCTAAGTGAAATGAGCAGAACCAGGAGATCATTATATACCTCAACAACGATACTGTTTGAGGATGTATTCTGATGGAAGTGGATCTCTTTGATAAAGAGAGCTAATTCATTTTCAATTGATCAAGGATGGACAGAAGCAGCTACATCCAAAGAAAGAACACTGGGAAATGAATATAAACTGCTTGCATTTTTGTTTTTCTTCCCAGGTTATTTATACTTTCTGAATCCAATTCTCCCTGTGCAACAAGAAAACTGTTCGGTTCTGCACACGTATATTGTATCCAGAATATACTGTAACCTATTCTACATGTAAAGGACTGCTTGCCATCTTGGGGAGGGGGTGGAAGAAGGGAGGGGAAAAATCGGAACAGAAGTGAGTGCAAGGGATAATGCTGTAAAAAATTACCCTGGCATAGGTTCTATCAATAAAAAGTTATTAAAAAAAAGAAATAGTTGTGGAGAGATCAGTATTAAAATTCAAGTGGATATCCCTAGATAAATGTTTTTCTTATTAGACTTTTTTTTTGAAGAGTATCATCCAAACATTATAAGGAATTCTAATAATTTTTTTTTACATTGAGCTTGGGATGCATTATTAAATGTAATTTGAATGGTAGATACATATTTTATTTTTAGTGTGCAACAATGAATTAATGCCAACATTAACCTGAAAGAAAGTCTTCTGATTCTCCTGACCAGTCAGGAAATGTAAAAATACTAAATTGAAAAATACTGTGAAGGTATATTCACAGCTAAATAGCTACATTCTGATGTTAAAGATATTGATTCCAAAAATCTAGCATGAATTGCAATATAGACAATTAATGAAATGTGTATTATATACATATATATGTGTGTGTATCTGTTTATATATATGTGTATATAGATACACACACATTATATGTATATATGTTTAGCTCTCCATAAAATTTCTCTTCCCAGTGCATTTTATGAGAGGTTTTACAAGTATTTCCTTGTCCTAATTTCTGGATGAAATATTGATTATGGGTTCAAGGTCTCTATCTGATTTGTATGTTAGATATCCTATTTCTAAAACCATGTAAGGTCATTAACTTTCTTATTTACTTTACAAGCAAAGACTTTGACCACAAAATTAAACATTTAGTAACATTTTAGATTGTTTAAAAAGTAGGTTCATGCTTGTTGGGAACTAGATCAGTATCTACAGGTATTAAAAGAAGAATATATCTACTTTTCTGCCTATAATAGCAAAGTCTGACAATCGAAAACTATTTGCACATTTATAATTAGATCAAAAAATGGACCTATTTAAATGTGCTACCTTTATAGAAATCCACAGGTGACCTTGTCATCACTAATGATATTTTACTGAGCTCCATTGCTTAAAACTATGGCATCTTCTATCAAAGACATTGAGGATGTATATTATGATGTAGTATTTTTCTAAAAAGGACTCCCACAAATTCTTTATGTCCATCTACCTTTTCATTAGAAAGGACACATATCTCTTAAATGTCTTCATCTCTCCATTCACACAGCCTTGGCACAGGTCCTTATCATTGCCTCTTTCTTGGATTATAACAATATTTTTACAATAATTACTAACTAATTCATTATTGATAATTATTACAAAAGCCTTCTGGTTTGTCTCCTTATCTCAAGTCCTTTATTCCTCCAGATCATCTTCCACTTTACTGACAAAGTTATTTTCCTAAAGTTACTCACAATTTGGTCTCTTTCTATCTTTACAATCTTCTTATGCTTTAACTCTTATCCCTATACTATATGTTCTTTGAACTTGGCACTCCATCTTCAGACTCCAAACCCTTTCTCTGGCTTTGTCTCATGCCTGGAATAGCTTCTCTGCTCACTTCTACTTACTAGCTTCCCTAGCTTCTTTCAAAATTCAGTCCAAATCCCAGTTCCTGCAGAAGAGCCTTCTCAGAGGCAGTCTCCTTCACCTCCAACTGTTAATACTATCTCTCAGATTACCCTGTATTTACATAATTTACCTCTGTACTTAACTTATATATAACTAATGACCTGCATGTTATATACTTATTAGAATGTAAGCTTCTTGAGGGCTGGGACTATGTTTCTTAATCTACAATGCTTTTTTTAAAAAAATGTTTTATTTCTTTCTGGTTATACAAGTACATTAATTTTTAAATACACATTTCTTAATGAATTATGTTGGGAGAGAAAAATCAGAACAAAAGAGAAAAACCATAAGAGAAAAACAGAAAAAAAAAGTGATGTGTTGATTTACATTCATTATCCATAGTTCTTTCTCTGGATGCAGATGGCATTTTCTGTCCGTAGTTTGTTGGAATTGCCTTAGATCACTGAACCACTAAGAAGAACCAAGTCTTTCATAGTTGATCACTACACAATCTTGCTGTTACTGTGTACAATGTATTCTTGGTTTTGTTTGTTTTGCTCAGCAAATCAGTTCTTGTAAATCTTTCCAGGCCTTGCTAAAATTGGCTTGCTAATCAATTTTTTATAGAACAATAGTATTCTATTCCTTTCATAAACTGTAAATTATGCAGCCATTCCCCAATTGATGGTCATCTATTCATTTTTTAATTCTTAGCCACCACAAAAAAGAGCTGCTCCAAACATTTTTGCATATATGAGTACTTTTCCCTCCTTTATGATTTCCTTGGAATACAGATCCAGTAATCTCACTGCTGCATCAAAACTGATGTACAGTTTTATAGTCCTTTGGGAATAGTTCCAAATCACTCTCCAAACTAGTTGGATCATTCTACAGTGCTTAACACAGTCCCCGGCACATAGCAAGTGCTAAATATATGCTTATTGACTGAGTGCCTCACAAAGAGAAGCTTTCCTCTCTCCCAATTCCAGACACTTGACTTTTTTGGTTTTAACATGCTTTCTCCTTAAGCTTCCCCTCTGCATGGAATGGGGTTAATTCCTCAGTCAAAATATCCTTTGTAAAGCCAAGATGATGTTACTCCTCAAATTGGGTGCTCTTTTAAAAAAATTTCCTAAGTGATGTCATTCCAGCTTGTCAGTTACATTCTGTTTTCCTGAATGGTATCACACATCAGGACACTAAGATAAGTGTAATGGTACATCTTGCTTATGTATTAAAATATAACAATGTTATTTAAAATAACTGTTGATATTTTAATATTTGGGAATCTATCTGCCAAGGGAAAGTCAGGAACTATATAAGCAAAACTACAAAACACTTTCCACACAAAGTCTCATCTAAGCAATTGGAAAAATATCAAGTGCTCTTAGATAGGTCTAACAAATATAATAAAGATGAAAATACTATCTAAACCAATCTATTTATTTAGTGCTATACCAATCAAACTCCCAAGAAACTATTTTACTGACCTAGGAAAAATAACAACAAAATTCATCATGGAATAACAAAAAGTCAAGAATTTCAAAAGAATTAATGAAGAGAAAAGCAAATGAAGGTGGCCTAATTGTACCAGATCTAAAACTATATTATAAACCAGCAGTCATCAAAACCATTTGGTACTGGTTAAGAGAATTTCTAAGTTTCAGGAGGCCATCTAGGGGAAGAAAATTTCCTTAACAGTGTATACATTGGAAAAGAAGAGCATCCTCATTAGAGAATTTCCCTACAGGACAAAAGCTATGCTGTAAAGGTCCAGGAACTCTGGATCTCATTAATCTTCCATGAAAGATGCTATAAATTTCTCAGACAGCATAGTCTAAAGTTAATGGCAACTATTTACTCAAAAAGTCTCACACAGTGTCTTTAGTTTTTTAGGGTACCCTAATGAGGCTAATCGACTATATTGCCTTCAGTTTCTGTATTTGCTCTGGGATATGTGTGATTCCTCAGAGCAGCTAGGTTAGTCAGATAGTGACTAGCATGGCCTTCAGGAACTCACCAAGTTGAAGAGGCTTTACCTGTACTTGGATGACACTTTTTAATGCCCTTAGATGACTAGGAAACTGTGTCAGGGAAACCGGAGCCAACTGGGTCCTGTTTCTTTGTTAGGGAAAACTTATCCCTGACACCAAAGAGAAGCAGGAAGGATGGCCCTAACCCAGTTTGCAGGAAAAAGCTAGGAGATAATAGTTCTATCACAATTTGGGGAGAAACCCGAATATAAGCCACACCCAAACTTTATTCATATTTCTCAATGTTATCTTCCATTAAAATGTGAGCTCCTTAAGAGGAAGGAAATTTTTGCCTTTCTTTTTATCCCTAATCCTTGGCAGAATGCCAAAAACAAGTATATAATAAATGTTTGTTGATTTGACTTGACTTGGAATAGGGATAGTGAATAAAAGATATCTGATCCTTTGGAGTTGAGCCCAGTATTAATTCTAGTCTTCCTGTCTTTGGAGGAAAGCTGACCTTAAGCAATGGGCAACTATTGAAATAGGCAAAAAAAAAAAAAAAAAAGATATGAAATATAACAACAATAATAAAATTGTTATATAAATTTATAAGCTACCATTGAAGTAGCAAATTTATTTTCCTGAATGCTAATATTAACAAGAGTAAAATTAATGACTTATAGAAATCACACGAAGAAAATTGGGAATTATGTTTAATTGTATTGTTATATTTAAAGTTCAATTTGTAATAAAATCAATTGCAAGATACAAAGTGAGGAGATTTGGCTGGAAGGCAATTTGTTTGAAAAATAGCTGAAGGCTTTTTTGCTGAACACAAGCTAACTATGAGGTAACAATGTGATGTGTTCTTAAAATGTTAATATAATTTTGAGCCAAATTAATGGAAATATAACTTCCTAGGCATTAAACAGTGCTGCTCTAATTCTGTGAGAAATAATTCACTTAGACCCCTATTCTATTCCAATCATTATTAATCAATTTCATATGATTCCACAGGGGTAGTAATTATAAATTTTGCATGTTAGACCCTAGAGCTGTGATCAGCAAATTTTAAGTTCGCTTAGCCTCTAGCTAACTGGAGGGGCTCCACCCTTGTTTTTCTTATCATGATGACTAAGTCCAGTGTGGAAGAGTATATTCAATTATATGGGAAAAAAATGCTTTTAAGAGCATCTATAAGTAAGGGTATGATACCCTATATGGAGGGAGGGAGGGAAGAAAGGAGGGAGGGAGGAAATCTTCCAATTGACCAATTCCAGTTTGTGGGCCAGCTTACTCACAGAGGTTGTTGTTTTTCTTCATTCTCAAAGAGGATGAAGACATCAGGGAGCTGATGCCATAACATGCAACTGAATTGGATGTAAGTGAGGGAGCCTTTTCAAGGTCACCTGCCTCACTTTCCCCTCCAGAGCCATCTGAGTCCAGTAGCAAGATATAGATCAAGACAACTAGAAATGGTCTGGATGCAGTGGGTGACCTTGGCCTTTTTAAGCTCAGATCAAATGTAATTAGCAGTCCCTTCTGTTTTGACCAGAAACCCTAAGGATCTTCCCTAACTAGATTTATTTATTTATTTAGAATTTTTTTCTTTTTGGACTAGGTGAAAGAGGAGATTCTTTGCCTCAATTGTTACCCAGCCTTCATCATTGAATGGATGCAGCCTTAGTCAAAATGAATACTGTTGAAGACTTTAGCTAAGATTGTTATTAAAGCAGATCAGGAACCCTCTAATGAAATACAATTGGCTGAGATCTGCCTCAGTCTCTTCTACTTTAGTTTGAACAATTTTAATATCCACAATATGTTATTATGATATAGAAGCGATGCTGAGTTATATACTAAAGAAAGCAAATAAATACTGGTTCTACCAAAAGATTCAACTATGAACCCAGGGATAGAGAAAATATGCCTTCTAAAGACTAAGTTCAGAGAGACTTATCCTCAGATTGTTTTCAGGGTAACGACTTTTTCAGCAACAACATTTTTCAGAGACCTATTGCTAATATAAATATTAATCTGTTGATGAAGAGAAAAAGAAAAATGATAACTATTATATATTTAAGAGGAATACAAGTTGTGCATAATAGATAAGCAATTTCATTTGCAATTATCTTTTTATTATGCTATGTTATGGAAATGCTTGTTTTATCCCATAAATTAAAAAAAATATATATATGGGGGAAAAGATAAACTAGACTGCATCTGAAAGAAGGTGGCTAATTTTGTATTTATTATCCTATGAGAAGAAAGAGGACCATGTTATATGATTCCTGGCTGCTTTCTTGGAAAATGGCAGTAATTGTTGCCTCTACCTAACCTGGTACAAGATTTTTCATTCTTAAAGGTCATTTAGTGGGACACATAGCTCATCATAAGTAGAAATAAAATTAATCTTAATGTTGATGGTTATTTTCCCTTACCCACTGTCAGTCTGTTAATCAAAAAACATTTATTAAGCAACTACTGTGTTCCAGATACTTTGCTACAAATGTTGGGGATACAAAGAAAAATAAAAGATGGTCTTTACTGTCAAGAAAGTCAGTCTAATGGGGAAGACAACATGTAAACAGCTATGTATAAATAAGTTATGTACAGAATAAAATGGGAATAATCACTAGAGGAAAAAATTAAGAGGGATCAAGCAAAGCTTCCTGTAGAATATGGGTTAGCTGGATCAATAGAGCCATGTCTTTTTCAATTTTTGCCTCTTCTACTACACACAAGAGAGCCTGTCAAATATGGGACTATGTACTAAACTAAGAACACGTTTCATCATTGTTTACTCATGCTTAGTAAATTCAAGAGTTCAATACCTATCTCTGGAAAGGTATGTTCAAATCAACAAAAACTAGAAAAAGTAATCAACTTTCTCATAGGTACTAGAGACCACACTTATAGCCATAGACGTGAATTCAAATGCTGGCTTTGCTTTCTAGTAGTTTTGCAATCTTGGATAAGTCATTTCTTTCTGGGTGCCATTTTCTTTTTCAGTCTATTTAAAATGAATTTTGAAACTGAATAGATGAAAAATTAGTGGAATAGAACTGTATATTGAGAAGATGTACTTTTACAAGTTAACCTAAGAAGGAGAGTGAGACATGAAATAACTTGAGTGAGAATCAATGGAGAAATAAAAAGAAACAATGTTTTCAGGAAAATATATTTCAGACCACTTTGGCAGGAGGAATTATACAAGGTGTTCTGGGAAACAATCACAAATGTGGTAATGACTAGTGATATTTCAGTAATGAGCAACTTCAACAATTTGGACATCTGCCTAAACTCTTTCTCTGCCAACAGCTGTATTATGAATACATGTGACTTGCTTTAATGGTTAGTTTAAACTTTAAAAGATAGAGGAAGTTACAAAGGCAATTGTTATTCTGAAGTTAATGCTGACCAACAAGCAGGGCCTAAAATAGAAATCGTGGGAAATTTGGGAGCAAGTGAATACTCCATAATAGATTCAGGAAAGAAATGGAGAAAAAAAAAAAGTGTTTATAAATCTGGTGTATGCTCTTGATTTGAAAGAACATATTCTATAGTATTCAGATAATAAATAGGAAGAAATCTATGGCTTAATTTTTTCAGGATAAGCCAGGGTGCATTTTTCTAAAAAAAAAAAACAAAAAAAAAAAAAGGCAAACATTCCCCTGATTTTCTAAAATAGGGAAGAAGGTAGAGTCTGCAAATGAGCCAATAAGCTTGACTTTTATTCCTTGGCAAAACTCCAGAACATGGCAATTATTTCAGTAATGATCTGTGAACACTTAAAAATGGAAAACAGACCAAAAGTAACATGGATTCCTCAAGAAGAGATCATGTCCTTTCTGAGAACCTTTACCTGTTCTTTCCAGTCTTTCTTTTTCATTTTCTAAGCCATTATGGCATATGTTTTCCGACTACTTTTATCCCCTTAAGACTTACAGGATCAAAGTATTCCTTGTCAAGAAGCAGAAGGGAAAATGTTCCATCACATCAGTGAATTTGTAGGACAACTGTCAAGAATATCAAGAACAACTTAAAAAGACATTAGAAGGTTGATAAAGAATAGTGGGCATAAGGATATATGTATTATCCTGTACCAAATCCAAATTTTTTACTGTGCCATCCCTGATAAGTAAATGATTCTCTACTCCCTGTATAGAAACTATTTACTTAGGTGCAGAAATAAAGAAAAACCTGTCATTAAAGAGAATGATCTTACCGTTTTATTGTCATATGTTATACTAAAAAGTTCACTAATGAATAAGTACTTGACTTCCTTTTTTTTTTTTTTTTTTTTAAAGAACAATCCAAGTAAGATGAAACTAAAGATGAACTAGATTGGTACACCAGGGGAGTCAATTTTTCCGTGTTTCATGAATTGTTTGGTAGCTTGGTGAAACTTATATACCTCTTTTCAAAAAATTGCTTTTTAAATGCATTAAATGAAATACATAAGTTGCAAAGAAAACCAATCATATTGAAGTATGGTTTTGAAATATATATATTTAAAAGTTCATGGCCCTCTGGCCAAACACTCCTATTAGATATTTAGTGTTCCCAAGTTTCTTCAAAGTGTTAGAAAGGTCTGTCATCTATTTTTATGGATCAGATGAAATAATGTGTGCTACATCATAGTAGAATTAGATTAACACAAAATTGGTTGAATTGTCTAATCTCTAATAATAGGTCAAGGTTTAAAAATGAAGTCAATTCCAGCTATGTAGTCAAAGGAAAGAGGTTACTCCCAACCAATAAGTAAAATAATGCTTCCAAAAAAAAAAAAAGTTTCAAGCCTATACTTTCTTCAGAAAAAGAAAAGCCAGTTTCCCCAATCCAGCTTATCCAGTTTACTTGATTATCTCTCTTTCTAATCTTGTCCTTCCCCTGATGAGAAGAAATTGAGAAACAAGGAGTAGGCAGAGAAAAACACTACATACTTACAGATACACAACTATCCTTTTATCACTCTTTATTAGCAGTATTAAATTTGAGTACTTCAGAGCAATTCTAATGTTATTAGAGTGAGCATGCACTTCACCAGCATAGATCATGATCTCTCCACACTTTCTCAAAATGGGTCATTCTTGCCCATATTTATACATAAATCCTTCATACAAGGTCCACCCAAAGCAAAGGAAATTCCTCTTCTCTCAATAAAATCAGCAATACTATCACATTATGAGGGCTGTTTTTGGATCTTATTTCTTACTACCTGATCAGAATCACAGTGTCTGTCTACCAGATGCAGGAATGACTGAACAAAATATGACATGATAGAGTACTATTGTGTGATCTGAAATGATGAAAGAGATGGAAAGACTTGTATGAACTGATGCTAAGAGAGAAGAGCAGATCCAGGAGAACAATTCATAGAGTAGCAGTAATATTGTAAACGCAAATAACTTCTAAAAAATCTGGAGCTTTGATAACACAAATGAACAATTCAAATTTCAGAGTATTCAAGATAAACAGACTGCCCACCTATTAATAGAGAGCTCATAAGCTCAAAGTAAAAATTGAGACTTTTTTTTGGAACCCGGCCAATGTGGGAACTTGTGGACTATACATGTTTGTAACAGAGATTTTTGTATTTCTTGCTTTTTCAATGGAAGAAACATTGAGAAGGAAGAAATTGGACCCTAAAATAAAATAAAATTGATTTTTAAAAAGAATCACATCTTCTGTGCTTTTGATTCTAGTAGACCTAACTCCTTTTTTGGTCATATGTGTTCTTGATGATTCATATAAGTACAATAAAGATATAAAATATAGATATAAGTACTTATAATGATATAAATATAAACATAAATACTTATACAATATAACAATACTAAAAGTGAGCCGATTTTAGAGTCAGAAAAGTATGCATCCTGCCTCTGAGGCATATTGACTGTGTGACTCGAGGCAAGTTACATAAACTCCCAGTGCCCCAGGCAACTCTCTAAGATTCTTAGTTTCCTCATTTCTATTATGAGAGTGTCAAGCAGTGGAATATAGAGGAAAGAATATTAATTTTAGAGTCAGAAGCTCTAGATTCAAATCCTCTCTTCTTTCTATTATATAATATCCCAAAAACCGTAATGCTCTTTGAAGCTATTAAAGCATAAAAATGTGCTAAAACTTATATTCTGTATAGTTTTGGGTAAATTACTTAGCTTTTATGGACCTCAGTTAGTTCATATAAAACAAGAATATTAGACTGCATAGCCTTTCTCAACTCTCAGTTCTAATGCCTTTCCTCTCCTATTTACATTATATATGTCATGTTATATATAACATGACATATATAGGTATATATTCATGTGTATATATGTATATGATACATGTGTGTTATACACATACATATATATACACACACATAATGTTGTTTGCATATATTTATTTGTTTGTTGTCTCCTTCATTAGACTGAAAGGTCTTGAGAACATGAATTTTCTTTTGCCTTTTTTTAATATCACCACCACAGTGTAGCACATAGTAGGCATTAGCTAAATGTTTATTGACTGGCTTACTGATTGGTTAAGTCCTAAAGGTAACAGTCTGTATGGAGTTCTGATTTAGAACCAGGAAAACCTACATTCAAATTTTATTTCAGACTCTTACTAGCTGTATGATCCCGAAGAAGTCACTTAATTTCAGTCTATCTTAATTTTTGCATCTATAAAATGAGGATAATAGTAGCATATACTTCCCGTGGTTTTTCTGATTATAAAATGAGATAATAAGAACTTTGCAAAATTTAAAGCACTAAATAAATATCATCATCATTATTTCTTTTTATAATATACCTTCTCATATCTATCATTACCTACCAACCCACTAAACCCACACTGAATAGAAACAGATGACAGAGATATACATACATGTACATACATTATATATATATATATATGTATTGGTGTGTATGTGTATATGTATATATCTATATCTATATACACAAGCAAAGCCAATCAACATTTCTAAGAATACATGTCTATTTTTTGTACTTCAAATTCACCACTTTTCTTTGAAGAAGATAAAATTTCTTATCCATTTTTTTGAAGTCATGATTAAGTACTGCCGTGGTCACTTTTGAGGTATTTCAGAGTTTTTTCTCCTCTACTTCTGATCATATAAATTATTATCTTTCTCTGTTTAGTTCAATCTGTATTAGTTCCCTCCAAAATTATATTTCTTTGAATCTATCATATCTTCACTTTTTATGGTACAATAAAATTCCATGATATATATATATATATATATATATGTATATATATATATAATATATATATATATATATATTTGTTCAGCCATTCTTCTGTGCTACAATAAGTGCTACAATATTTATTTTATGCATATAGATTCTTTCCTTCTGTCCCTGATCTCCTTGAACTATATGCCTAACAGTATCAGCATATATAGTTTAGTGACTTTTTTGGGTATGATTCCATCTTGTTTCAAGAATGGTTGAACCAACTCACACACAACTTTGTCCCTGTCTTCCCATAGCCTCTCCAATTATTGATATTTTCCTCTTTTTTTTCATCTTTTCACACTTTTTCCAGTGTGATGGAGGATGGGTTGGAATCTCAGGTTTGTTTTAATTTAGATTTCTCTTAGTGAAATTAGAACATTTGTTCATATAGTTGTTGATAGCTTAAATTTCTTCTTCTGAAAATGGTCAGTTCATATCCTTTGATGGCTGATTTATTGAAGATGACTTCACTATATGTGTGTACTAAATCTTATCTTGTATGTTAGATCTTTAAAGACTTTTTAGATCACATTCCCTTGAATGGGTAGGAACTTCTACGGGGTAGTCAGTTACACTCAGATACAACAGAACATTCCTATTTAATCTGTGTCTCTGAATGTTTCCTTCCATGAACACCAGATGGCAGAAGAGACCCTTCAATATATGTCTTCGTTAGACAATCTCTAAACAGACAAACTTAACTAAATTCTTAAAGGTTAATTATCAGGTCATTTCTAGGTGATTCAATTGTTAGCAGTTTTAACTCTCAAAGTCTACACTATCACAAGAGCTTGCAATATTAATTGGTGGAAACAACATCCATGCCATTTATATTTATAAGATAAGCATAAAGTACTATTCTAGATTTTGGGATACAAAGAGAAATATAAAATGCTCTAAAGCAATTTGCAATCAATTGGGATTAGGGGGAGGGAAGACAGCATACAAATAACTAATATGTAAGAAAGAATGATATAATGTCAAAGAAGTACAAGAAAAATATTGAGAAAAAGATGAAAGGGGAAAGACTACTTTTATTAGGGTTAAAGGGGTCATGGAAAACTTTATGGAAGAAATGACATCTGAGTTGGGCTTTGAAAGAAAGAAAGGACATCAACAAATGGAATTGTAGTTGAGAGACTCAGGCTTAGCACAATGACTATTCATGCCCCACTAGGTAAAGCCTATAGGGCTGCTGATCTTTTCCAATTTCTGTCCTGTACAGGACGTACATAGTTGACTCTGGATGTATTGCTGTCTTCTCAGTGGGGGGACTATGTACTCTGTGCTTTAATTCTACCCCACATCTTGGACTCCTGAGTCAACAATTCTATTTTCAGCTCTAGCTTAAGAGTTCCTTTCCCTATGGGGGAGAGGAGGAAGTAAAAAAGTTACAGTACAAACAGAAATCAGATATCAAACATGCAATTTTATTTCTTTACAGAAAGAGAATTGCTGAATAATAAAGAATCATAATCCTTTGATTAACCTTTGAAGAATTGTAAAATAATTACAACTTCTGGACAACCTTCATCAAGACATTTTTTAAAATCAGCCTATTCATTAGTTTGTTTATAATTTGCTTTCATTGAGCATACTCTGAAAGGTCTCTATTGACACCGCTTTGCTTTCTGATGGTTTTTCTCTTTGTGGGTCACTTTTCTCTTCATAGACTGTCCACTGATATCTTTGCCAGTGTTGCTAATAATGTTGCAAGTGCTCCAATAGCTAATACTTTGCTACTTAACCCAATTATTAGTGGGGGGGGGGAGAGGAGAGAAAGGAGAGAGAGAGAGAAAGATTGAGAGAGAAGGAAATGGTACTGCCAGTTGCCTTTGGAGATCTTTTGTTATTTTCCCTTTCTTTTTATCTCTAGAATTTAACATAGTGTTGGACACTCAGTAGTTGACTTGATAAAATATTACCTTATCTACACTTTTTCAATCAAGCATCTTCCATCCATACTTCCAAATTGTTTAATGTGCCTTGAAAGATGTAATTATAGAAATAATCTTGTTTGATGACCTCTAGATTAAACATCAGTTCAAGTGCAAAAAAAAGGGAAATATAGACTTGCCAGTATTGATCACCACCATTACAGTGAAGATCCAGGAAGAATCCAAGTTGAAGAAAGATTGTCTGTGAATAGTTAGGCCCTTCAAATGCTCCTGTTTGCTGATGAGATTATGGAGGTTGCATTAAGATCTATGTCATGGCAGAGCTCCTGAAAAAATATTGTAACTAACCAGAAGAGTTTGGCCTGACTATCTCTACAGGAAAATTCAAGTAGATGAAGGATGTCATGTTGCCTAAATTATGACACACAATTGGATAAACAAACTATAGAATTCATTCATCATTGTTTATACATATAGAATAGATTAACAACAAGATGAACCTAGAATTGAACAGGAAAAAGAATAAATGAAAAACAAAACAAAACATAGTTCTTTGCCTTTTTCCAAAAACTGTACAAAATTCTGGGGGTACAAAAAAAATGAGATAGTCCCTTACCTCAAGTAGTTTACATTCTAATGAAGAAAGATGACACATATAAAAGAATACTAGTCAGAGAAGGGAGCTTTGGTCCAGGGAATAAAAGTGATGGGTGTGGATTCAAAATACATTCTTTTTTTTCAGTTCATAAGGAACTGCTAGTGACTTATGATATCTAAGTTTTTAAATTTTTTATTTAAGTCCTTCACTTCTTGTTTATCTTATTGTTAAATTTGCTAGTTTTAAGAGGGTCTCATTGAATTATTACATTATATTTTTCTTTGTATTTATCCCTATAAATTCATTAACTTTTTCTTTAAATATTAGACACTATGCCATTCAGTGCATATATGTTAAGTATTGCTATTAATTAATTGTCTATAATGCCTTTTAGCATAATATGATTGCCCTATCTATTAAAATTGTTTATTTTTACTGAGAGAAGAATTCAGGCTTCTTAGTACATTTATAGCACACAGAATTCCTACCTGTTGTGCTTTCCTGCTATGGATTTATTCTAGTAGATTATCAGAGTGCTGTAGTGGTGCTATCTCCTTTTCTAGTTCTAGTCTATAGTGTCACTGTGCTAGGGTGCCAGATCTATTGTTTAGTCTTTTTAGAAGCTAAGCATTCATTTCCTGGTTCTATCTCCTTGTGCAGTGAGCTGTAGGGCCTCATGCTGTCCCATTACCTGAAAGAATAGTGCTAAAGATCCTATTGATTTTAGGTCTCAGCTTGAAGCATTAGCTTTTTCCTTCTCTGCCTTATCTATGCTCAAAATGCTCACAGGCAATCTTTTTTGTGAATGAATGAATTAACAAATGAAAAAGACATTTATTAAATTCTCACTATGGGACCAAGCACTGTACCAAATACTGAAGATATAATGGAAAATGAGATAGACCCTGCTCTGAAGAAGCTTACACATTGATTAAAGGAGATAACACATAAAATAGAATATAGAAAATAATAGATAGAAAGGCCTGGAAATCCTAAGGGCACAGCAGCAGATTAAATAGCTAGGCCAAGAGTAATTAGAGTGCTAGATGGGTTAGATGAGATGGTTTAGTAGTCTGGGAAGATGGTAAATTCCAGAAGACTTTGAAATGAAATGACAAGATCAGATTTGGTGGTACATCCCAGTAATCTCTAGAAAGATTAAAGTTAATGGATCACTGGGGCTTAAGAATTCTAAGCTACAGTGATTTAATTTGATTGGGTATCCATACTGGGATCAGCATCAGTATGGTAAGCTTCTAGGAGAGGGGTCCACCAACCTGCTTAAGAAGAAAGGAGCCCATTAAGGTTAAAAAAAAAAATAGAGGATGAAATAGAAAGATGCTTCTTCCTAAATTCACATCTGGCCTCAGGCACTTGCGTGACCGTGGGCAAGTCACTTAACCATATTTACCTGTTTCCTCATCTGTAATGGAGAAGGAAATTGCAAACCACTCCATTAGCTTTGTCAAGAAAATCCCTAATGGGGATAGGAAGAGTCAGACACTATTAAATGACTGAGCAACAACACGGAGGCACTAGGGAAATAGAAAATTTCACTAAAAGGAAACTAATTACTGAGAAACTTAAAAAGCAATGAATGTCCCTTAGGACAAATGAACAAAAGAAACTTATTCTCCATGTCAGATTGGTAGAGAACTACAATGGAATATTGTATACACTGTCAGACAGGATTGCTCTTTTGGATGTTTGCTCAATTATTTTTACTTTATCACAAGGAGATATTTAAAATAAAAATTAAAAGCATCATTAAGTCATATTTTTTAAAAAAATAAAGTCTCTGCTAAAAGAGCTCTACTTAATCTTTTAAATTATTGTAAGTGAAAAAATAAATAAATAAATAAATTGTGGTAAGTGATATGTAGGCATTTTAAGTATTGAATTTCATGATTCTGGGAGTCTTGGTTATTTAAATCATAGTTTTGCTGTTGTTGTTTTCTTTTTTTGGTAAGACCATCAGGGTTGAATGACTTGTCCAAGGTCACACAGCTAGTACATGTCAGGTGTCTGAGTTTGAATTTGAACTCAGGTCCTCCTAACTACAGTCCTAGCGTTCTATCCACTGTACCACTTAGCTGCCTCACCGAACTTATTTAAGCTAATGTTTAAAGTTTCCTGCTTAAAATTTTTTTAAACTAATTTTGGATAGAGTCATAGATTTAGAGTTAAAAAAGCTGTTCATAAGCATCTAGACTGCCTAAATCATAGTATTTATTGTAATCTATTTGCCCATGATTGAGATGTCAGAGTTGTAATTGGCAATTTTTGCCATAAGATAAAAGCAGTAATCACATCCTGAATTCATAAAGGTTATAAGGAAAGAGCATTGCAGAAACCTTGGGTCAGTGGGGAGTCTGCTATCTCTAGGAGGTGGAGAAGTGGCAGAGCAGAGTTGGCATATGTAGGAACTCATCTGAGATACTACCATGGAGGGAGTATAGAAAAGGGGAGAATTCTTCTGCCTTTCTGTTTCTTCTAGTGCTTAGAATAGTGCCTAACACACAGTAGGAGCTTAATAAAAATATATTGACTAATTAATACCTTAACTAATTATTGCTAATGAAAAGATTTCTGGCATGGTGAATAGAGAGGAGCCTTGGCTTTAACACACATCAGATATATGAACTTAGGAAAATCATTTAATTTCTCAGTGTCCTGAATGATTTTCTGATATTATTAATTACAAAACAAATGTACATCTGCTTTGATGGAAAGAATTTTTTCTCTGAGAATTTCACCAATAAAATCACTGATAAAGACACTGACATTTCTAAGTAAATGCTAAGTTTAGGAGTTACTGAAAAACTGGAAGTGCTATGCTATTAGCAACCCTTGCAAATATTGGTGCCTTTGGGAAAAACTTGTTTTGAATTGATGCTGTGATTCATTTCTGTGGCCATGTCAAATAGGACACCTGGACGAACTGAATAAATAAAGTTCCAATCTTTAAGGGAGAGAACTGGTGAATAGAATTTACAGGATTGAGCAGGAACACAGCATAAGGAAAAAAAAAAAAAGACAATGTTAGAAACTCTATGGTCAATGTGGTCTAAGGCAACACAGTATCTTCTATTTCATCTCATATCATTGGGGAATAGGGTGTTCCACATAAATTAATTATACTGATAATTGAAAATCAGTGCTTTAAACAGCAATTAAAAATTTAAAAACCAATTGTGCATAGGTTCTTAGATTTAGAGCTGGGAGAGCTCTGAGATCATTTAGCCCAATATGAAATGTTTCTAAAATGTATCACATACCTCCTTGCCTTATTTATGCTGAACACACCTTTTCTCAAGGTTATCATGACTCAAAGTCACAATTACACATATCAATTGTTATATTATGCTGCAAAACAGTGCTGGCCTTTAGAACTATGGAGATGTAAAGAAATGTTTGTCTCTACACTAAATATTCCCCCAATTTCTATGATTTGGGGTGTTACCATTTTTTAACAATCCATCACCTTACCCATAGGTTGTTAACTGTCACTTTTCATTATCAATGTCTCTGCTTCTAGAACTTCTTGCAATTTGTTATTTTAATTTACTGTGGTCTAAGAAGCCACTTTATCCAGTTTGTCTAAATTGTGTATAAAATACAAATAAATAAGTACCAAGTAAGAAGATGGGTTTCTATATGAATAAAGTAAAAGAACTTTGTGATATCCAGTTTGATGACTCAGAAGTCTTTTTTTTTTTTTGCCTGATTGCAAAGCCTTAGCTATGTTCCAAATAGGTAAGGTTGTCTGATGAGTGTTATGGACAAATGGGATGCTATTGTAGGCAAATGGCAGTCTGGACATTCAAAACCAGCAAAATGCTGGACAATGGCATGAGTCCAGACAAAAGATGATATCACTGAGGTCAGCATCATTAAAGATCAAGTAAAAGGTAAAGCCAGGCAGGACAAAATCAAAGTTAAACTCAAACAAGAAGTTATAATAAAAGTATATTTCTATATTACACACATGTGTGTTTACATATAACTACAAATCAGGTTGATATTTGTTGTTGTTATTTACTCATGTCTGACTCTTTGTAATCCCATTTGAAGTTTTCTTTACAAAGATACTAGAGTAGTTTGCCATTTCTTTTTTCAGATCATTTACACATAAGGAAACTGGAGTAAGTAGGTTAAGTGACTTGCCCAAGATCACAGCTAGTAAGTGTCTGAGGCCAGATTTGAAGTCAGGAACATGAGTTTTCCTGTTTTAGGCCCAAAACTCTAACCACTTCATCATCTAGTTGCCCATCAAATTGGCATACTCAGTTTTAAGTAGATTTTAATCAATTAAAGTGCAGACTTATCTTGTTGATATGGAAAGCTTTCTTCATTAGGTGAAAAAACTTCAGCATCCAGGATTGTTGGCACTGGTATGTCCTCAGATTGGAATGTGAATATCAGATCTGAATTCATATTTTAAAATATTCTTACTTACATGAACTGATACTAAGTGAAGTGAGTAGAACCAAGAGAACATTGTACACAGCAACAACAAAATTATGTGATGAGCAACTATGATGGTCTTGGCTCTTTTCAACAATGAGGTGATTCAAGCCAATTCTTATAATCATGATGGAAAGAGTCATCCACATCTAGAGAGAGGCCTATGGAGACTGAATGTGAATAAAAACACCTTTGTTGTTGTTGTTATTGTTTCTTTGCTTGTGTGTGTGTTTTCTTCTTTTGATTTGATTTTTCTTGTGTAACATGACAAATGTGGAAATATGTTTAGAAGAATTGAACATGTTTAATCTATATTGGATCACATGCTATCTTGGAGAGGGGGAAAGGTGGAAGGGAAGGAGAAAAATTTTGAACACAAAGTTTTGCAAGAGTGAATATTGAAAACTTTGCATGTATTTTCAAAAATAAAAAGCTATTTTTATTATTAAAAAAATAAATATAAAAATGCTTTTGACAAAAAGTCTTCCTCACTTTTTAGTGCTATCCTACAAAACATTATTCTATGTTTTCTTTCTATATACTTGTGACAGTCATCATGGAAGAGTAGCCTTGTTGTCAGAAATATTTGAATTCAGGTCCTGCCTCTAATCCATACTGGCTGTGTAATGACTATGCTGTTTACTTAACCTCTTAGTATCCCAGGCAAATAAAACAAACTTAAAATGAATACTGACCTACATTGATACAGATAGTCTCCTGATGGGGAGATTCTGTGCCAATGAAATTTACCTGTATTTTAATTTATTTGTGCATATGTTGTTTCCTACCAACAAAATATAATCTCTTTGAAGTGAGAGACTGTTTTCATTTTTTTGTTTTAATATACCAGTCACTTACCATAGTGTCTGGCACATAGTAAATGCTTAACAAATACTTGTGGAATTAAATTAAAATGAATTGAATTGAATTGATGGAGCATTTTCTGAGGTTAGTAATTCAGGCCCTTGCCTACTTGTCACTGATAGTCTAAATTCTCTTAGTGGCAGGAGGAATCCTGAGATAAGCCTGGAAAACAAAGGGGATGATGAACTAGACTGTGAAATCTGCCACTGATGTGTTTCCACCAACAATATAAGCAGACATCTGTTTCTGCTATGTCTTCCCCCTTCTCTTATGACTAATTCATCCCTCCAGCTCATTTCCCATAGTCCTACTAGCCTAATCCTAGCCATATATGTGTACCTTCATACATAATAAACTCTGTTATCCAGCTACTTCCCTTTACACTTTCATCTCTATTCATCTCCGTTTCATATCCTGTAGTCTCTCCTCTCCTCTGTCCACTCATTCTACTATGCTTTGGAAACTGTCTGATTGGTAACAAATTCCTTTTCATTCTGATTTTTTTTCTTCCTGTACACCTTTCATCTACTAATATGACGTGATATTCAACCTTCCCCTGAAGACTACATATCTTAGCTGCCTTTTTAATTGTAGGCCTGATCTTGCCTTTCTAATACCACCACACAGAACTAGCATATAGAAGCACTTGATTTCAAAGTTGAAAGAGATCTCTCAGTCCATCTTGTCCAACTTGTGACTGAAAATGTAGTCTTTTAACAACCTATTCCTTGCTTCTCACTGTCACTCTCAGACTCTTGTCCCAATACCATCCTTTAACAATCCTTCTTTTTAATTTATTTATTCATTCATTTATTTTTCAATTTATTGGTTTGTTTGTTTATTTTTAGCATTTGTTAAAAATAATTTGAGTTCCAAATTTTTCTTCCCCCTTCCCCACCACTGAGAAGGCAAGCAATATCATATTAATTATACATTAAAGTCATGCAAAATATATTTTCATATTAACCATGTTGCAAAAAAAACAATAAAAAATTAAGAAACATAAAGTAAAATGAAAAATATATGCTTCAATCTGCACTCAGAATTCCCTCTCTGACCATAGGTAGCATTTTTCATCAAAGGTTCTTTGGAATTGTCTAGGATCATTATTTTGATCAAAGTAGCTAAGTCTTTCACAGTTGATTATTATTATAATATTACTATTACTCTGTTCTCCTGCTTCTACTCATTTCATTTTGCATCAGTTCATATAAGTCTTTCTAGGTTTTTCTGAAATCATCTTGCTTGGTCATTTCTTATAGTGCAATGATATTCTATCATAATCATACACTACCACAGCAATACATTCTTTGAAATCCATACTCTGGTGCTGTATTATCCCTCCCAATCTTTGTTACTGTCATCTGCTGATTACTTTCTTAGTCATTCTTTTACCTTTCTTTATTTTACTGATTGACTCAGTTTTGCTCATCTTCCCATGTCTTCCCTTTCAGAGACTTTGATTCACTCACACCCATCTTTTCAGTATGTTAACCTCATATTTTATTGGACTTCTTGACTCCTATGACCTCTGCTATCATCATAGTTCAGTCACTAACCAATCACTTGAAATTACTTCACTTGAACTCTGAAATTCCTAAATCACCTACTCCTTTATTTCTTACGTATATTCTTTATTCTAATCATAATCCTTGGTGTCTTGATTCTTCCCTACTCTCCTAAATCTTCAATGCTCTCTGACCTCATTTTCTTCCTTCTCCAGTCTTGAGTCTATGATCAGACATTTCAGTAATACCTTTTTCCCTCCTCTTGAATCCCTTATCCAGTCAACATCTCATCATTTTTCCATTGCACTAACTCTCAATCCTAGCTAATTCCTTCCACTTGCCTCCTCTAATCCTGCACATGAGTTGCCAAGTGCCATTCAAAGAAATCATGAAATTATACTAACAGGGTCAATTAGAAATTTATATTATCTAGCTTTAGTGAACTTTCAATGATGGACAGCAATTTTTTTTCTGTCTTTCATTGATATTTTACTGTGCTTTCAAAATGACTATTGAAACCTTCCTTTCTCTTCCTCTAATTCCCAGCTTTACCCATAGTTATTATTATTAGCAGAAAACTTCATCTCCTGTTTGACTAAAATGATTGTGGTCTTGCAACTTGAACTCTCTGAACTTCCACTTTTTATTCTTTTAAAGGTCTCGATGCTTTGGCTAATCCAGAAATTTGCTCTTCATGTCCATGTATATATTTACTTATTTTTCTTGCCTATTCAATGGGTAGGAGAGGATGAAGGGGGAGGGAGAGAATTTGGAACAGAAAAAAAATTGAATAAAATTAAAAACACTACAAATTTTTTAATGTTTTCAAAAGCACAAGTCTGCTCATGTCACTTCCTATTTAATACCTTCAAGATCAAATATAAAATCCTCTGTCTGGTTTTTGAAATTCTTCATAATCAAACTCCTTCCTACCTTTCCAGTTTTCTACTTTAGTCTCTTCCCTGTACTCAATATGGAGTGTCACTGGAATCCTTACTGTTCCTTTAACAACTCCCTATCTCTTGATTCTGTGAATTTTCACCAACTATGCCCATACTGAAAATTCTCTTTCTCCTTGTCTCTGCTTCTTGGTTTCTGTGGTTTTCTTCTTAATGTTAGTGTCTTCCTTCTATTGATTATCACCAATTTATGCTGTGTGTATACACACATACATACAACTGTGTGTATATATACATATGTGTATACATATTTTATACATAAATCTGTGTGTATATATGTACATATACACATACATATACATGTGTGTATGTGTATTCTTTCTTTGTATCCCTAGTGCAGGGGTAGAGCCATGATTTCATAAAAGAAGAAAACTATGCGATTGAACTCATCTTTGTACTCATAAGATAGCTTAATAATTTCATAACATAATAGACTTATAAAATGCTAAATCCTGGACTTAATTCATAAAAAGCCATAAGGACTCTTTTGTTCAGTATAAAGAGACTGACCACGAGGTCTACAGAAACTAGGATTGGGCAGTGACATTAAAAAGTAGAGCATTATAGTACTAAGGGAGAAGTTACACCCCAGCTCAAAGGAAGCCTCAGACTTACACTGGAGTGCCATCAGATCCATACCTGCGTATTGCAATGGGGACAAGTGCTAACTGGCAGCTTTGTTGTCTACTATCCAATTCTAAGAACACATACTTAGAGCAAAGTAGGAAGGGGACCTGTGCATGGTGAAATGAGGGATTGTTTTTCCTAGGTATGGAGGCCTTGGGCAATAAACCAAGAAAAGAGAAAGTTAGGAAACTAGAAACAGCAATGGTATGGGTCAGACCCTAAGCAGGAGTTCACTTCCAGCAGCTAGTCCAGTCTGCAGAAGAATAAGCAAGGCAAGAAACCAAAACCAAAGGGGAACCTAATAGTTCTACCTCTTTGAACCAACAGAGCTTTCCATCTGGATGATAAAGGTAAAGTCTACTTTTGCACAAACTCAGGCCAGTTTAGGAACTTGTATCTTGGTGCTTAATATAGTGCCTGGAACATAGTGAGAACTTAATAAATGCTTATTGATTTGATGCTTTCTCCTTCCCTCTAATCCCAACAGTCCAGATGAAGAAGTTTCACAACTTCTTGCTAAAGTTAATGACTCTAAAGTGAAGTGAGCAGAACCTGAACAACATTGTACAAAATAAGAACATTGTAATGATCAACTGTGAAAGATTTAATTACTTTAATCAATAAAAGGATCCAAGACAGTTTCAAAGGATTCATCATGAAAAATGCTATTTCTAGAAAAAGAACTAGTGAACTCCAAGCATACTTTTTTCACTTTATTTTTCTTGTTTTTTTTTTTTTTCAGTGTTTCTAATATGGAATGTTTTGTATATCATCTCAAGCAGGGAGAAGATACTGAGGGCATGGAGAGAATTTGGAATTAAATGAATGTTAAAATAAGTAAAGTATAACTATTTTAAAAATAAAATAAAAATGAATGCTTCTACATATATACCTTTAATTGCATTTTGTTCAGGTTTCTCCATTAACCTATCTCAGATATCTTCATTATTTAATTTTCTCTCTCTACTAGCCACTTTTTAGGATATAGTTTTGGAATAGGAAGGGATCTTAGTAGTAACATAACCCATGGCTACCATTTTACAAACTGAAAACTAGGGAGGCTAAATGTTTTACTCAATGTTACATACTATATTACATATTATAAATAAGCAGAGCCTGGATTCAAATTCAGTTCCTTTGACTCCAGATCCAAGGAATTTTCCTGATCTCTCCTTGGCATTTGACACATTGGATCATCACTCTTTCTTTAATAATACCCCAATGGATCTGACCTCATCAGTCATTATGTTGTCTTGAATGGTGCAGATCACATCACATTCAGATTTATTCCCATCCAATCTGTAGGAGTCTTGTCCATGTCTTCACATGCGCTTACCACAGGCAATCCACCTAACATGTTGGAAGCCTTCCTTTTTCTTTCTGGGAGAAGCTTGGAGTCATTAAAGAGGCATTACAATTTCTGAAAAATAACAGCTGGTTATCCTTAACAACACCTGAGTACAACAGGCTTCACATTTTAGTAAGTATTCTTCCTAGGTTATTTTACTATCTGTCCTAACATATCTTAACAATCCTCATTCCCTTACTTTCAACTTCTTGCTCTAAAGCAAAAACCAAAAATGCCCCCCCAAAAAAAAACAATGTAAAAAGCTATTATTATTTCTGAAAGGGCACCTCAATCATCAAGTACTCAGCTATACTTGGAACCTCTATAAAAATTGACCATATTTTAGTATATAAAAATTTCACAAATACATAAAAAGAGAAACATTACATAAATACTACACTGATTACAATACCTTGAAAATTTAACCAATAAAGATCATGGTGGGGGGAGATTAAAAGTAATACTAAATTATTGGTGGGTCAAAGATTGGTAATTTTATAAAAGAAAATTAATGAGATATGCCAACAATTTTGAGATATAGTTAAAAAAACACACATGAAGAATTTTTTAAATAACTTTAAACACTTTTATCAACAGAAAAAAAGAAACTAAAAAGGAAAAAGGAAAAAAAAGAAAAAATACAGATAAAAAGCCAAAATAGAAATTTGAAAATCAAAGAAGATATCAATAAAATTTAAAGTAGAAAAAAATATTGAATTAGCAAAAAGAAAACAAAAAAGCTAGGAATCTAGCTATTTTTTTAATTAATTTTTTTTAAATAGAGAAAAACATTTTTTAAAGTGAGAAAATAAAAATTTTGGAGCAAAAATAAAAAGAATTCAGAAAATGTGAAGAAAAATGATTTTATTACAAACTATTATGCCCAATTATATGACAATCAATTAACAACTTAAGCGATAAAAGAGATTGATTCTTTAAAACCTAGGAACATCTTTATGAACTGATGTAAAATGAAGGGACTAGAACCAGAAGGATCATTTTTTTAGAAGTAGATTACTATTGATATCTCATATTTTTCACACATTTCTTCTGTAAACCTTTCTCTTACCCATAGAGTGGCATACCTTATAACAATGAATAAAAGAAAAAAAAGTATTAGAAAAGATTCAGCAAAACCAGCATACACATTATGGAAAAAAAATCATCTGATGCCATATGCAATGTTCCACATCAATAAGAGTTCCTCTTCCATAAAAGATCTGGGGGAAGTGTCCATACATCTATCTATCTCTCTTAGTGCATCAATCAAAGTATGTGTGTGTTGTGTGTGTGTGTATCTTTTTGGAGGCCAAGCTTGGCTTTTACAATTTCACAACACTGTTTCAATTCTTTTGTGGGTATTATATCCATTTATATTATTGTTTTCATTTATTATAGTTAAGCCTTTCTCAGATTCTCTGTAACCATCATGTTTATACTTTCTTAAAACAGAGTAAAATTCCATTATGTTTATATACCACAATGTATTTAGTTTTTCTGTTTCCATTTCTTTGCAACTGTAATAAGTGCTGCTATAAATATTTTTGTATACATAGAGTCTTTTCCACTACCCTCCATGATCTCTGTGGGACAAATTTCTAAGAGTATTTTCTCTAGGTTTAAGGATATGAATGCTTTAGTCACTTTCTTTGCATAATTATAAATTGCTTTACAAAATGGTTATACAAATTCATAGCTCTACTAATGATGAAGAAATACTCTTTTCCTCCTACAATTTTTCTAAAATTGACTATTCTTATGGGTGAAGAGTGTGATTTCTAGAGTTAAGTATCTTAGATATAAAATTCTTATAAGTAATATTTGATATAAAGATTTTCCCCAATAGACTGCTTATATTCTTATACTAGATCCCTTAATTTTTTGTTTTTCAATTTCATACAACAAAAATGAATATTTCTTGTTATTTAATATCACATTATGACATATTACATCATATTTTCATATAATATTTATGTTATTTTGAGAAAAAATGCCCCATTATTTTTGCCAAGAAAAAATCCTAAACAGGATCATAAAGAGTTAAACATGATTGAAATGACATGAAACATGAACATCAACAAAAACAACATTCATTTGAATTTATTGTAGAATATAGTTTAAAATATTGGTCTAAACCTAATTTCTGCCAAACTATTTTCCAGTTTCCAAATAGATCTTATTAGTCAGCCAATAAACATTAATTAAGCACCTATTGTTGCCAAAGAGAGAGCTCTTTCCAGATAATTTGTTTTTAAAAATATATTATTGAGTTTAAATATTTGTTTCTTCCATTCCTAGTCTGTTCTATTGATCTACTTTTAAATTCTTTAACCAGTACCAAATGATTTTGATGATTGTTGTTTTATAATATACTTTGAAGTCTGGAAGTGTGTGTCTGTCTTTCCACAGCATGATTATTCCTTTTCTAATTTCAAAATTATAATTTTTTTCTAATTTGTGCAAAGTAAGGTGACAATTATTTTCCTCGGTATTCTTTTGTTCCCAGGAAAAGCATATTTACAATGAGAATAACAAATAAAATCAAATTTGAAAGAAGAAAGAAAGAAAGAGCAGAAAAGAGAACAAGAAAGAAAAAGAAAGGGAAAAAAAGGAAGGAAAGGGAGAAGGGAGGAAGGGAGGAAGGGAGGAAGGGAGGAAGGGAGGAAGGGAAGAAGGGAAGGAGGAAAGAATGGAGGAAGGGAGGAAAGGAGGGAGAGAAGAAAGGAGGAAGGGAGGGAGGGAGAAACAGAGACAGAAGCAGAGAAAGAAAGAGGGAGGGAGGGAGGAAACAAAAAGAAGGAAGGAACAAGCATTTACTAAGATTTTACTATATGCTAGACATAGTGCTAAATGCTAGAAAGATAAATAAAGAAATAAAAACAAAAAAAAAGTGTATGCTTCTGAAGAGTTTATATTGTAATAGAGACAATAAGACATTAAAAGGAACAGAAAAGTGAAGAGATAATAGAACAAAGAGATACTCCTGTGAAGCTAAAACTGCTGGGAAGGAGATAGAAAAGTCTAGACAGTGAAATAAATCCAGGAGTGAAATGAAAATGACTTGGGCACCTCATGAAATTGTACTGAGACCTAGGACACACCAAAAGGAAAGATCACTGGAGAAAGGCATCTCCACTGTGAAAAAGGCTGCTGGTAAGTGGGAAAATATGTATAAAGAAAAGATAAGTAGGAAGGAGAATGAATTCAAGATGTCCTAGATAAATTGGATTGGGCTGGTTAGAGGCAAAGTGTAGTTTCTTTATGAAAGAAAATGACAGTCAACAGAAGATAAGGTCACACATTTATTTGCTACATACATAAAATTGTTGTTGTTTCTTCTTTATCCTTGAAGACCACCAATGACATCAGGAAGGTCATGAGTTGCAAAGGAATTGGATTTAAGTGAGGGAAGACTGTGCAAAGTTATCAGCCTCACTCTTTCCTCTGGAGCCATGTGTGTTCAGTGGCAAGATATAGATCTGGATGACTGGAGATGGACCTAGACACCTTAGTCTTTTTAAGCTAAAGTTTTTTACACACAAGAAATAATTAACACAAAGGCTTGCAAGAAACAAACATTTACAAATTACATTTGCCAGAAACAAACTTAATAAAAGCATCAATTACTATTATTATTCTGTCCCAGAAAGTTAATGTGTAAAACTTCATCAGAACATAAAAAGTTCTGGAATTTGCAGTGTAACCATGACTATTTTCATTTTGATTCTACACTCTCCAAACAATTTCAGGTCCATTTCTTCTGGTAAAATTGAACAAATTTGGGTTTAACTTCTTGTTGATGATTGTCTTATCTAAATACTCTAGAAGAGTTAATGAGGACTCCTGCCCTTTCCAAGCAGCCAACTCCAAATAGAAGGATTCAGGAGCTCCTGATCTCTCAACTGACAACATCTTCAACCTAGACAAGTCCTTATCAGAAAAGATATTTCCCTAAAATCAGAAAAGAGAACAAAACAGCAACCTTAAACTTGGGCTCAAGTATTTCTGAAGGAACCCGTGCCTTACATGCTCACAGTTACATGGACATCGTGGTGGAGAAAAGGACAAGTCCTTTCTCCCCAGTCCTTTATAGGAAGCAATTCCAAGTAGGCCTGACCCAGTCCACCTTGTTCAGGAGATAATAATGAAGGTAGGCTCATTCTTTTAAATATTCATTGAATTGCCACTTCTTCCTGATCAGTGGTTAATAAGGAGATTTTTCATAACCCCAAATTAACAAGTCCTCTCACCTCTGTGTCACATGTTAATTCAGGAGTAAAAATGACAACTTTTTTGAATATCCAGACATGACTCCAATTTTATTTGCATTAGGTAAATGGACAACCAGAGTGAAAGTCTTACTATCCTTAGAGAAGAACAATTGACAGCATACTGCCCTGTAACACATTGCTAGATATGTTTAATTTTGCTCATAAGAAAAACCAATTCTCATCTAAAATTGTTTAGTCTAATCTTCTGAGAAATTCATTATTGCTTCAGGCTTTGTTTATTGTTATTGTTTTAATCTCTAGTCTAATATGCTTGTTCCCTTAATTATATTATGTCTTCCCTTGAAGGAAGGTTTTAAAAAAATGTTATCTAGTGTCTCTACTGAATCTGTATCCCAAGAAGATCATAAAAAAAAGGAAGATGACCCACATGGGCAAAAATATTTATAGCAACCCTTTCTGTAGTGGCAAGGAACTGGATGACAAGTGAATGCACATCCGTTGGGAAATCGCTAAATAAGTTATAGTATATGAATGTAATGGAATATTATTGTTCTATGAGAAATGATGAGCAAACTGACTCCGGAAAAGCTGGGAAAGACTTAGATGAACTGATGCTGAGCAAGTGAGTAAAATCAAGGGAACACGGTGTAATGCCAGAGAAACTGAGGCAGGAGAGAGATTAGAGAGTTTTTAATATTTTATTAATGGGAGAGTAAGATTGACTGGACAGGACTCTCGTCTCAAATTATCCAGTCAGACAGAGATAAAGATATACTGGGACCAAGGAATTCATGTTGGTCCCAGGTCTGGAGGAGACTATCATCTCAAAGAATCCAGCGTCCAGCATCCACCGCCAGCCGCCATTCTCCAGCAATGAATGGAGAATCTCTAACCTTTATATACCTTTTGGAGACAAAGAAGAGGGAAAGAGCCAGCTGGAAAAGGCTATGAATCAAAAAATTTTAGAACCCAGAGACAGGATGTCTGAATACCCAGAGATAAAGATGTTAGTGAACTATCTTGGAATATTTTAGAGGGATGTTGTAACTTTTCAAGGACAGAAGATAATCAGGAAGTCTACTCTCTTGTTTATCTTGCTTGGGCTAACAATTTATAACCTTAGACTAATTGGTCCTCAGCCTTCATGGACCAGAGGGAGATTTACAGCTTAGGGGAGTAATTAGGGAGATTGAGACAAGGGAAACTTGTACAAGGAAACTGAGTCAGGACAGTTAAAGAAAACTGTGGCATAACATTGGGACCCAGCAACAGAATTATGTGATGATTAGCTGTGAGAGACTTGGATCTTTTCAACAATGAGGTGATTCAAGGCAATTCAAATAGGCTTGGGATGAAAAGAGCCATCTGCATTCATCTTTTGGTTTTGGTTTTTGTTTGTTTGCTTGGTTTATTTTTCTTTCTCATGTTTCTTTTTTTTTACCTTTTTGATCTGATTTTTCTTGTGCAGCACGACAAATATGAAATATGTTTAGAAGAACTGCACATTTAATTTATGTAGGATTGCTTATTGTCTAGAGGAAGGAGAGAAGGAGGAAGAGAGAAAAATTTAAAACACAAGGTTTTACAAAAGTGAATGCTAAAAACTCTTTGCATGTTTTGGGAAAAATAAAATGTGATTAAATAAAAAAGAAAGAATGCTATTTGTAATCTTTCCATAAAAATAGAGAAATAAGAGATTTCTCTTGGTTCTATATCCTTTTGAAAATGAGGTCGCACACTGCTTAATCTTTGCAGGGCCCTCTATTTTCCTGAAATTCAAATAACTCAGTCCTTATTCTTCTTGGTTACAAGATAATTTGTTTTTTCTTTTGATATTTTTTACTTAAATGATTTTTTTCCAGTTTGAACAGTACAATTTTATTTATAGTATCCAGTTTCACTTTAGCCTGGATAAAAGGGAATTCATGATCTAAAAAAATGCTCAAACCATAATAGCCTTCATTTTGCAATGTAACGTTCTAGCTATTTGCCTTACATTAAAAGCAAATTTTCCTGGAAAATGGAAAAATGAATAAAATAATTCAAGATACGACCTATACCTACCCCTGGAAAGCATCTTGTATATATTTATTGGGTTTGTATGCTATTCAGTGAAGCCCTAACACCTTCACAAGTTTTTCACAATGGTAAATTTGGTAGGGAAGACTATCCTTTTATCATTTATAGAATCACAAATTTAGAGTTAGTAGAAGCATTACAAGCCACCTAATTCAACTCCATCACCTTATTGATGATAAAATGGAGGTCCAGAATGGGGTGTTGACTTGTCCATGTTCACACAGGTAATAAACAGCATTCAAGTTTTATGTTCTTTTAAAATATATATATTTCATTCTCTCCCCAATAACATGTTAGAATATCACCCTTTATAAAAAGTTTTGAGTTCCAAATTTTACTTTTTCTCCCCTCTTCATTCCCTAAAACAGTAAATTGTCAATCACATATGGTTTATACATGTGCAACCATATAAAACATTTCCATATTAGTCATTTTGTACAAGAGAACTCACATAAAAGAAAAAGAATGAAAGAAAGAAGATGAAAAATAATAGATTACAATCTGTATTCAAACAATATCAGTTCTTTCTGTGGAGGCAGATAGTATGCTTCATCATTATTTTGGGGGGATTGTCTTGTATAATTGCATTGATGAGAATTGCTAAGTTATTCATGGTTCTTCATCAGTCCCAGTTTGAAAGGGATATCAGAAGTCATCTATTTCAAATTGTAGTTGGATATGAATACCCTCAACAGCATACCAGAAAAGAATTCATCCAGCTTTGACTCAAAGACTTCCTGTGAGAGAAAACCCATTACTTCCCAAAGTTGCCCATTCCATATTTAGGCTGATTAGTTTTTTATTATACCAAGCCTAAATTCTTTCCTCCAACTTCTATTTATTGCTTGTGGTTGTGCTCTGTGGACATAAGAAGAACAAATCTAATCGGTCTAATAGCCTTTCAAATATTAGAGACACCACATCTCATTCCCCTAACTCCCTCAATCCTCTATTATATGGGCTAAGCAACCACAATTCTTTTTTTAAAAAAAATCCATTTTATTTATGTATTTTTATTATTAAAGCTTTTTATTGTCAAAACTTATGCATGGATATTTTTTCAACATTAACCCTTGCAAAACCTTGTGTTCCAATTTTCCCTCTTCTTCCCCCACCTCCTCCCCTAGATGGCAAGTAATCCAATATGTTAAACTGGATAGAAGTATATGTTAAATTCAATATATGTATACATATTTATATAATTATCTTGCTGCACAAGGAAAACCAAATCAAACAGGAAAAAAATGAGAAAGAAAATAAAATACAAGAAAATAATAAAAAGAGTGAAAATGTTATGTTGTGAATCACACTCAATTACTACACTCCTCTCTCTGGGTATAGATGGCTCTCTTCATCACAAGATCATTGGAACTTGTCTGAATCATCTCATTGTTAAAGAGAGCCATGTCCATTAGAATTGATCATCATATAATCTTCTTGTTGCCATTGTACAATGATCTCCTGGTTCTGTTCATTTCATTTAGCATCAATTCATGTAAGTCTCTCCAGGTCTCTCTGAAATCATTCTGCTGGTCATTTCTTACAGAACAATAATAATTCCATAACATTCATATACCAGAACTTATTCAATCATTCTCCAACTGATGGGCATCTACTCAGTTTCCAGTTTCTTGCCATTACAAAAAGGGCTGCCACAAACATTTTTGCACATGCAACCACAATTATTTTACCTAATTAATCCTCATATGGCATGAATTCAAGGTCTCAATGGTCAAGGTTCCCCATTCTTGAACAGCAAAAAAAATTTCAAAAAAGTGATGCTGAATTGCTATTTTTCATATGAAAGCTATACTCTAAAATGATAAATAAAACTGATAAATAGAAAAAAATTTATATGTACTATACAGCATAGTATCTAAATACTTCAAAGAGAAAAAAGATACCAAAATTGATATACATAAGAAACTAGAAAGGATCTTCCTCTGAGACTAATAGATTGTTTATCTAAATCAATTAGAGACAAGACAGAAAAAGAAAACTTTAAGACTAATATCCCATTTGATGTGAAAATGTTAAATAAAATATAAGCCAAAAAGGTACAACAGCATATCAAAATGGTTGTTCACTGAGACCACACTATAGCATGAAATCAGGGGTTAGTTCAATATTAGGTAAACATAATGTAGCCCCATTATTAAAAAATTAAAATTACATGATTATATCAAAAGGTGCAGAAAAATCTTTTGACAAAGTGCAACACCTGTTCTTGTTAAAAAAAATTATTGAAATAAAGAAACTTTTCCTTATCAGGGTAATTGATATCCATCAAAAACCAAGAGTCAGTTTATATATAATGGAGAAATGTTGGATGTCTTTCTATAAAATCAAGGGACAGAGCAAGGATGGCCATGATGATCACAAGTGTGTGATATATTACTAGAAATGCTCATTATGGCATTAATGCAAAAAAAAAATTGAAGAAATAATCATAGGTTAAAAAAAAAGAATTTTTTTTTTTTTGCAGAAGATATAGTAATCTGCTTAGAAAACTCAAAACATGAAGTAAATCCATACCAATCAGGAGTTTTTCCTGGATATTTTGAATGAAACTCAGTTGGAAGAAATAGAAAGAGGAATTCAATTTAAAATAATAACCATATATAAAATATTTGCAAGTTTACCAACTAAGGCACAAATAATGAATATATGAATACAACTATATGACGTTCTTTACAGAAATAAAAATATACCTAAATAATTGGAGAGATATTCATTGTTCACAGTTAGGCCATGCCAATATAAGAAAATTTACTTTACTGAAATTTATCCATTTGGTGTCATATTAATTTATCAAAGATCTCTTTGTTTGTTGAGCTAAAAAATATAATAGCAAAATTAATAGGAGCAATAAAAGAACAAGAATCTTACGGGCAATGATGGGGTTAAAAATCAGAAGAAAAAAGGTCTAACACTACCAGATCTCAAACTATATTACATCACAGTAATTATCAAATCTATTTGATTTTTTCTTAAGAAGAAGAAATCATTGGAATAGATTAGGTCCACAATATGCAAAAAATAAACATAATAGAATTTGAGGAAAGTCTCATATTCAACAAAATTTCCTGGGAAGATTGTAGAATAATATGTCACAAAATAGGTTCAGGCCAACATGTCACATCACATACTACAATAAGATCCAAATGGACATATGACCTGCTTATGAAAAGTCACATCATGGACACATTAGCGGAACAAATGAAAGAAATATTTTTGTAACTAGAAAGAAGAAATAGCTCTTGAACAAACAAAAGAGAAAAGACTGGAGGGGATAAAATTGATACTTTTGAGTACATAAAACTAAAAGGTTTTGTACAAATAAAATTAATGTAGTTAAAATCCGAAGGGAAATGGTTAACTGGGGGAAATTATTTGTAGTAAGTTTCTCTGATAAATGCCTAATATCCAAGATACATTGAGGATTGACTTAAATATATAAGAACAAGAACCAAAAAGATAAATAGTCAAAAGAGATGAATAGGCAATTCTCAAAGGAAGAATTCCAAGCTATCAACAGTCATATAAAAATGCTTCAAATTACAATACCGGGAGAAATACAAATTAAAACAAATTCTGAGGTCCCATCTCACACCCATGAGATTGGGAAAAATGACCAAAAAAAAAAAAAAGGAATATAACAATTATTAAAGAGATTGTGAGGGTACAGGCACACTAATGCATTAGTGGAGCTATGAAGTAGATGGAATCATTCTGGAAAATAACTTGAAACTACATTCAGAAAGTCTCTAGACTGTTTATATTTAACCCATAGATATTGCTACTAAGCACTATGATGAATCAGTACCATACTAGGAAGAAGAAAGCCTTTCCATCCAGCTATTTCCTAGATTCAGATCCTAGGAAGATTTACTTCATAGACTAAATTATTTTAGACTTAATTCCAACTGACTCTTTCTGGCTTTCAGTCAACCTAGAGTCTCAAAGCCCTTGTCTCCTCAAAGGATATTCTCCAGATAGTCCAAAGAAATAGATTAGGGCCCTTCAATAGAGAATCACGTCTAATAAAGTTCAGATTATATTTTTAAAGTCAAGATACAAAGGTGTGGTATTTTAGGTTGTAGTTTGTTTTCTGAGGATCCAAGGATATTGAAATTTTCTGTATAATTTGGTTTTACTTGTATAAAGAAGATGATTTACCAGAGTAAGGCTAAATCCCTAAATGAAAATGGGAGCTGGTCCTGACCCAAGTCACGTGGAAGAAAGGGTTATCCCTGAAGCAGAGGATTCTAAAAGGGCAAAAAAAAAAAAATTGGCATCATCCTTCTTATTGGATTCTTTAATAGTGGGGGTTGTTCTGGTTATTGGGCCTCAGAATAATCAAAATGATGTGGAATGAGACAAGTCTTGGTATTAACTCAGTCTCCAGAATAGGTTGTATGCAATGGGCATATGACTTCTTAGTTACTTTGCTATAGATTGCCTTGAACCATAATAAGGATTGGCAATTATACCAGAAGTGTCATAATCTCTTCTGTGACTCTGATGCTCTTGGCACTGCTCCTGATCATTATCAGCATTTACATTGGAAAATCAACTGTGAACTGCCCCGACATCCCTCACCAGATGTCCAGATGGTTAAAATGCTTCCAAAGGTGGGGGTGGGTGAGAAGGAAGTGGAGGGAGAGGCTGGATTTATGGCCTTACCTCTCCTCTCTATTTGTTCACTTTAGTACCGAATTCCTTCATGGACAATTTCATTCCTTGAGGGCTTTTCTTTCTGCTTTTATTTTTTAACATGAACTAAGTTCATTTTTCTATGGAGTCTATACTGGACATCTTTTTCCCCAATATCAAGGTTGTCCAATAAGTCTTAATACCATTTAAGAGGAAGAAAACCTCCCAGAAAACTTCCTGGGCCTTACCATTAAAGACCAGGTGAAATATCTACTAAGTCACATATATTAGGCTAGTTTTCCCCTAAAGAGTCACTGAAATCATTTTTTGAGACTTCATTGGTCCAGGGAGTAAAGGTTTAAGCCACTGAGATAGCTTCCTAATTATAAAACCATAGGTTAAGTGAAATCTCCTATTTTGATTGCTCCTATACAATTGATTGAACCTCATTTCTTGGGAGTGTAGGAAGTAGAGGGAATAAGGACTTATGTTGTACCTACAATATACCAGGTATTGTAAGTTTATTGTAGGCACCATGTTGAGTTTTGTGCTACAAATTTGTATTATATGTATATGCATTATACATATTTGTATTGTAAATATGTTTGACTCTCACAGCAACCTTGTGAAATAAGTGTTGTTATTTTTCTACATTTTACAGTTGAAGAAACTGAATCAAATAGAGGTTGTGTGATTTTTAGAGTCAACCTAGTATCTGAGGCCAAATTTGAACTCAAGTTCACCTGACTCCAACCCCACTACTTTATTTACTACTTCACCTGGATACCTGTGGTATAGTGTCATTTTCCCAACTTGGAGTCAGGAGAACTGTTATCTTGTCTACACTTACTAGTTGTGTAACATTGGCCAAATCATACAACATCCTTAGTTTCAATTTCCTATATGTATAGTTTCCCTGACCACTCTAGGGAATTGTTAAAAGGATTGAATTAGGTAATGTATTGTACTGGGCTCTTTTTATGGAATATATGAGGAAGGCACAAGATGTTAACTTTCTAATACTAAGGTTTATTCAAGGACATATCCAAAAGATACTCATAGCAAGAAGGAGTTTATGATCTCTCAGCAGCTCACTGAAGTCCAGCTTTCAGGTCTCACAGAGACAGCTTGTTGGAATCCTTACTAACTGCTAACTAATTAGAGTTGATCTAATCTTACAAGAAGATGTTTTGGGCAGAACCTGAAACAAGGTACTAAGTAGAACTAATTAATACAAGGCTTGTGTTCACACCTTTACTCATTGGAGTTCAATGAGTTCACACCTCCCTTGAAGCTCTTTGGGCCAGAGAGCACTATGGGAGAAAACCCACAATTCCTCTCTTGAAGGAGCATAAATAGAGCTTCAATGGGCCAGTCAAAGAAGTTCTTCAGAGTGAAGAAGCTACAAGTCGAGATTTCACTGGAATGACATGAAGAGTGGAGCTGGCTGGAGGCTGAAGAAAGCAGAGGCAGAGGCTGAAGGACCAGACCTTTGGATTTGGCAACATTCGGAGAGAGCTCTTGGGACCAAGCAGAGAGATAGGCCTCTAAGCTAACCGGGCTATATTGGAGATAATAAAAGATCTGAATTTTTATCACCTGGCTGTGTTTTGAGAAGAAAAAGCTCACCACATTTTGGCGCCCGAACAGGGACCGATTCAGATCCATCTGAACTAGATCACAACAACAGCTGATAGACTGAACCCCGGTAAAGCAACTTGTACAATATGGAAGTCTTTTTGAGTGTGAGAAGTCTCTGAATAGAAATTTTTAGTTTTATAATTCTTGTCCCCAAGCCACACCAGACCAACTAAATAGTTATAGTTATTTTTGAAGCTGTTTATATACTTTTATGATGTGGTAAATTCTGGATGTCTTCTGGGATATATAATGAGAGCAAATTTTTTGCAAATCTTTTGTAACTATAAAGTGCAATATCAATTAATCAATAAGTAATTACTAAACACCTGTTTTGTGTTAGGTACTTTGTCTGGCAGAAGACATTATGGGAAGTCCTCTTTCAAAATTGAAAGTGTCTCACCACATATATTCTTTATCCAAAAGCTCCAAATGCTTTGGTAATGCTTATTCTTTCCTATTATTGATTTGTATATTTGTGGGGCTCTATCCTACAATTGTGGGAATGGATGAATAATGTTCTATTACAAACCTTCTTTCTATGATGTTTTGTTGTATGATTTAACATTCAACTAGTTATATCTTCTGCCTGACTAGAGAAAAAGTAATCACATTGGTGTCAACTCATAAGATTTCTTTTTGGATTCATAGACTTGCCTGACAGAGGGATAGGTATTCTGAGGACTCCCACATTTGAGAAGAGGTACAAAATTGTTAGCCAAAAACCCAAATCAATTATTTTTTTTTGTTCCAGCATATAACAGTACCTCATACATATCATCTCTTACAAGTGTACTTCTTCCATATTTGACATTACTTTATCAAATTATAGCCCCCTATATCTCCATCCCTTCCACTGTCTCAGCTCTCCAAAACTTCTCTCTTCACTCAAAGCTCCCATTGCTCCATCTCTCCATGCTTTCCTAGATCATTACTTCTTCTCTGGACTTAATATCCTCCCTTGAAAATCTTGACTGTTTAGCCAATTCAACTTTATCCTTGCTTGATTTCTTTGTTTCCTTGTCCTATGGACACTTAAACCTTTTGCAGTAATCTTGGTTATCCCCATCATTCACCTTCTCTACTCTTCTTCTATTGCTTCAGGACAATGCTAGAGGAAATTATACAAGTATATTGATTAGGCATATCCTTAGTTATTTCATATGATTCTTTTTACTCTTCCCAGAATGATTTTCTACTGTGCTTCCTTCTGCAATCTTAAAAGACCTTTACTTGACCATATCATTCTCCCAAGCTATCAACATATCTTCGTCCATTCATAAGCAAATTCTTTGGTTGACTGTATATGGAAGACCTGTAATCCACATGACCTCCTAAGTATGTAGAAGAGAAGATGACTTAATCCTCTAAATTTAGCTTTGCCTCTATGGCTTTTGCCTACCCAATAAGCTATGTGGGAGAATAGAAAGGGTTTTGGAATAGAGAAAACTAGGGGACTTTGTAATTTCAAAATCCTTGACAGAATAGTTACATGGATGGTGACTAGCTATATGGTAACTCTTAAGACAACACAATCAGAAATGGTAGAGAATGCTCATGATTGGATCATAGCTAGAAAACCACTTATTCCTGTTATAACTCCTTCATCTTATACATGAGGAAAGTGAGGATCAGTGAGGTTAAATGAAGTGTCCAAGGTGACACAGATAATAAATATCAGAGGTCTGATTAGAACTCAGGTTTTCTGATTCAGAAGATTGTGCCATACTGCCTTTATAAACTAGAATGATATCTCTAATAAAGAGACTGGAGTTTAGAGACCATAAGGAAATTCAAAAAATAGAAGTGAGCCAGAAAGGCACTAGCTATTTAGTTAGCAATATTGGTGATCTTTGTCCTAAATAGCTTGGTGCTTGGAAAATAGAATGAGGCCTTGTAGCCAAGATTCTAAAACCAAGGATGAGAATCTCTGTAGCCAGGTCACTCTTTAATGGAAAAAGCAGAAAAGCCCTTTTCTCTGCTCTTTCTCTAGTCATGTAGGAAGTTTTTTTTCTGGTCCTGGTGCTGAAATAAAAGAAAGCCTTTTTTCTAAATAATTGAGGATGGCAGAGACTGCTTTTCTCTTGAGGAAGAGCTAACACTAGCCAAGAATTTTAGCTAAAGCCAGAAACTAGAAAAAGAGAGAGAAGCTTCACAGCCACCTGCCAAGTGGAGTCATGCCTGGCACCATCCAATGGAAACTATGAATTTAGTGGGACAGCAACTGGCAAAGACAATATGACCAATGGAAACAGTCATACAATGGCCCCACCTGATAGAGCTTCGTGATGACTTCACCAGAAGATAAGAGGGACTTTGCAGCACTAGAGGCATGAATTTTCCATACATTAATGTGCTCTAGTCCCATGATTTCCCTTTGTGCACTCTTTCTGGCATGTTCCATATGTATAACCACCTTTCCTATAGTTACTATGTGTATTTGTATAAATATATTTGGTTTTATGGACTTTTTCTTTTCTTACTCTACTATATTAGTAAATGCCTTTGCTTGAAACTGGATGACTTTTAAAAGTATTTGTTGTAATTGTTGAGTTGTTTCAGTTCAGTCCAACTTTCTCATTAGATGCCTTTTTGGCAAAGATATTGGAGAGGTTTGTCATTTTCCTTTCCCTCTCATTTCACAGATGGGGAACTGAGACTAACAGGAATAAGTGACTTGCTCACAAAAGTACTAAGTATCTCAGGTAGAATTTGAATTCAAGTCCTCCTGATTCTAGCTGGAGTGCTATCCACTGAGCTGTCTAACTTTCCATTAAAGGCAAATACATTGTTAAGGAACTCATGAACTACAGTTTTGAGTAAATATGGATCATGAAGAACATAAAATTAGAGTAGCCTTTTTCTGGGAGACACAAGCTGCAACTTGAGGAGTATGCTTCTAAATGTTCCACTAGAAGAAGCTATCAAGGGGCACCTAGATAGTGCAATGGATGGAACACCAGCCTTCAAGTTAAGAAAACCTGAGTTCAAATCCAGGCTCAGACACTTAGTAGCTGTATGATCCTGAGCAAGTCACTTAACCCCAATTGCCTAGCCAAAAAAAAAAAAAAAAGGGGGGGGGGAACCTATCTATTCATTGCCTCCATTTTCTCATCTCTCACTCATTTGTCAGCTTCTTCTAGTGTCCTTTTCCAAGACCACTGGTGATGTCCTTATTGCTAACTATGCCAGATATATTGACCTCTCTGAAGCTTTTGACTTTGTTAATCTCATTTTCTCGATTATTCTCTTGTATGACTTTTTTTGGGGTAACATCTCTCTCTTGGATTACCTACTATCTGTCCAAATGTATTTTTAAAGTTTCCTTTGCACTATCATGCTCTAATATTGTCCCACCTGTTATGTGTAGTCTGACAGCAGGATTTTGTCCTGGGCTTTTTCCTCTTTTTGATTTGTGACAGATAATTTATACCTTTCCATCTCTCCCTTTCACTTTCTCCTAGGACATTGCTCTCTTTACACCTTAATTTAATTTAATTTTTTAGATATTATCCTTTCATATTCAATTCACAATTATGTTCTCTGTATATATGTGTGTGTGTATGTGTATATATACATACATACATACATATATACTTCCTCTAATTATCCTAATAATAAGAAAGTTCTTATGAGTTACAAGTATTAACCAAATTGAGACCTTATGATTTCCCTTTGCAGATTATCCTCCTATGCTTCTGAATCTGTACTTCAAGGTCAAATTTTCCATTCAGCTCTATTATTTTTATTAAAATACTTAAAAGTCCCCTATTTCACTGACTTTCCACCTTTTCCTCTGAAAAATCATACTTAGTTTTGCTAGGCAGACAATACTTGCTTGTAATCCTAACTCTTTTGCTCTCTGGAATATCATTTTTCAAACCTGTAGTCATTTAATGTAGAAGCTGCTAAAACTTGTATTATTCTGTTTGCAAATTTTTCTCCTTTACCTGGGAGTTTCAGAATTTGACTATAATATTCCTAGGAGTTTTCATCTTGAGATATATTTTAAGAAGTAATCAGTGAATTCTTTCAATTTCTATTTTACTCAAGGGTTCTAGAATATCGGGACAATTTTCCTTGATAATTTCTTGCAAGATGATGTCTAGGCAGTTTTTTGGATCATGGCTTTTAGGTAGACCAATAATTTTTAAATTATCTCTCCTTGTCAGTTGTTTTTTCCCATGAGATATTTCACATTGTTTTCTATTTTTTCATTCTTTTGGTTTTGTTGGAATGTTTCTTGATTTCTTATAAAATTATTAGCCTTCATTTGTTCAAAACTAATTTCTAAGGAATTATTTTCCTCACTGTGCTTTTATATCTCCTTTTCCATTTGACCAACTTTGCTTTTTTAAGGAATTCTTCTATTTAGTTTTGCACAATTCCTTTTGCATCACCTCATTTCTCTTCCCAATTTTTCTTCTACTCCCTTTACTGGATTTTCAATATCCATTTTGAGCTCTTCCATGGACTGAGAACAATTCCTATATTTCCTGGAGACTTTGGATGTAGGAACTTTGACTCTGTTATCTTTTTCTGAATATGTGTTTTGATCTTCCTTGTCATCATAGTAATTTTCTTTGGTCAGAATCTTTTTCTGTTTTTTGCTCACTTTCCCAGCTCATTATACAGCTTTTAACTTTTTGTTAAAGTAGGGCTCTGTTTCCAAAGTAAAAGGTGCAAGGTCCCAAGCTTCAGAGGTTTTGTGCAGCTGTTTTCCATATTTTGTACAGCTGCTTTTAGGGACTTGTAAATTTTCAGTTTTTCCAAGGTGATATGATTTAAGGAAAAGTGTGTTTACTATTCTCTTAGTCTACGTTCTGATCTCTGAGCGACTCCAAATACTCCTCTCTGCCCTGGAATTATGAGGAGGGTCCCTGCTCCATTATGGCTTGAGTTCTACCTTATTGCTAATAAAGAGATCCTTTCTGACCACCTATTCATGAGTTTACTTTGGATTGAGACCTCCAGATGCTGCTGGCTCTGCTACTACTGTTACTGCTTTAGTCATTTCTATAGACACTGATTCTGTGGCTCCCAATGCTGGTTTAATGGTTTCACAATGCTCTCTCACTCTAGTGACACAAACCTTTCCTTCAGACTTTCCAAATCATCTTTGGTATCTATTGGCTGAGGTCTGGTAATCACTGCCACTATCACTGATTCAAAGGCTAGGGGCTGTTCCTGGCTTGATGGAGCTGGGACTGTGCTGATTTGGTCTTTGCTAGGACCTTTCTTGCTGACCTCCTAAATTTCCTTCAGCTGGAAAGTTGTTCCATTTCCATCTTTTCTGTGAGTTCTGATTACTCTAAAATATGGTTTAGAGTTATTATTTAAGGGTGTTTGGAGAGTTTGGAGTGAGAGTTCAGGTAAGTTCTACCTTTTCTCCACCATCTTGGCTCCACCTCTATACCACAAAAACTCTTGCACATATTGGCCTTTTTCTCTTTTTTGTGATCTCTTTGGGATACACACCCAATAGTGGGTTTTTTTTTTTCTGGATTAAGTTTGGTTTGTGAAGGGAAGACACAAATAGTAGTAACCAAAATATTCTATATTATTTGATGAATATGAGTGGAAAATAGAGTGCTGGACTTAGAACAAGGAAGAACTGGATTCAAATCCCTACTCTAATATGAGTCAAATGAAAAAGTCACCTAAACTATCTGAAATCCATGTTACCCTGTAAGACTTAATTATAAATAAGCTGTAATCTGCAGATGGGGAAGAAAGAATGGAGAGAAGATAAAAGAGAGAGAGAAAAAGAGAAAGATGTATCTAATGGAAACAATTACAGATATGACCAAATTCTTGCAATTAATGGGGTAATGAAAATAATAATGGTAGTCAGTAGTAGAGTCATGAATGTGTGAACTTATATTAACAAGTATTTGCTGTTTTTCTTAATTCAATGGGCTGTACTGCTATCTATTGAAAGAAAATGTCATCAGCCCATAGTATTTATTTACTTCTAAAAGTTTCCTCTGAGAAACCTTATCCCAACAAAATAACATTCAATAATATAATTGAATAAGCCTGACCACAATCAAAGCAACTTAATGTCACATGTTTGGAATGATTGTAGAGCCCTGGAGACCTTTCCATATTATAAACATATTTGCTACTTCGTATTATATTTTCATTTCACAATTGAATTATCTTCTGAAAGTTCTTTTTCAGATGACTGGAGTCCCTTATGTTTATTCTTTTGAACTTTAATAAACCTATAATAGACTCTATATTTTATATTTATTGTGACCTCTACTTATACCACTCATGAGCTCTTGATAGTAGCTCCATTTATGGAGTATAGATTTGTTATTGTTAATGCAACACTGAAATAATAATGCTATTCACATTTAACACCTCTGTGACATATTTTAACAGATTGTTATGATACCTTGCTATATGATTTACACTAACTCTACCCAAAAAAAGAGAAAGAAAGGAAGGAAAAGAAAAAAGAAGTTATAAACTAAATCAAAACAATTTCCTCCTTTTCAATGTTGGTGAAGTTGGAAGGTAAAATTTAATTTCCTTCTGTTCTCTCTCCCCCAGTTCAACTAGCATGACCCAAGTGAACAACAGATTGAGATGACAAGTGCTGGAAAAGATCCCTCCTTTCTCACCAACTACAGCTCTTGCCCACACCCTGCTCTCTACACTTAGCCCTCCATCATGGAAAAATGTCTTTTTTCCCAAGAGAAGTAGAAATGAGAAAATTAGTAGCCTACAATATAAAACTATGTATGACTAAAGTAGGATATGATCACAAAAATTGAAATAGAAAGACACTTCTTGCCTCCTCATGCTTCACTATGGGTGATTTTTAGCCAGATAAGCACTCTTTCATTTTTCAGAGACCACTCAAAAATCTAGCAGATGGTGCCATTTGGAAAGGAGTTGTTCCATTTTACATATGGTGCTTGTAATCCTGCTACTGTTAATTAAGCTCATAGGTTCATAGATTTCAGTTTGGAAGGGACTTGAGAGATCATGTAATCCAACCCACTAGTTTTCATATGAGGAAACTGAACTCAGAGAAAGAAATGGTTTACCTAAGGTCACATGCATACTAATAAAGTCTAGAGTCTAAGTACTAATTGTCATGTGTCAATATTATAAAGTTCAGGGTAGGAATTACAAAGACAAAGGTACTGTTGCTCAGGCACTTAGTCTTGATATGCTAAGTTCAATACAAGTTAGATTTAAAGTTAAAGAATAAATTCCTACACTGGCAGTCCAAAGTACTCTCTGTCCTCAAGATCACATTGTAACATGCCCAGCAAATTTGTTTTAAGAACAAATTAAATTTACAAATGAAAGCATTTGGATTATACCAAATGCATGGAAACAACTTTTTCTACTGGTCAAAATGTAGCACTGTTTTTACTTCTGGAAGTGATGCGTAAATAAAAACAGGAATGATATCTAGAGTGATGAAGAAGAATGATCTTGACTACTTAGTTTTTCTTTCTGGTTCAAATTCAATTTAGACTATTCTAAAAAAGGTTCAAAAATGTTATGGAATATTATTATTCTATAAGAAACGACCAGTGGATGATTTCAGAGAGGGTTGGAGAGACTTACATGAATTGATGTTAAGTGAAATGAGCAGGACCAGAAGATCATCATGCACTTCAACAACAAAAGATGATCAATTCTGATGCACGTGTAGTTCTCTTCAACAATGAGATGCTCCAAATCAGTTCCAATTGTTCAATAATAAAGAGAACCAACTACACCCATTTAAAGAACTATGGGAAATGAGGGTGTACCACAATATAGTATTTCCATTCTTTCTGCATTGTCTGCTTGCATTCTTGTTTTCCTTCTCAGATTATTTTTGCCTTCTTTCTAAATCTGATTTTTCTTGTGCAGCAAGATAACTGTATAAATATGTATACATATAGTGTATTTAACATATACTTTAACAGATTTAACATGTATTGGACTACCTACCATCTAGGGGAGGAGGTGGGGGGAAGGAGGGAAAAGTTGGAACAGAAGGTTTTGCAAGGGTCCATGTTGAAAAATTACCCATGCATATGTTTTGTAAATAAAAAGCTAAAATTAAAAAAGTTCAAAAAGTATCTAACCATAAACTAGTAGGTTATCTATAACCAAGGGAGTTTTGATCTCTAACCAAATATAGAGGTTAAAAAGAAAAGAAAGATCTAATCTTAACTCAGATTGGATAGGTGGGTGTGGTGACCATGACAAAATAGTTATCAGCCTATGTTTATCAAGAAAAAATTCTAATCTTCATACTCTATCAGAAAAAAAGCTGAGATGGTTCAGATGACCCTGGAAAGACAGGCCCATAAGAAAGCAGGATGGAGCAATGCTTAACAGACTATCCCAGGAGTCACCCAAGCACTACTTGGCTGAGACCAATAAGGACAAGCAAAGTATGTTATATATGAGAGTGATGTGATCAGGGACAAAAGCAAAAAAAGCAATGCTTCAATGGCAACCACATGTACAACAATCAATATGAAAAGGGAAGAAAGAAGATGATGAAATCAGTAGGGCCTAATAATATATATAATTATATATATCATATATTACATATGATATATATAATAATATATATATCATTGTCCTCACTGGTGATGTACATATCTGTTCTTTAAATTAAAAGAGGAAATATTCTATTGCAAATATTCTTACTATACTTTTTCATTACATATCTGGGCTTTGCACTAATTGTGTTAGCTGTCTGACTAGAGAAAACATAAATATATTATGCACTATAACTTTGAGTGAATATGGATATGTAGAGAGTATCTTGAACTTGGGATGTGTATTATGGAGGCCCCATGTGAGAGAGGAGGATGCTTCAGATGCTACTAAAGAATAAAAACATTTGCTGAGTAATTATAATGACCAATGATGAAATCAGAGAAGAGATGGGGATCTTTTACCTCCTCTCTTTCAGCAAAGAAGTAGAAGATTTTATATTTGTATTTCATTCACTTGAAATCACAGTTCTAGTTGGATTTCACTATTTTCTTTGTTTTAAGAAAGGTTTACTTGAAGGTAATGGATTGGATTGCAGGTGAAAGTGATATATCCAGAAAAGATAAAAATGTATTTGGAATAAATTTGTGACAGAAAAATCCAGAGAGAGAACTTGACTTGATGGAAAGATCTTAAGAGCAAACTATGGAGACTGAATGTGGATCAAAGCATAATATTTTCACCTTTTTGTTGTTGTTTGTTTACTTTTTTTTCACATTTTCATCTGATTTTTCTTGCATAGCATGACCAAACAGAAACATGTTTAGAAGAATTGTACATATTTAATCTATATTGGATTGTTTGCTATGTAGGAGAGAGGGGAGAGAGGGAGAAAAAATTGGAACACAAGGTTTTGCAAAGATGAATGTTGAAGACTATCTTTACATGTATTTGGAAAAATAAAATACTATTTTAAAAATTTATTTGGAAAAAATGAAATATCAAAACATAAGAAAATCATCTAATTCAGTTCTTTGAATTATGTAAATGAATGTATTTCATGATTACATTTATTTAATAATACATCTTCTTACTACATTTCATATCTAAAAGTAAAGATTGAGGTGGATATTTGTCTACAAAAGCAAGAACTCTCAATAAATTTCCCCTGAAAGCTACCTAAAATGGTAGCTGAAACTGACTGACAAGTGGGATTTACAATACGGCAAACTTCACATTAATAAAAAAATGGCCATGCAGATACAGTTCTTTCTGCAATTTATTCAGTCTAGGAGGCAACCTAACTAACCATTTCAGCATATAGTGGGATCTACAGTTTTAAAAAAAAATCCTTGAAATTGTCCTTGAAAATATTTGTGTTTCTGTTCTGTGGATCTCTCTCTCTCTCTCTCTCTCTCTCTCTCTCTCTCTCTCTCTCTCTCTCTCTCTCTCTCTCTCTCTCTCTCTCTCTCTCTCTCTCCTCTCTCTCTCTCTCTCTCTCTCTCTCTCTCTCTCTCTCTCTCTCTCTCTCACACACACACACACACACACACACACCTGTAAAACTATTTTACTTTTAATTAGAACATTTAAACTATCAGTTATATGGACAGTAAATGCTTATAAATCTATAATATAAAATCTATAATTTTGTATGACAAAACAAGTCATCATAACATATACCTCTATAAGACACCGTCTAATAATTAGCACCAAATCCTCTCTGAAATTCAGAGATTGAATTGCTTGTTTGTTTATTTGTTTGTTTTGGCTTAGAAATGTCAACAAGTGTTGATAAGTATGTCTGACAGAAGTAGCACAGATTAATATGTAACCATTTGGCAGTAACTATGTCGATATTGTCTAAATGTGCTGTCTACACATATAAAAATAACTGTTGACCCACAATTAATCAGTAGGGTATACAGTTGGAGTTGTTTTCCCAAGGTAATGATGGATATGATTTTAGTCATGCCCACTGTGTCATTGGAATTGGGTTGTAAGACTAATGACAGGCACCTGAAAGATGGCCAGACAGGGTCAAATACACCACTTGTGTCTGTGGAATCTTCACTGACACTACCCTAAACTTGACTATTAACCATTTCAATAAATTAGATTGACACTATGGAAAAGTAACAGAAAAAATTTCATCATGAACTACATAAATTTTAGCGGCTAAAAGAAAATGTAAAAATCTGTAGAATGAATCTTCTGCTAATTGATGGAAAACACATAAAAATGTAGTGATGTCAATATATCAGTTACATGCCTGAATGAAAATGTACTTGCTAGTTTTGAGCTTAGTACCTCCTCTTCCTCTTCCTCTGATCTAAAGGTTTTTTTTTTTTTAACTTCAATAATGCTAGATGGCTAGTGCAAAACCTCATATGAAAAATGTGTGAAATGTATAATGAGGATTGTATTGCTTGCCTTCTCAATGGGTGGGGGAGGAGCTGAGGGAGGAAATGAATCTAGAACCAAAAATAAAAATTTTAAAACAAAAAGAAAAATGTGTGAATAATCCAATTCTAGTGGAAAACAGCTTTTTGCTATTCCTCTGGGTTAAATTAGTACAGCTTATTTTCAAGTTCTGGTCAGCTAGCAAACTTTGGGTACCTACAATCTGTTATTCAAATGCTTTGCTGTTATTGTTTAGTCAGGTCCAACCCTATATGATTCATTTGGGATTTTCTTGGCAAAGATACTGAAGTAGTTTCCTTCAGCTCATTTTACAGATGAGGAAACTGAGCAAACAAGGTTAAATGACTTGCTCAGATTTGAGCCAGATTTGAACTCAGGAAGTTGAGATTTTTTGATGTCAGATCTGTACTATATTCATTGAACCACCTAACTGTCCACTCAGATTTTTAGGGAAAGAGTTCTTGGTTTCTAATGATAGCGGTTGTGGTTACTTTAACTCCCTCTGCTTTAATATCTTCATTTATTAAAATGACAATTGAAAAAAATACCTTCAATACTTTCTTCACAAGGTTGCTATGAGGGCCAAATCAGGTGATGCATGTAAAATTCTTACAAAGCTTAAATAAGCATGGACTATCATCATCATTGTTGATGATGGTTTATGGAACCCTGCAGATAATAGATAAAAGAACAATTAATAATAATAGCTAACATTTGTAAAAACACTTCACAAATCTTAAATCTCATTTGACCATTATAGTTCTGGAAGGTAAGTGCTATAATTATCCTCATTTTATAGATAAGGAAACTGAGTCAGAGGTCAAGTAATTTGCTACAGTCACACAACTAGTAAGTATTTAGGACCAATTTGAACTCATCTTTCTGACTCCAGGTACAGGACTGCACCACCTAGCTAAATTGGCAGCTTTTCTAACAACATGACATTGAGGGAAGGTAGTTTTATATGCACGAATGATTATTTACAGTTATCATTCATTTTTTTTTTATTTAAAAAAGATAGATTTCTGGGTTTGGGTAGGCCATTTGAATAATGTGCAACAGTAATATGTCTGGAACAAATCAGTAGGTGACTTAATAGGGAATTTTTTTTTTATAAGTAGACAAAGTTAAATTTCTACATGTAAAAAGCACCCTTTTTTTTTAACAAAAAAAATCATCTTGAGACTCATTTTATGTGGCTAATATGTCTGTAATTGATAGCAGCCCTATTTTTTTTCTTTTTTTGGCAAATCGATGTTATGTTAAGTAAATATAACCTAGAAAATCAATAAATTAGTCTACTAATTACAACTGGATCTAGAATCAGAAAATCTGGATTCAAAAAATACTCATCTGTAAAATGAGGAGACTGGATTAGTTGAGCTCTAAGATCCCCCTCCAACTCAAAATCTTATAAATATATGATGATGAGATCTGATTCTATCCCTGGGCTCCCTTGAGTAAAGAATTACTAAGTTAAGAAACATATTGAGACAAATATTCAGATAATTCAAAGGCAGTGGACAAAAGAATCACAAACTATGTGAGGAGAGGAAGTGAAGGGAAGAAGGGAAGACTATGATTGCATTTAGAATATCTTTACCTCGATGATAAAAATGCTATTACCAGAGAGATATATAAAGGAAAAGAAGATAGGTCATATAATGAGCAGAAGGAATAATTAAGCGCACATAATGTCAATAGGTCTAGAAGAAGGCCTTCAGAATGTTGGGGGTGGAGAATACGGAATGTTTATGAACAGACATGAATGAGTCACATGGTATGAAAACAGGTCAGTGAGCTGCAGATTGTACTGTAACAGAACCACTATCAATGTTCCTCTTCCTCTGACACATGGTTTAGGCTATTTTATCCCTGAAAGATAACAAAATGGTTCCCATAACTTTATTGGTCCAAATGGCTAAGGTTCAAATACTACTTCTAGCATTTGGCCAAACTGATGTACTTCAGCTAAGTGTACAAAAAGGCTTATTATTCACATGAAGTCAGGGTCCTTAAGATTTGATGAATGTCCCAATATTGTAAGACACACATATCTTGCCCTGCTGCTCAGATTTATGGTTCTAGTTCCATTAGAGCTATGTGATAGATACGGGAGGAGAATAAAAGCATTTCTAAGACAAATGCTACAGAATCTTTAAAAAATATCCTTTCACTTTTGCCATATAGAAAGACCAAATGTGTCTCCGTTGGAAAGGGCTTGAATGCTAGATAAAGCCTCCTTTTTCCTTCTATCATGGGAACAACTACAAGAATTCCTCTTGGGAGTCTACTTCTAGATCCAATGATGAGGATGAAACAACTACACTGAATCAAGCAACTGAAGCTGAACTTTTATTTGTAAACTCTAGTATCATAACCACTTACAACAACTGTATGGAATAGATAAAAGAACTGAAAATTATAATGACAGGTACATATTGATGTCTGAGTAGGGAACAGTAGTTTTACTCAGAGATTCTATATAATGCCCTTATTCAGTGATTTAAAAACATTAAAAATAATATTTCCTTGAGAAAGTATTGATTATATTTTGTGGACCAGATTTTCAAGAAACAGACTTTTAGTATTATAATTCTTGCCACATTAAAAAAAATTCATTGTAATGGGAAGGGATGAAAAACCCAGTCTTTTAAGTTTATTTGTGTCCTCCCTCCCCTTCCAGGCAATTGTGGTTAAGTGACTTGCCCAAGGTCAAAGAGTTGGTAAATGGTGTCTGAGATTGCATTTGAATTCAGGTCTTCCTGACAGGAGGATCAATGCTCTATTCATTGCACCATCTATCTGTCCTTAAAACTCATTTTTATGGCAACAGATTGGCACATAGACCATTGTGGTATGGTGAAAAGAGTTCTGGATTTGACAGCTGAAGGCTTGAGTTCGATTTCTGGATCTGCCATATACGATATGGGTGACCCAAAGTAAGTCACTTCATCTTTCTAGATCAAAGCCTTCTCACCTATAAAAGGAACAGTTGTTCTAATGGTACCTATTTAAATCTATGATCCTATTAACTTTCCCTCACAAAATAATTTAAATTGAGCTAAAATTTTTTGTGAAAGCAAAAATCTCAAGTTACAGTTTAACTCCTAATCTATTCCTTTTGCTGGTGTGTGTATCAAAATTAGGAAAGAAAAAAAAAAAAAGCAACATCTCCATGTGAATACAGATATATAACAAAATGATATATCTTGTCTTACAAAGTGAAATAATTTGTACACAAAGATGTATTACATAGATCAGCAACATTTTTACAAAATAGTTGTGAAAATGTGTGTGTGTGTGTATGAGGCAAGCTTATTACTCCACTCCCACATTTGTTTCTGAAGGACTTCAATACCATATTTATGCTATGATCTCATCTTACAAACTTCTTTAGTGCCTGGGGCCTCCTTCCTCTGGTATCACTGCCTTTTTGCTCATTGGTGAGTTCCTCTCAAGATCCACATTTTTCAAGGGACTCAGGCTTGCCAAACTTCCTTCACATCCTGACTGTGCTTCTGATTTTCCAGATTTCAACATTATGCACCCATGATGGGTACTTTCAGCCTACCTCTGGCTTTTCAACTCTCTGTGATTTGTCTTACCACTTTCTTGAGAGTGAAGAGTATCTTTCTTTTTGCTTATATATATATTTCCAGTGTTTTGCATAGTGTCTGGCACATAGTTAAGTGCATAATATATGCTTTTTGCTGAACTACTTATCATTTTAAATCTATCCTCCCAGCCTCATTTAAAGGCAAGTTGACATCATTAATAATTTGTCAATATAGATGGCGGAGAGGAGGCTCACAGTTGCATAAGCTCCGCGCTTTCTCTCACTATCCACTTCATTACAAGCCTCTGAATCAATGCTTGACTGAAAAAAACCCACATATAGTTACCAAGAGAAGCCATCCTTGAGATCCGCCAAGAAAGGTCTGTCTTTACTGGAGGGCTGGGGCGGTTTTAGATCGGGCGCAGGCGGCGGGCAGCGGCAGTGAGAGCACGGGAGCAGACTGGAGAGGGGGTGGGAAGTGATCGCAGCCGTCTCTGCGGGGAGAGCTTCGCTACAGGTTTGGAACCTGCAGCAAGTCAGCAGCCCAGCAGAGAAGCTAAAAACACCTGGGCTGAAGAATACAACCCCAAACAGCTGGAGTCTCTCAGGACCTGGCCGCCCCCCCCTTCCCCCCCCTCAGTGACTCAGCACGCTTTGGGATCTCAGAGCGCAGGCGCAGCACAGTCCTGCTAGTGTCTCACTGCTGCCCCCTGCAGTCTGTAGAGGAAGCTCGATAACACACCCAGCCCCCCCCCAAAGAAAGACTCCAGTTTTTTCTGTTTTTCTTTGGTAGTTTGTCTCTGATTAATAGACAGAATGAGCAAGAAGCTGAAGAGGACTTTAACCCTTGACAGCTTCTACACAGATAGAGAGCAGACTCTAAATCCTGAGGAGACTAAAAACAGGCAGTCCCCAGGTGAATCCCCAAAGGAGGAGATTGTCTGCTCCTCAGCACAGATGAACCTCATAGAAGTGATTAAAAAGGCTCTCACAAGGGAGCTAGAAGAAAAATGGGGAAAGCAGAGTGAGGCTTGGGAAAAGGAGAGGGAGGCTTGGCAAAAGAGCCTGGAGAAAGTTAAAGAGAGAGTGGATAAAGAAGTAAAATCCTTGAAAAATAGGATTGGTGAACTGGAAACAGAAAACAGCTCTCTAAAAAACAAAATTGGCGAAATGGAAAAAAATTCCACAGAACAAAAGAACTCAATTGGACAATTAGAGAAAGATTTTAAAAAAGTGAGTGAAGAGAATACTTCACTGAAAATCAGAATTGAACAAGTGGAATTGAATGACTCGAGGAGACAAGAAGAATCAGTCAAGCAAATCCAAAAAAATCAAACAATGGAGAAAAATGTGAAATACCTTCTGGGAAAGACAACAGACCTGGAAAACAGATCCAGGAGAGACAATCTGAGAATCATTGGACTCCCAGAAAAACATGATGAAAAAAAGAGCCTGGACACTGTCTTCCAGGAAATTATCAAAGAGAACTGCCCAGAAGTCATAGGAACAGAGGAAAAAATAAACATTGAAAGGATTCATCGATCACCCACTGAAAGGGATCCTAAAATCAAAACACCAAGGAATATAGTGGCCAAATGCCAGAACCCTCAGATGAAAGAAAAAATATTGCAAGCGGCTAGAAAAACCCAATTCAAGTATCAAGGAGCCACAATAAGGATCACCCAGGATCTGGCAGCATCCACATTAAAAGATCGAAGGGCCTGGAATATGATATTCCGAAAGGCTAAGGAACTTGGTATGCAACCAAAAATAACTTACCCAGCGAGAATGAGCATCTTTTTCCAGGGAAGAAGATGGACATTCAACGAAGTAAGCGAATTTCATCTATTTCTGATGAAAAAACCAGAACTTAACAAAAAGTTTGATCTACAAATATAGAACTCAAGAGAAATCTAAAAAGGTAAAGATTAATCTTGGGAACTATATTTTGACTATATAGATGTATAAAGAATACATGTATACCTTGTTCTAGAAATTGATGTGGAAAGGACATTGTACCAGAAAAAGGGTAAAGTGGGGGCAGTACATCTCATGAAGAGGCATAGGAAACCTATTATATCTGAGAGAAAGAATGGAGGGGGATGAATATAATGGGTATCTTACTGCCTTCAGAATTGGCTTTAAGTGAAAAATCTTAAGACATATTCAATCTATGGTGAAACTTCTCCCATCTCATTGAAAAGTGAGAAGGGAAAAGTGGAAAGGGAAGGAATAAGCTAAGCGGAAGGGAATACGGGAACTGGGAGGGAAAGGGGTAAGATAGGGGGAGGAACTCTAAGGCAGGGGGAGGGACACTAAAAAGGGAGGGCTGTGAGAAACAAGGGGTGCTCACAAGCTTAATACTTGGAAGGGGGGGAAAGGGGAAAGAAGGGAGGAAAGCATAAACCGGGGTTAACAAGATGGCAAGTAATACAGAATTGGTCATTCTAACCATAAACGTGAACGGGGTAAACTCCCCCATAAAGAGGAAGCAGTTAGCAGAATGGATTAAAAGCCAGAATCCTACAATATGTTGTTTACAGGAAACACACCTGAAGCGGGGAGATACATGCAGGTTAAAGGTAAAAGGTTGGAGCAAAATCTACTATGCTTCAGGTGAAGTCAAAAAAGCAGGGGTAGCCATCCTGATCTCAGATCAAGCTAAAGCAAAAATTGACCTAATTAAAAGAGATAAGGAAAGACACTATATCTTGCTAAAGGGTAGCATGGATAATGAAGCACTATCTATATTAAACATATATGCACCAAGTGGGGTAGCATCTAAATTCTTAAAAGAGAAACTAAGAGAGCTGCAAGAAGAAATAGACAGTAAAACTATAATAGTGGGAGATCTTAACCTTGCACTCTCAGAATTAGATAAATCAAACCACAAAATAAATAAGAAAGAAGTCAAAGAGGTAAATAGAATACTAGAAAAGTTAGATATGATAGATCTCTGGAGAAAATGTAATGGAGACAGAAAGGAATACACTTTCTTTTCAGCAGTTCATGGAACCTATACAAAAATTGACCATATATTAGGACATAAAAACCTCAAACTCAAATGCAGTAAGGCAGAAATAATAAATGCATCCTTTTCAGACCACGATGCAATGAAAATTACATTCAACAAAAAAGCAGGGGGAAGTAGACCAAAAAATAATTGGAAACTAAATAATCTCATACTAAAGATTGGGTGGTGAAACAGCAAATCATAGACATAATTAATAACTTCACCCAAGAAAACGATAATAATGAGACATCATACCAAAATGTATGGGATGCAGCCAAAGCGGTAATAAGGGGAAATTTCATATCTCTAGAGGCCTATTTGTATAAAATAGAGAAAGAGAAGGTCAATGAATTGGGTTTGCAATTAAAAATGCTAGAAAAGGAACAAATTAAAAACCCCCAGTCAAACACTAAACTTGAAATTCTAAAAGTAAAAGGTGAGATCAATAAAATTGAAAGTAAAAAAACTATTGAATTGATTAATAAAACTAAGAGTTGGTTCTATGAAAAAACCAACAAAATAGACAAACCCTTAGTAAATCTGATTAAAAAAAGGAAAGAGGAAAATCAAATTGTTAGTCTTAAAAATGAAAAGGGAGAACTCACCACTAACGAAGAGGAAATTAGAGCAATAATTAGGAGTTACTTTGCCCAACTTTATGCCAATAAATTCGACAACTCAAATGAAATAGAAAAATACCTCCAAAAATACAGCTTGCCCAAACTAACAGAGGAAGAAGTAAATATCCTAAACAGTCCCATCTCAGAAAAAGAAATAGAACAAACTATCAATCAACTCCCTAAGAAAAAATCCCCAGGACCAGATGGATTTACATGTGAATTCTACCAAACATTTAAAGAACAATTAACTCCAATGTTATATAAACTATTTGAAAAAATAGGGATTGAAGGAGTCCTACCAAACTCCTTTTATGACACAGATATGGTACTGATACCTAAACCAGGTAGGCTGAAAACAGAGAAAGAAAATTATAGACCAATCTCCCTAATGAATATTGATGCTAAAATCTTAAATAAAATATTAGCAAAAAGATTACAGAAAATTGTCACCAGGATAATACACTATGACCAAGTAGGATTTATACCAGGAATGCAGGGCTGGTTCAATATTAGGAAAACTATTAGCATAATTGACTATATCAATAACCAAACAAACAAAAACCACATGATCATCTCAATAGATGCAGAAAAAGCATTTGATAAAATCCAACATCCATTCTAATAAAAAACACTTGAGAGCATAGGAATAAATGGACTTTTCCTTAAAATAGTCAGGAGCATATATTTAAAACCATCAGTAAGCATCATATGCAATGGGGAAAAACTGGAACCCTTCCCAGTAAGATCTGGAGTGAAGCAAGGTTGCCCACTATCACCATTATTATTTAATATCGTATTAGAAACACTAGCCTCGGCAATAAGAGTCGAGAAAGATATAAAAGGAATTAGAGTAGGCAATGAGGAAACCAAACTATCACTCTTTGCAGATGATATGATGGTATACCTAGAGAACCCAGAGATTCTACCAAAAAGCTATTGGAAATAATTCATAATTTTAGCAAAGTAGCTGGCTACAAAATAAATCCCCATAAATCCTCAGCATTTTTATACATCACCAACAAAACCAACAGCAAGAGATACAAAGAGAAATTCCATTCAGAATAACTGTTGATACCATAAAATATTTGGGAATCTATCTACCAAAGGAAAGTCAGGAATTATATGAGCAAAATTATAAAAAAGTCTCCACACAAATAAAGTCAGACTTAAATAATTGGAAAAATATTAAGTGCTCTTGGATCGGCCGAGCGAACATAATAAAGATGACAATACTCCCTAAACTAATCTATTTATTTAGTGCTATACCAATCAGACTTCCAAGAAAATATTTTATTGATCTAGAAAAAATAACAACAAAATTCATATGGAACAATAAAAAGTCGAGAATCTCAAGGGAATTAATGAAAAAAAAATCAAATGAAGGTGGCCTAGCTGTACCTGATCTAAAATTATATTATAAAGCAGCAGTCACCAAAACCATTTGGTATTGGCTAAGAAATAGATTAGTGGATCAGTGGAAAAGGCTAGGCTCACAAGACAGAATAGTCAATTATAGCAATCTAGTGTTTGACAAACCCAAAGCCCCTAACTTCTGGAAAAGAATTCATTATTTGATAAAAACTGCTGGGATAATTGGAAATTAGTATGGCAGAAATTAGGCATGGACCCACACTTAACACCATATACCAAGATAAGATCAAAATGGGTCTATGACCTAGGCATAAAGAACGAGACTGTAAATAAATTAGAGGAACATAGAATAGTTTATCTCTCAGACTTGTGGAGGAGAAAGAAATTTGTGACCAAAGATGAACTAGAGACCATTACTGATCACAGAATAGAAAATTTCGATTACATCAAATTAAAAAGCTTTTGTACAAATAAAACTAATGCAAACAAGATTAGAAGGGAAGCAACAAACTGGGAAAACATTTTCACAGTTAAAGGTTCTGATAAAGGCCTCATTTCCAAAATATATAGAGAACTGACTCAAATTTATAAGAAATCAAGCCATTCTCCAATTGATAAATGGTCAAAGGATATGAACAGACAATTTTCAGAGGATGAGATTGAAACTATTACCACTTATATGAAAGAGTGTTCCAAATCATTATTGATCAGAGAAATGCAAATTAAGACAACTCTGAGATACCACTACACACCTGTCAGATTGGCTAAGATGACAGGAAAAAATAATGATGAATGTTGGAGGGGATGCGGGAAAACTGGGACACTAATGCATTGTTGGTGGAGTTGTGAACGAATCCAACCATTCTGGAGAGCAATCTGGAATTATGCCCAAAAAATTATCAAATTGTGCATACCCTTTGATCCAGCAGTGTTTCTATTGGGCTTATATCCCAAAGAAATACTAAAGAAGGGAAAGGGACCTGTATGTGCCAAAATGTTTGTAGCAGCCCTGTTTGTAGTGGCTAGAAACTGGAAAATGAATGGATGCCCATCAATTGGAGAATGGCTGGGTAAATTGTGGTATATGAATGTTATGGAATATTATTGTTCTGTAAGAAATGACCAGCAGGATGAATACAGAGAGGACTGGCGAGACTTACATGAACTGATGCTAAGTGAAATGAGCAGAACCAGGAGATCATTATACACTTCGACAACGATATTGTATGAGGACATATTTTGATGGAAGTGGATTTCTTTGACAAAGAGACCTGAGTTTCAATTGATAAATGACGGACAAAGCAGCTACACCCAAAGAAAGAACACTGGGAAACGAATGTAAACTATCTGCATTTTTGTTTTTCTTCCCGGATTATTTATACCTTCTGAATCCAATTCTCCCTACGCAACAAGAGAACTGTTCGGTTCTGCAAATATATTGTATCTAGGATATACTGCAACATATCAACATATAAAGGACTGCTTGCCATCTAGGGGAGGGGGTGGAGGGAGGGAGGGGAAAAAATCGGAACAGAACGAGTGTCAATATAATGTAATTATTAAATAAAAAATTTTAAAAAAAAATAATAATTTGTCAATATAAAGACAATGGACATCTTTTCCAAAATTATAGCCACCATACTTCCATGTTTAAAATAGATTAGGATATGAAAAGAAAAAAATATAAGACAATATGATAGACAATCAATAATCACAGCTGTAAATGGGAATGAAATGAACTCACTCATAAAACAAAAGTGAATAGCAGAATAGATTAGAAGTAGAATCCAATAATATATTGCCTATCAGAAACACACTGTAGCACAGAGTTACAATGGGCATTGGAACAAAATCATTTAGGCCTCAGCTACTAAATTAAGCATGAGTAGCAATCATGATTTTGCATATTGTTATACAGGTAAGATACACTTGATTAAAAGAAAGGAGAAATGAAGCTATATTTTGCTGAAAGTTATCATAACCAATGAATCAATTCAATATTTAATATTTATATGTTGAATGGTATATATAGCGTGTAAATATTTAAAAGAAGAAAGGAAAAATATAAGTCCATGAATAGAATTTTAGTTAGCTTGATTATCAGATTATCAAATAGGAGTAAAAAGTAGAAATTTCTCCCCAGTATATCACACCCTTACAAAAATCAATCATGTAGTATAGCATTAGAACCTTACAAATACAGAAATTAATCAATATTGAGTACCTCATTTTATTCAGCAAAATGCATTAAAAATTATAATCAACAAAGGTTCATTGCAGATAAAAATAAAAATTCAATAGGAAACTAAATAACTCAAAGAAATATAGATGACTTCATGACAACAATGAAACAACATATCAAAATTTGAGGGATACAAATCAAAATTTAAAACTCTGGACTGTGATCAACAAAAGACATTCAGAACAGATCAACAAATTGAACATATAACTGAAAATCTAGAAAATTAGCAAATCAAAAAAACTCAACTAAACACCAAAATGGAAAATTTGAAAATCAAAGGTAACATTAACAAAATTGAAAGCAAAAACATAAAACCATTGAATTCATAAAATAAATTAGGAGCTGGATTGTGAGGGAAAATAATAAAATAGACAAATCAATACCCAGTTTTTAATAAAGAACTGGATTTTTAGGGGAAACAATAGAATAGATAGATGATTGGTTGGTTTTAATAAAAGGAAGAAAAAAGAAAATCAAATGGCCAGTTTCAAAAAACTTAAATGGAGAATTCAAATTCAAATGAAATAAAAAAAAAAAAAAAAGCAGGGCATTAGAAACAGTTTTGCCTGACTATAATCTATAATTTAATTTTTTTTAATTTAAATTTTATAATTTAAAATCCTATAATTTAAGTGAAATGGATGAATATTTACAAAATACTAAATCCAGAGATAAATTCAATAAGAATTTGATAATTAAACAAGCCAATATCATTTTAAAAATTGGACAAAAAATGTGAGTTCCCAAACAATTTTTTAAAGGACCAGATGTATTCACAAGAAAATCCTAACAAATATTTAAAGAGTAATTAATTTTAATATTATACAAACTGTTTGCAAATATATGAAAAGATGAGATCCTCCCAAATTCCTGCTTTATTCTTTATGCCTAAACTAGGACGATCCAAAAACAGAGAAAGAAAACTAGAGACCAGAATTGCTAATCACTGCTGCAAACATTTTTTAAAGAAAAACACTAGTGAAAATGCTACCACAACATATTACAAAGATTCTACAATATAATTAAGTTGAATTTTTACTAAGAATGCAGGATTGATTTAAAATAAGGAAAATTAATCACATTAATATGAAGAACAACAACATAATACAATATCATTTGTTGTAGAAAAGGCTTTTGAGAAAATGCAATGCCCATTTCTCTTTAAAATGTTAGAAATATAAAAATAAATGGATTTTCCTTAACAAGGTGAAAAGTATATATCTAAAACCAAGAGACTAAACACAATGGAAATAAACCAGAGGGCTTTCTAACAGAACAGGGGTGAAACAAGAATAGTCATTATCTACCTTTTTAATTAATATTATATATGCATATATATAGATATAACATACATAAACTAGTGCGAGAAATGCTAGCTATAGAAATAACACAAGATACATAAATTGAAATAATCAGAATAGTCAAAGAACAAATACAATTATTGCTTTTTGAAAATGATTTTATGTTATAATTGAAAACTCTAGAGAGACAACTAAAAGTTAATGTAAAATAATATAGCAACGTCTCAGAGTATAAAATAAATTCACATAAATCATCAATATGATAATATATCACTAATAAGATCTAGTAGAAATAGAAAAAATTCTAATTAAAATAAAGAATGTATAAAATAATAAACATTATTTATGCTAATAAAGATATACCTAATTAAATGAAGAAATATTAAATCACTTATTCATAAGCAAAGCCAATATAATAAGAATTACACTACTACCTAAAATAATTACCATATCAATCAAAGTACCAAAGTGTCACTTTAAAGAACCAGAGAAATGTTTCTTATTCAGAAAATAATAACTAAATTCATCTAGAGCAATAAAAAAGGTGCAGAATCTTGAAGGCAATTTAAAAAAAAAAAAAAAAAGGTGACCTAGCAGTGTCAGATCTCAAACTAAACTACAAAGCAATAATTTTCCAAAATTTTGATACTTGTTGAGAGAGAGAGAGAGAGAGAGAGAGAGAGAGAGAGAGAGAGAGAGATTGGTCATTGGAACAGATTACCTAGTAACACACAATTCTCTTCCTGAATCTTATCCATTTTCCATAGCATAATTTTCAATATACCTAATAGCCTAATATTCAATAAACATAAAGATCCCAGCTACCAGAGTAGGGATTCACTATTTGACAAAGTCGACTGGAAAAAGTTTAGTTTTAGGCCAATACTTTAAACCACTTGTCAAAGCAAGCTCCAAATGAATATGTGACTTAGATATAAAAATTGACATCATAAACAAATTAGAGGAACAAGGAATAATAATATTTTAGGTCTTTGACTAGGGAAAGAGTTCATGACCAAATAAGGGATAAAAAGGATCACCGAAGATAAAATAGATAATTTTGATAATATGATTTTTTTTTGCATAAATTTAACACAAGTAAGATTAGAAAAGAAAGCTAAGTAGAGCTAGATCTGAAACCAGGGAGACCTGATTTCCAATTTAGTCTCAGATACTTTCTAAACTAAACTTGAGCAAGTTCTTGTGTGATAATGTCTCAATTTCCTCATCTATAAAAGGGACATAATAATTGCACCTACTTGTTACAGTTATTTTGAAGATAAAATGAGATATCTTTGCTGTTTATTGAGGCTAAATTAATATGTAGATGCTAGTTATCATCATCATCTTTACTATTATATTAATTAGGGGAAAACTTTGCAGCTAGATTCTCTCAAAAATATATAATTTCCAAAATAATAGCAGTTCTTCAATTGTTAAATGGTCGAAGGATATAAATAGCCAGTTCTCAGGGAAAGAAATACAACTTACTTAAAAAACAAACAAACAAAAAAAAAAAACTATCTGTAACAAATGAAAAAAAAATGCTCCAAATCACAAATAACTAGAGAAAAGCAAATTAAATCCACTCTTAGGTTCTACCTTATACGTGTCAGATTATCAAAGTTGGAAAATGAATTTTTTTTTCAGAAAACAGACATATTGATGGAAGAAAAAAAATAAATACTTGAAAACTGAAGATAATAATAATAATAAGTAGCTTTAAAATAGCTTTCTCATTCTTGAAGTTATATTTGCTACTTGATTTCAATCATAGATTATTCACCTTAGACACACTTGTTTCCTTGCTATTCCTCACCCATGACTCCCTATCTTTTGCCTTTCTGCATTTACACTGGCTGTCACCTATACCTGGAATGCTCTCATTCCTCATCTCTGTGCCATTTAGTTTCCTTGACTTCTTTCAAAATACCTCAAATTCTACCTCTATCTAAGGTTTTTCCCAGGCCCCACGCCCCAGGTTCCAGTGCCTTCCCCTTTGAGATATCTTATATGTATCCAGTTATTTATATGTTATCTCTCCTGTTTGATATGAGCTCTTTGAGGTTAGGGACTGTTTTTGCCTTTCTTTGTATTCATAAACATTAGTGATTTCATTAATTACCTGACATAGTAAGCATATAAGTGTTTTTTTGATTGACTGCCTGATGTTGTGGGGTTGTGTTGTCTATGTTATTCATATAAAAAATACTAACTCAAAAGGAAATTTAAGCATGGTAGAAGGGAAAAAAACACTTTCTAACATTGAAAGAAATGCAAAAGAAAGGATGGCCTCAGGAGATTGTTGATATATCCTTTAATTAAACTTTTCAAGCAAAGTGCTGCTATTCTATTTATCTAGTACACTGTAAAAGAGATTATCTGTTAGACTGGATAGATGTCATTGAGTTCCATTCAGCTTTGACATTTTGTGAATTCAAGTTTGGGGGAGGGATCTTGAAGATTTGGCAAATAATTTCTATCTTCACCTATATCTTTTAGAATATCCAGTTCCATTCAGTATCCTGCTCAGCTGCCACTTCCTACCTGAGATCTCTCTTGATTCTCTTCCTGAACCTTATCCATTTTCCATAGCATTTAATATCAAGACCCAATACTTTGTCTATATTTTTTATATAGTATAAAGATACAGGTGGCAAGTTCTAAGTTCCCTACATGGCACACAAGGTAATGTACTGGACCTGGAGTTAAGTAGATGTGAGTTTAAATCTGACTTCTGATACTTACTAGCTGTTACTCTGAACAAATCATTTAATCTTTATTTACCTCAGTTTTCTTAATTCTAAAATTATAATATTAATGTCTACTTCCTGGGGTTGTAAAGATTAAAGGAGATAATATTTGCAAATATATTAGACAGTGCCTGGCACATAACAGGTAATTAATAAATGCTTATTTCTTTCCCTCCTTTCATCACTCCTCTTTTCCTCCTTCCTTCCTTCCTTCCTTCATTTTTCCTTCCTTCCTTTCTTTTCTTTTTCCTTCTGCCATACTGAAAAGATTTGGACAGACTATGTTTTTTTTTTTTTAAATAACTTTTTATTGATAGAACCTATGCCAGGGTAATTTTTTACTGCATTATCCCTTGCACTCACTTCTGTTCCGATTTTTCCCCTCCCTCCCTCCACCCCCTCCCCCAGATGGCAAGCAGTCCTTTACATGTTGAATAGGTTACAGTATATCCTAGATACAATATATGTGTGTAGAACTGAACAGTTTTCCTGTTGCACAGGGAGAATTGGATTCAGAAGGTATAAATAACCTGGGAAGAAAAACAAAAATGCAAGCAGTTTATATTCATTTCCTAGTGTTCTTTCTTTGGGTGTAGCTGCTTCTGTCCATCCTTGATCAATTGAAAATGAATTAGCTCTCTTTAACAAAGAGATCCACTTCCATTAGAATACATCCTCAAACAGTATCGTTGTTGAGGTATATAATGATCTCCCGGTTCTGCTCAGTTCACTTAGCATCAGTTCATGTAAGTCTCGCCAGTCCTCTCTGTATTCATCTTGCTGGTCATTCCTTACAGAACAGTAATATTCCATAACGTTCATTGAGTATGGTTTTTTTAAGGAACAACTTAAACAACTATAGAAAGGCATATTACCAGTAAGATGGTCACACAGTGATTTTTTTTTTTAACCATGGCAACCAGTGAAACAAAGCAAAATAAGAATAGTCCTCAGTTCTATGTGGCCTAATTCTGCTTCTGCTGAGACAGTATCAAGATGTCAGAAAAGATAACTATGTGACTAATAGATAGAGTGGACCTGCGTCAGTAAACCTGAATTCAAATCTGGCCTCAGATTTGTCCTAGATCTGTGACAAGTCAATTAACCTCTGTGTTTCAGTTTCTTCAACTATAAAATAATATTACCTTTTTGCCAGGAATGATTATGAAAATTAAAGGAAATATCTGTAAAGTACTTAGAACAAGGACTGGAACATAGTAGGTATTTAATTAATGTTTGTTTCCTTCTGTCCTCTTTTCTTTCCTTTATTCTTCTTCACTTGCAGCTGATAGTACAATAAAGTTGACCAGACCAATTTAGTAACTCGGGTTTAAGACTGGAATAAAATGATGCACTTGTAGACCATTTAAAGTAAGTCAAAGGACTCTTACTTAGAAGAGAACAAGTTGCAGTAGATATCTAAATAATTGAAATCTCCCATTAGTACTATATTTTGCTTCTGTGCCATTCTTGTAATGTTTCCTAACCCTTCACCACTCCCTAGAACTTCTTCCAAAGCCCAGGAGAGGACAGAGAAAAAGATTTCTCCTTTTTCCAAAAGTGAAAAATGGCACCTCACAGGGGAATAAATCATTCATCCGGAAACACAGAACCTAGCAAAGAGCAAAGTTAGTAGAGTCAAATTGAACTGCAAAAGGGAGTAGACCTAGGGGTCCCATTAAACAGCATTCTTAGCAGAGGAGTTGCATACAGGAAAGAAAAATATAAGGACATCATACTATGAGAAAAGACATAGGAAACCCTAAGTGCTGAATGAGTGAATTGTCTTTGCCATAGTCAATTCCTATGTGTTTGCTTATTTGTATTCTTAAATTTCCTACTGATAGTATGGGTATTTGTGATTGCATATGCCATAGGGAGGAAATGTTTCTTATTATTGGTCACACTATTCCTCTGCTTTGAACCAATGCGGGCAACTGGCTAACCATTAAAGGAACATGTATTGGTTGGGGCTTTTGAGTTATAATTTTAGTCTTGAAAACCAATGTTGTACTTCAGCCTGAAGTAGTTATTCTCTTAAAAACTTAGACCATAAATTGAAGGGGTAACTTCAAAGAGAACTAAATTGTGAAAGTTATCCAGGATTGCCATCTGGCAGCTTTGTGAGGCTCCCGTGGAAAATTTAGTATTTCTTCTTTTCTTTTGTTTTCAGACTATAATTAGGCAATTTATAATCTGCTATATGTATTTAACAAGTCATACCTATTGTTTTGAGGTAACTTTTGCATAGTTGAATACTAAAGTGTTACTTTCATTGTATCATTATTTCCATCACCATTATGCACAGTATGGATGTCACATCCTTAAAATATCTTAGAAGGTGCAATCCTTAGGATATATAGCAATTCTCTTACAGAATATTGTGAGGGTTCATCCAGTTAATTTGACATTCTTTTCTTTTGAGTATATCTAAAATAAACAAAAAACTTAAAAATTCCCTAATCATGTTCAAAACTTAATCCTCTTTTTTTTTTCTTTTTTGAGCTTCACATCTTTTTGGGAATTTTCTGAATTGTATTTCTTTTTTAAGAGGTTGAACCTCCATTAGAAAAACCCTGTGGAATACAGGGATCCATTGATGACATTTTGGGACCCTAATGCATTGCAGTCACCCATTAGAGAATTTTTTTTTTTTTACTTTCTGTTAGTTTATTCCATATGTTGTTAGGTTTGATTGGAGATAATTTGGGTTCCCCGTATATTGCAGGATCCCATTAGAGGAAAGGTTTGGTTTCTCATCTAAAGGGAAGTCAACTCCATTTCTCTGGTCCCCGTCAGTGTAATGCCAGAGGAACTGAGGCAAGATAGAGATTAGAGAATTTTTAATATTTTATTTGAAAGGGAAAGATTTACTGGGACCAAATGGATTCATGGTTTGGTCCCAGGGCTAAATGAGACTATCGTCTCCAAGAATCCAGCACCCAGCCAGAATCCAGCCAGCATCCAGCAGTCAATGCAAGTTCTCAATGACATATTTATACATAGTAGCTAAACAAAGGAAGGGGGGTGAAGTCCAAACTCTGGTGATCGGGAATCTCCAGGAAGGAACCATCAACTTGGCTCTGGCAGGTGGGGGGTAGGACCATAAAGTCTAACAAACTGGGAGTTAAGAAAGTGTCTGACTACAGAGAGAAAGTCTAGATTCCCCCTTTTGAGTTTACACATTGACAATTTATAACTTTTGAGCAAATAGCCTTGAGTTATATCAGTCTTCATGAACCAGAGTGGGGGTTTGCAACTAAGGGGATTGAGGCAGAACAATTTAGGGAAACTGAGTCAGGACAATAAAAGAGAAAACTGTGGCACAACATCTGGAAAGATCTAACTGCTCCAGAATTTTGTGTTGGGCCACCCCCCCCCTTTTTTTTTCTGAAGCTCATTCCCTTGCTCTCTTTTCTTTTCTTTTCTTTATTATCTTTGGATTGGGGTAGCAACATTCTATAAGCATCAAGATAGTCAGTAGCTAATGAGAATTGTATAAAACACTATTTGCTTTATTTAATTTGTATAACTATTTTTGTGGAGGTAATGTTATCTCTAGGTCAATTGTTTATGTTACATTTGGACTCTATTCTGTTCCATTTGAGATTATCCCAATCTCCATGCTATGGAGGATTATCCTACAAGTATGTCACATAGACTCCACTTGGATTATTTTTTAGTATGAGTTACTTGGGATGCCCTTGAAAGGAAAATACTTAAATTTCCCCAAATAATCAGTTGGGAGTCTGAACAAATGTGCCAAAATTAATTAACTACAAATATTTGACTGATAAAAGAATGAAAAGGAAAAAAGAATACATAGGAAGTAGAAATATTTCTACTTCTAAAGCATTCCTTTAGTACTTTACTCCTTTAATATAAGTGAAGAGGTTTCTGAATAAAATTTGATAAAATTATAGGACAGGTAGCCATTAAAAGCTATACCTCTGGTGGCCTTTAAAAGATAGACTTGCTGGTTCTGAAATCAGTTGTGATAGGGAGAACTCTGTCAGTTGAAGTCATCCTTGAAAATTAAAAAATGATTGCCCAAAGGGCTATCAAATTTGCATAACCTTTGCTCCAGCAGTGTCTCTACTGGGCCTCTATCCCAAAAAGACCATTAAAAAAAGGAAAGAACCTACATAGGCAAAAATGTTTGTAGCAGCCCTTTTTGTAGTGGTGAGGAACTGGAAACTGAGTTGATGCCCATCAGTTGGGGAATGGCTGAATAAGTTATTGTATATGAATGATATGAAATGTTATTGTTTTATAAGAAATGATCATCAGGATGATTTCAGAAAGGCCTAGAGAGACTTAACATGAACTGATGCTAAGTGAAGTGAGTAGAACCAAGAGAAGATTGTATACAGCAACAACAAGATTATGCAATGATTAATTCTGATGGATGATCAATTCTAATGGACATGACTCTTTTCCACAATGAGATGGGTCAGGCCAATTCCAATATATTTGTGATGGAGAGAAACATCTGCATCCAGAAAGAGTATTGTAGGGACTGAATGTGGATCACAACATAGTATTTTCATCTTTTTTTAAATTTTCATCTTTTTTGTTACTGTTTGCTTGCTTTTTGTTTATTTTCTCATTTTTGATCTGCTATTTCTTGTGCAGCATGATAAATGTGGAAATATGTACAGAAGAACTGTACATATTTAACATATATTATATTGCTTGCTGTCCAGGGGGGAAAGGAGGAAGAAAAAATTGGAACACAAAGTTTTGCAAGGGTGAATGTTGAAAACTATCTTTGCATATATTTTGAAAACAAAGTCTATTTTTTTTAATAAAAGAAAGAAAAATTAAAAGTAAGCTTGCCATGGAAGAAGAACCACATTCTTGAGTGATTACTGTTCACATTTTACCTTGTATCTCTTTTAGATTAAGGGTTGGTGTAAAAGAGAGAGAAAAAAGTACTTGCTCCCCTATCAACAATGGCATATTGTAGGAAAAGACTTCGCTCAATAGGAGAGCTAGAGCTGAGTTGAGTTGTAAAAAAGAGCAGGTCCAGGGAACCCAGCTGAGTGACATCATAACTATGATAAACACATCAGAACCTTCCTAAAGGTATGGGTTGCCTTGGTAACATTCATTCCCCACTTATGCCTCTGAAGTAGTGTGGTCTATATGTGTGCTCCCTCTTTCCAATATTATATGTATTCATGGGATACAGGTTTTATTAGGAGAATGTTTTATTATGTTCATTCATCCAATGTCTTTTCAATAAATACCATTGCCTTGAGCTAATTGTGCCATCTAACTATTAAGGATGAATGTAACTTTATGGTTTTGGGTGTGAACACCCACATGGCACCTTTTGATGCCTTTGGGTTTCTTGAGTTCAGAGATAGTCCCTGAAAGAATAAGTTTAAAATAAAGGTGTCAGGATAGGTACCCTTTAAGCTTAACTTCTAGTTTTAAATCTATGAATCATTTGCAGCCAGTAGATGTTTCCATAGACAGCAGAATTTGGTTGAAGGAAGGATTTAGCCCTCCCAGCAGAAAGGGTGGAGTTGAATCTCTCCCTCTCCCCCTCCCCCACCCTTTCCTCCTCCCTCTCCTCCTTCCTCTTCTTCTTCCTCTCTGTGGCTTTGCCTTTTGGAAAGAACTTTGATTTTGTCCCCACCTGCCCCTTTCTTTCATCTCTACTTCTTTTTCTTGCCTCAGATTCTTGCCTTAAAAGCAACCTGGCCTGCTATTGATGTAGTAAAAGTGGTAAACTTGAGCTTTTGGTCAATGACAATAATCTGGCAGGTTCATGTATTTGTTCTTCTCCCCTGCTATTTTATGAAGTTATTGATGTAAAATATTAAAAATAATGAGCCCCTAGGTGATCTCTCATTGCCAGGCTAGAAATAAAATTTCTCAGCTGATTAAATATTAGGTAGCCAAATAGCCACTCACTTCAGTGTTTTATATTCTTCTAATCTATCTACCCACACACTTCCCAGCAAAGAATTTCATTCAGAATGAAATTAAAATCATATCATCTTTATCTAGAGAAAAAAAGCCATCATTAAAATAAAAATAGAAAGTAAACAAAATTTCAAAGAATAGCAATATGCTTAAAAGTAAGCAATATTTGTTTGTGAGGCAGTAACAAAGCAGAGGAGAAAATGGAGAGTGAAGAAAGTCACTAGCTCTGATAGTCTCGTAGGCCAGGTTCTTTCCAAGAAGATTCTTCCATCAGTGAATTAGTGATTAAAGAAAGGTTACAATTAGTTACTTAGTCTTATTGTTATAAAAAAACAAATGCACCCCAGTTGACTGACTTCCAAAAATAAGAAAAGTCTTTAAATTATAAGCTTGTGAGTTAGCCTAGAATTTTTCATTCTGAAATGGATCAATAAAGAGATGGTTGGCAAACATCTAATAATAGAAACAGTCATTACAAAGAACCAGCTTGATTTCAATAAGAACAGATCATTTACTAGAATAAACTAATTTTCTTTCTTTTTTGACAAGATTACTAAACTAGTAGAAGATAGAAATATTATGGATATAGTTTTCCTAGATTTTAACAAAAGTTTTTGATAAAGCACTTCATACCTACCATTCTTATGGATGAAGTAATATTGATTAGACTATTAGACAATTAAAAGATTCAGAATTGATGGGATGACAAGACTGAAAGAAGAATTATTAATGGTTCAAAATCAGTATCTATGCTTGACCCTGTGCTGTTTGATACTTTTATCATTGTCTTGGGAAAAAGTATAGATGATATGCTCATCTTATTTGCAGACAAAACAATTTGTTATTCCATTGTTGTTTTTAAAGGAACAAAAGCTCCAAAAATAGAGAGGTTTTAATCCCAATCTATACTGCTCTCAACAGATTTCATATAAATAATCAAGTGCTGGTTATTATGACTTAAGAACATTGAAAGACTGGAGAGTAACCAGAAGAGGCAACCAGGTAGTCTGAGACCAGATCTGAACTTACGAATTTGAATCTTCTTGATTCTCAGTGCTTCATTGACTATACCACATAGTTGTGCTAATGTCTCCTTTTAGCAATTGTCTAACTTTGTAGACTCCATTTTCTTTCCTCTTTCTCACTCCTCAATCTTCTGTGATCTAGCTTATCTTTGCTCATCATCCAAGTGAAAATTCTCTCTCCAAAGTTACCAATAAATAAATAGATAAATGAATTAACAACAACCAAGTTACCAAGGATTTATTAATTGCTAAATCAGATGATCTTTTCCAAGATCTCATCCTCTTGTATTTGATTCTGTTGATCACCCTCTCTTCCCTGGATACTTTCTGGATTTTCATGTATATGTAACACCAAATGTGTGTGTGTGTGTGTGTGTGTGTGTGTGGGTGGGTGTATCATATATCTTTATATACATACAATACACACACACACACACACACACACACATACATACACACATGCCCCTTAAGCTCCAGTTTCTCCCCTAAATTTCAGTCCTATATAACCAATTTCTTCTTAAACATTTTGAACTGAAAGTCCCAGGGACATCTTAAACTCAATATCTCCTAAACTAAATCTTTCCTTTTAAATCCTTCTTTCTTCTATCTTTTCCTTTTTTCTTTGAAATTCCCACCATTCTTCCAGTTTCCTCTTTTGATAACTTCATAAATGTCTTTCTTTCTTTCTTTCTTTTTTTATGGGCATTCTAGCAGTGTCCCTGTAATAGCAACAGCTAGTGGCAGTGTTTCTTTGCATTGGGAACTGAGAACAGAATCGATCAGATGAAGAAAAGTAGATTTAAGTCTCCATAATGAACCTTGCAGGAAAACTATGTTATGCTTAAGGGACAACATATGAAGAATTTAAGCAAAGGATGTTTAGCATTCGGGAGTTCTAAACTTGAATCTACTTTTCCCCAGACTGTATATATAATTGTGGAAGATTATATCTCCAACTTTTGAGAGGTATTCTATGCCCTCTGTTGGGTTGGCCACATTGTTCAAATGCCAAATGTACACTTGCCAAAAAGATTATTTTATTGAGAACTCACATATGGCAAGAGCTCATAAGATGGTCAGAAAAAGAGAGACAAGGACACTTTCAAGGTCTATCAAGAACTTTAGAACTGATTGTATGACATGGGAGACACTGAGGATAGGACAGACTAGCATGGTATGCTCTCATTAGAGAAGATGCTGTGCTTTATAAGCAAAGCAGAATTGAATGAGCTCAAAAGAAATTACAAGATGAGCAATGTTAAAGAAGTCACTCCAATTTTCACTATTTGTGTTTGACCTGTGACAAAGCATTCTGAGCTTGTATTGGTCTACTCAGCCACAGTCAGACACGCTGTAACTAGATTCTAACATAGTGATGTCATTTTGGTCCTCTAAGTGAGGGAAGGACAACATTTATTCTATTGTCTTAGTAAATAATCCTTTCTGAAAGCTCATTGTCTGATATTTATGTTTTTATTTATGTTATTTATTTTTTTAAAAATTTTTTCGTGTTAATTGATATTTTATGGTTAACTAATATTCAAGGGAGATGTATCCTACTTGGAATTCATGAGCTATAGTACTAGAAAACAATTATCCATGAACCTTCAGGTGTATTCCTAGTATTTGGAAGCGATAGTAGTAGGTGAGTTCCGGGGACTCATTAAACCAGTGTGAATGGGGTTGGGGTTTTAGCTTCAGAGCATATGCTACAACTGTATCTATGTGTGACTTTGGTCTTTCATTACAAAGCTCTGAAAAAGAGAAACTGTAATTAATTCAGAATTCAACAATAAGTTGACTGAGTAATTCTTTCTACAAAGCAAACTTTTAGGTATCCGTAATACAAAAAACAAAATGAAAAGCAATCCCAGCCCTAAAGGCTGCATTTTTTCTCTAGTAGTGGAGTGTGTGTGTGCCACTTATATATATGCATGCATATACCACTTGTGTAGCACTTGTGTAAATATGCATGTATGTGCCACTTGTGAACATGAAAAGAAAAGACTAGATAATTTGAGAAAGGGAGAACTCTACCAGCCAGGTAAATTAGGAAAGGCTGAACAGAAGTTGATCCTTTAAAGGGGTTTTGAGAGGCAGATATAAATAAGGAAGGAGCACATTTCAGGAATATAAGATAACCTGTGCAAAATTATGAAAGTGGGAAATGTGCCAAGTTCAATAAATAGATCTATTTGGTGGAATATAGAATGGAAAGATGACTAATGTGAAATAAGAAATGGTAAAATAGGCAGCTAGGTGGCTAGAATGCAGGACCTGGAGTCAAAAATATCTGAATTCAAATCTGGCCTCAGAAATTTAAGTCATGTTAATCTGCATAAGCATCTATAAAATAGCTGGCAAACCATTCCAGTATCTCTGCCAAGAAAACCTCCAAAAGGGTCATAAAGAGTGGGACCTGACTAGAAAACAGCTAAAAGATATCTTATTCTAGAAATATATTATGAAGGGCTTTAAATACCAACCTAAGTAGTTTGTATTTTATTCTCAAAGCAAATCTCTCCACCTCTCAGGATCTCTGGAAAATGAGAAGGTTGGATATATTGACCTCCAGAGTCCTTCCCATCTAGCATTTCATATATTGGGAACTGCTGTAGATTTGAGTAGATAAGGGATATGGTCACAATAGTGTTTTAGGAAAATCACTTAGGCAATTCTTTGATGGATGAATTGGAAAGAGACTGGAAATAGTAAGACCAAAAACAAACAAACAAACAAAACAAAACAAAACAACAGCAACATTAAAAAAAAAAACAAACTAAACAGGGTATTGCAATTGTGCAGGTAAGAGGTGATAAGAGCCTGAACTAGAGTGATAACTGTGAGTGAATTGAAGGAGTTGGATGAAAAATAAAATGGAGAGATATTTGGTAGAGGGATAGATTGGAGTGGGGGAGTGGGAATAGAAGATAATAATTTCATTTTAGATACATAATGGGTATCTAGGTGTAGATGGCCAGCTAGTGATTAAGGAATGAAGTTCAGGAGAGATTAATACTATATGTATATACAAGGTAAACCAAAAGTTTTAAGACAAATTTAAACTTTACTAGCTTAAATCTACCTTAGGATTTTTGGGATACCCTAGGTAGATTTTGGGGTTACCAAAAGAGAGTTAATTGAACTTGTAGAGGTTGAGACAATCTCTAAAATCATATGTGTATAGAGAAAAGGGAAACAAAAGGTGGAAAGGGAAACAGGTGAGCCATTCCTGGGATCAAACACAGGAAGAAACAAGGACCATTAAGACTTATGAAGTTGCTGAATGTTTATGCTGGGATGACAACCTTACCACCTTTAGCACTTAAACTCCTGGAGACAATGCCTCAACTTTTCAAGTAAAAAGTCCTGCCTATTTCTAGGTCAAGGGATCTCCCTCAGTGACTTGATCGCGGAGAATGGATAGGTATGGGCTATCTGACTCTTACTGACCCCAGTTGGGATTTTCATAGCAAAGAATTGGAAGGGTCTGCCATTTCCTTCTTCAATTTATTTAATACAGAAGTAAACTGAGACAAACAGGGTTAAGAGAGTTGTTCAGGGTCATATGGCCATTGCTTTCCAGAGTGACTGTACCAATTCACAATTCCACCAATCAGTGCAATTAATGTCTTCCTGTAATCCCTCCAACATTTGTTATTTTCCTATTCTAAAAATAGTTTTGCCAACCTGAGATGGAATCTCAGAGTTGCCTTAATTTGGATTTCTCTAATTATTAGTTATTATTTTCATATGGCTATTGAGATCTGAAATTTTTGTGTATTTATATCCTTTGACCATTGATCAATTTATCAACAGCTCTTATCCTTATAAATTTGAATGTCAGTTATACATCTTGGAAATAGGTCTTTTATTAAAGAAACTGGCTGCATAGATTTTCCTTATAGTTAACTGTTTTATTCCCATCTAATCTTCTTGCATTGCATTTGTTTATGTAAAACCTTTTTTTAAATTATGTAATTTCTTCAAACCCATTTTCTTATGCTTTTTCTCCATTTGTTTCCCATTCCCTCTTTAAAATTGAGAAGAAGGGTGTGGAATATGAGTGTCAGCACCAAAGCTCTTTGCTTGATGTAAAGTTTCCACTCCCTTTTCCCTATTTTCTTTCTTTTACCTTAATCATAGGCTCTTGCTCTTTCTTTCTTTCCCTTCTTTCCCTTCTTTCCTTCCTTCCTTCCTTCCTTCCTTTCTTCCTTCCTTCCTTCCTTCCTTCCTTCCTTCCTTCCTTCCTTCCTTCCTTCCTTCCTTCCTTCCTTCCTTCCTTCCTTCCTTCTTTCTTTCCTTTCCTTCCTCCCTTCCTCCCTCCCTTCTTTCTTTCCTTTCCTTCCTCCCTCCCTCCTTCCTTCCTTTCTTCCTTTCTCCCTCCCTTCCTTCCTTCCTTTCTTCCTTTTCCTCCCCTCCCATTTCTCTTGAAACCCATTTTTATTATTCCCCTTCTGAACTTTAGATATGTTTTTACTTATGACTAAACTATCCCTATCTCTAATATTTCTCATGCTCTCATTTTTTCTTCCCCCCTTTTCCTATTTTGTTTCCCCATTAAGTGACATAATTTTATACCAAATTCTTGTGTGTATGTGTGTTTCTTTTTCTTTGTCTAGTTCAGATGAAAGTGAGCTTCAAATGATACCTGCTCCTTTCATCATTTTAATAGACTTTTACTTGCATACTACCCAAGTATGTTAGATGACCCATTCTCTCATTCTTAGTATATCCTTTTCCATCTCTTTCCTTTCCTCTATTAAGATAATAAAAACATAATAATCTTCCTACTCTAGATCAGACCCTTCATTTTATTTTTTGCTGAGGCAATTGGGGTTAAGTGACTTGCCCAGGGTCACACAGCTAGGAAGTGGTAAGTGTCTAAGGTCAAATTTGAACTCAGGTCCTCTTGACTTCAGGGCTAGTGCTGTCTCCACTGTGCCAGACCCTTCATTTTATTTGACTCTAGTGATCTTAGGGTTCTGAAGGAAGATTTGTATCCTTTCTTTTTGTTCAATCTTTGTTTTTGAAGGAGACCAATGGCATCACAATTGTGGGGTAAAATAGGTGAAAGGTAATATCTTGATTTGCCCATGAATTGGCTTTAAGCGAGGCAACGTTACATAAATTCTTCAGCTTATAACTTCTCTTTCATGGTCATCAAAGTCTAGTGGTAACACAAAAACTTAAGATGATTATTAATGTTTCTATGATGTAGTGGATGATCTTGCTGTCTTTGATGCCTGACTAAACTCTTAGTGCGCCATAGCACATGTTTCAGCTGCCTTCATGGCCCTTGGAACAAACTGTTCTCATACCTTACTCTTCATTAGAATGAAAATATTTTGTCCATATAAAGTAGTTTTTGATTGCTCATTTGCATTTCCACACATGTATGTATGTGTGTGTATGTACACACACACACACACACACACACACATACACACACAGACACTATTGCTGGATTAGTTCCAAGTTCTGAGCACTGAGTCCCCAGAGCAGGCCCCTCTGGGAAACTACAAGCTGTTACATTCCATTCTACAGCGCATGACACATTATAGCTACAATTCTATCTCTTTTCTTTGAACCCTTAGAGCAATTATCTCCTACTACTTATTTGCCATTTAACTCTTGTCATCTGAGTTGAGACTAAGGGAAAGCAATATAGGCCTCAGGAATAATGTCCAGAGTGGAGGGTCTGTTGTTAATATTACTTTTTATACACACGCCACAAAAAACATTAGTTGAAGATCTAAGGAGGTGTATTTAGCCTAAAAAAAGAAAAGATTAAGAACGGATTGATAACTGTTTTAAAATATTTAAATGAGAAAAACTGACTTGTTCTATTTGGTTATAGATACAGAACAAGAAGAAGTGAGTAGAAATTAGAAAGAGGTAGATTTAAGTTCAGTTATAAAGGACATTTCCTAAAGGGAGAAATGTCCAAAAGTAAAACAGAACGTTGGAAAGTGGTCAGTTCCTTTCATTGGAGGTCTCCAAATAAATACTGAATGATTACTGGTCTGGGAGTTTGTAAGAGAATTCTTCAATCATTGGGCCACTGAATTTCCTTAACAACTCTGAAATTCCATGACTGATTTAGACAAATCTTCTTCCTCATTGCCAATGATCTTAATGATGAGATTGGCAATGGATTCTTGTTTGTCATTAGTTTTCTCTAGCTCCTTTTAATTAATCCAGGAGGGAAAGAAGACCTATATTTTCTTTCAGGATGTGAGTTTGTCAATCTATACTTCGAATTTGAGGAAATTAGTCAAGTAAAAAATGAAGAAGTCTATTTTCTGCATCTATTTCTATATCATAAAAAAAAAAACTATCAAATTTTCAACAGGTGATTATTTACTATATTTCCATGTAGAATCTTTGCATGTAGTTAGTACCCACTATTGTCATACAATTTTATTTGGTGATTTACAAATGTTGTGGTTATACCCTGTACCAGGATGTTCTACATTAATTAACATTGGAATGCAAAATTATTTTCTAAATTAAGGATCTGGAATCTTTTATTAAACAAAGGCAGTCTATCAAGATTGTGCCTAAATTATCATACATGTAGTATAATAATTAACTGGGAATTACTCATTGAAAAATATATACACACTTTAATCACTGTCAAAAGTAGTGATCTTCAAGCCTTTCAATAATGTACTGTCAATAAAATAAGAAATTTAAAGCATTCATTTTATGTGTTTATATTTACTTATTGATGAACTAATGACAGCTCTGTGTTAATAATGACATATGACACTATATATATACACATATATGTGTGTATATATATATATATTAGGATACAGATGAAATAATTGATGTTAGAGTCAAAAGATAGGCAGTAGAGTTTATTCAGTGGAGAAGTGATCCGGTGACATATTTCTTTGTTGTTGGGTTGTGTGAGACTCTTTGAGACCTCATTTGTAGTTTTCTTGGCAAAGACACAGGAGTGGTTTGCCATTTCCTTCTTCAGCTCGTTTTACAGATGAGGAATGGAGGGAAATAGTGTTAATTGACTTGCCCCAGAATCACACAGTAAGCAAGTTTCTGAGGCCAGATTTGAATTCAGGAAGATGAATTTTCCTGATTCCAGGTCAGGCATTTTAGCTATTGTAGCACCTATGTACCCCTACAGACATGTTTTAGGAATATCATTTTTTAGCTATGTGATTGATTGGAATAGGGAAAGAATTTCAGTAGGGAGATCAATTAAAAGGCTAGTGCAATAATGCCTATGAGAAATGATTCGGGCTTGAATGAAGGTAGTGGCTGTCAGAGTATAGACAAGGGGATGAATAGAAGAGAATGTATAGAGGTAGAATTGAAAAGGTTTGGCAAAATAGGATATATAGAGTGAGGGAAAGTCAGAAGTCAAGGATGACAGGTTTTAAATTAAATATGAGTTACCGTAAGATTGGAGATATCCTTTACAGAAATAAGGAAGTTCTTAGAAGGAGTGGGTTTTGGGGAAAGATGAGGGAACAAGATCAGTGATGTAGATCAAACTCTATTTATTTCTGTTCATTCTGTGCTACTCATTTTGTCCTTCTGAAAATGAAAAGCAAGATGGGATGACAGCTTTTATTCACCAACCTCAGAGTACTTTCTAGAACATAAAATTCACAAAGGGTGCCTGAGGCAACCTGAGGGTAGACAGGACAAGTCCAATAGGGTGAGGAAATTTTGCCTGTGCATATTTGTGCTGGTTGCATAGTCAGGGTTTGGTTATAACTGTCTCCATGGGACTGATGACCACTGGAGGAGGCCATCAAGAAGCTGGAACAGAGAAGAAAAGTGTTGGGCAATATGAATGAAGAAAGGAATTGTGTTGGATACTAACCTTGCAATTAGGTCACAGGGCAAGACCTATCATCTCCTCTTTCAATTAGTTATCCTTTTAAATTATGCCACAGACCCTTAGAGTCATGCTGTAGTTCACTGAGAACTCTTACTTTGGAGACTAATTGAGCTAAAGAACCAATGTGATATCTATATCCTCCCTCTTCTTTCCATTTTGATGTATAGTACCCTAATAAATGAATTGTACTTGAGAAGTTTAATATTCAATTATTTTAAATTATTTTTAACTCTCATATGTATGGTATATTCTGCAAGAGAACAAGAACAATACTAGAAATTGAAATACCTTGTGTGATACTACAGAGAAATACAAACATGAATAATGAACCCTGGTATTAATATGCCAGCTCGACCCATTCTTATAATGATAAGGAAGGAGGAAGTGTAGAAATATTTACAAACAGTATGTATTATTGAAAGAGATATTCACATAGAGACAGAAATAGGAGAAAAGGAGAAGGGAATACGTTTTCATATAGTACCTACTATGTGCCAGGGAATGTGCTAAGCACTTTATAAATATTTTCTAATTTGATCCTCACAATAACTCATCAGGTTAAATGTTGACAGAATGAGGCAGATTAGCAGGCAAGTACATACATATACACAGAGAAGGCTTGAAAGTAGAGTTGAATATCTACTAATCCTGGGAGTATACATTGTCTCAAGCAAGATACTTAGTACGGTGAAATGAGTACTCAGGGTGTTCAATTAAGTAAGTAGCTGCGTGACTTTAGACAAGTCCCTCATTCTTTCAAGACCGTAGTTTCCCCATCTCTAACATCGGGGAATTGGAATATGATCTTCAAGGTCCTCCCAAGCTCCAATATAATAAGCAGAAAACTCTGGAAAAGGAAGAAGGAAAAGCCGAAAGAAATGGAGAAAAGAGGATAAGGATAAGGCAGAGAAAGAAAGAGGAGTAAACGAAAAAGACGGATAGATCCGCCCCCCCCCTCCAGCTCCTTTGCTTCCTCCTCTTCTTCTTTTTCTTCTTCTTCCTCCTCCTCCTCCTCCTTCTACTCCCCCCCCCCCCTCACTCCCTTCCTCCTCCTCCTCTTGCAAATTCTGTCTGCCCCCACGCCCCCAACCCCACCCCCCTTTCCGGGCTGCGGTGAAAACATGGAGACTCTGAATCCGCCCCATGACTAACTCCTGCACCGCGGAGGAGCTGGGACACACACACACACACACACACACACACACACACACACACTCACTCACACACACACACACACACACACATACACACTCTCTCACACTCTGGGCATGCTCAGTCGACGGGGCCGGTTCAGGCTGCTGCCACCACCACCGCCACCAGCAGGAGCAGCAGGAGCAGCAGCAGCAGCAGCAGCTATAGCAGCAGCAGCTCCGCCGCTACCCCGGCCGCCGCTGCTGAGTCGGAAGCCCGTACAGAGCAAAACCCGGCTGTCAGTTAGAGTGGGGATCGTGAGAGCGCGCGCGCAGAGAGGCTGCTTGGACTCCGGCACCTGGGGCTCCTCGCAGCCGGAGTAGCAGGAGCAGCAGTAGCGGCGGCACCGGGACCAGCAGCAACAGCAGCAGCAGTCCTAGCCGCGCCGGATCGAACACAGTCAGCTTTTCTACAGCCAGGACCTCCTAGTCCCCCACCTGGCCCCAGGACTCCTGCCCTTCCTTCTTCCCGGGGAGGGGAGGGAAGGTGTCCAGCACCTCTTGTTCCCCTCCAGCTTCCCCAGGGGAGGCAGGTGGTGGCTTGGGGGGGACCATGGCCGACGTTTTCCCGGCCAATGACTCTACCACGTCTCAGGACGTGGCCAACCGCTTTGCCCGCAAAGGGGCGCTAAGGCAGAAGAACGTGCACGAAGTCAAGGACCACAAATTCATCGCCCGCTTCTTCAAGCAGCCCACCTTCTGCAGCCATTGCACTGACTTCATCTGGTAGGCTCACGCCCCAGTTGGGCTGGGGTCGGAGAGAGTGGCGGGCGGGGGAGGGGGGAGGTATGAAGTAAAGGCGGGGCACGATGGGGGGAGGGAGGGTGGTTGTAGAGAGAGACATTGGCACGGACTCACCAACATACCCCAAGGTACCCGTGGGCAGTTGTACTTTCACACCTATGCACACTCAACGCCCTGATACTCAGTTGACACGCCCATGCACACGCACTCACACTCTTGGATTCAGGGAAAGCTGAAAAAACAGTAGTGTACACACACACACACACACACACACACACACACACACACACACACAGGCTGATCCGCCCACAGAGCTTAGTGGCGGAGAAACACCAATGGACACTAAAATTAAAAGATACAAACACACCCACACCTACTCTCATTCACTTTACTGACACCCCCTCCATGCGGTGACAGACCCACTGGAAGGGTCTACACTGACACTTTCTTCTTGGAATTCCCTGAAGCTATGAAATAGAGGCTGGCACTGCCCGGTACTGACATTTATACACACACAAACACACAAATAGATGCTGATAAATTCAAGCCGCCCCTCTTCTACACGCGCACATTTGCTTAAGGAGTGGAGCAATAATATGTAGCTATGGGGACCAAGAGAAAAAAAAAAATAAGATCCTAAAGGAGAAGAGTTTTCCCGATCTTGTAGGGAGAACCTCACACAGGAGAAACTGAGGAGTTGCTGCAACTGTGCTGTCACTCATTCCAAGCCTCCTCTTTGCCAGAGGGCGTGTGTTGACTGTGTGTGTGCCTTTCCTTTCAGCTTACACTCCACTGAACCTTGTGCCCCCGCCTACTGTAGCTTATAACTGCTGGGCACAGAAAGACTTAGACTTTTCTGAGTAAGCAAGTAGAGAGAAAGAAAGAAAGAGCAGCAAACTGTTGCAAGCATGTGGTGGGGAAAGGAGGTGCAATTAAAACAGCAGGCAAAGGGCATGAGGCATTTAAAATAGATCCTGTCAACATAAGATTAGTCTTGCAGGTCTGTAGATCAGAGCGTATTTATCTAAGAAAAATGCTATACAGAATAAAGGCACCTGATAGTTATTTAAAACTAAACAAATGGTCAATTGGACATAAGATTATTAGGTAGAGGAAAGTAGTTCTTCCTTGCTGGCCCTTTCCAAATTGGTACTTTGTACACCTTTTTCTGTCTCTTCTTCATAAATGTAGATAGTTTGCAATAGTTTGCTAAATGTAGTTCCTTAGATTTTAGGCCCTTTTTAAAGGCCTACGTTCAAACTACAACCTAACTCCAGTCAACTGTTTTGTGTAGGCATCTTGTATCCAAGAGGTATAATTATAGTAGCTCATTGTAAATCTATCATTATTGGATAATTGTCTCAAATTCATGAGTTGGTGCTGTCATCCTTCTAAAAAGAAGAGCACTTTTTTATTTTAAAGAAATCTGATCAGAAATTATGAATGAAGTTGTTATACTAATGGGATGAGTAGTTATAGTTGTGAATATATGAAATAATTTAGAGCATCACTGCAAAGGAAGACAACAAACACTTTAAGGGGATGCTTTCTATCCCCTTTAAATAGGTGTTTTTCCCCCTACTTTGGGGCTCTTAATGTTTCATTTTTATTACATTCTTTAAAAATAGAACTCTGGTGCTTAGTTCTTGAGGAAGCTGATAAGTTGAAAGACTGAATTCCAAGACACATCATTTAGTGTACATGTTTATAGTATCAGAGACCAACGAAACAAAACTCCTCCAGGTTGAGAGGCAAGGTGAGATGGACAATAAATTATCCAGGCAATTCAAGCAATTTCCCTACCCCTGATGTTATTTAATTATCTAGATGTTTGTGATAAAACTCTTTTCTTTTCTTTTCTTTTTGCATCCATCATCCTCTCTTCTTCACCTTTCCTTCCTTCCTTCCTTCCTTCCTTTTTTCCTTCCTTCCTCCCTTCCTTCCCCTTCCTCCCTTCATTCCTTCTTTCTCTCCCTCTCTCCCTCCATTCCTCTAACCCTCTCTCCCTTCTTCCCTCCCTTCTTTCCTTCCCCTCTTTTCTTCTTTTTGGCTTTATGTCTGGATAATTGCTTCAGTTTCTACCTTCTCTTATATTAGTGTAGTCCAGTAATATTTTTTCATTATAATTTAATTTATAATTTCTGCTTTTACCAGAGTTTTTGTTTGTCTTGAAGTAGTGAAGTTAAATATTTATATATAGTGTATCATATTAGAAAACATTGTAAACTATTCTGCATTTCTGGACTACTTTTAATTCATTTGTTTTAGAAGAGAAATGCTTTACAACTTAATATCTATTTTTAGTTGCTTTTATCCTGAAACAATTTTACTCTGAATAGATAATATCTAGTGATTTCTTTAAAAAAACAAGTCTATATAAGATTAACTGAGTAAATACTAAATGATTACTCATCTCAAATACAAACAACAGATACAATTATTTATTTGTAAAGTTGGGCTCTTAAAGTCAAAATTAAATCTTAAGTTTGCTTTCACAAATTCTAGGCATTGGGAAGTCAGTATATCATAAATAAACTTTTAGCAGTGTGATAGGTATGGTTAAGCTGTTGTTTATAGAGGGAGAAAAAAGCTATTAAGTCTTTAGTGATAAAGAATAGAATTACTTTTTGTTCCAGCAGGTATACTTTTGAAACAAACAGTTATACAATTTTTAATGTCACAGCTGTAACCTTTTGAAAGCTGAAGATTAATATTAGAAGTATGCAAAGCTGAAAACTGTAACACTGTAAAATGTTTATATAGTGTAGGCCCAGAGTAGTTTGTGGAAATATTTTTCAAAATTGAATCTATAGATGTGGCAGTCTGAGCATTCAACTTTCTGAAATGTATTTTTGCTTTAATATCAGAGGACTTCAAATTTGTAAGAATAGTCTGTCCCTTATTTTCCTTGAATATTATTATCCAACACAATTTCCTAAGAGATTTTATTCTTTCTATTTTTTTTTTCAGGGGGTTTGGGAAACAAGGTTTCCAGTGCCAAGGTAAGTGATGTGGTTTTCTTAGCTAGGTATGTGTATATTCTGTTGGATTTTGTTTTTAAATCTAGTAGAAATGATGAAACATAGGCTATGAAATAAGTACATCAGCCAATGTATATATCAAGTCAGCTTTTTCCTTGAAGAAAAAGTATATGGCTGTCGAATTGGTATTTGGTTCTTACCAAAAAAATTTACAAAAATCAATAGCTGCTAATTCCATACAGGACAGCATTTCTTCCTCTTTTAAAAAGGAAAAAAAAAACTTTCTGCATTTTTTTTATGGAATGTTCTTGTCAGAAACTACTGTCTGTGTGTGGGTGTTTAGGAAAATGGATCCACTTTATATTCATATGGCTTTTCTTTCCTGTACTGCTTTGTTTTTCATCATTATCTGTTTTACCTATGCACTGAGTTGTACTGATTGCAATTCATTTTTGGTGACACAGAGTTCCTGTGTCAAATTTTTTAAAATCCATTTTAAAATTGTATGCACATTTGACAGTGCATTGTTTTTAAATGGATTTTTAAAAAGTTGCCTGTAGGCAACTGATCCCCATCCAGAACCAAGTTTGTTCTTACTAATATAATGGCAGCAGCTGGAATTTACAAAATTATGATGCAGCACTTCTATTTTCCTTAAATACTTATGAACTAATATAATGCCTTTTCATGAAAAAGAAATACATTCCTTTGGGAATGTGCTTTTGATTAGATAGCATTCAATTCATCAAAATTTTTACTTTTTCCAAGTTTCCATATCCCACAGAGTGTCATTTCTGGTACCTAATAATAATGATAAAAGTAGTGAGCCTTTACAAAGAACTTTAAGGTTTGTCAAGCATGATCCAAATATTATCCCATTTGATTGTCAAAAAACTACTATATACTGCCTAGGTGACCCTGGACAATTCACTTAACTTTGAAGTGCTTTAGGAAATTGTATAAGACATAAATTTCCAGAGTAGCTGTAGAATGGTAATGGTAGAGAGATTTTGCTAGATGAATGAAATTATGGAGCTAGAAAAGAAAAATCCCATTTTTTTTGTTCTTTGATAAATTGATATGTTTGCTTAATGATATTAAAATTAATAATATAAAAATTCAAAAATGATTGTCAAAAAACCCCTATAAAGCAGGTGCTATTATCTTTTAATAGATAAGGTAATTTAGGCTAAGGGGTTTATTTGACTTGTCCAAAGTCACACAGTAAGTGTCTGAGGAGATATTGCTCTAAGGTCTTCTAGCAATATCTCCTCAGACACTTCTAGTCTCCAAGCACAATGCTCCACCTGCTATTCAACTAGTTGTCTTTACCTGATATGAATTGTGTATGCTATTAGCCCACCCTCTGTCTACTTCCTTTATCAAACATTTCATGGTGTTTTATGAAACTGAAAACCAAATATTCCTATACAGGATATCAGTTTTATTTATAAGCTATGTGTTAAATGCTTTTGGCAATTCAGAAGAGGACAGAGTGTTTTATTAACTTGTTAAATTTAATATACTCTTAAAAAAACAAACAGCATAGTAGAAATTCACAATTTCTTAGATTAATCTTGTTTTTTTTTGAGAGGTATTTATAGCATAGTGATAGATAACTACTATATACTGCCTAGGTGACCCTGGACAATTCACTTAACTTTGAAGTGCTTTAGGAAATTGTATAAAACATAAATTTCCAGAGTAGCTGTAGAATGGTAATGGTAGAGAGATTTTGCTAGATGAATGAAATTATGGAGCTAGAAAAGAAAAATCCCATTTTTTTTGTTCTTTGATAAATTGATATGTTTGCTTAATGATATTAAAATTAATAATATAAAAATTCAAAAATGAAATAGTAAAGATAAAAAATATTTTGTCATCTGAAAAGTGTGAATAGTATTCTCTTCATTGAGCAAATTATTGAAGGCAGCTATAAAAAAACAAATACTTTATTTCCTTTTTTAAAGTTTAAATTTTTCATAATACTATTTTCATTATTACATTTTTTAAATTCCATGATAAAGTGAGTCCATTTCTTATATTCACTCTATAATAATAGTTTAGATTTGAGTATTCTCTTATGTGATCATTCCCTAATATCTGCATTCTCTTACAAGAACATTCTTTTTTTGTCCTGGTGAATGGGGTAGCTAGGTGGTACAGTGGTTAGAGCACCAACTCTTTAGTCAGGAGGACCTGATTTCAAATCTGGCCTCAGACACTTAATACTTCTTACCTGTGTGACCCTGGACAAGTCACTTAATCCCAGTTGCCTCAGGGGAAAAAAGTGTTAGTGAATGATTTTTTTGGGGGAATTAACAATTAACAATTAAGTATACATCTAGGCAATTTTTTTTTTAAGAAAGGGGAGAATAATAATTAGATATTATGCTACTCTCTTAGTGTAGATTAAAGGAAGAAAAGAAGAAGCAACCATTTTCTTAAGTCATAGAATCTGACTTTAATAGCAGAGTTGTGGCTTTTTTTCATGGAATGATTTCGGAGAATCAAAGTGCTGAACTTTACCCGTTTTAAATCAGCTGCATCTGATTCAGTGAAATGTAATAGTAAGTTTCCATGGTATGGACCTGGGATTTAGTTGGATCTCTTGGGCACTTAGTTAAGAGAACAATTAGTGGAGTAGATTATGGATTGTTGTAGTCTCTGCTTTTCACATCTAAACTGAGCATAGCTACCAGAGTCTTGCTTAAAAAAAATGCTTTCCTATTTAGAGAAATTCAGTCTGTAGCTTTTGGGTCCCTTCTAAGATCCTGAATTCCCTTTATGAGTGTTTAATTTGGGAAATAGAAAAGAACCTCATTAGAAGGTTGTTTTATCTATAGGACTGCATTATAATGCAACTGTAATTCTTGTATTCGGAAATTATTTTGTGTGCAAGTGTAGCTCATGGCAAGCTTTATAAATGAAAATCTGGATTGATGAAACAGTTAAATTTGGGAGGAATTACTTGCTTCATACAAATATTCTTTATTTTGATAAGAATTGCCACATCAGTTCTTTAAATTAAGTTCTCTCCTGCATTTAAACTAATCTTTGCTTTGAGCAAGACTTTTCGGCATGACACCTATAGCATGTAAAGTGAGGCACAATTTTTAATATAGAATTATTAGTCATTTCATCTCACGCTATGTGGGTCTCTTTCTGTCTCTGTCTCTTTTTCTTACACACACACACCCACACACACACACACACACACACACACATACTACGATTTTAATTATGTTGAGAACTTGTGAATATAGTATTTTCCTCCAGTGATACAGAAAAAACAACTCCTTTCTACCTCTAGCCTTAGCTATGCAGGGACACAGAGGTTAAGTGTGACTTGCCCGTTGTAACATAGCTTGTATGTTTCATTCTGAGGACTTAAATCCAGGTCTTCTTGATTCTCAGGTTGTCTATCAATTAAATCACAGTATTTCTCATATCATTATGTAATTTATATTTTGGGGGAGAATAGTGGCTAGAGAGTAAACCTTGTAGTCAGAAAGACTTGATTCACATTCATTTTCAATGCATATACTATTTATATAACCCTGGGGAAGTCACAACCTTCCAGTGTGCCTGTCAACTTTGTTAAACTTTAAATTGCAGAGCAACAAATCAGCCAATCAGCATTATTAAGCTTTTATATTGGGCACTGTGCTAAGCATTAGGAATATAAAGAAAGAGAAATAAAATCTTTACTCTCCAGGAGCTTACAATCTAATAAGAGAGATGAAATTCAAATAACTATGTACTAAGATATATATATGATAAATTGGAGATAATCTCCAAGGAAGGGACTAGCAATAAGGAGAACTAGGAAAGGTTTTTAGTAGAATGTGGGCTTTCAGCTGAGACTTTAAGAAAACCAGGAAGTGGAGAGAAAGAAAGATAGAATTCCTAACAGTTATTCTATAGCAACAGTGGTAAATCTGAGTTGTTGAAGGAAGAATCCTTACTTGGAATTCCTTACATAAGTAAAATCTTAGGTCCACATTTCTATCCCCCAAGTTATGAATACACATTTAAATGTTACATAATACACAATACAACAAATCAGTAGTACACATATGAAAAATAATCAGTATTTAAATAGAGACTCGGGGGTGATCCAATTAATCCCTGTATTCTTGTCCACAAAATGAGGAGACTAAACCATAAAATTTAGTTATTATTACCCAATGAAAGCAAAACAGCAGTTAAGAGGATAGTAGTTGAAGAAAGAATAGAATTTTAATCCTTAAAACTGACTTCATAATTTATGGCGTTTTAGAGAGTAACACCATGTAGTAAGGGGGAAATATTATCTTTCAGAAGCCTGAAATATTCTCTCCTCATTTCCTTTCTTTAAATAATACAAAAGGGGAAGCTGGAAAATTTTTTCCATAATTCTAGTTAATAAATTACTCCAATTGGTTTCATAACAATTCAACCTAATGAAATTTACCCAGTATTCTAATTTATATTGTAGCACAGGTGTACAACACAGAAAACTGATCTCCCCTGTGCAGCTCACACAGGAGGATCCTGTTGTGAGATGCTTACTATGTGAAAAAAGAGAAATGAAGAGCAATTGACTTAGGAAGTAGGCAGTCAGTGAGTTTTAGACACTGATGAAATGAAATTTTTTTTGAAGTACTTTCCAAAGATAAACTATGTGCCTCATTAGAATTAAAATCAGCTCTGTAATATGCCTCATTTTGTCATATTTTGATTTTGGTACAGTTCAGAAATCTCAGTAGGCTCTTTTATTTATTTATATTACTTAATTCTCCAAACATCTCTGTGAAGCTGGTAAATTATACAAGTAAATGTATGAGTAAAAGTAAAATCAATTGAAGAACAGAGGTATGGTGAAGGTGGGTGACTTATCTAGGAGGATTATGATGCAGATAGAACTGATGGTTAGGAACCTTGTCACTACACTGTTATATTTGGTCCTAAAGTATCTTAAGAGTAGTTGTCACAACACAGTACTGTATGTTATAATTTATGCTCAAATTACTGGGTTATTTTCTTCTTTCCTCCTGAGCCAGCATGGTTGAAATAATATGATCTACTTACTCTCATGCTTGGAAAAGGGAATGAGCCAACTCTACTTTCTCCTCTTCAGGGTTAGTAATACCAAAAGCTGTCTCTAGTTACACAGAGAGAAAAAAAAAACAAACTCTGAAAATATAGCCTGATTATTGAATGTGCATAGTTGCAACTTGTAAAGCTCACTGTTATCTATTAGTTTGCTTTACCTGGGAATTATTATTTTGTCTTTTTTTTGTTTCATTGTCACCTTTATTTAAAATTATAACTATTCATTTAAACAAATATTTATCAGGTATCTAGATGCAGAACAAGCCAAAAGTCCCCACCTTGAAAGAATTTCCATTGTCCAATTAAGGTTCAGATTTGCTTTGCCAGGGTCCATTTGACTTAGACTTCTTTACATGCCCAAGAGGGGATGTAAACTAACTGCTTCATGTGAAAATCTTTAAGAACAGGTATCCATCTTTCTGGAATATTTTACTTTAGACTTTAGCAAACTCTGGCAATATATGATACTATTCTTTAATTTTTTTTCATTGATTTTTTTTTTTTGTATCACCAAAATTTCCCTCATTATCCTCGCTCTTCTTTTTCCCAAAGAGCAATCCTATAAAACTGAACTATTTTTAAAGAAAAAAAGTATGTATTGATCAACACATCAAAATAGTATGAAAATATATACAACATGTCATACTGCAGCATAACTGTGGACCTACTAGTTCAGCAAAGTATAGGATGTGAGTTTTTTCTAATTTTTCTTCTTTGGGTTCATATTTGTTTGTTGCATTTTTTCCCCTCAGTATTTTATTTTTTCCAAATATATGTAAAGATAGATTTCAAATTCATTTTTGCAAGCTTTTGAGTTCCCAATTCCCCCTCCCTCCATTTCTCCTTTACTCCCTCCTCTCCAAGACAATAAGCAATCTGATATAGATTATACATGTATAGTTATTTTAAACATTTTCCATATTTGTCACATTGTGAAAGAAAAATCAGAATAAAAATGAAAAACCACAAAGGAAAAAGCAAACAGCAAAACAAAAGAAGATGAAAATAGTATACTGCTATTTGCATTCACTCTACATAGCTCTTTCTCTGAATATGGATGGCATTTTACATCTCAAGTTTATTGGAATTGTTTTAAATTACTGTATAGCCGAGAAGAGCTGAATCCCTCATAATTGATCCCAGTTTGCTCACCTCACTCAACATCAGTTCATGTAAGTCTTTCCAGGCTTTTCAGAAATCAGCCTGCTCATTATTTTTTATAGAATAATATTCCATTACATTCACACACCATAACTTTTTAAACCATTCCCTAATTTATGAGCATTCATTCAATTTCCAATTCCTTTCATTACAAAAAAAAAAAATAGCTGTTATAAACATTTTTGTACATGTGTGTCCTTCCCCCTCTTTTATGATCTTTTTGGAATACAGACCCAGTATTGACACTACTGAATCAAAGGGTATACACAGTTTTATAGCCCTTTGGGGATAGTTCCAAACTGCTCTCCAGAATGACTAGATCAGTGCATAACTCCAATTTGTTAGGATTTTAAAACAATATACACAATGACTAAAACAATAAAGGAATGTTACTACAATACTACATAGGATAGGATTTTTAATATCCTTTTTATTGTAGTAACATTCCTTTTATATTGTTTTAGTCATTGTGTATATTGTTTTCTTGGCTTTGCTTACTTCTCACTGTCATGTAAATCATGTAAATCTTTCTATGGTTTTCTGTATATATAATATTTATCATTTCTTACAGCAAAGTAATATTCCGTGTACCCTATTCATTCATTCAATTCATTTATGTACCATGATTAATTTAGTCTTTTCCCAATCAATGGACATCTACTTTGTTTCTAACTCTTCACTATCCTAAGAAGTAATTCTGTGAATATCTTGGTGTTTAGAAGAACTTTTCAGTTAGCTTCTTGGGATGTAAACCTAAAAGTATAATCTCTAGTTGAAAGAACAAGAACATTTTAGCCTATTTATAAAAATAAATTTGCATAATTCCAAAGCTTTCCATCAACAATGTGAAGTGAAATACTGTGATATTGTATAGAATAGTTCCACAACCCCTCCAATATTTATTATTTCCACATTTTATCATCTTTTGCCAATTTACTAGATATGAGGTAAAATCTTGGGATTATTGTTATTTGTATTTTATTATTAATCATTTGGAATATTCTTTCAAAAGCTTGTTTGCAAACATTTTGCAATTCTTTTGAGAACTGTTCATATCTGTGAACCACATATCCATTGGAGAATGGATTTTGGTCTTTTGTATAAATATATTAGTTTATGAATCTTGTTTTCCAAGCCCCATCAGAAAAATTCGATACAAAGATTTTTTTCCCTTATCCTGAGGCATTAATTTTGTCTGTGTGAAGACTTTTCAGTTTCATGTAATCAGTATCTATTTTATATTTTGTAACTGTTTCTATCTCCTGTTTGCATCTAATCATAGTAGTACATAGTGTATGATTTGCTTCTTTGCTGATTTTTCAATGGTGTGATGTTTAATATCATGGTCACATAACCCTTTAGAATTTATTGTGAATTATATTACAAGATGTGGGTCTAAACTTAATTTTTTCCATACTGCTTTCAAGTTTTTCCTGCAGTTTTTTAAAAAATCAAATATGGAGTTCTTGCTAGCTCTCCCTTTCCAGTTGTTGAAAGGAAAATTCTTTGTTTAGACTTTCACTGATTAAGGGAGTAAGACTTTGGGCAAAGAGAATTAAAACGAGTTTATTGTAAATGGGTCAAGGTAGCAACACCTTGATAGGTTAATCATTATAAATTAGTGATGGCTAAGAAATGGATCCAGCTTTTATTGATAACTTTCATAATGGAAATAAAGATAATTAGGATTGGTCCACATCAGTGAAGAAGTTAGGCCTTGCATCTCAGTTTCTCCCCAAGGCACAAGTATATGACAATTTCCAGATACAAATGGGTTTGGGGTGATTTGATTAAGTGACAAGTATCAGGGGACTGCCTCCCCTCAACAAGCATGTTTGGAAATGTGTCACTAAGTCAGCAGAACTTTTTTGTCTCCTCCCTCCCACTTAATAGTATTTTATTTTTTTCAATTACAAGTAAAGATAGTTTTCAACATTCATTTTTGTAAGATTTTGAGTTCTAAATTTTTCCTTCCTCCCTCCCTACTCCCCAAGAAAATAAGTAATCTAATATAGATGTACATATTTTTATATACATGTACAATAATTTTAAACATATTTCCATATTAGTCATGTTGTGAAAGAAAAATCAGAAGGAAAAAAAAAAAACATGAGAAGGGAAAAAAAAGTGAAAAACTATGATTCCATCTACATTCAGTCTCTGTAGTTCTTTCTCTGGATATTGGTGGCATTTTTCATCACAAATCTATTGAAATTGGATCACTGTGTTGCTGAGAACAGCATAACTTTCAATACAGCCTTTTTACACACTGTACTTTATATACCTCCCCACATAGTCTGAGATTCTGATAATGGACTTTTTGCTGTTTCTCAAATACAGTATTCGCATTTCTTGACTCCTACCATTTTCAGTGAATGTTTGCCATGCATGGAATGCTCTCCCTCATTTCAACCTCCTGGCTTTTCAGGCCTCCTTCAAGTCAAATATAATCCTACTTTTTACAGAGAGTCTTTCTTAATCTCCCTTAATTCTATTGCCATCCCTCTATTGATTATTTACAATTTATCCTGTATCTAACATGTTCGAATTTATCTGCTTATTGGTTTCTCTATTAGACTGAGCTTCTTAAGAGCAGAGACCATGATTTTTCTTTTTATTCCACTTAGTAAATTGCTGGGCACAAATTAAGCTTAATTGACTTTTCTGAGTAAACTAGATTTTCTGGTTTAATAAATACTGGGTTTTGAGTCTCAAAATTTCTGATTTTTTCTCTTTTTCTGTTGATCTGCCTCATTATTTTCAATCAATACTAGATTTTTTTTTGATGAAATGTTATTTTTCCTTTGTCTCTACCCTATTTCATTATTTCTCTTGTTGTTTTAAGGTGTTTATTTTTTTCAAATTAATTATGTTATTTCATTGAGTTCTGTAGTTTGTTTGATAGGGTTACAATTATAAATTAACTTTTGTAGTATTGTCATTTTTATTCTATTGAGACAGGCTAATAGTGAGCTTTGTATATTCTTCCAGATATTTAAGTTGTTCATTATTTAAGAATCAGTTTATAAATTAAGCTATGCAAGTATTTTGTGTGCTTTGGCAGATCGATCCTTACATACTTCACACATTTTGTAGTTATTTGTAAGGGAATTTCCCTTCCTATTATTGTTTCTTGGATTTGGGATGTATGTTTGTATACAAATGGCCATAAGTTCTGTGAACAAATTTTATCCCTACAACTTTACTGAAACTACTATTTCAATTACTATTTTTACTTCTTCCCTATGATTTTTTAAATAAGCTATCATGCCATTAGCAAACAAGAATAGTTTTATTTCTTCTTTTCCCATCTCAATGCTTTTAATGTCTTTCTTGTCTTTCACTATTGCTAGCCTGTATTAAATAATAGTGGGGGGAATGGGCAATTTTTGCTTTTACTCCTTTATTTAAAAAGCTTCTATTGTCTTGTCTATTATATTCTGATATTCTATTGAATTCCATTGTTGCTTGCTTTTGCTTTTAGATAGATAATTTTTATGATATTTATTATAGGTACAGATCTAAATCCAGCATGTTCTCAGTTCAGGTTCTCTGCTGAGAAGAAAGAGGCACTCCCAGTCATTGAACATTTTACAAAGGAGGAGATTTACTTTTCTCTAACACAACAAGGATATTCAACAGATATAGTGGCATTCATCTTCATCTAAGAAAAAGGAAATTCTTTGCCTCAGTTTTTACCTAGCCTTAATACTGAATGGTTACAGCTTCAGTCAAACCTGTTGAAGATATTAGTTTAAAAAGACCCAAGTCTCCCATTTCATCCAGTACCATCTCCAGCTGTTCTGATCTATATTTTGCCACTGGATTCAGATGGTTCTAGAGGGACTGAGACTGGTGACCTTGCACAGCTCTCCTACACTTAAATCCAATTCACTTGCATGTCATGTCATCACATGGTCTTCTTCAAGAATGAAGGACAAACAACAACAAGAGTCTGGACTATCAGTCATCTAGGTATGATGGCTCAAATGGTTTCAAGAGTTCTCTTAGTCTTTGAGATGATAACTACATGCTTTGGGGACATTTTATACCTGAAGACCAGGAAACTACATCAGGGAAGCTGGGGCCAATAAGGTTTTTGTAGAGGGAGGAAGCTGTTTTCAAGGAAGAATATTGAAAAGGTTTCCTCTATGCCTATAATTTGTAGGACTTTTGAGTATAAACATGTGTTGTACATTGTCAAAGAACTTTTCCTCACCTAGTGAGATTATTATGTGGTTTTTATTACTATGATGATTATTTTTCTAATGTTGAATCATCATTGCATTCTTGGTACATGTTTAACTTGATCATAATGAATAAATTGTGGATAAATTTTGAGTCTTTAGAAATATTTTATTAAATTTTTAAAAAATTGATATTTGTTAATAATATTGGTTTGTAGTTTTATTTCTGTATTTTAATGTTCTCTAATGTTAGGACTATATTTATCAAGACTAGTACTTTCTTTTTCAATTTTTAAAAGAATATCTTCTATAGTATTAGTAGTAACTACTCTTTTAAAAGTTTGATAGAATTTTAAAATTCCATCAGGATCCAGAGTTTTTTCTTTATTAGTTCATTTGCTGCTAGATTTATTCACTTTTGATCACTATTGGTAAATGGTCTTATTTATTTTAGTGTTTCTCTTTAAAAAATCTTAGTCAAATAGCCTCTGGCAGAGCAGGTTGGAACTAAGATTTGATAACGGAAATTCCTTCAAGGTTGTGACTCTTTCTTGTTTGTCCTGTAACTAGGTACCTAGTAAATATTTGTTGAATTAAATTGTGATGATAGTAAATATAGATGAGGAAAATGAACAAAATCATAAAGCCACGATAAAATAAACTATAGATAAATTAAACTTTAAAAGTTCTAATTTCTCCACAATCTCTCTTGATAAGATTTTTTTTTTCTATTCACACAGTCCCCACTCTAGTTCACATCTTTTTTTTTTTTAAAACCTTTTTTCTTCCTCCTAAATGATCTCCTTTTCCTCAAATTTCTTCTCATAACTTTCTGAGAGATTTTCCTAAACAGTAGTTGTCAGTCTCCTGCTCAGGAAACTTGATTGGTTCCTTATTACTTCTAGAATAAAATATAAACTTTTAAATTTGGTTTTTAAAGCTCTTTACAACTTGTTCCTTTGTCTTTCTAGTCTTCTTACTCTTGATTTCTTTGTATACACTCTGTAGTCTAGTCTGTATACACAGAGGTCTGCTTATTATTTCTTGAACAAGACCCTTCATATTTTGTCTCCTTTCTTTTATATTAACGTGAACCTGGGATGCTTTATTTCCACATCTTCATTTCTTACAATCCTTGGCTTCCTTCTAGTCTCAGATCAAATACCACTTAATTGCGGAAAGCCTAGCCTGGTCTCTTCCTCTTCTAGTGCTTTTCCATCTGAGGTAATATACCCTGTATATATCTTGTCTGGAATAGGATGTGTGGGGTGTTCAAGGAGGACTAGGACTTCTGGAATGAGGATGTGCCAAGTCCTTTTCAGGGTTACTCATTCATTTTTGGTATCTACCTGGCCTGCACTTTCACCTGACTTTAAGAAACTGTAGCATGCTCAGTACGCACACACTGTGATAAATCATCTCAGCAAAGAGACTAATCAAAGATAACCAAGAAGCATCAAACCTCATCCATAACATCCTGGGCCATTACCAGTTGTTTTGGCTTTTGTCTTGCCTCTGAACTTCATAACTCTGGAGGAGAGATTGAGGCTGACAACTTGGTGCAACTCTGCTTCACTTAAATTCCATTCACTCATGAGTCAAATCACCCTATGATGTCATTGGTCCCTTTGAAAATGAAGAATAAAAAAATAACATCTTGAATATTTCTCTTTATGTAAATAGTTTTCTTAGTGATAATGTAAACTCTTTTAAGACTAAAATGTTTTTTTCTTCTTTTTTTGCATACTCAGTGCTTAACACAGTGACTGGCTGATAGTAAGCATTTAATAAATGCTTGTTATCTGATTTATTAAGTGATTGAACCAAAACCAGTATATAGAAACTATTTTGTTCTGTTATTTTCATTTAACATTATTTAATCTAAACAATTCTAAGCATAACTATAGTCTGTGTTCTTTGTGGTTTTTGGAGTTGTATAGAATTAACCATATATTCCCTTATCTTATGATATTTGTGTTTTCAATTTTTGAAGATTACAAATAGCATCACTTAGAAACATTTTTATGTAAAATATTTCTTTTCTTCTGAGTTATTTCCTTGGGGTATAATACTCAAAGTGGAAATACTATGTCAAGTTTTATTGCTCTTATTGCATTTTGTTATATCTTTTCCAGAAATATTGGAGAAACTTATAAGGACACCAGGTATATATAAGAATGTTTCCCCATATTTTCAGTAATGTTAGGTTTTTATTATTTTTTATATATTTATTTTTTGTATTTCTTTCATTGATAGTGAAGATGTATATGTATATATGTATATACACAATATACATATATACCAGACACATACACACACATAGGCAGCTAGGTGACAGTAGATAAAGTTCTGGACCTGGAATCAGGGAGATCTGACTTCAAATCTGACTTCATACCCTTATTAGCTATGTGATTCTATTCAAGTCATCTAACCCTTTTTGCCTCAGTTATGTTAAGTCCAAGCTAGCTCCCTGGAGACTTCAGGATCAGCCAGAGCCAGGATAATTAAAAGTCCTTAGTTTTTAGGGGGAGCAGTGAAAGAAGCAGGCAAACTGCCAGGAGTTTTGTCAAAGACCTCATCTCACTTTTGGAGTCCAGAATCTCCACCTTTCTCCTCCTAGACTTGCCCACCAAGTGAGTTCTCCCCTCTCTTACCCCACCCTCTAATACTTGCCTACGATTATCTTAACATCAAACATTGAGCCAGAACCAATGGTGAGAAGAACCATTTTTCCAAACATATGCTAATAGAGTCATTGTCTCATATCGAATAGGTAATTAGCCTTAAGTGCTCCCTTGTCTGATTCAAGTACACCTTTTCATAGTTTCAGCCCTTTACACAGTTACTCATCCATAACATGGACTGGAGAAGGAAATGGCAAACCACTCCAGTCTACTTGATGAGAAAAGTCCAAATGGGGTCACAAAGAGTCAGTCAGATATGACTGAAAAATGACTCAACAACAATCTATCTAGTGACACACTTACACACACACACACTACACACACACACACACACACACACACACACACAAAACACCCAGAAATTACCTTATAGTTTTGAATTATCTTTACATGTTTTTGGATAATATACTTGTCTAGTACCAGATTTTCTACAAACTTGTTTTCATTTTCATATTGATTTTATTATATTTAATTAAATTTAATTTTTAAAACACATCTAATGATTTTTGTCTTTGAATGCTTCAATAAATATCAGTTTATTGCTTCTGTAGCTGGGATATGTATTCTCCTGTTTTTACTGACAATTTGGTTTCAAGATACAAATTTAGAGGATCATGTTAGTGAGTCAAAATTGTTTATGTTTCCCTACATTACCACTAATATGGCCAAAACAGTTTATACCTCTGAAACTTCAACACTTTCATATTCTATCTTTCTCTAGAGAGCCCCTCACTCAGTTTGCTGCTGCTGGGAGGGTCATTGATGATGGTCGCTCCATTCATAGTATGGGCTTGATCCTTAGAGAGCATATCTTTTCTGGATAGGTCAGTTTCTTGCCAGGATGGACCAGGAATGTTTCTTGTCTGCCTGACTGACTCATAAAGTATGTCTCTTCACAAATCTCTGCTGGATAAGTAGACTGATAGACCCCATGGACTTGCTCTTTCATGGACAGCTGTAGGTAACTCATCTTAAGTTTGGTGCATACTACTGTACTTTTTTAATGCTATGGTTGGCATTTCTTTTTTTAATTTATTTTTTTGAAAGGGCAGAGATCCTTGGTTTAAGATTTGCAAAAGTCTCTCTAATTCCACTCTCTCTGGACTTCAGATCTAAAATTTATCACCTTTGGTCTATTAGTTAATAAACATTTATTAAGCATCTACTATCTTCCAGGCAGTCTACTGAGCACTCAGTTTGGGTGGGGGAGACATTATGTAAACAACTATACTATATAAGAAAAGGATATGTAAATTGTAAAAATTCAATTGAGGGAAGACTGTAGAATTAAGAGAGATCAAAAAGACTTCCTATAGAAGGTAAAGTTTCACCTGAAACTTGAAAGAAGCCAGGAAAGCCAGAAGATTGGAATGAGAAAGGAGATTTTTGAAGAAAACCCAGTGAGATGGGAGATGGGGTGTCTTATTCAAGGAATAGTAATAGTTCCTGAATTTTAGAGAATTTGAAAAGGGATATAAGATGTAAGAAGCCTGGAAAAAGGAGGGCAAACCTACGTTATGAAAGATTTTGAATGCCAAAGAGAATATTATTTTTGATTCTGAAGATGATTGGGATTCGCTGGATTTCTGCTGAATTATCTTTCCCTAATTTACATGTGCCATCTTTTTTAATTTAGAGAGATAATTTTTGAGAGCCTGTTGCCCAAGTCTTCCCGTCAGCTATGCACTTGAGTGGCTGGGGAAAGGCTACTGTGACTAAACCCCAGGAAAAAGTTGTATCTTTGTTTCTTTTGGCCCTTTTCATATGCACATGAGCTACTTAAAACCTCTCTCTCCTTGTGGAGGAAGAAAATGCTTCAATTATGCCTAAAAGGGCCTACTTTTAAATCTCTTTTTCTCTTTCTCTATTTCTTGTGACTTTTGACTTTACTGAAATTTAAAAGGAAAACATTCTCATACTTGTTTATTTTGACAAATAAACAAGAGTCTTCATATTTACTTCTTTTGATCCCTATGATGCCATGTGCGGTGGCAGTAGTAATACAAGTTTTTTTTTTCTTTTTTTCTTTTTCCTGCTGTTATCTAATTACCCCAACAATTTTTATTAAATACTGATTCATTTCCCTGCTGTATTGCTTCTGGTTTGTTATATATTTAATTGGTAATAATATTTTGACTTCATTTCTGTAGTGTCTTTTAGTCTACAGATTAATCATTCAGCTTTACTATCTCATGGTTCAAATAATTTTCATTGTTTGATATGTATTAAAAATCTGGCAGGGTGAAGTGACCATCATCATTAATTTCAAAATGTCATTTTTTCTAGCTCATTTTTCTCTCTGAATTTCATTAAAAATTTATCAATATAAATCAATATAAATCATCTATCTTCTTCTTCAAATTGAGACTGAGGTGATTTTTTTAATCTTGTTAAGAACTCTGATATAAAGTACAATAAAAGACCATGGATCAGTAAATAAAACATGACTTTTGGCTACTTTACAAGTGCTACTACCAATAAAACAGATTCATTCACCAATTTAAACAAAGTGGCCAAAGAAAAGAAGACACTTTCTTTGATATGGGATGAAAAAATAAGTTTAGTTTTTAATAACTATGCCTTACCAAGCTAATAGAAATTTACCATTTTATTTTATATTATATATAACCAAGAGATTAAAACTGATTGCCAAGTAACAAAGAGAATAGGTATCATCTCAGCCCTGCTGATTTGGATATTTACAAATATGTGGCAGGAAGAAAATTTTGTTTCACAGGGACAAATAAGGGTAATGCTATGATTAGTAAGTTGGAAGTGACTTAAATTTGTTTATGGAAATTCATTTGAAGAACAGACAGCTTAAAGAAGAATATATCAAAGTTCCAAGAGGCAAATGTTTGGTTTTCCAAAACTTAGATAATTTTGCTACCACGAAAATGCTGTTATGAGTATTTTATTATACATTTGATCTTTCTCTTTGATTTCCTTGTAGTCAGGTAATAAATATTTTTGATCTTTTTAGTATGATTCCAATTTTTTTTCAAAATGGTGGGATCATTTCAGATCACCCCACTATGGAGTGTGCCTCTTTTCTCAACTTTCATCAACATTTACTATTCCCATCTTTTATCATATTTGCCATTATACTGAATGTGTCCCATTCTGTTTTGATTTGCATTCCTCTTGTTATTAGTAATCTGGGGCTATCTTTCAGATGGTTGTTATACAATACTTCTGAGAACTTTTTTCATATAATAGCTTATTGGTTAGGAAATGGATATTGCAAGCTCTTAATTTTTAATATTTGTTTTCAATGAAATTGAAAAAGAGTTTATTTTTTATTTTAACCTGAATTATCAGTTATCACATTTTAATTTTAGAGTTTGCATTAGCTATCACTGCTGTAATCATGCCTTCCTGTCTCTCCCCCTCCCCTCCTTTAAATCATAAGAAGGTAAAATAGATTTTGCAGTTTTCTGTTTCATACTGGATTATATATTGCATTGATCATATTATAAATAGAAGTGAAGTCTTAGAGACTATCTTCAATTGATTGCTGATTAAAGGGATTGGATAAAATTGGTTCAGGGGAAGCTCTCAGTATTCAAATTTTGACTGACTGATTATGTCTTTTTAATTCATTCTCTTCTTTTTTTTTTGGTACTTCATGCATTTCTAAATTTTTATTCTTACTCTTCTCTTTGTAGTCTTCCCGAATGACTCCCAATTACAAGATAGAAACTATTATATGAAAGTGAAGCTATAGATCTTGAAAGCATTTTCTGAGGATATAACAAGCTCTTTGCTTGTGATTGTTTCTAGATTAGGCTAAGCCTAAAAAAACTGCTTAATTCTAAACTGGAAAATTTAAACAAATAAAATTCTGTTAGGAAATAGCAAATTCTGCCATCAGAGAGTTGATAATATGTATAAAATCAATTAGCTGTTCTTGATTTCTATTACCAATTCAATTGATGGGGACTGACCTGGATACAGGATCTCACCAGGATTCCACCATGGCAAAAGTCAAGTGTTTAAGGAGTATTTATTATTTAGAGCCTCTAGGTGATCATAGGAAGGTAAGCAGATACTCTATAAAGCTGCTCTCTCAGAAAATATAAATCTTCTCCAGATAAATATGTACACTGAGTCCTGAATTCAATAGGAAAAGTAGAACAAGTAGAATTGCCCTTGAGGTGTTATATGGAGTTTTGGAATGACCAAAATCTTCTAAATTGAAGAATGGCCCTTTATATTAACCATTTTCTTAGGTTCTATGGTTATGATTCATGAAATACCACTGTCTTGGAAGAATTAAAATTGAAGATAATCCAAAGAGTTTGCAAAAGAAAGGTATATATAGGGTTTATATAATTAGCTACCATCCAGGAATTGTGTATGATTGGCAGTGAGCTAGTCTTGTCGCATGAGTAAAGTAAGCAGAGAATAACCCACCTACTATGAAAGATTTTTAGGAGGAAATAGTAAGAATCACAAGATAAGAAAATTTGGATTAGTCTCAACCTGCATCAATGAAGTGGAATATTCATATTGATGAAGTCTCATCCAGCCTAGTACCAATTCAGTTATGATGTGGATCAATTCAGACAGAGTTTCCCTCTTACTGAGACAGACAAAAGAAAAACACTTTTATATTAGGTATTTTCATTGTCCCCCAACAGTCTTTCAATGATTAGATTCTGCCATTATTGTCTACTTTACCTTTTACATTGTTCTCAAAAGACTTAAATTTTATCTTTAATTTTATGTTTCATTATGTTATAGGCTTTACACAGAATAGCTGTCTCTCTGGGTCTATTCTTCCCCCCCCCCTTTTTTTTTTTTTTTTTTACAAATTAATTAATAAGGAAAATTGCCTTTTTGGAAACCAAAAATGAGGTTCATTGGAGTTCTCTTTTATGAGATCTTTTATGAGAGCTTTCTCAGTGGAGATTGGGTTCAGTTATAAAAAGTTCATTCTCATAACATTTCTGATTTGTTCATAACTCCAAAGACAATTTAATTAAAAAAAAAAACCACATTTGTATTGATGCATTTTGTTTTATGTTACTGTAGTTTCTCCTCTGTCCCCCTAGAGAGTCAGAGTCATTCTGTGTAATAAATAGTATTTTTTAAAGCCTCCTCTGTTCCCCTCCCCCTCCCATCAGTATAGCTCATCAATATATTGAAAAAATGTTAAACATGCACAAAGTTTAACTAACACTTGTGAATCTCCAACTTAGGGCTAGGGTGGGAGTGTCTTCCGTATCTCTTCTTTCAAGCCATGCTTATTCTTTATACTTCCATAGCATTCACTTTTTATTTTTCCCCTGTTGTTCTTTACACTTATAATGTTATAGTCATTTGTATATTATTTTTTTCATTCTGCATTATTTCAGTGTAGCTTCCTTTGTATTCATCATGTTTCATAATTTTTTACGGCACAATAGTATTCTATTACATTCAAGTGCCATTCCCTAGTTGAAAGGCATTTACTTTGTTTCCAATTCTTTGTTATCACAAAAAAGTGTTTCTACAAATATTTTTATGTATATAAACACTTTCTTCTTATTAGTAGCCTTCTTAGAATGCAAACCTGATGAGGGGAGCCCTGAAATGCATTCTCTCTCTCTCTCTCTCTCTTTCTCTGACTTTGGGGGGAAAGCTTGGGGATGCCTTCAGAGAAGCTCTCCCCTGAGAGACCTGCCCCAGGAAATCAAGATAAAGTGGTTTCATTCTGTTATCTAGGTGGGACTAGTTGAGTCCAAGACCACTCATACTTAGCCCTAGCTGGAGATGAGATTTCTATCCAACTCTATTGAATTGGAAATTAGCCTAGAGACATTCAATTCCAAGAGTTTCTATTCTGATTCTAGCTCAAACTGCTCCTAGCCCCCACCAAGTGCTGTCCCCAGCTTCTAGTTAAGGTTTCATTTATAAAAGGGAGCAGCTGGGCTCAATCCTTTGCAGCAGAGGACCTCAAATCAGGAATCATGCCAGGCCAAGGGACGTCCCTTGGCATAGCTACCTGTGAGAGACTTTCTGCCTGCTGAAAGACATTCTCTTTCAGTATTATTCCCTCTTTATCTTTCTCACTTATTTCCCTAACAAGACCTTATTCACCTTTCTGTTGGGATTTCTCTGCTAGAAACCTCTGCTAGAAGATTTCTCCGCTAGATCTTTAATAATAAACTTCTTTTGCCAGTTTAACTTTTCAGGTTTGTACAAAGGACCTGTGCTGCTAGAAGGGGGTTCCCACAACTCCCTGCCCTGTGCCAAATCTCATTTTTGGCTCCCTGACCGGGAATCAGAGGAGCTGAACCCCATCAAACCTAGTAATGAAATCTGTGGGTCAAAAAGGATAGACATTTTAATTATTTTATTTTCATAATACCTCAACTTTTAAAATTCTAATTAGTTGAATTAGAATTATCTTGATTTAGAAACCTGTACTGAGTGGCCATGCTATTTAAAATTTAGCTTTTAAAGTTAATATCCATAGTAGGATATACTTTGTATTTTCCCCATAGATTAGCTCATTTGCTTACATTTGGTTGCTATTGAATATCAATTTTCCCGTAATTAAAAAAAGTACATTGGGTTGTGATGTTATGCCTTTTATCATTTAAATGATAAATCAAATTGCATTTGTCTTTCTCATCAACACTGAAGAAAAGATCTACTTTCCCTCTTTTAGGAATGTGCTTCTTTGATACTTTGCCAAGAATCTCTTGAATATAATGAAGCTTGGGAATCATAATTATAGCATTTACTCATGTTGTTTAGAAGGCGAGGGACTTATAATAAGGGAAATATTGAAATAACTAGAGGGGATATGATAAACTTATGAAATTTGCTCATATTATCAGAATTTGTATAGACAAAAATAGTAAAGAACATTTATAAATAGATATTAGAATTATGAGACAATGTGGTGTTTTGAATAGAAGGCTGGATTTGGAATAAACGATTCATGTATTCTAGAACTCCTGCCTTTGGCACATATTGATGGGGTTCACTTATACTCTCAGTGTCCCAGGTAATTCTCTAATAATTTTAAGTAATTGATGATATTCACGCCCAGAATAAAGTTGTATTTTTTTAAAAATCATGTCTTACTTTTTGAGAGTGCTATTTTAATTCATTAAATTTTATTTTCTCTGCTATTATATTGGGGAACTTGGTTCCATCCTTCTCTGTGGAATTTATACTCAAGTTGATAATATAACTCTACAACTATATCTCTAATATCTAGTATAGTTCTCTCCACATACTACATTTTAATAAATGTTTGTTGAATAGAATTGAATCAATTTGGAAGAACTTCATGAACTTTCTTCTGAGTTAAAGTGCTTCTATCTGGTTTACACATTTGCAGAAATGAATTAGGTTATCTGCTGAGTATACAGTTGGGTTTATATAAGAGGTCTTTAGGTAAAACCTTTTACAAATGCCTCATTATCTAAGTTCATTAAATTTGCATTCCGGTTCTTAGACAAGTATAATTTCTAATGCTATTTCCCCTCCAATCAAAATCAAGTTTTTCTATTTAAGATTAGATTGAGTTAATCTGAGTAACATATTTTCCAATTTTTCTTCAGCTTCAGTTGAAGTTGTGACCTTTGAGAAAGATCCAAGGAAATTGCTCACTGAGGGAAAATAATCAGGCACATTGATTTCCTAAAAGATTGAGAACTTGTTTTGCTATTTTGTGCTTTGCTATTCATAGTTAATGAAGCCTTCATGAAAACAAGAAAAACACTACCTGTACATCTATATTTAGGAAATATGAAAACTTTATGCCATTTATTTTTTCCTAAAAAATTGTGACTGAACTGAATTTATGTAAATTAAATCATATTTTTTAATTCATTAGGGGACCTTAATATGCAAAATGGTCCTGTTGTGAACCTTTTATAAAACTAAAAAATATTTGTAATTTTCTTTTGCATAAAAATCTTTATACATAGGGTTTGCTTAAAGTGTTACATCTATATTTTATGGAGAAAAATCTAGATTCTTTATAGTTTGACTCTTTTAAAATAAAAATTGGAGTGTCTCAGCATGGTATTAAGCCACCTTGAATCGTTTTTTAACTGAGATTTAAAAATTTAGCTTCATATTTTTACATTAACATATCTCTTAAAAATTATTTTCCTTCCTAAATTCATCACTAATTACGTATGGATTAAATGTGAGGGATTGATGGTTACTTTAGATTTTAAAACAAATTCATTCTGAAATCAAGGGCTGATAATTGGCATTCTTTTTTCTCCTTTGCCTAACTGTACAAGAAAGCACCTCAACACCTGCTGATATTGAGCTGTGTCTTGGCTTATTTTATACACATTAACTTGCAAAGTAGCATTTTAGAAAAGATTAATTATTGTGCTAGCACTGGAATAGCAACTGCTCTAATTTTGCTAAAGCCTAAAATGGAATTTAGATAAAAGGTGAAGGTTGCAGAGATTGAAGTGTAAGTCTTGTTTTGTGGAATTGTAAACTTTCTAGGTTTTTTTCCCCTGATTTAAAATTATCCTCTCAATATCATTTCTGTTCATATTCCTTATTTTCAAATATCATATACATATATAAAGCCCAGGGCCATCAGAGAATTGATTTTTGTAGGATTTCTTTCAAGACCTAGCCTAAGTAGCTAGGTAACACATTGGAAAAAATATAGGAGTCAGGAAGACCTGAGTTTAAATTCAACCTCAGACACTTACTAGCTGTCTTGGTCTCTGCCTCAATCTCCTCATTTGTAAAAGGCAAATAATAATGTCCTATAAATATGCTAACTATTATGATTATTAAGAGTACTCTCTACTACTAGGATTGTTTATATAGAAAAGTGGAAGAAATATGATGTTTCCCAAGGATTCCCTGCAGTCTTTGAATGCCAGATTTGACTCTGGTTTGCATTTATTTGGGACTAATAGAGGCAGTTTTAAAATCATTGGTGGTTTTAAGTTCCTTGTAAAGAAAGACTTTTTAAAAATCATAGCTTTTCATAAATGGATAGGGAACTGCTCCAGGAGATAGTTGTTCTTCTGGAAAGTTTGATGACCACTTTCTGGGTATGGTATAATAAGGGCACTTTTGGTTAGGTAAATATGGAATGACATAGCTTCTTAGAAAAATTATAAAAAGGGCAGTGTGTAGAAAAATATACATATATATATAACACATCTGTTTTAGCCAAATCCAATGTTAGAGTCTGGGAACACAATTTTATATTCTTGGCCTTGAATACAAAATTAGCTAGTAATAAATAGTTCTGCTTCTGAGGGCCCGTCTAAGTCTGAAATGATATCACCAAGACCAAATCTTGGCTTTTCCATTAATTAGATGTGACCTTGAGCAAATCACTTCCACTGAGCCCCAGAGGAGGTTTAGTTTTTATCAATAAAATAATTGGACTAGATGGTCTTCCTGTTATATGATCCCTGGAAACTAGTCTTACTAGATTTTATGTCAGGGGGAAAGGGATTTTTTTTTTTTTTATTTTGCCAATCTGATAAAATTTGTTCATATAACAAAAGAAAAACTTTTAGCTACTAATGTTAGCCTGGGAAGCTCATCCACTAGAATGTCAGGACTTGTTATAGATGGAATTAAGATATACTCCCAATTCTATGGTTTCTGTTCACTGTGTGACACTCTGGCCTCATTTACTTCTTTTTCAAAAAGGGGATATTGGGACTAGATCATAGGTATTAGATCTAATCCAAATTATTAACATTTTGGTGAGTCTATATTTACATATTTTTTTCCTTACTTCGCAGTATAAAGAAGATAATCTGTATAAATTGCCTAGGTGAAACCATATTTGCCTTGTAATTTTCTTATGAATTGATTCATAGACACCTTATATTGCCTTACAAAACCAGGACTGGTTTTATGCATATGTTGACTTGGTAGCTTTTTTCATTGTGCAATATAAACAGCCCCTTACCCTTTAAAATACCTCTTCCCAATTTCTTCTTCTTCTCTCTTACCCTATATTGATGTTTGAAGTTTATATGTTATTTATATTTTTGGATTAAGAAGTTGAAAATGATGTTAAAAAGTGCAAATCTTATATTTTAAGGTATAACTTTTAACTATTATTAACCATTAAAACCTTGCTATGTCAGGTAGAGATGGCTAGGTGGCACAAGGGGTATAGCATCGATCCTAGAACCAAGAAAAGTTTTTTTTTTTTTCATAAGTTCATGAGTTTCATAAGTTCATGGATTCAGATTTACTAGCTATGTGACCCTGGAACAAGTAATTTAATTCTGTTTGCTTCAGTTTCTTCATCTGTCAAAAGAGCTGGAGAAAGAAATGGCAAACTACTCTAGTACCTTGCCAAGGAAACCTTAAATGGGGTCATGAAGACATAACTTTAAAAAAATCACTGTATAACAACACATTTAGTAGGTAGAGGTAAAGATTGGTTGAGGTAGGAGATGGAAATGTTATCCTTAAAGTCTTCAAGAATAGATTCAAAGAATGATAGACCCAAAGCTTGAAAGGATATGTCAGAAGATATCTAGTCAATCTCCCTCATTTTTCAGATGATGAAACTGAGGCCCTGAGAAATTGTGACTTATTGGTAGTCCTGTTAGAAGAAAGATTTGGATATAGGTCCTTTGACTCCAGAGCCTGTTGTTTTAAGGGTACCATGTTGCATTTTGTAAACAACTTCAAGGCACAACTTCTTAGTGTCCCAATAAATTCTCTTAAGACTATAACTATAAGCCACAGAATAGTTGTTGTGCCTTAAAGACTAATGAAATATTAGATTTTCCCTCTCCCCCTTAAAAAAAGGTAGGTAATAATCTTCTTGAAGACGGAAAGGATATTTATTTTTGAAATTGTTGTTTTGCATCTCTTGAACTTGATATCAGGATTATATGTTTCAGTGGATCTGTTTTCATGAATGTGCTATTTAAACCTTCTCATTCTTTGCCTTCTCCTTTTTGTCCATGTTTTTATATTTATCTTCCAGAGAGGTATTATCTGATGTGCTAGAGGACTTCCTCTTGGCCTTTTTATAGTTCATGGGTATCAGTGCAGCCTTTAGACTTCTTACCACATACAATGATATTCTTAATACTACTATATTTTATGCATTCATCATATATCTCTCTATTATTGCTCTTTTGTTTACCTACAACATTGATTCTTTGGAGAAGATGACGTTCCAAAAATCACTCCTATATAGAACTGCATAAGGGAACATTTGGTGGTGATAGTTGCTGTTTGGCCTTTGTACTTGAAGAAGACTAATGACAACACAATGTTAGGATCAGAGTACAGTATGTTCAATTGGGTCAGATTAGTTCAGTATGAGTTCAAAAGGATCTACCACAGGTTGGTCAAATATAGTTTGTTTGAATATTTGGAATAAAGAAGTCTCTAGGCAGGATTTGAAACCAGTTTTCTTAGCTTAGAGGATTCATTGTTCATTAAGCCATGTTGCATTTCTGAAATCAACATCATTATTATCAACATCATCATTAATACATACATACATATTATATGTATGTATGTATGTATGTATATATAGTTGCTTTAATTGTTTGAAGTACTTTATCTTAGTTTTTTCATTTGAGACTCATGCAGAAATCTGAGATAATGATTATAAATGTTATTAACTCAATTTCAGAGATGAAGAAACTGAAAACTGAGAAAAATTAAGTAATTAAGTAAATGTCATAGTTAGCATTAAGTCTCCATTTCCAGCATTCTATTTACTGTGTTATGAACTAGATAAAAAGAGAAGCTGCAACATGACTATAGAAGCCTTTTCAAAGTTTTACTTGTATATTACATTTTGAAGATAATAGAATAGATATTGTTAATTTGGCTAAATGTGGTTTTCATTTCTCTAAACATTATTTTTTTTTATTCCTTCAGGTTTTCCCCTAATGAAAAAGATACATTATTTATATGCAAGTGCATATAACTGCAGCAGAGTGTATGCTATCTTTTTTTTTTTCTGCCACAATTGGGGTTAAGTGACTTGCCCAATTAGGAAGTGTTAAGTTTCTCAGACCAGATTTGATTCAGGCCCTCCTGACTTCAGGGTTGTGCTCTATCCTCTGTGCCACCTAGCTGCCCCCGTATGTTGTCTTTTTAAGAGAGACCAGGCTTAGTTCTAATTCTAACATGATATCCAGTAGAAATTAGCTAATGTTTCATTGACTTCTTTTTAGAAGTCCAAAATTTTTCAGATTCCATAGATTATTGAGAAAATATAGATAAGGTAGCCTAATCTTTTCCTACAAGTTGAAAGGCACTGGTGGAGTAGATTTATAATTGTATTTCTGGGTGAGAAGATCTAGGATTCAGGTCCTGTGATTTCATAACTGAGATTAAGTGTGGCAAAAGACAAATGCCACCGTGTTCAATATCAGTAGCTGACTTTGGGTATGTCAGTTAAGTTCCCTGTGCTTCTCTGTAAAATGAGGTGATTGACTTAGCCTAAGGTCTCCTCCACTCTCAAATTCTTTGCTCCAGTAGCAGTGTGAATTCACGGGCAAGCTGTGGGGTAGCTTGCATGTTTTACACTTCTGGAGACAATTTGTTATAAGATGGGGGATGAAAATGATGTGTTCTTAATTCATGGAATAGAAGGGCTATGGAAAGAAAGTGAATCCTAGTGTTTTCCAGGAGCAAGCTGTTCTTTGGGCATTCAGTTTCCTACAAGAGTACCTGAGATTAAAAGCTTGTTAACTAGACTGGAACAAAAGTCAAGGAATATTTTGACATTTTGAGAATTCCATTTAGTAGCACATCTTGCCCATGCTTTTCATGAACTGTTGTGCCACAGTTTCCTTTTATTGTCCTGCCTCAGTTTTCTTAATTGTTCTACCTCAGTTTCCCTGAATTGTTCTGTCTCAATCCCCCTGGTTGTAACCCCTTCCTGACTATTAGGACTGATATAACTTAGGGCTGGCTAGGGTCATAAACTATAAATGTGTAATGTCAGATAAGGGAAAGACCTTCTAGTTCAGACATCCTGGCTCCTAATTCCTCCTAAGTTATCAGAATTTATGGTCCTCATCCCACACCCTGTCAGAACCAGATTGATGGTCTGTTCTTGGAAATTCCTGCGTTCATCAATGTTTTGGACTACCCCTTGCCTTTGTCTCCCCTGATCTTAGAGTCATCTATATAACTCACATTTGAGGCTGGATTCTTGGATGAAAGTCCAATTTAGCCCTGGAGGCAGAATGGATTCTGCTCTGTCTCCAGACTATCTCTCCCCTCTCAGAAACCCAAATAAAATATTAAAAACTCTCTAATCTCTATCTTGCCTCAATTTCTCCAGCATTATAGAACCTAACTTGTTAAAGCAGAAATATAAAAATTTGGGAGATTTTATATGTTACTAAAAAAAGGCAGGGAGGCATATTGAAAGAAAAAGAAAGGCATCAATATTATAAGAAAGATTGATATTTTAAAATCTATGAAATAGGTTTTTGAAAGCACTCAGCTTTGTTCAGTTTCAAATCCAAACACATTAGGAACATTGCAATGTGTTTGCTTGCTCAATATTTTGGCTTATTTAATTTAAAAGTATCCCACATTTAGATAATAATTGCAAATGTATTAATTGCATTTACTTTTAAATTTCCATTTTGAATGAAGTTATAACCTCATTGAATATTGAGGGATCTGGCTTTTATTGGTTTTTAACTTATTTGTGAAAAACAAACAAAAAGTATTGAGCATAAAATTACCCAATCTGTATTCTAATATAAAGAAAATTATTTGTTATAGTTTTCACATTTATTTTGGATAAGGGAAACCTGAGTTAAAATCCACTCTTTACAAGCTGTTGTGATTCTGTGCAAGTCATTTAGCCTCTGCCTCAGTTTCTGTATCTGTAAATTAAGCACAATAATAACACTTAACTTCCCAGTGTTGTAAGGATCAAATGATCTGAGTAGGGATGATAATTAACCATATGAGAGTAAAAGAGATCACTACAGGAAGGGGAAAGAGAAGACTCAGGACAAGGTCTTGGGGAATTCCCTATGATTTGTTTGACAATTAAGATCTGAGAAGCAGGCTTCAAATTAAGTGCTCTGTCTATAAAAAACTTAGTGCTTCATACCTGCTAATAACATGGATAAATACAGCACCTTTTTTTCCTCTAAAAATGTGCCTAAAGTGAAAACAGATTCCCTCATCTATTTTTTAAATGTTAAATTTTGCAGTACCTCAACATCAATAAGAAAACATTTACTTCTTGCTTTTTTTTTTTTTTTTTTTTTTTTTTTTTTTTTTTTTGTGTGTGTGTGTGTGGGGGGGGGGGGGACCAGCCTAGATTGTCAGAAGCTAGCACAAATATATTTTGTTAAACGGGACTTTATGAGAATTCTAGTTTTTACCAAGTAGTTCTGTGGGCAAGAAGGTGTTGTTTTCTGTATGCTATTAGAATTCTAAACACAGCCATTTGTTTGTCTAAACCTCACCCACATGACAGTACACACAGTCTTTTTAGTTCTAGTCTTTTAATGTTCTACATGATAAACATTCTCTTTTGTCCATAAGATAAACTAAATTGTGGTTGTGGTAGAGTTATTCTGGTATGTTGGAACATCTGTTTTGTGTGGCTGTATGTGGATGTGGATATGTGCTTTGTGAGAATGAAGGGCAAGGAGAAGCATGCAAGGGAGATGATTAGTTCTATTCTTACTTAAAAAATTAATCCATCCATATTTCCTGAGTGCTGACTATACACAGGACCTAGTAGTAGACACTGGGTGTTTTATCAGCTTGTTGGTTAGATATACCAGGAAGAGAGTGTATAAAATAAACAAAGAACACTTTTACCAAGAAACATTTACAAATACAAATTGTTTTTCAGTTGTGTCCAACTCTTCATGACCTCATTTGAAAATTTCATAGCAAAGATACTGGAGTAGTTTGCCATTTCCTTCTCATTTCACAGATGAGGAAACTGAGGCAAGCAGGGTTAATTGACTTGCCCAAGGTCATATTGCTGGTGTGTTTGAGGTAAGATTTGAACTTATGAAGATGAATTGAAGGATTTTAGGCATGGCACTCTATACACTATGCCACCTAGAGGCCTAAATAAAGGTTAGCACAGTATAAGTTAACGAAAGAAGGTGAAAACAGTGCGATACTGGATCTCCTTTTGTCTTTGTGTCTTTGATCACTTCCCCTTTGGGAGCAGCTTTGTCCCTTGTTAGTGAAACTAAGGGATTGGATTTATAGTGTATCTAACTGACATTGGATTTAAAATCCCAGGAATTGATTTCAAACCTTGGTTCCCCTGCTTCTTGCTTTTGTAACTTTGGTTAAGATACTTCCCTTATCTGGGTTTCAGCTGTCTCCTTTATAAAATGAGCGAATTAGTCAAGGTCCTCTTCAAGGTTCCTTCTAGGCATAATGTTTTGTGATTTGGAGTCCTCTTTGATGGCAGATTAAGAGCTAAGAAGTTCTTTTAAAATGTCACTATTCAGGGTGGGCTTTTTTGTAATAGATTCTATTATTTAGTTTCTTTTTTGTTTTCATAGCCAGGCTTTGTGTTCATTTTATGCATGCAATTTCTCCTTAAATTTTCCTCATTCAGTCTCACATGGTGACATATGAATTTCTCCTTTTCTCCCATGATGGATACAGACTTAAGAATAATCTGAGATAATGAAAAATTATTCCTAAAGATAGATTCATTGGAGCACAGAATCTTGCATACAGCAAAAACTTAATAAATATTTATTGAAATTGAAACAGAAGTTTTGTAAGTTTCAGGGGGAAAAATCAGTGTTACTATATATTAGCAACTGGAAAGAATTGCGATAATAATAATTATTATAATGGTAATAATAAATAGCCAACATTTACTAACATTTACTATGTCTCAGGCACTGTGTTAAGCACTTTGCAATGATTATCTCATTTGATTCTCACAAAAACCCTGTGAAGCAGGTACTACTATAATCATTTTATAGATGAGGAAATTGAGGCAAACTGAGATTAAATGACTTGCTCAGGATCACACAGCTAGTAAATTTCTGAGATCAGATTTGAACTCAAGTTTTTCTGACTTCAGGAAGAGCTGGCTTAACATTATGATAATAATAGTAATAATTGTAATTAGCATTTACATAGTACTTTCTATATCCCAGGCACTGTGCTAAGTGCTTTATAATTATTAATTCATTTGATCCTCACAAGCATGGGAGATTAGGTATTATTATTATTGTACCCATTTTACAGTTAGGGGAAACTGAGGTTATATGACTTGCCTAGGATCACATAACTAGTAAGTGTCTGATGCCAGATTTGAATTCAGCTCTTCGTGGAAGAATTCTTTAGGAAGAGATGCTTTAAAATAAATTTGAATTTCTGGATTAATCTTCTATAATAACAAATCAATAGTGACTAAATGTTATATGTTCTGAATTCTTTCTGATTACAGGTTAGTGGTTTTCTATATGGTTCACTTTTAATAAATTCAGTATGATTTAAACCTGGTGTTTTTGGTGTTTAGAGTTTTCCACTTGTGCAGAGGCCTTAGACAGTGATCAGTTCAAATAAGACATCATACTCAGTTTTTATCTTGCATTTGTTCTTATCTTTGTCTTACATTTGTTCTCCTAGAATATATAAATAAATAAATGTATTATGTTGTTGAAATAATGATATTGGCCTTATTCTTATTGCTATATGGTTTAGTAAGGATAGTAGAAAATGTTATGCATAGAATTCTACCAACTAGGCTAGATATTATGGCTTTGGTAACCATTATTCCAGGAAGTGTCTGGGAACAACAAACTAGGAAGAGGCGAAAGAAATTGAGGGAAAAGTTGTCAAGATTTGTTGAAAACATTCTTTAATTATAGATTTTCTTATGGTCTCACGAGTTATGAAGACTCCATTCAGACTTTGTTTACAGGGCAGCATACTGTTGTTTGGCAGGAATCCTAGCTGCACAAATTTGACCTCTAAAATACTTTCCATTCCCATCTCCCACCCTTTTGTCCTTCCTCTCCTCCCCCTCCCCCCTCTTTAATCTAGCCTTTGGTTTGAGATATTTATTTATTTACTGATTTATTTATATTACCATTTCTATTAAGGGTCTATCCAAAATACTCCCACAACATCTGAGGTGCTCTTGTGTGTTTTAAGTTTATTTAAGCAAAAAGCATTATTAAAAAACTACTAATCTTGTGACAAGCCTACAAAAGCTTAGTTAGCTAACGTGCTGCCATTAGCAGAATTCATAAAGAATGCACACTGCTCATGGTGGGGAAAGAGATTGTTTCAGTTTATTCTCACTATACATAGATTTCTTCAATGCTTTACATCATTATTATCTGCAAAATTAGTTTCTATACATTTTTGAAAGTGGAAATTCCTTTTCTTGGATTTCCTATTATAAAACTCTAAATAATTTTTAGCGCATTTGAACTAGAAATTGTTATTCCCTCAAATTATTCATAGTAAATTATAGGAAACCACATCTGTAAAAATATGCACTTTTAATTTCCTGTATTATATCTGGAAATATTCTATGATATTATGAAACAAGTACAGTCAAGTCTAACAAACTCTAGATTTGGGAAGTTTTGAGAGGGGAAGCATGTTAGTGATTTTTATTCAGTGAAAAGTTGGTTCTATACTAAAATGCTCTTTTTGAGGAACACTTTATTCTAAAACACCTTCCATTTATTGTGTAGATATCTTTTACTTCAAAGAAGGTGTTGTGCTCCATGAGCAAAGGAACACAAAGGAACTGTGAGATACACAAATTTAAACAACTCCATCCCAAATGTTCAAATGGACTATTTGTGCCCAATCTGTGGTAGAGTCTTCTAAGCTCATCTTGGATTGATTAGCCACAGTTGAACATACTGTACCTTCACTCCAATATTGTAATATCATTGGCCCTTTTCAAGTACAAAGGATGACCTATAATAGTAACAACATCTTTTTTTTTTTTCTCTCCCTCATTAGAATGTGAAGTTTTTAAGGGCAGGGACTGTTTTTGTCCTTTATGTTCCCAGTTCCCATTACTAATGCTTAATAAATGAGTGTTGACTGATTCGAACAGAGCATTAGTCTTATAACTTAACTGCAAGATTTGAGATACCTATTCAGCTCATCTTTTTTGAGCTGCTTAGATCAATGCACCCATTTTAACCAGAATGACTGCTTGTACAGCTTTTATACCCTTGCTTATTTTGTCTCATAAAGTCAGCAGCAGATATGTGCCTGCTATATGCTACATATTCATTTTTTCTGTGAATAGCCCAACAACATTTTTCGTTTGTATTCAGAAGTATGTCAATTGGGGAAGCTTGGGGAACATGTGAAGTCAAATGTATATAATACATGTTTTGTCTTTGAATAGCTCATGGTACCTCATATACTTCATATAGCCTCAGTATTTCAAACTAATATCATAACTGTGTGCATGTTTCCTTCATCAAAATGTTCTGAGATTCCATTTTCAGTTATCATTTATATTCTAGCATGTATGTATATGTGAAATGGAATTATTTTGATTATTTGATCCAGTGTGAAAAGTTTAGAAAAGATTTCATATGGTGAGATCTAAATTCTCAGACACGAGTTTTAGTACTTTCTGTAGTTTCTATTGTTAAATATATCTCAGGTATATATTCTCAAGTCTAAAACATAAAGGCATAGATTTTTACTTTTTTTAATTGATATCACTACAGCACTAAAATAACTTGTTGTTTTTACCCTATTAAAAGCTAGGAAAATAGATAATTTCTTAAATATACATGTATGAGTATACACATACACACGTATATATCATATAAAACTTTTACATATATGTATATATTTATGATATCTCTATTTATAAAAATTATCTATTTATATTTATATCAGCACGTCATATAAACTAGGTAGCTTTCAGTCAATTCTTTAGTCTACCTTTGAGGGAGACAGAAATGGACTTGAATATTAAATTTCAGTTATTTGTGAGGGTTTTTTTTTTTTTTTGATGAGGTAAAGCCTCTGTACATGAGGTTTTATGAGACATAATGAATTCTATATAACAATGATGGGTAACAATCCTTTTCTTCATTAGTCTCAAATATATTAATGTGACCCAAGTCAAAAAAAGAGAGTGGGTTATTTCTTTTCTAAGTTCTGAGACTTTTTCTCACCTAAATTACTTCTTAGGAAACTGGCATTAGTTTGTCTGCTCAGCAATTGAATAGTGATTAAACTGTGACATATCAATGCAATAGAATACCATTATGCCATGGTAAATGACAGATATGAAAACGACACTAAAATCTAGAAAAAAATCAAAAGAAAGGATGAGAAAATAAAGAATATGAAAAAATATACACTGATTAGTTCTACATAGCACATGGTGATAGCAAAAACTTCTTGTGAATAAACAAATAAAAGATGATTAAAGGGAAATATAGAAAAATTTGTTAATACTACAATTATTTTGTTAACATTTATAATTCCCCCCTTCATCCAAATAAAAAAGTTTGCGGTATAGAGTTTAGGTGTAACTTTATTCCTTTTTTAAAATTTACTCATTTTATATTGGATTTATTCTGTGAGTAGGAGGTGCTTGATAAATGTTTGTGAAATGTTTCTTGAATTGAAAAGTTTACCGTTATCAAAATGGGTCCTTAGCTATTTTTAAAATGACCTATTGCATTTTATCATTTCATCAGCAAGAGAGAAAAACAGATTAGCAGGGAAATATTTGATTGAGATCCATTTTGCTAAGTTAGAATGTCCTAGAAATGATTCAGAAACCCATTTAAAAATATTTTAACACAATCCTAGTGCTATTGCATTCAATCTGGGTATTTTTTTTTTTTTTATGGAAGATGTAAAAGTAAGGTGGATTTAAAAGCTTTTAAGGGGATGATATGATCATAATCCATATTACATTGACATAAATTATGCAAGATTTAGATCTAAAGCAAAAGTAGACTAGCTCTGTTACTTAAACATATCAGTCTTTTAATAAATGTCAGTTTGAATTGGGGGAAAAAAATGTGGATGGTTCTCATGTAATGTGACTAGTAATGTAATCAGACAGTTGATCAGTTATTTATATGGTCCAAACATCCCTAATCATCAGAAGACTTAGAAGATAAATGCTTTTTCTTGTCTTTTGAGTTTCTGATCCTGGGTGGGTAGTTTCTTCCTCTTTTTTTGACTACTTTCCTCTTTTTTTGAAGTTTGTCAAACTTCCGTTACTGCTCATCTTTTTATTAGTGACTGCATAAATTAGTGAAGAAGAGACAATACTAGCTGAACAATATAGTGACTTTTGATAATTTGGGGAGCAATTGAGAGAATTATTTTATAATAGAATTCAATTCAATAGGCATTTATTAAATGCGCATTACATGCAAAACACTTTGCTGAAGATAGAAAATAATTCAATTATCTATAAAAATGATCAGTTTGGATTAAAGGATCCTATTAATTGCCATTCTTTTTAAATCTATCAAAAAAGAAAATAGGATTTGTTGGTATAACTTGTTCTGGCTTCTCTCATTCTGTTTTTTTTAAGTGATAATAATCATTTTACAAATATTTATTAAGCACCTGCTATGTCCCAGGTTCTGTGCTAATGCCAAACTTTTGCAAAAAAAAAACAAAAAACAAAAATAACAACAATAAAAAATAACAAGAACAACCAAAAAATAATTCCCTGCTTTCAAGGAGCTAGCTTATAATCTAATGGTAGAGACAATAGGCAAACAATTATATTACCATATATATAATAAGCGATAATTTCAGAAGAAAGAAACTAAGATTAAGGACTTCTTCAGAAGGTGGGACTTTAGTTAAGATTTGAAGGGAATCAGAAAAACTTGAAGATTTTGATAAAGAGAGAGATAATGCCAGGCATGGGACACAGCCAGTGAAGGAGCTTGGAGTTGAAGGCTAGAGTAAAAGATTGAGTATTTTGTTTGTAGAAAAACAAGGCCCGTGTCACTGGTCCCCATGATGGTACATGATGGTGAGTAAGGTGTAAAAAGATTGAAAATATAAGAAGGAGTCAATTTCTAAAGGGCTTTACAGACCAAACAGACAATTTTACCTTTGATCGTGGAAGTAATAATTAGCTGGAGTTTTGTGTGTTTATGTGTGTGTGTGTGTGTGTGTGTGTGTGTGTGTGAGAGAGAGAGAGACATGATCAGGCATGCACTTTAGGAAGTTTTGTTTGACAGATGAGTGGAAGAGAGTGAACAAAGATTTGAAAAAATGAGGTCAACCAGCACACTATTGCACTTGTTGAAGTGTAGAACAATGAGATTCTACACTAGCTATTTCAGAGAATAAAAAGGGGATATATGTGTAAGAGATGCTACCAAAATAGAAACAGCAGGTTTTGGCAACTGATTAGATTTTGGGAGTGAGTGAGAATGAGAAGTCAAGGTTGTAAATCTGGGTGATTGGTAGAATACATTAACACTTAAGAATAATAAGGACATTCGGAAGAGGGGATTTTTTTGAGGAAAGATAATGAGTTCAGTCTTGGACTTATGGAGTTTAAAATACTTAAAAGACATACATTTTGAGATATCCAATAGGCAATTGGAGATGTATGACCTAAGGTCAGGAAAAAAGAGCTGGACAAATAGATCATGGGAACAGATGAAATTATCAAATTAAATGGAAGGAAAGAGTGAAAAAATATCCAGGATAGGACCTTGGAGATACCCCTATAGCAAAGGAGACTGAGAAGAGCAGTCTAACAATTAAGAGGTGAATCAGGAAAGAGGTAAAGCAGTGTCAGGAAAAGCGTGATAGAAGAGGATGTCAAAGAAAAGAAAGTGATCAGCATGATAAAAAACTAGAAAGATCCAAAGGGATGAGGATTAAGAAAAGGTCATTGGATTTGGCAATTAAGAGATCATTGATGACTGTAGAGAGAGCAGTTTCAGTTCATTGATGAGTTTCAGAAGCCAGATTGTTCCAGTCACTTTTTAAAAACTAATCATTATATATTTATTTTTTCAGATAAGATTGATGTTGATCTTTGACAAAAATCTAATTTACTAAATAGTTTTCTGTTGCTGGATTTTAAAGTAGAACTTGAATGACTAAGGATATAGGTGGCTACTGGGTTTTATATTTATCACATACATGAATATATGTAGAAAGTAAAGGAGTACAGTCAATGGGTAAACAATGTAAATGCCAAACACTCTTCACTAGTAGGGTAGAAAGGACAAATCCTTTTATCTGTTGCTATGTATCTTGGCCTTTTCCTTATTGTGTACAATATGTACAGTAACTAATATATATTAAGTAGGTGTTATATAAATGCTTACTTTCTTCTCCTCTCCCCTAAAAGATAACTAAACATGGGAATCTGATATTCTGTGACCATGCTTGCTGAATAAGTGGTTCAGGCGCTGAGGAATTACACTATTAAGGAAGAGTAATGCAGAGAGCCTTTAAATGGGAATCACTGGAATTGGATACAAGTCCCAGCTCTCACTAACTAGTTGGAGGTTCTGACCAAATCATTTCCCTTTCTCTCTAGTCCTAAAATTCCTCATTAATAATATGAAAGGAGTTAGATTAAATGAACTCTAAGATCCCTTTAACTATAGTACACTGAGGTTCTATCATTGTAATTTAGCAACTCCTTTTATCATAGATTAAAGGTAAACTTTAGCCCAGTGTACTTTGGATAATGATTCTGTATCAGAGGCTGGTCCAAATTAATGTATTTTAAAGATATGCATTTAGTCTGTAAGTTGCCTTTTATGTTGTACATTTTTGTTAAGTTGATTTTCCATGTATTTGTTTTAAAACTCCTTCAGGAGAGGGGTTGTATGCATGCATGCATAGATATATATTTCACCTTGGGTACATTTATAAGTTGTCAGAAACCACTTGTAACTTGTGGTTACAGTTAAGAATGAAGGAAAAGAAAGAATAAAGAAGGGAGATAAGCTCTATTTCTAGTTAATTTAGAGCAAGCTATTAATTATCCTGTTTCCATGAAAATTGAGGGCTGGAGGGACAGTTACATGGTGCAGTGAATAAAGCATTGGCCTTGATGTCAGGAGGACCTTGAGTTCAAATCCTGCTTTAGATACCTAATACTTATTAGGTATATGACCCTGGGCAAGTCACTTAACCGTAATTGCTTTGCAAAGAAAAAAAAGAAAATTGAGGCATGGCTTCTTAGTTAGGTTTGGATAAAACAACACAGAATAAGTTCCAGTATAAGTTCTTTCATCATAATATTCATTATAAAGACTATTCATTTGACTAATTATCCTTTTCTATATTTGACACCTCTCTACCTAACTTTTCTCATCTAGTCACTTAATACATTCTGTGAATTCTTTCTCTGAAAGATCTCTTGAATTTCTGTCCTCTTTATTTCCACTGTCAATTCTAATCCCTTCCTCAATTATAAAAATAATCCATCAAGTTTTCTCAGTTCTCTGCTCAAGTCCCTCAAGTCCCCATTCTTTAACTCACCTGCCAAACTAATCTTCCTCTCAATGTTGTTGCTCTATTCAGAAAAAAATATTCTGAACTCCTCCACAGCCTGGAACTCCCTGACCTTTCCAACCTTATGATGTATTTTTTCCTTCCCTATAGTCTACATTGAAACCAGATCAGTCAACTTGTGGCTTCTTGAACATCCCTTGAACCTTTCCTCCGTTAGCTCACCCTGCCCTAATAATTTTCTCTACTGACTGTTGAATTCCATTCCCTCTTTCAGTGCCAATTCATATGCAGGTTTACCTGATCTCCACATTTAACAATGTTCAACCTTCTCACTTCTCATAGAAATTTATTTGCAATTCTGTAATACACAAATCACTTATTAGTTTGTATCATAGTTATCAGGAAATGCATCATACCTTCCTATTTTAAAGTTTATGAAAACAAGGATTTTGTCTTATAATTTTTTTTCCCTCTTCTCCTTCCTTCCAGTGCCTAGCCTTAGGTGCTTATACCTTAGATGCTTAATAAATATTTGTTGAATGATCTAAATGGAGAAGGATATAGCAAGCTGATCTAGAATCTTTGCTTAAGAAAAGTTGGACATGACTTAGTCAACTGAACAAAACCTTTACGGTGTAAAAGATAATTGAGTCTAATTGGTTTAATTACGTAATGATGATTAATTTTTTTTCTTTGTCTTCCGTAAGGAAGTAAAAAAAAATTTCTGTTGATACGTATTTTCTTCCAATTAGAACTTAAGTAGCTCTTAATTTATGAATGTCTGAAATACTTTCATTTATAACACACGCACACACATATATGTATAAACATATGTATGTATATATGTACAATAATGCCCTTTGCTTTCCTAACAATGCAGACTTTCTCTTCCTCTTTATTTTCTGCAAGTTGATAATTTCTATAGCCACAAATTTCATCCTACTGTCTATCAGAACTCTTAATATTGCTTTTCTTTTCCTTATCTCCTCCTCTATTTCTTACACCAATCTTGTGTCTGGGAGAGGTATCTAGATGGAATTAGGGAGGACAGGGAAAGGAAGGAAAAGCAAAAACCACTTCTAACATTCCTTTATGATCTCCTCTCCACAAAACACAGAAACAACAAACTCTCAGTGGTCAGCTAGTCTAATCCATACTTGAATTAGAATTTCTTCTCCCTGTCAAGTGATCATCTAGGCTTTTCATGAAGAATTCCACTGAGAGTGAATTCGTTTCCTCCTGAGGTATAGCTCTTTCTACTTTTGAGTAGCTCAAATTGTTAGGAAGTTTTTGCTTATATCAAATCTGAATTTATTTACCTCTTTACAATTTTTCTCAAGTGTTTCTAATTCTGCTGGCTGGGCTCAAACAGAAGACATTTAATTCTTTTTCTATGGAACAACCTTCTTTTGGAGCTTACCCCCTCAGTTGTCTGGATTGTGGATGATAGGAGGAGGGAGGATAAATATGTCTAAATGCTTCTGTTCAGAACTCCTGCTTTATTTTTCTTCTCTCTTATACTGCCTCCATCATTCCTCCAGCTTTTACTCACTGAAATATCCTCAATATATCCCAGTATTGTACAATTTCAGCAGTTTAGTTTGCAGACATCGGGGCAGTACTAGTATTGGAGAAACTAGAGGGAAAATCTTATCCTGTCATTCCTTACATTTTGACTTTTTAATAGTGAGTTCTATCATATAAGATGAGGCTTATTGTGTGAAGGAAGAAAAGGTAAGAATGAAAATTCCATCGCATTACTATTCTTACTATCTTGTAAATCATTCCCTTTGCCTCTGCTCATTTTTACCAGCTAATATTCACTTTAATGGACCCATTTTCTCACCACTCGTCCTATAAAAACTATTTCAGGGCACAGAAATGCTGTTCAGTAACCTGAAGTCAGAGAAATTCCTGCTATTGTTTATCAAATGAGGAATCTTTTAGTAGCAGCTTTGATGTTCTATGGAGAGTGTATTGGCACCCCTAGTTGGAACTTTTGATAACATTTTATAATACTAAATATAAAATTGTGGTTGTTTCTATATGGCAGTTACCTCATTTATAAACTGAGGAAGGTAGAATCATATGGCCTCTGATAGTCCTTCCAATCTTATGATCCTGGTGTAAAGGGGACCAAGATATGGAATGTGTTCAGAGTTGTCATTTCTGGTTCCAATCAAAGATGTTTATGGGCTCAGTACTTGGGTACATATGAGATAATGTGTTTTCTGGTTGCTTTTATCTGTGAGTTAACACAGGATTGAAAAAGCTTGGTGTTGATATGCCCTGATAAATTTTGTATAGTTCCTAGCTTTAATACCTTTCTCTGAGATGGTGACAGAGGAGTCAGGTATAACATCATTTAAAAAAAGAGATTGATTTTGGTTCACTTTCTTTCTTTGACTCTTTTTGGTGTGTGTGTGTGTGTGTGTGTGTGTGTGTGTGTGTGTGTTAAGTAGAGTTCTACTTTCACACAAGAAGTCCCTGGACTTTTTGTAAAGGGAAGAATGAATAGATAGAGTCTTTTCCCTCATCCCATGGCAACTCTAATATGGATCATGGGCTTAACTAGGAGAGTTTGTGTCTGAACACTTGACTGCCTTTTCTACTTTATCTTTTCTTGTTAGGTGATTAAATATTGTTCTTGAAGTTGACATGTTCAGGTTTAGAAGGAATCTCGTGAATTGGAGAGATAGTAACTCTAATGAAGAGTTGATTGGAAGCAAGAGAAGGTTCTATATTGGAGAACACAATACCATGAGACAGAAGCCACATCTCTGCACTGATTTCCTATGAGAGATAGACTTTGAAGGAGATAGTATAAAACAAGGGCGAAATGTAAAATGCCTAATCAGCAATTCTGCAAACTCTGTTCTGAGCTCTAAGTATCAACCTCCTGAGAAATTATAGTTGTAATGATGGGCTAAATTATTGAATCCTGTCTTAAGTCATTTGTTAATATGTAATAATTTTTGAATTTGAGTATTTCTTTTGTGCCTAAGAAATAAATACTTGTTCCATATCTGATTCATATTATACATTGAGAATCTTTTTACTCCTTGTCTTTGTGAAGAACTAAACATGGACCCTAATCAAATCTGTAATTAATTAATCAATGAGCTGCTGGAGTGTGGGTTTACTGGGACAAAGAGTATGAGAAAAGGAGTCATAGCCCCTCTACCTTTCATTTGAGAGAAACTGATTTGGACCACATACTTAGTGAAGAAAGGTATAGAAAGTGTTCTCCAGTTCTTCTTAACCAGCAATAGTTCCTTAAAATTAGACTTTATTTATGGATTAAATAGACTTATTGTTGGACTAGTTTGGGAATCTAATCAGCATCTATTTCTAGACAACTAACTTGTAAATAAAATATTTGGATCATAATTCATTTATAAGTTGAGGACTGCTGGAACAGTATATAGACTCTAGATAATTTTGAAAGCTTGGTCTTCATAATGCCCTTGTACACTAGACATATATAATTCCTATCTAGAAGATTGAACAAATCAAAATATATGATTTGCTGAAGATGATGAATACTCATACCTGGGAGTTCTCATTCCTGTCTTAATCTGAAAAGACTTGTTTGAATCATGGGCTATGTGGTGTTAAAACTGTAAGATATCTTAGAGATCATAGGATCAGAGGATTTAGAATTGATGGACCAGTTGAAAATTAGAGGGAAAGAAAGTAACTTGCTCACATTCACAAAGTAAATAAATTTAACTTTTTCTTGTGTGTGATTTAGAATTCCAGGTTTTCCCCATAAAACTATATAATACTAGAGCTAGAGCTAGAACTAGAGCTAGAATTAGAAGAGTACTAAGAAATCTTCACAATTATCATTTTATAGATGAGGAAATGAATTCACATAGAGGGAAGTGACTTGCTGGAAATCAAAATGAGTAGTAAATTGGCAAAATTGAGACTTGAAGCCAGATCTTCTGACTCTAAAACAAACACTCTTCTAATTTTCCCATTTTTGCCTCTCCTCTTTTCACCACCTATAATTGCTCCATTCTGGGCCTTTGGTTTCTTTGGGAATTGGGTGTCTTTTCATCACCTTTATTCCATTTTTACCTTTGGTATTTAACTTTCCCTTTCTTTTGATAGAAGTATAGTTTGGGGAAAAATGCTATTATTAGCATTGTCTTGGCATCATCATAATAATAATAATAATAATAATAATAAATAGTGAGGTGGTTTCTGATAAGAACTTTAGATAGCACTTGAAGGTTTGCAAAGCACTTTATGTTATCTAATTTGATTCTCAAAACAACCCTAAGAAATAGGTGTTATTATCTTCATTTTATGGATGAAAAAATGGAAGCTGACCAATCACACACCCAGTATTCAAAGTGAGTCTTCCTGATTCCATATCTAGCACTCTATTCACTATACTACCTGTCTCCTAACCATAAGAATTAGCACTATGTAGTGGGTAGAGTTCTGGATGTGGAATCAGCAGATGTGGCTCCAAATCTCAGCTTTGTCACATGCTATCCATTTTGATGTTGAGTAAATTACTTTGCTCTCTGGGCCTTAGTTTCTTCATTTGTAAAATGATGAGGTTGCATCAGATGATAGTTGATATCCCTTCTAGTTCTCAAGCTTTGATTGTCTGACCCCATTGCATGGTAAGTTATAGAACATCTTTTCAGAATGATTTAGTACAAGAAAATTCATCTTGGCTATGAACCATTTTCTGGCTATTATAAACACAGATAGTCATCCAGCATCACTTTGTTAAATTGTTATTCTAGAAGAGAGGAGGAGAGGAGCAAAGGATGAACTAATGAACATCTGCTAGGGTCATTTTCCCCCTTCTATTAGTTTCCTGACTTCTAGGATTATGTTCATTTGCAGAACTGTGTAATGAGGCACATCTGCTAGCCTAGGGATATAGCCACCCCATTTTATTTCCCACCCCCAGCCACTTTAAATGAAGTCTTTTCCTAAGTTTTCACCAGAACAAAATTTTCTAATTGATATGAAATGTATCAAGTTTTGGTAGTTTTCTGAGATTACTGAGAAAGAAAAAAACAGCATATTTTGTGATATGGACAATAACCCTCCTTTCTCTTCCTCCTCGCCCCCAAAAAAAGATGTTTTTGTAATTTTAATTGCCTCTTCCTGGCAGAAGCTTCATACAGCTGTTTCTCAGAGACCCTGAAGAAGCTATTTATGGTAAGCAATTTGTGTAGTTAGCAACAGATTTCAATAGGCTACCATATTTTCACATTTGGAGTTATATTTCTGACTTTAAGACTGAATATATATATTTGAACATACATTTTGTAATTCTTGGTGGAGATGCTTTGTTATATATTTTATAGGCTGGTCTTGCAAACCATTTATAGTTGAAATGTTGTAAAGGGCTTAATTTCTCTTTCTGATAATTCTTAGACATTGAATACCATCCAAATCTTTCTTTCTCATAGTCCCAATTGACTCTAGTTAATTCATGATTTTTACAAAACCTTTTCCTTGAATAAAATATTAACAAACTACTAATTAACTTACTTTACAAAAACTGATTCTCAAAGATATATTTTGATGGTAGCTTAATTTTAATTTTCTGCCTGTGCTCAACATGGGTTGGAATGACCATATTAAGCATAAAGTAATGTACTCCATTGGCATGCTTTTGTCAAAAGAATAAATGGAAGAATACGTAGTATCTTGGCTTGACTTCTCATGGTAACCTTATGTAGATGAGATGAGTGTCCCAAAGTATGAGCTAGCACAAATGCATTGTAATTTGCATTATTGGAAGAAATACGCTAATGGAAACAATAAAAATTTAAGTATTATACTTAATAGTTCACAAGAGAAATATATGTGATTCCTTATAGCTTTTGCTATAACTTAAAAATATAATTTAAAAAGTAAGCTCAGTTCCTTTTCTATTCACTTTCTGTATTTAGTTTTTATTGAATAGATATTTTGATGTCTACTATGAGTTCTGGGTATTTATAGATAAAAATGTAAATAACACAGTAGAGGGAGACACAAAATTTAAACAATTATAATAGCTAGCATATATATAATGTTTTATGGTTTGAAAAACATTTTTATTAATATTATCTCATTTTATTCTTATATTCTCCCTTTTGGAACATACTAATGTAACAATTGCTTAATGATTACAATATACATGTGTATGTGGGTTACAAAATTACAAAGCACTTTCCACATAAATTATCTCATTTAAGCCTCACAAGCAGGTAGTTCAACTATTATTTCCCTCATTTTATAGTTAAGGAACTTATGGTTCAGAGATGTTAATTGATGTGGTCAATGTGATACTGCTAGGAAATTGGAACATACTAATGTAACAATTGCTTAATGATTACAATATACATATATATGTGGGTTACAAAATTACAAAACACTTTCCACATAAATTATCTCATTTAAGCCTCACAAGCAGGTAGTTCAACTATTATTTCCCCCATTTTATAGTTAAGGAACTTATGGTTCAGAGATGTTAATTGATGTGGTCAATGTGACACTGCTAGAACTCAGGTCTTCCAAGTCCTAGGCTCTTTCCACAATCTATGCTATCTGATTTTTTTATTTTGGTACTACTGGTATTATAAGATGAATCAATAAGTGTTTAGAGTAGAAACTTTTAAAACAAACTGTTTCTTTTGATTTACTTCATTGATTCATTTTTCTCTGTGAGTACCTTTTTTTTTAGTTGTCCAGCAGTGAGTGACAATATTTCATGAAAGATTACCTGAAGGGATTGAAATGGTTTATGGAAACAACTTTGTATTAGCATAGATTTTCTAACTAAAAAGTCACCGAAAATATGCTAAAATAACCAAATGCTAAGAGCTTTGTTCATGAAGCTTTCAAATGCATTTTATCATATAACCTGGGTAAAAGGCAACAACCTATACACAAATCATCATTATTATTTTGTGAATTTAAACTGTCAGCTATAACTAGATGTTTGCTTTCCCAGTTCCAAAGATTAACCATATATATCTTTTTGAATGATAGTATGGATTAGTTTTATATTGCATATGGCTTCATTTTCTCATATGTTGGATGCATTAACTCTTTTGTAGAGATGACTTAAAAATAATAGTTAAACTTCAGAAACAAAATAAACAAGACAGGAGGGTTAAATTATTCTGTCAATCAAAATTGGCCTTTTGGTTATTATGTATGATTTCAGTAATAGGCAAAAAGTCACAAAGGACTTGTAAGAATGGATTATTTGTGAGTGAATTGGCTATTAGTGTCATACTAGAAAATCCTTGTGTTGGAACTTTTGGATTTACTTTATCAGAACTTGGCACAAATATTGGTTTCTGTTTTGAGTAGGAGGCTCCCGTGATTAGCATGAACTCAGGACTTCTCAAAAATTGTTTCAGTAGAAATATATAGTGTAAGAACAATTCCATAATAATGAAAGGCATATAAACAACATTTAGAAGATATGGAAAAGCGTGGAAATATTAGACTTTGGTGCTGAATTCTTTGTATTCACTGAAAAATAAAGAATAAAACCTCACAGTTGCATAATTCTAGATTTCTGTTCAACACTCTTTGGCGGTAGGTCCAAGACAGGCCCATTTTAATTCTTAGGCTCTAAGACATGAGTTTTTGATAATTTTTTATGTTTGGCAGTCTGGTAAAGCCTATGAACCTCTTAGAATTTTTATAAATGCATAAAATAAAATGCACAGATTATAAAGGAAACAAATGATATTTAATTATATTTATCTAATTTTTTTTTAAGTCCAAAGCCTCCAGATCAACTTGTATTCTATAGTTTGAAAGAGTCATTCAATTCAACTCTTTCATTTGACAAATAATGAAAAAAATGGGACCCAGAAAAGTTCTTATATAACTGGTAGATGATTCCAATTCCAAACTCAGTTTACATCTTACTATACCAAATATTAATTTACATAGTTCAAGATAAAGATGATTATTTTGCCTTCTTTTCAACAACATAATTTGACAGCATTTATATTAGGCTAGGGATTTTTTTTTTGGGGGGGGAATGCAATTATTTATTGTTTTTATTTTTTAAAAAAGAAGGGAAAGAACATTGGAACTGGAATCAGACAATCCAATTCTTGATTCTTAATTTGCTATGCAACCTGGAGTAAATCACTTGACTTTGACCTCCCTGAGCCTAATTTTTTCCCTTTTAATAATGTTTTATTTTTTCACCAGTTACATGTAAAAATTATTTTTTAAAATACATTAAAAATGTGTTTGAGTTCCAAATTTTCTCTTTCTCTTCTTCCCTTCTCTTCTTGAGACAGTAACAATTTTATATAGATTATACCTCTTCAATAATACAAAACATATTATCATATCAATTGTGTTGTGAAGGAAGACAGACTAAAAAGGGGAAAAAACCTTTGGAAAAATAGAGAAAGTTTAATGTGCTTCAATCTGCTTTTGGACTCCATCGAATTCTTTCTCTGGTGGTGAATATCATTTTTCATCATGAGTCCTTTGGAACTGTCTATTGCTGAGAATAACTAAATCATTCACCACTGATCATGGTACAAAATTGCTATTATAATATATAGTGTTCTCTGGTTCTGCTGACTTCATTTTGTTTCAGTTCATATAAATCTTTCAACTTTTTTTTTCCTTCTGAAATCCACTAGCTAATTATTTCTTATTATATGGTTATAATCAAACTGAAACTAACTTTAAATGACCAAACTCTACAGCATCCAGGTCTGATGTCATGGTCCTCTTCAAGAATAAAGGACAAACAACAATAACCATTACAATCACATACAATAACTTGTTTAGCCATTCATCAATTGATGGTCATCCCCTCAATTTCCAATTCTTTGCCACTACAAAAAACCACTATAAATATTTTGTGTATAATTGGTCCCTCCCTTTATTCTTTGAAATACAAACCTAGTAGTGGTGTTACTAGATCAAAAATATGCACGGTTTTATAGTTATTTGGGCAAAGTTCCAAATTACTCTCCAAAATGGTTAGATCAGTTTATAACTCTATCAACAATTTCAATTTTTCCACATCTCCTCCAACATTATTATTTTCCTTTTTCAACATATTAGATGATCTGATAGGTATAAGATATTGCAGAGTTGCTTTTCTTTAATTTGCATTTCTCTAATAGTGATTTAGAATATTTTTTTCAAATATTGTACATAGCTTTGATTTCTTCATCTGAAAACTGCCTGTTCATGTCCTTTTGCAATTTATCAATTGGGAAATGACTTGTATTCTTATAAATTTGAATCAGTTTTCTATGTATTTTAGAAATGAGACTCTTTTTTTATATACAAATTGAGAATAGTGATTTTATTGCCTATTTCACCTGTAGTTGTGAGGAAATTGTAAGTTATTGTTATAGACAAGTAGAGGGAAGATAGAGTTACCTGAAGATGGAGAGTGACCCTTGGAATTTTCAACAATTAATAGGAGCCAATGGGAAATATCATGAGAATCAAGATATTAAGCAGTCATGCAGAAGGCTATCAGGAAGGAAGAATGAGAACCTTATTAGGGAATATCAGTGAATCCTATTTCCAAAAATTGTAATGTGAATGCCAGAAGTTAAGGAAGTATTGAGAGAGAAAGGGGGGAGGGACTCTCCTATTAAAGTGAGTGGTTCTGCAGGGATGAAGAATTTAAGTTTCAAGATGAGAATTAGTTACTTTGTGATTTATTTTTATCTCTAATATATCTGCGGTTGTATTCTTTGATTCTATTTATAAGCTGTGTTGTTACAAATTAGGGTAAAAAGAACCTCCACAGTGAACTTTGGAGGTTCTCTATTTCTTTTTTCTCAGAGATTTTGCATTTTTGCTTTGGTCCTCTTCTTCCCAAGCTTTAAATCAGGATCCCTGCTAACTATCTATTCTATATTCTGATTTTGGGAAGTTCCATATAGTCACTGTTATATGGTAGGCTTGGATAATTTTTAATTGGGTAAATGGCTCTCAACACCAATTTACTATACACATAGTATCTAAGAAATAACTATTCAATTGTTTTCCCCATCATGATAATCTTTAACTTTTCATAAACATCATTCTTTAGGCACATATTCTAATCTGGATCAGATTTTTAAAAGATGAATTTTGAGTGCCTTTGTGCTTTTCCTCCCTCTGGAATAGAAGACAGAATTGTATAATATGTAAGCATGTGGCTTCCATATATATTAGGATTTACTTGTATTTTAATGTGTAGTTATACACAGCGTTTATATTAGAAATAGGCTATAGTCTGAGATGATTTCTGCACATCTGTAATTAAAGGAAAATATTAATGATGTGTAGTATTTTAGAAACATTATTAGACACAAAGTTTGCATATCTCAATTTTAAATAGTAATCTTATGTAAAGAACTGTTCCAGTAACAGAGGAATTATAAGTAGCAGTTGGCTAAAAAAAAATCTGCAAGGTATTTTCTCATGTTTAGCGTAATATTTATTTTGGGGGAGTTTAAGATTGAATTTGACCCTGTTATCTTTTAAAAATAAGTTTTTCTTTATTTTGCAGGTATAATCTGATTTTTACTTGTAAAAAAAAAGTTTTGTTACTGTTTTCTTTAAGGGAACCTGTAAATAACTGTGCCTGTTAACTTGAATTATGTGTTCAAGTGGAGGGAGGATTTAAAGAGTTTTTAAATTTACTACAAAAAAAAGATTTCTAGTGTTTTTTTTTTAAATACTACGTTTTAAGGAATTCAAAGTATCTATAGGGAAGTATAGATGATCATCTAAGTTAGAAGGATATGTTTTTAATAATTGCATTTAGTTATTTTTGATTTTCTTCCCGAGTTATTTTTACCTTCTGAATCCAATTCTCCCTGTGCAGCGGGAGAACTGTTCGGTTCTGCAAATATGTATTGTATCTAGGATATACTGCAACATATTTAACATATATAGGACTGCTTGCCATCTTGGGGGGGGGTGGAGGGAGGGAGGGGAAAAAACAAAACATAAGCGATTGCAAGGGATAATGTTGTATAAAAATTATCCTGGCATGGATTCTGTCAATACAAAGTTATTATTAAATAAAATAAAATTTAAAAAAATAATAATAATTGCATTTAGTTGAAAGCTAACTTGTCAAAAGCTTGAGTAGTTGTTTCATCTCTCGTGCATTAGGCATAATGCATTATCAAAAAATACTGATTATATTATATAATAATGAATTTTTTTGTAAATAAAAAGAGAATTAAGGGAATTGATTGAAAATAATAACATTTATATTATTCACCTATATGATATAATAAAATTGGAAACACATTATCGATTAATAGTGTCCTTAGTTCCAAGCCACATCACTGAAGGACAATTCATATGTGCATACACATATATAAATACATATTTTACATATAGATGTATGTGTATATATGATATATGATTATATACCACTCTCATATGATACATGCCATGTAATTATAGTATATATTTTTTCTATGTAATATATATTCTAGATGCTATGTTCTATATATCATAGGAATATAATAAACACACCAACTTGAGACACAAAGTAGAGAAAATAAGAAATAAATTGATGAACTATTAAAATCTTAAGAAGGAAATGTTAAAGACCATGAGAAAATTAAGAAGCTTTACCTACTTTTCTGAAGCAAGCTTCAGAATTTATATCTAATAACTAAATAGATAATAAAAATAACTCCAACATGTAAATATTTTAATCAAAGGGGGAATGGAGATATTTAAACTAGAATTTCATAAAGCTCTTAAAAAGCTTTCATTCATTCATTTCAGCATGAATCCAACTAGCACCTGTTATACCATCACAGAATAATTTTCAAGAGTTAATATCTGTTGTAACCATCATAAACAAATTAAGTCATATAGTATTTTACAAAATATATGAAAAATTTCTCAACCTGTAGTAATACTTGTTAACACAATAAGACCCAAGGGGAAAGGTGGAACTAACGTGATATGCCTCTAAAGTCATGTCAAACACTTCTATGAAAAAAGTAACTTCAGAGAGCTATTAAATATATGTTGAAAGGCATTGGAAGACTCTATTAAGATTTAGTTAAAGGGCAGTTACATGGCTCAGTGGATAAAACAGTGACCTTGGAATTAGGAGGACCTTAGTTCAAATCTTGTAGCAGACACAACACTTGCTAGCTGTGTGACTGTGAGCAAGTCATTTAATCCTAATTGCCTCGTTTCCTCCCTGCAAAAAATAACTATCTGGTACATGTTTTGTATTAGAAAATTTTGATGCCATAATATGTGTTAAAGACAACAATAAAGAAACATGCAGATTGGAATTGAGGAAACAAAACCATACCAGAAATTCTAGGTATTAGTAATCAAAAACTGAAAATAAAAGACAAAAGGGTGATGATTCAGCAAATAAAAGTAGCATCAAAATCAAAATAAAGAATTCAACATCAATATTATCTTGAGAAGCAAAGAACCTGAAAGGAGTAGAGAGGAAATAAAAATTTATTTAGTGCCCATTATGTTCTAGGCCCTGAACTAAGTACTTATAAAGTACCATCTCATTGGATCCTCATGATTCTGCAAGGTAGGTGCTATTATTAGCCCCTTTTACAGTTGAGGGAAATGTGGCAAACACAGGTTAGGTGACTTCTCCAGGATTATAGTAAATGTCTCTGGGAATTTGCACTCGTCTTCTTGACTCTGGAGCCAGCATGGCATTCATGTACCATACAAAATAAAAAGATGAGAAAAATTTCTGGTCATTTATAGGCAGCAAAGACAAAAAAGGAAATTTGCAAATTATAAACAGAATGGTTACATCCATGAATATGACTTGAATTCTAGCTTCTTTGCAAAAGTGGGAAGTAGTTTCAGATAAGTTCCATGATATTAACTTGAAAATTTTGCAGTAGTACATGAATTATTAGGAAAATAGTTAACCATTTTCCCCTCTAATGCAAACTTTATCTTATCTTTCTTAACAGAAAATATCACGTATTTATTAATCATGGATGATAACACAAGGAACCCTCCAAATATGGGCTAGAGACATTGCATAGTTCATATAAAATATTTGCATCTTATATTGCTCAAAAGTTAATATATATAAAAAACCCAATATTTTGCCTGAGAAGCAAAACTGTGCTAGAAAAGTCACAAGAGTTTAATGGGGAACCTAGTATAAATGTAGTAATTATTAAATAACTACTTGAAAAATGTTCTAACATTTATGCCCTTTATTATTGCAAAACCTTCATCATTCATAACTTAGCTATCTACTACAAATAAGATCCATGCATAGTTAGAATAAGAGTACTTTTGATAGCCACATAGAAAACTGTTATTTATAAGATTTTGCCAACACAAAAATATTAACTAAATTGATTTTTTAAAGTGGCATTTTCTATAGAGACATTTTGAATTCTTTATGGTTTGATTAGTCTGAAACCCATTATCTCTTGTGAATAGAGCTGAGCATGGTTTTCAAAACAAAGGGGAAGTTGTTCCAAAATATTTCCTTAGTCAGTATACATGTATGACTTCAATTCAAGCAATATGGTTCTGCTGAAAAAAAAAATAATTATTTCATCAGATATGAACTTTGTATGGTGATATTATAATGTCATTTGGACTTGAAAAGTATACAGTTTTTCATGTTACCTGGAAAGAAGAGACTGTTTGAGATTGAATTCAGAAGTCAAACAGAACTAAGGAATGAAGGCAATAATCATTTATATCTTGTTCTTTATATACGACCCATTGAGCATAAGGCTATCAAGGAAAAAACTGATGTTGAGTGTTCTAAGAAACTAACTGGTTTCCTGATTTAAAGTTTAATGGGAAGAACATATTTAGAATAATTAACACCTACACTGTATCATTCTTAACTTAATTTTTGGCATGGTATAATGAACCATGATGGATCTAAAAGGTGTCTAAACAAAACTATTACAAATTACAAAACATTCCTCATGCAAAACAGGGGTAGAGAAAGTATATAGTTTTAGATTTGTTAAATAAAGCCACAATGATTTATCTCAAGATGGAGCCCATTACATAAGATCCAAGAGTGGAATTCAAAAGTCTTTTCAAAAAGTGACATCTTAACCCCAATTGCCTCAGGAAAAAAAAAGTGACATCTTGATTAATTCAATTAACAATATGCCTACTAAGAAAACCTGAACAAATGGCTGTATCATGTAGATTGGTTATTGAAAGAAAGATATTTGTGGCAGTCATTTGAAGTAAAATAATTTTCCCCCAGAAATTATAGAAAGGTTATCTTTAAAGATCCAGAATGTATTGAAGGTTTTGAATGAAGTAGCAGAAATTTAATTAGACAGAATTTAGACTATACTCCTTATTTACAGATGAGAAAAATGAGATTTAGAGAGGAGAAGAAACTGCTTCAAAGTCATACAGCTGGGGTTTTTTTTTTTTTTTGCTTTTGTGTACACACATATATATATATCTGTGACTATTCTCTCAAGACAGTTAGATTTTGCATAGTGGACTAACTTAATAACTCTATTCACATAAGCAACATTAATAGAATGTAATAGAAATTTTGGATGATCAGATAACCATACTCACATATATAAATAATTATTTAATAATTTGTTCAAGGACAGAGACAATGTCTTTATTTATTTCTCGAAGTCTTAGCAATGTAATAATAATGTAATAGTCCTGAATGAAAAGGAGACCATAGACATTTACTTATTTGGTTGGTTGGTTCTTTAAAGATGTTTTATTAATGCTTTTTGTTTTAACACTACACTCATTTCTGGATAACTTCCTTTCCTTCTCCTTTCTCCTCACTGTACCTCACATAGTCAAAGAACCCTTCTCTCCTAGGAAAAACAGTTAAACAAGATGATTGGTTACTTCTTTATTTTACTCCATGATAACAAGAGGAAATGTTAAGAAATTATGAAAAAAGAGGTTGGTTAGACCAAAAGACATTGAGAAAACTGCATTCTAATTAAATTACTAGAATGCTTTAATAAAGCATTCTGTGACCTCTGGTCTGAATAATTTTCAAGGAAGGGTTGTTATGTGCTCTATTTTGGCAAATTTAGGTTCATAAACTTAGGAATATCGGTACTGAAACAGATGACTTTTGTAAAGAGCTTTTAAAGGGCTCCATTATTTCCCATAACTTGTCATGGCTTAGTGGTTAGGGTGTGCCTTCGCGAAGATAATTCAATAAATATTTACCATTAGTGATATCCTTGACTATAATAGCTAAATGGATTGAATTTTACTTTGTTATCTTTGGGAAAGACAAGGGATCAATATACATTACACTAGGTATTAGTTAAAGATAGACTTACTAAAGCCTTACCTATTCTTTGAGGCCCAGTTCAGGGGTCACCTTTTCTTAGAAAATGTCTTTTTTTCACTTTTGCCTTATCAATTTCTACAGCTCATGTGTTATCTTGTTTTTTGAGCTCCCTTCTCTCTTCTCCCTAATTCTTCGTGTTTTCTGACTCTTAAAATTATGTTTTTGTATTATTTTGTATATGCTTTATGTTTACTTATTTATTTACTGTTGTAACTCTATAGTAGAATTCAATAACTCTTCAGTAGACTTCCTTGAAGTCAGGATCAGTTTCACTTTGTCTTTGTATTCCCATCACTTAGTACTATATATTATGCATTTGTTGTTTCTGTCCTTTATGATTTTTCATGACACCATTTGGGATCTTCTTGGTAATGACACTACTGTTTTACCAATTATTTCTCAGTTCATTTTACAGTTGAGGAAACTGGGGTAGAGTTAAGTGAGTTGCTAAGGATAACATAGCTAAAATTATCTGAGGCCAGATTTGAATTTAGGGAGATGGGTCTTCCTGATTCAATGCCGGAGGTCTTTCCATTGCACCATCCAGCCAACTATTCTATGCATAGCAGATACTTATTGTTGACCTGAACTCTTTCTTCTCTAAATTCCTGTTGTTCTTTTTAATCACTTCCAGGGAACTTACTTTACACACACACACACACACACACACACACACACACAGCATGTGCGCATGTACACGCATGCATACACACATACACACACATACACATATGATTGCTTGTCCATTGCTGGAACAATAATAAGCATTTCCAAGGACTCAACTCAAGCTTCTTTAAGAGAAGGAGTTTACTTCCAACTAATAGTGATGATGATAATGATAATAATAATAATAAATAGCAAATAGCTTTATATAATGGCTTTAAACTGAAGTAAGGTTCTTAGCATGCCCTGTATAGTGTTTTAAAGTTTGTCAATCTCTTTACATATATTCTACTTGATTTAATACACTCTCCATAAAACCTATTGAAATGTCTGGCTCTTTCCCTTTTAACATCCTTTCTCTTTTTTATCTCCTTTTTTCTCCAAGAAGCTATAATTTAGAACAAAAACATTCCCTTTTTGTTTGTGGCATTCATTGAGCAAACACTTATAGAATCACACAGACTTTTAGGGTTAGAAGGGATTTTAGACATCTCTTCATTTTATATGTGAGGAAACTGAGGTTTGGAGATAGTCCTGTTTTTAATTTTAAAAATTGGATTGGAGGGTAGGTGTAAAGCAATTCTTTTTTTTTTCCAAAATAATTTTTAAAAGGTGTGTGTTGGGCTGTTTACTGCTGTGTGGCCATTTACTGATTCTTTAAGATGGGTATGGTCTTTGGTAGCAAAAAAGTCCCTCCCCAGTTTCATAGATACCTTCTATCCCTAATGTTGAATTGATGTGGTGACTTGCTGGTACTGCTGGCTTCTGGGTGTGTCTCCTGACCTCCTTTAGCATTTATTCAGGTCTATATATACATGCACACATATGCATTTGTATATATTTACATGGGTATGTATGTGTGAGGGCACGCACACAAACACACACACACATACACACACACGGTTTCTAATATGTGTTTTATTCTATTACATATGTAGATCCAAGAGAGAATTTAGAAGTCACTCCCAACCTCACATTTTACAGTTTGGGAAACTCCAAGGGATTAAGTGAATTCTTCAAGAACACATTGTTAGCTTCTAGTGAGCAGTAACCTTTTATAATTTAGAGTAGCCTATTATATATTTCTGTTTCCCTCCATGCCTTTACTTAGCAGTGAAGGAGTGGAATATTTCCATACTAAACAAACACAGTTTACATAGCACCCTTTGTATAAACCAAGAGGGGAATGAACATACTTCTTAGTATGATTAGAATCATTTTTGTGATCCAGATATATCTTAACTTATCTCACTGCCAGCTTCCCATAGGAATTTTTATTGTCTATTTTTTTTTCTTTTTTACTTTAGAAACAGTATATTTATTAATAATTACAGAGATTTAGAGCTGGAAAGAACTTTAGACTTTGGTGTTAAGAACCAACTTACAGGTTGTTTGGAATTTATTTCCTTGTGACCTATAGTCTAGAAATTGAAACACTTTCTTATATCTTTGTTATGTTGTTTTTGAGGGGTCATAAATGAATGAAAACATCTTATTAAAAAGTTGGATCATTGAAGCAATCATTTATATTCACTCTAATTAATAAACAATTATCTGTTTCCTATGGAATTTTGCTTTAAAGACTTAATTTGATAATTATGTATACATTCACTTGACTGATTAGTTTGATCAAAGAATTTATCTTGTTTTTGGCCATTCTTCTATCAGGATAGTCTAGTCATTTTTGTATTACTGTAAAGTACACTCTCTGATGCAACTTCCAAATACTTTAATGTTGATAGATAATGATACAAAATAAGAGTTGAAGGTTACTAAGTTACTAAGAAGAGACTGATTATGAGATTGTTGTCAAATCACTTTCCCTTTCTTAGGGAATTTAATTTATATTTATAAGAGATTATGCTGGAAAAATTTAGATGCCCTTTGGCTTTTGAAAAGAACAGTGTTATAGGATTTAGCTCTGGAATGGACTTTAAAAATCATGTGAACCAGAGTCCTCAAATTACTGAGGAAGAAACTGAGTTCCAGAGGGAATAAGTGACATGCCCAGAGTCACAGAGGTTGTAATAAAAGTGAAATTTGAACTCCTTTACACTGACTTTAAATATCATGTTTTTGCCATTACACTGTATTTAAAAATCCATTGGCCTGAATTGTTGCTAGAAAAACTTCTAGTTGTCACTCACATAAAGTTAAGGTTTTATTATTTATGTTAAATAATAAGTCAGTTAAAATGACACTAATTAGAATCCTTGGATATTCCAAGATACATTGCAGTTATAGGATTTGCATTTAACCATGGAAATGTTGTATGTATGTGCGTATATGTATCTTTTTAAAATGGTAGGTTGTGTTAATCTTACCATGCTGTTTCTCATCTAGATAAATAGGATTAATGACCTAAGAGGGAAGAGTTTAAAGTGATTAGTCAGTTTAAGTGATAAGAAATGTAAAGTATTTTCAAGTGTTAAAGTGTTGAATACATTTAACCTATTATATTTTAATTATTGTTAGCTATTATCACTTATGAAGTGAGCATTTATGATATTTAAGCAAGGAAGGCACACACACGCACACGCGTGTACACGCATGCACACACATATACACACACATACACATATGATTGCTTGTCCTGAATAGGTTTGTGAAATACAATATAATAAGAGGAAGAAAGATGCCTAATTTGTATACACACACACATTTTTGAGTCAGTTTTATTTCCCAAAATTCTGATTAGGCTAATTATATTTTTACTTTTACAAAAAATTATTAACATGTATATGACACACAGCATATAAGGTGTGTGATCAGGAGGAAGAGTGCTAGATGCCATTAGAGTGGTGGGTAAGCCTTCATGGAAATCAAATGAGAGGAAATGGTGTATTTGAAGGTAATGGGAATAGGAGGAATTGGGCTATTTCTGTTCTAGGATTAGATCTTCCACGAAGCCAAGTTACTTCACCTTTCTGTTTTCTCTTGTCTAAAAGAAAAGGATTGCAATAGATAATCTCTAAGGTTCCTTATACTTCCAAGATTTTACCATATCATATATAATTCATGAGATGGCTAATGAAAATTTGTGTAGTGTTTTAAAACACTTTGAGCATTAGTCACTAGCAGAGTTGGAAAAAAAATGCATTATGAATGAATTTTTGACCTCCCAGGCAGTCACTGTGTTTATGAGTACTTTAAATGTAATATTCAGCTTAAATAAATATCTGGGATTTAGGTCAAAGGTTTTGCATTCTCTCTTTTAGAGTGTTTAGAGGAGCTAAACACTGTACAAAACACAACAAAGATAAAGTCCCTGCCCTAAAAGCTTGCACTCAAAGTAGAATGCTTTAACCTTCCATTAAAGTTAGTTTGAGAATTCTTATCCTTTTAGCTTCTAGAACACTGTTGTTCCCATAGGAAGAAATCATCTGATGGCTAGTGAAATAGGCATAAAGAAGAAATATTATTCCTTCCTCCACTTAAATTCTGTAATATAATTTTTCTCTTGAGACCATTCCATTTGAGACAGAAGATAAATTTTACTTTTTGCAGTTGCTGGATGCATCAGGCAGTTTGCAGACTATTCAGAAAAGTGCTAGAAAATAATTAGCTCAATTGTAGATGCTGTGGGAAAATTGTACCAGTATACTTGATTGCTGTTCTCCAGTTTGGGATTATCAGTAAATTATATTATCCTTTGCTTCTTGCCTACTCCTCAATTTTAATTTTCATGTCCATTCATTCATTCCTTCGTTCACCTACCATTTATTCAATGCCTATTGATTGTTAGATATTTTGGTAGCTCTTGTGGATGCAAAACCTCTTTGAGGATCCCTGCCCTCAGGGCTCCTCATTCTGTTTGAGAGGAAGCAAAATATTTTTAAGAAATCATCTTGAAATATTCATACAATATTAAAGTAATATTGGGCAGAGGGCATTAAAAATTGGGGACTTCAGAGTAGGCCTCTTGCAGTAGGTATCACATTCTGAATTTTTTTTCCCTAATATTTGAGTCAGGAAGTTCTTCATGTAAGGGGTTCTGTGTTCTTTGGTCCGTCTCCTCATACATTTCTTGTGTTTTTTCCATTTTAATCTTATTCCAAAACTTCACTGTCAATATGACATCTATCATCCTGTTTCTCATCTCTTTCATGACTACAGTCCTTGAGAAAGGCACTTGCAATTGGTACCTCTATTTCCTTTGTTTTCCATCTCTCTTTGACTTCACACTAGTTGTTTGAAATGCCTATAATGCTCTCTCTCCTCACCATTCCCCTTAGTTTTCCTGGTTCAACTCAGAGGCCTTCTGTAGGAACCTTTTATTCTTTTCCTCCCCCAGTTGCTGATTCCTTCCCCTTTTGGATTACTTTTCACCTATTCTTTAACTTATAATTACCTAGTTATTTTCAGGCTGTCTCTCCAATTAAAATGTTAGCTCTTTTAAAGCAGGGACTATTTTTGCCTTTCTTTCTATCTCCACAACTTATCCTGGAACATAAGAAATGCTTAAATGTTTGCTAACTGACTTACTGAACTCTAATACTTTTACCATTCTGTACTTTTTTAGGACATTAACTTGTTCTTGATTTTATTAACTACTCTGTCACATTTGACATAGATGACTATAGTTTCCTTCAAGATGTTGTCTCTTTTCTGGATTTTCTTTTGTTTTCAAATCAAAGTTATTTTTAGTTTTGAAAAATAAGCATGAAATATTTTTTTACTATGACGTGTAAAATTTGAAAAGAAAACATTTTAAGTTAATTTTTTATATCTTGTCTACCAATCTATCAGGCCTATATGTTGTTAGAGTCTACATTACCAGTTATAGGAAACATAGCTCTAAGAATCATGTATGATTGTCTGAGGTATAGGAATTTAAGCCTAAAAAGACAAAGACCTATCATTCTTTCTGAATGGTTAAGATGGGACACATACTTTTCTTTGGTTGTGTGTAATTAGAGAAGAGAGGAGTGAAGTTGCTATGTTATTGATATGTTTGTATTATAATTTATCATATTATCTGAATTATGTCTATAATATATGTGGAATCCCAGTATGTTAAGGCTTTATGCTGTTATTACCCTATTCTTTGAATTTTTTTAAAAAAATAATTTTTGTTATATGTGAATTTGACAAATACCAACAAATATGAGTACTTCCACATATAAAGAGGAACAGTAAAAGACCTTATAAAACTAAATCGCCATTATATAATTTTTTAAAAGATATGATAAATTCAGTATTTTAGTTCCAAATTGTCCTATTTCTCTAGTTCCTCTTGAACATTCTTCTACTTTTTCTATAAATTTAAAAAATGCCTCACTTATGTTATCATTCCTTTTGTGCATCACTACTGATAAACTTGTATCTTCCTAGTGTCTTCCTCCCAGTTAAAAATAAAACATCCTCAAAGCAAATGAGCCCCATTTAAGTCTAAGCTGTTTTTCTTTATTGTAGATATTGTACAAAATAGTTCTCTTTGTTCATTTCATGCAACATCATGTCTTTCCATTTTTTTCTGTATCTGTCTCTTTTTTTTATCATTTTTTATAAAACTATAGTAATAATATTCCATTGCATTCACAAAATATCATTTGTTTATCGATTTACATCCAGGTACCTTTTTAGTTTGCAGTGCTTTGGTACAACAAAAAAAGTTTTTTATGAATGTTTTCTTTTTTTATATTTCTGGGTAATGAACTTAGTAGTACTATCACCAAATAAAAGAATATGCATAAGTTAATGACATTTTTGGGTACAGTTCCCAAATTGCTTTTCAGAATGGCTGATCCAATATATAGTTTCACTAGCAAGATATTAGTTGTATTGGATATTCCTATATCCCCTATAACAATTGTCATTTTTTCTTTTCTTTTCTTTTCTTTTTTTAAAGATCTTTGACAGTTTAGTGGATGTGAAGCAGAACCTCAAAATTATTTTAAATTGCAATTCTCATATATTTGGAGTTGCTCCTTCATGTGGTTGTTGGAGAACTGATTGTTTCCAACTTTTAAACATGTATCTGACAGGGAAATGACTTCTGTTTGTTTAAATTTGAATCAATTCTCTAGATGCCTTTGATATCAAACTAAGTTAGAGAAATGTGTTTTGTTTTGATTGTTGATTTTGATTATTTTCCAATTAGCTGTTTCCCTTCTATTTGTCATGATGATTTTTCAATTTTATATGATAAAAACTGTAGTTTTTAGTTACTCTGTTCATATCTATAGTAAATAGTGTGCTGGGTCTGGAGACAGGAAGACCAAAATTCAAATCCAGCTTTAATTATTTACTTTGGCATGTAATTTAACTTTTGCTTGCCTCAATTTCTACAACTGTAAAATGGGAATAATAAACCATGTAATATTTGTACCAAGTACAAATATATTTTGTACATTGTCTAATACATATTAGGTACTATATAATATTTTCCTCCTAATAAATTTTTGGAATTTTAGGGTTTCTTTTTCTTTTTTTTTTAAAGTGTCATATAATTTTTAAAATTAAGTAATTTTGTTTTTATTTGCCTATGACTGTTTCTATAACTTCTTTTCCTTCTTATTGTTATATAATGCAAATATAATTTCTAGAATTATACTAAATAATAGTGCTGAAAATTAACATTTTTGCTTTTCCCCTTATTTTCTTGAAATTGGATCTTTATTTTTTATATATTCTTTTTTTTTTCACTTTTGATGTTGGTAATTTGGTTTTCATTTCTTTCTCAGATTAGTTAATAATAATCTATTTTATTATTGCATACCCAGTTCTTAAAATCCTTATTATTCTTTTTTTTGGGGGGGGGGATGATAATTATGTTTATAGGAATACATTTTCTTTACAGAAATATTTTGGCTACATCTCAAAAGTTTTACTATGTTATCTCTTTTGTCATTTTCTTTGATTCAATTATCTATGTCTTCTGTGTTTTATTTTTTGATATAATTTGTTTACATAATTACTCCCACTTCAACTGGAGTCTTTTTTTTCTAAAAACCCCTTATTAATTGTAATTTTGTTGCATTGCACTTTGTAAAGGGTTACTTTTTTTTTTTTTTTTCATTTCTTTCTCGCTTCCTTCCTTCCCTGGGGCAATTGGGATTAAATAACTTGCACAGGGTCATACAGCTAGAAAGTGTTAAGTGGCTGAGGGCAGATTTGAACTAAGGTCCTCCTGACTTCAGAGCTGGTGCTCTATCCACTACACCAACTATTTGCCCCTTTTTTCATTTCTTTGTCAAGTTTTTTTATGCCTAGCTTATGGTCAGTTTTTATAAAGGTACTATGAATTGCTGAGTATTACATTTACTTTCTCTTATTCTTATTTAATAATTACCAGAGATTTAATATATTCAGCTTAAAAAAAAATCTTATCAAGGTTCTCAATTTCTTTTTTTAAATCTTTTTAAAAGCTTTATCTAGTAAAAGGAAGTACACATTGAAATCCCTAATATTATGGCTTTGCTTTCTCCCTATAGTTCATTTCTTTTATCTACCAAGATGCCATGTTGTTTAAGGCACATGCATACATGCACATATATAATTTGATATTATTTCATTTTGGGGGGGTGTACATTTAAGAATAATTCACTTTCTCTGTTTATTTTTTCTATTGCCCTAAGGTCATGAATGCTATTCCTATTTTGGGGGGTTTAATAACATAAGAAATTCAGCCTCTTCCTTTCATTTTAACTCTGTGAATCTTTCACTTCTGCTTCTTATAAACAAGATACTGTTGGATATTATTTCCTATCCATTTTGCTAGCCTTTTTTTTGTGTGTAAGGTCATCCCATTTACATTCACAGTTATGATAGCTAATTGTGTATTGCTCTCCATCACATATCCCTATACTTCCCACACCCCCCCTCCACCTCCCTACCCCACCCTCACCCCTTTGTCCTTTGTCTTGAGTAAAAGAGAACTTGTTTAGCTATTAAAATCCTTCGGTACCTGTCCCCAAACTCTCTTTCAGTTTCATTGTGCTTTACTCTTCTTTTTGTTCTCTTTAACCTAACTAAACTAGCTTTCTGTTTTTTGAAACACAGCACTCCATTGTCATCTCTGTGTTTTTGTATTGGCAATTTTCTGTGCCTAGGATGTTACCCTTTGCTCACTTTTACACATGTGACCCCTGTCTTTATTGACGTCACAATTCAAGCACCAACTTCTACATGAAGTCTTTAGTGATCCAATTGATAGTGCTTTTATTGATAATTACTTAACAGCATCTCATAAAATGTTATTTTGACACACTCTCAATCTGCATTTTTTTTACATTTTCTCTATCACTTTCTTTAGTCTAGACAATAAAACAACACTATCAAATAAAGCCCTTATTTGTAGCTTTTGGCAATTTCTGAAATATACATACACTCAATATTTAACAGTTAGCTCTCTTAAGCCCATACAAGCTGTACTCTGTATATATCTGTAAATAACTCTAATTTTGCATTTATTCACTTTACATATACAATATTCACATATATGATATGTATAATATGCATAAATATATTATACATGTGTCTAAAACATGCCATAAGCTAAAAGTTGATTGTTTCATTCTTTGAATTTTTATCTATAGTGCCTAGTCTAGTGCTTCACATAGACTGTTCTTAATAAATGCTTAGTTGATTGATTGATCTTGCTTTTGGCTGAGAATGAACAGTATATTCTCATTAACTGAAAGAAAAATATTTGGATTCCTCAAAGCTGCTGACATTCTCCTCACTTACCCAGTTTTGATTGAGTGTTTGGTGTCTCTTATTTTTAGGGTCTCCATTAATGTCTCCATTGTGTGAAATGTGAAAACTGAAACAGAGCTTCCACTGGAATCTTAGGGCTTTTAAGCAATGGTATCTGAAAAGTCCTTTTTTATTCTTGAGTTATATAGGCCAAAAAAGAAATCCACTGTGAGAAATGATAGGTGGGTGTGAGGAGGGAAGAGGAGATGGGGGAGGCAGGGAACCTAATTGCAGTGTAAAAAGATCTTCTAAGTAAAGCACCTGAGTGTATTTACAGCTATGCTTTTTCAGGTACTGGAGGGAGTCTTCTTACAGTCAGCCTTGTTAAGTGTGATGTAACACATTTGAGACATGGTACTTATTTTCCATGTGTGAATAGGTTGTAGCATTAATAGGGGTCCCAGCTTATTATCAAGTCAGCAGTTATTCTTGAATTGCACTGAACTTCCTGGGAGAAGGCAAGTCCTTAGATACATTTTGTGTTCCTCTGGTAGTGGTGTGAGTGTGTGGTGGCTGGATCAGCAGCTGTTGGGTCAGCAAGATACTAAGAATAAACATAAATAAATTATTCTGCTACAAGATCAAAGTTTATGATCCTGTAGTAGATGGAAGGAGCAGTGAGATGGTACAATGGATAGAGCAATAGGCTTGGAATAATCTTCCTGAGTTCAAATGTAGTTTCAGACACTTACTAGCTATGTGACTCAGCAAATAGTTTAACCCTCTTTGCTCAGTTTCTTCATCTGTAAAGTGAGCAGGAGAAGGAAATGGCAAACCACTCCAATCTCTTTGGTAAGAAAACTGCAAATCCAGAAAATTGGATCATGAAGAATCAGACATGGCTGAAATGATGGAACAACAACCAGTTGAAGTTGACTTGTCTTCTTTCAACTCCTGTAATTCTGTACCTATCTTATGATACTGCTGTCTTCTATTAGAGGCATATATATATGCCTTATTGCCTCAACTCTTGACTCTAAGTTCTCTGAGAGCTAAGATTGTGCCTTATGTAACTCTCTTTCTCTTAAAAGGATACACATATTGGGCACTTTAAAGATGTTTACTATTTCATTGACTACACTTGATATCATTCTTGGAAAGAAGCTAGCAAGATTTTGCCTCAGTGGCAGTTTTCTTTTCTTCATGGGATATAATTGCCTATTTTGAGCTATTCTTAGTATAATTAGGACATCAAGGATCTAACAGTTGAGGATCTGCTTATCGTATTTAATTAGAGTTTTGGACTCAGAATCAAGAAATTGTTTGCTTGTTTCAAATGTGTTCGATTCTTCATGACCCCATTTTGGGATTTTCTTGGCAAAGATACTGTATTGGTTTGCCATTTCTTTCTCCAGCTCATTTTACAGATGAGGAAAGTGAGGCAAACAGGGTTCAGTGACATACTGAGAGTGCAACAGTTAGTACATGTCTGAGGCTATATTTGAACTTCGGCCTTCCTGAATCCAAGTTCATACCAGGCCACCTAGCTGCCTCCAGGAATCTGGAAAATTTGGGTTTAAATTCTGACACTTCCTGATGTGTGACTGGTCAAACTATTTAAACTCTCCGAGCTTCTCATCATTAAAATGGGAATTATAATAAAGTCTATAAACACTTTCAGGATTGTTGTGAGGGTCAAATGTGGCATATGAAATGTTTTACAAGTTTTAGAATACCATATATATCAATCAATTTTATTAATAGTAATAAATGCTAATCAAATTTTCTTGCTGCTATATTTGTTGTTTATTTTAATTCTATAAGACCCTTTCTCAGCTTCAAAATTTAGAAATAAAATCTTTTACCAGAAATTCCATAATGAGATTCATAAATTGTTAAATTTCCTAACTATTCCAAGTGTGTATTTGGTAGTAGAAATAATGTATTTTGAAGTGGAGCATTTTATATAATTTTAACAAGATGCTAACATCAGCAGTATATCATACCTTGTCAGGTATTTCAGCTAAGTAAGACTGAGTTATTGTGATTATAAATAAAATTGTTGTATGGATAATCTACTTCACTAGATAGGAAATTCTAAATAATTGAATAGAAAGTTTTGTTGGCAACACTCAGTAAAATAAAAATTGTATTGACAGAATGTCAGTGAGAAGTGCCCCCATTGAATTTATGTTTATAGAGTGAAGGTATTCTCAAACCACTTCTCCACCTCACCATGAGATTAGGATATTAAGTAAATCGCGGAGATAAAAGTATTTTATAGGATTCATTTTAATAATCTGCTTTTAACCTACGATAGACATTTGAGAATTTCAATGAATATTATACACTAGCAAAAATAACTTGTTACAATGTCATTGATTTCATTTTTATAACACACTTTCAAGGGATATATTAAACAGCTGGGTAGCTATTATTGCTAGGAGGAATTATTGTATTAAACTAATCAAACTCTCTGGTAAAAGGGATATGTCCTAGATTTAAAATTTGAAATCCTTTCATTAGGAGCAGGTCAAGCAGATATGCACATTGTGGTGGAGCTTAATCATTTTTGATGGCTCACTTTTATCATTTTCCACCCATTTGTATAATTGCTTGTGTTCACCACTTTTCTGGGTTGCTTTGCTGAATTTGTACTACAGGTATCCTTTTCTTTACAGAGTAGATGTATTTTATCTCATTTAATCAAAGCAATTTTTATTTTCCTAAGGACATATGACAAAGTGAGATGATGCTTATAGACTGCATAGGAAAGAGTTAAAACTCCTGGAGAATGATAGATTTTGAAGTGTTTTTGCAAACACTTTGAAGTTTTGTTTGTTGTTGTTGTTGTTGTTGTTGTTTTTTTTTGCAATATTTTGAAACACACCATTTTTAGCATTTTTCCCCCTTCCTTCATCCTCATCTGTTGCCTGCTCTTTTCTTCTGTGTTTTTCTCTAGTTCACAGGAATTTTTCTTATCACTGAGAATTACTCAACTCCATACTTAAAGGTTATTGGGCTTAATTTCCTGTCTATTCTTTTGCTTTTTATATTTATGGTGTCAGATATAAACATCACTTTGTCAATAGAAATCCATTTCTAAAACTTGATAGGATTTCACTTGATAATGTCTTCAAAATTGGGATCTCAGGTTCAATAAAATAAGTTGCTTTTCTAAGTCAAAAAACAGCCCTCTAAGTTAGATGTTTTATAAAGTATATTGGCTAAACATAGCAAATTCCTCTATTGACCAATTTCCCTTCAACTTGTGCTAAAGCTGGTATGGAGAATTCTTTTAAATTTCAATCACTTCAGGCTTTTTCCTTCTCAGGTACACTCTAAAACTGCTTGATAGAATGCAAAGCTGTTTTTGAGCCATTCTATTCCAAACCAAGCCACCCACCCAAAATCATTATCTTTTTATCATTAAGGTGTTAATTTCAAACACGGAAAATAAAAAATAAATCACTTCATGTAAATTATAATTCTCTTAACATCTTTCTGTCACAGTGTAACCTTGGTATGAAATCAATTGCCCCCATGTGAATTTTTGCTTCATACAGAACTGAATATATTCTCTATCCTTACTTATATGCCCTGTCTGCTCACTTACCTAATCAGTTTAAGCTCTTTTCTCTTAGACCATTAATTCTATTTCACCAGAAGAAAAACAGCTTGATAAGAGTATTATGTCCCAGAGCTCTAAAAAGATATTACCATCCTGTTTTCTTTGTTGGGGGGGGGGGGGAGGGAAACATGATTAAGCAGAAACTTCATTTTTTTTGCATTATTTTTGATGTGTTTTTAAAATATATTGAGGATATGAACAGAATTTCCATCTTATTCTCATTGTGCTTCATGACTGTTCTTTTAATTATTTCCACCTTTATAAATACCTCATTTAGTCTTGCTAATAAGTCCTTTTAAAATTTATTAGCTCATTATTTGTACTAAAAGTTAAAGGTAATAAAATGAATAAGGATCAAACTAATTCTTCATGGATAAATAGGATTTCCTGAAATTATATTAAACATTTTTAAGCACCTATGATTTTAAATTCAGAGTAAGTACATCTTATGAATTATATTTATTAGCCATAATGGTACCACATATTTTTTGAGAATATATAATATAGATACATATGTAGATAGATAATATAGATAGATAGATAGATAGATATAATATAGTAATTTCATTAGAATTAGAATTAAAATTGGAATCATTTCCACTTCTACTCTTATGTGTTGCCATAATCCATTCATTTAAGGCAACTGTAGTGTATTGTAGGAAAAGATTAAAATAGTGAGGTTTTTTTTTTTTTTTTAGTGATTTATCAGCAAGTTTTTAGGATTTTCAAAATTGTTTTATGCATTGTCACTACTGGTCCACTAATGAAAGATTTCTTAACTTACATTTCATATACTTTAATAAAGTGTGCCTTTGGTATTTAAAAAAAAAAAAAACTGGTTGCAAGACAGTCTTAGTTATCTCTCTGAAAAAAAAAAAAAAACCCAACCCACTTCCTTATTAATGGATGAAATTCTGCCATTACTGATTTGTTCCTTTGTGGTAACTGCTGTCCTTGTGAAAAGTTTAGATCACTGAAAATTTCTTTATATTTGACTTTGTAATTATTATAACATTTAAACATAGCATGTTTCTTAGGCTGTTATAATTATTTTGTACTCTCTAAGGTTATAAAAAAGGGTGGGGTCTAGTCTTTTGGGGGTGATTTTGGGTTTAGTCTTGTTCTTAGGAGTGTGGATTTCAACCTTCCCTGTGTAGCTACCTTGCCATGTGAATCATAGTAGATCATATCTTATATTTAAAATTTGAAGATTGGGCCACATGATCATTGTTGAGAATCCCAAGTCTAGGATGGACAATGGGAGACATTTAAATTATAGTAGATAGATAGGGAGGATGCTAGCCCAAAATGAAAAAAGTTACAATGTATTATGTAAACATGAATAATAGTTTGTAAACACTTTCTTGAAATCATATGTACTACTCCGAATAATGATGATAATAATAATAATAGCATTTACATAGTACTTAATATGTGCCACATACTATGGTCTAAGTGCTTTACAAGTATTGTCTCATTTGATTCTCACAACAATCCTGTGAGACTATTCTTTTTTCATTTGAGACAACTGAGTCAAACAGAAGCAAAATGATTTGTTTATGGCCAAACATAAATTAAGTGTGTGAAGCCCAATGTGAACTGAGTCATTCCTGTCCCTATAGAGTTCTATCTATTGCTCAAGCATTTACTGAAAATAAATTTTCTATTAAATCTTGAATTCATAGTAGTAGGACAGATAATTTGTAAGTAGAAGAAGCAGGATTATTAGAAATGGCATACCCTTTAATATAAAAAGGTTTAGATTTTACAAGAGAATTGATGTAACAGGAAAAGAACTAGACTAACACTCAAATCCCAATTCAGCATTTGTCATTTCACTTATTTGAGACTGAATCTTCATCTTCATCTATAAAATGGGGATGGTACTTGAACTTTGTATCTTATAAGCTTTTTGATAAATTCAAAGATGTATATTAAAATACTATGTAACTTTAAAATTCCATATAAATACCCACTATTAATAACTTATTTCATGATACTCATTTCCCCTGTCTCTTTCCCCCAAGGATTTCAGATAGAAATGGTCCTGGAACAAGTCACTTAACTACTAGTTTTTGATATTTAATGTCTGGTCAGTTCTTGTATTGTAGATAAAATAACTTTGATACTATCAAAAAGTATTGAATGCAAATTTATCTTCTGTAAAACTCATCCCTGAAAACATCTTTGGGGCACTTTCTATAGCAGATAAGACAATGGAGATCCATTCTTCTTTATCCTATTCCCACATGGTTTTTATTTTTTTCTACTAAGGTATCTGTATTTTGAAAGCTTTTAATTGTTCCTAACTTAGAAATTTAAAAGTATTTGGTATGGTGATATCTATTAAAACATTATTCTTTTTTTTTAATTAAAGCTTTTTTTATTTTTTAAAACATATGCATGAACAATTCTTCAACATTAGCCCTTGCAAAATGCCATGTTCCAATTTCTCCCCATCCCTTTCTCTATACCTTCCCCTAGATGGCAACTCCAATATATATTAAATATGGTAGAAATATATGTTAAATCCAATATACGTATACATATTTATATAATTATCATGCTGCACAAGATAAAAAGAGAAGCAAAATAAAATGCAAGTAAACAACAAAACGAGTGAAAATGCTATGTTGTGACCCACACTCAGTTCCCATAGTCCTTTCTCTGGGTGTAGATAGCTCTCTTCAGTACTGAACAATTAGAACTGGTTTGAATCATCTTATTGTTGAAGAGAGCCATGTCCGTCAGAATTGATTGTCATTTAATTTTGTTGTTGCCATGTATAGTGATCTCCTAATTCTGCTCATTTCACTTAACATCAGTTCATGTAAGTCTCTCCAGACCTCTCTGTAATCATCCTGTTGGTTGTAAAACATTAAAACATTATTCTCTAAAAATTTGTGAATTAATTTTATGGCACAACAGTTGTAGACAATAGTTCTGTTATTTTATTTTTTACTCAGGAAATAATTCAATTTGATAAGAACTATTAGAAAAATTGGAAGGCAATTTGGCAGAAAGAAAATTAGACTGTTATGATTCTTAAAAGGTGCTAAGTCACTGGAATTGATAGGCATTTCGAGAGATTCACAAGTCAGGATTCAGTTGGGAGATTTACAAGTCCAGGAGATTCACAAGTCAGAAGGACATGTCCACTAAAGGACAAGCCCACTAAAACCGAGTGGACTCCAAGCCCACTCTCAGAGGCAAGACAGATTCATTCCAACTTCTGCCTTTCTGCTGGCTGGAGGGTTTGGAGTTGGAGAAAGCTAGAAGCAAAGAACAAGCAACAGGAGCTCTTAGAATCAAGGAGAGAGATAGGTAGAAGCAAAGAACAAGCAACAGGAGCTCTTAGAATCAAGGAGAGAGATAGGTCTGTAAGACCTATCTATTTTGGAAGAGACAATAAAGTTCTGGATTTTAATCCCTGGCTACATTTGAGGTGATTATTACTCTGAACTAAAACAAAGGCTGCCTTCAGAAGCCCCCCAAGAAACCTGCTCCCAGAGAATGATTATACTTTAGAGAAGAGAACATTACATTTTGCCACTTGAACATGGGACCAAGAACCTTCATCTGTGACCCAGAAATTATGATGAGTACAACAAGGAAACTTTGTTAAAGAGCTGAAGTAATATTTCAGCTGAAATGGGACAGATGTTTAGAACACAGCCTTCTCTTCAAGGAAAATGCATATAGAGCATTATCAGGGTTATGAAAAGCAGAGGTTTGATTATAATTTGGAAGCAGATCACTGAACTTTTAGAAACTGTATAGTACACATCTCCTTGGTTCTCTATGGAAATAGAATTGGATTTAGAGGAGTGGAAATTAGTAGGAGGGCAACTTTGTCGATCCTATAATGATAATGGACCTGACTCAATTTTCAAAGACACACTTAATACAGTAATTTAATACAACTGGCTTTAGGAAATTCTATAAGTGTTAGAAGAACAAGGAAATAAAGAAAGAGCAGGAGGGGGAGATGCCAAAAAAAAAATAAACTAGGTAAAAAGGATGAAGAATCAGATAAGAATTCACAGCAGGAGAAATTAGATCATTGCCCATCTCATGACACTCCCCCCTCAATTAACCCTTCATGGGTGGAGGGAGGAGGAGGAGGAGGAGAGGCAGAAACATATTCAGTACCACCTATGAAGCAGCCTGTGACAAGATTAGAAAAGGCATTAGTTAAGGCAAAAAATGAAAGACAGGATGTATCTGATTTTATAAATGCATACCCTGTGATTGAAGAGATTGGCTCTTCAGGTCAAAAAAGGAGAAGATACACTCCTTTTGATCTGGAAAAAATTAAGGATTTGAAAAAGGGTTGCACTCTTTATGGGGCTACATCATCTTATGTTAAGATGTTACTAGATAGTTTGGCTTATGAAATCCTAACCCCTAGTGATTGGAAATCCATAGCAAGGACATGTTTAGAACCTGGACAAAAGTTGTTGTGGCTTTCAGAGTATCATGAATTATATAGGATTCAAGTCAGATGCAATTGGCAAACAGGAGTTAATGTATAAATCACTTTTGACCAACTAGCAGGTGAAGGTCAGTATGGAGAGAATTCAGAACAGATTAATTATCCCATAACAATGTATGAGCAAATTTCTAAGGCTGCAATAAAAGCTTGGGGTTCCCTCCCCGGACAAAAAGATGAAGGTAAAACCTTCACAAAAATAGAGCAAGGTCCCAATGAACCCTTTGCAGATTTTGTGGGACATTTGCAAACAGCTGTCACAAGAACAATTGGAGAAAATGCAGCTACAGAAATAATGACCAGACATCTGGCTAAGGAAAATGCTAATGAGATTTGAAAAAGAATTACATGGGGATTACAACAAAGATGCTCCTTTAGAGGAGATCATAAGACACTGTGCCCCAGTGGGCACAAATGCTTATTATATCCAAATTATGATGAACATAGGAAGACAGGGTCCCTCTTGGCAAGGGACTTCTAGAGAAAATCGTTGGATGTTTTCAGTGTGGAAAACTAGGACATCTGAGAACCCAGTGTAAATATAGAGATAGAGTGAGAGGACAGGTTGAGAGAAAACCCAAAACCCTATGTCCAAAATGCAACCGAGGCTTCCACTGGGCCTCTGAATGTAGATTGACCCAGGGAAATGAGAGGCAAGGCCCAGCCCCAAGATATCATACAAAAGACAAATGGGGCATAATGGCAGCTGAGTTTACATCCGGAGAGTCTTTAGAAGGTCAGGACTCTGATGTGATCAACCAGGAAAAAAGCAATCAGATGGCAGAAAGGGATGACAACTGGGGAGAATACAGGCTTTTTAAATCAACAGGACAGTGTCCACTGCAAATAGCTCCAATGTAATTGCCAGATGATGAGGAGAAAACCCCAAAGTGGTAAATAGAAGGGAGTTAGATAGGTTAACTGCCTGAGAGAGTTTGCTTGAATTCCTACAGATGGAGAAGGAAACAGATGAAGAAGGAAACAGATGAGTGGCAATGAGCATCTGGAGAGAGAAAAAAAAAGGAGAAAAACCTCAAAACAAAGGAAAAGATCTAAGAAACATCTGACACTGAAAGAGCATGGCTGATAATGAGACTGTTGCAAGACTTGAAAACTAGCAGGAATCATTGGATTCCCTAACACAAGATAAGACTGTTGCAGGACTTGAAAACCATCAGGAATCATTGGATTCCCTAACACAAGATGAGACTATTGCAGGACTTCAAAGCTTGCAGGAATAATTGGATTCCTGGCATATGAACTAATAGACAGTGGATTCCTTTTGGACTATTTCTAGGACTTCTGGACATGTATAAATTCTCATGTTGATTCATGTTATTTGCTACATCACTACTAGCCTGTGTTATATTGCTATCTGCTTATGTAATTTATGTAATTATGTGTAATACCTCCTATATTGATGGATTTCTGTATACTTGTTTCAAGTGAGCCCCTTCAGAAACCCTCTAATCTGATTTGATTTCCCATTTCCTTTGGTGTTTTCAGATCCCTTCCTGAGAAGTCAGGGAAGGTATGACCACCTCCTTTTTATGGTGTTTTCACTTCTTTTTTGAGCAGTCAGGGAAGGCGTGATCACCTTCTTTCTTGGGGTTCTCATCTCCTTCAGAAGTCAGCGAGGTCATGACCACCTGTTGGAATCCTTACTAACTGCTAACTAATTAGAGTTGATCTAATCTTACAAGAAGATGTTTTGGGCAGAACCTGAAACAAGGTACTAAGTAGAACTACCCATAATCCCTCTCTCTGGAAGGAGCATAAATAGGCCAATGGGCCAGTTGGAGAGTTCTGGAGAGGAAGACGCTACAAGTCGAGATTTCACCGGAATGACATGAAGACTGGAGCTGGCTGGAGGCCGAAGAAAGCAGAGGCTGAGTTTTGAGAAGAAAAAGCTCACCACATTTTGGCGCCCGAACAGGGACCGATTCAGATCCATCTGAACTAGATCACAACATTTTGGCGCCCTGAACGTGGGACAAACAGACCCCTCAGTGGATTTCAGTGGAAAAGCTCCGATCCTGATTCAAGTGGAAAAGCCTCTGATCCTGATCCAGTGGAAAAGACTTCAACCCAGAAATTAGGGTGAGTGCAACAAAGAAATTTTGTTAGAAGAGTTAAAGTAGAATTTCATCTAAGATGGGACAGATATTTAGAAAACAGCCTGTTTCTGTTCAAGGAAAATGTTTAGAGAGCATTGTCAAAGTTATGGAAAGCCAAGGTTTAATTATAAGTTTACAGCAAATCACTGAACTTTTACAAACTGTAAAGGACATATATCCTTGTTTCTCTCTTGATAAGGAATTAGATCTAAATGAATGGAAATTGGTTGGAGAGGATCTTTGTCAATTCTATGATAAAAATGGCCTAACTCAATAATTAATACATATAATGTAATACAATTGGCTATAAGAAGTTATTTAAGTGATAGAATGATGAAAAGGAAAGTACAGGAGGAAGAAATGCCAACTTTACTAGGTGAAAAGGAGGACGAATCAGATGAGAATGGAGTTAATTACAATTCTGAGTATGATACTTCACAGCAGGAGGAATTAGGTGATTCCACATCTCATGACCCTCCCCCTGCAATTAACCCTTCATGGGTGGAACAAGGGGGAGGGAGAGAGACAGAAACACAGTCAGCTTCTCCTGTAAAGCAGAATTTGACAAGATTAGAAAAAGCATTAATTAAAGCAAAAAATGAAGGAGAAGATATATCTGATTTTATAAATGCATATCCTGTGATTGAAGAGCTCAACTCCTCAGGTCAAAAAGAGAGGAAATACACTCCTTTTAATTTGGGAAAAATTAAAGATTTGAAAAAGGGTTGCACTCTTTATGGGGCTACATCATCTTATGTGAAGATGTTACTAGATAATTTGTCTTATGAAATCTTAACCCCGAATGACTGGAAATCCATAACGAAAACTTGTCTAGAACCAGGACAAAATTTATTGTGGCTTTCGGAGTTTCATGAATTATGTAGGATTCAAGCCCAACGCAATAGGCAAACAGGAGCTATTGTACAAATCACTTTTGACCAACTAACTGGAGAAGGTCAGTATGCAGAGAGTTCAGAACAGATTTATTATCCCATAACAGTGTATGAGCAAATTTCTAAGGCTGCAATAAAAGCTTGGAATTCTCTCCCTGGACAGAAAGATGGAAATAATGCTTTCACAAAAATAGAGCAAGGTCCCAATGAAACTTTTGCAGATTTTGTGGGACGTTTACAAACAGCTGTAATAAGAACCATTGGAGATAATGCTGCCACAGAAATAATGACTAGACATTTGGCTAAGGAAAATGCCAATGAGGTTTGCAAGAGAATTATATGGGGCTAGACAAAAATGCTTCTTTAGAGGAGATCATTAGACGCTGTGCCACAGTGGGCACAAATGCTTATTATGCCCAGACTATGATGAACATGGAAAGACAAGGTCCTTCTTGGCAAAGGAATTATAGAGAAACTCGTCGATGTTTTCAGTGCGGAAAAATTGGACATCTAAGAGCCCAATGTAGAAATGGAGATAAAGTGAGAAGACAGGGTGAGAGAAAACCCAAAACCCCATGTCCAAAATGTAACCAAGGCTTTCACTGGGCTTCTAAATGTATATTGACCCAGAAGAATGAGAGGCAAGGCCCAGCTCCAAAGTATCAATCAAAGGACAGGTGGGGCATGATAGCAGCTGAGGTTACACCCAGAGAGACTTTAGAAATTCAGAACTCTGATGTCATCAACCAACAGAAAAGCAATCAGGATTACAGTTGGGAAGAATACAGGCCTTTTAAGACAACAAGACAATATCCAATGCAAACAACTCCAATGTAATTACCAGATGATGAGGAGAAATCCCAAACTGGTAAATAGAAGGGAATTAGATTAACTACTTGGGGAAGAAGATCTGCTTATATTTCCACAGATGAAGAAAGAATCAGATAGCTGACAATGAGACTGTCAAAAGGATTCTTAAAATCTTCAGAAATCATTGGGTTCCCTGAGATGAAAAATTGTTGATGAGACTTTTTGCAGTACTTCAGGGCTTACAGGAACTATTGGATTCCTGGCACATGAACTAATGGACAATGGAATCCTATTGGACTGTTTCTAGGACTTATGGACATGTGTAAATTTTTAGGTTGATTCATGTTGTTACATTACTACTAGCCTGTGTTATATTGCTATGTACTTATGTAATTATGTATAATGCCTCCCATATTGATGGATTTATGTATACCATGTATATCTGTTACAAAGTTCTGGCCCACATTGATGGATTTATGTGTACCCCCTCAGAAACCCCCTATGTTTTAAAACAAAAGAAAGGGGGAGATGTTGGAATCCTTACTAACTGCTAACTAATTAGAGTTGATCTAATCTTACAAGAAGATGTTTTGGGCAGAACCTGAAACAAGGTACTAAGTAGAACTACCCATAATCCCTCTCTCTGGAAGGAGCATAAATAGGCCAATGGGCCAGTTGGAGAGTTCTGGAGAGGAAGACGCTACAAGTCGAGATTTCACCGGAATGACATGAAGACTGGAGCTGGCTGGAGGCTGAAGAAAGCAGAGGCTGAGTTTTGAGAAGAAAAAGCTCACCACATTTTGGCGCCCGAACAGGGACCGATTCAGATCCATCTGAACTAGATCACAACAACCACCTATGTTCAAAATCAAAAGAAAATGGGAGATGTTATGATTCTCAAAAGGTACTAAGTCACTGGAATTGATAGGCACTTTGGGAGATTCACAAGTCAGGATTCAGTCGGGAGATTCACAAGTCCAGGAGATTCATAAGTCAGAAGGACAAGTCCATAAAAGACAAGCCCACTAGAGGATGAGCCCACTAGAGGAGGCAAGACAGATTCATTCCAACTTCTACCTTTCTGTTGGCTGGAGGCTTTGGAGTTGAAGAACACTAGAGGCTGAAATTGGCCGAGGCAAAGAACAAGCAACAGAAGCTCTTAGAACCAAGAAAAGAGATAGGCTTCTAAGAAAGTTAAGCAGGCTATTTTGGAAGAGACAATAAAGGACTGGACTTTAATCCCTGGCTGCATTTGAGGTGATTATTACTCTGAACTAAAACAAAGACTGCCTCCAGAAGCCCTCCCCCCCCAAGAAACCTGCTCCCAGAAAACAATTATACTTAAGAGAACATTACACTAGACAAATATTGTATACCATATTCTACAATAAATTCAAAAAATATATTACTTGAATACTAAAGATTATGCTGTTTAAAAATTAGAAAAGAAACATCATACAGCATTCAAAGCTGTAGTTTTTTTTTTTAAACCACATAATGAAAAGAGACAATTACAAATAACAAAATAAATAACTTTGGTTACATGAAACTGAAAAACTTTTGCAAAATCAAAATTAATTCATTCAGGATGTCAATCAAGGAAAACATCTTTGTTTCAAATATCTCTATGATAAAGTTTTGGTATCCAAGATACCAAGTGACAACTAACAGAAATATGCAAGACCAAATTCCACTCTACAATACAAAAGTGATCAAAGGATATGAACCAATAATTCTCAAAAGAATAATTGCAAACTATTAACAATCATATGAAAGAATCTCCCAAATCACTAATACTAAGAAAAATGTTAATCAAAACAACCTTGAAGTTTAACCTCACACCCAACAAATTGTCAAAGATAATAAAAGAAGGCAATAATTAAAGTTGAAGAAAGTAAAGAGAGAAAGAAACACTAATAGATCCAAATGTTGATGGATTAGGGCAATCATTCTGAAAAACAATTTAGAATGATACAAATAAAATGACTAAAATATCTATGTCTTTTGACCCTGAGATTTCATTGCTGAGCATGTACACCAAGGAGATTAACTGACAAAAAGACAAATGGTCCTTTACAACGAAATGTTTATAACAGAATTTTTTTTTTTGTAGTAAAGAACTAGAAACAAAGTAGACATTAATTCATTGGCTTTAAAAAAAGGTGATATATAAATGTAGTGGAATATTGCTGTACTTAATTAGAAATAAAGAACAAAATAAATACAGAGAAGTAGCAAAAGACTTATATGAACTGATACAAGTAAATAGAAATAGGAAGACAATATATAATTAAATTATTTCTTCTTGAGTTATTTTCCAGGTTACTGGTTTTTCTTCAGAGATAATTTACATTTTCTTCTACTTTTCAGTCTTTTGACTGTGTTATTAATTCTTGATGTCTCATGGAGTCCTTGGCTCCTATTTAAAGAGTTGTTTTCTTGAGTATGATTTTGTATCTCTCTAAGTGGATAATTCTTTTTTTAAAAATAATTTTCTTTCCCCATTTTTCTTGTTTTTTGAAACAAAATTGTTCTTTTTAATAAATCTTCTAAGATTTCTTGTTGAATTTCTGGCCAATTTGGAATTTTTTTTGAGACTTTCATTGAAGATGTTTTCAAGTCATTGTTTTCTGGGTTTGTAATCAGCTTCCCTATCATCATAGTAGCACTTTATGGTGAAGTTTTTTTTTAATTTCTCATTTTTCCAGCCTACTTTTTGGTTTTGTCTTTTATGTTAGTCTTGGGTTCTGTTTGTTCTGGGAGTGAAAGGATTGTCTGGCCTGAGTGTTTGTCTTTTTATGTCTTATGGCTTTCAAAGTTCATACTGGAGTTCTTCAAATTTTGGGTGTTTCCAAAATGGGTTGGGAGAAGTATATTTACTGCCTTCCTTATCTGAGCTCCATGTGTATATGTATAGGAACAGATTTTGGTCTATTGGGTTGTATGTAGTTAAATTTCAGCAGATTGTTACTGGATTCAGGCACTGTTAGCCTCTTACAATCTTTTACATGGAAAGATTAAAAACCACAGAATATTTGAAGATGAACACTGCACAATTTTAAATAACAAGCCTAATAATTGCTACCTGTTCAAAGTCCAGATTTTCATCTTCATAAAAGAGGTGATAAAAGAGTTTGAGGAATACCTCTTCTCTTTTCAGTTTTTCAGAAAGAATAAAGTTTTCCTTTTAAAAAAGTGAATGGTTTTGACATTCAGGTGATTGATAAAAGCATTTTTTTTTAGTGCTTTAAGATTGCCAAGGACTTTACAAATGTTATCTCACTTGATTCTCACAACAAATCTGAAAGATAGGTGTTATTGTTATCCTCATTTTATAGTTGAGGAAATTGAGACAGACAGAAGTTATGTGATTTTTCATATGTTGACAGATGTAGCTTGTAGGTGTTTGAACTCAGATCTTCCTAATTCAAATTCCAATACTGTATTCTCTGTGCCTGTGACTGCTACATGTGAATATTAAAGAGGAAAAGGGCAGAGAAGATTAGACAATGTTATACTGTAACAGAAAAATGACCATTGAACACTTGAAGTTAAGTAAAACATATGAGGTTTTTCCCCCAAAAGGGGAAGTATTTGCATTTTTTGAGTAAGAAGTTATTATTTGTTTTCCAAGGATTGATGATTTGGATCACTTAGTAACTTTTAATGATTGACCATTCAAAGATAATTATTAAAAGGAAAGATAAATACTGGTGTTAGGTGAGTTCTTCCTGAGGGCTTACTAAGGCAAATACTTTGTTAACCTACCACTAACATGTAGCTAGGAGTTGAGAACCTTCCCAGTCTTGTAAAATCTATTAACTATTGCTTCTGATGATTCCCTTGGAATCAACTGCCAGAAGGAATTTAAAAAGCATTGCTAAAGACTATGAAGTCTTGGGAAACAAACTAGATAGCTTAGTAGCGCTGGGGCTGTTTGCCCTTGCTTTCAATCACAGAGAAGGGACACAAAAGGGAGTTTGGGAAATGAAGTAGTTAAAAAAAATAGTATTTGAGAACATGATTTGGATTTGTGGACCATAACTTAAAAATATAAAAATGATGCATATCTGGCCAGGGATGGACCCTATCAAATAAGGGCTGGCAAAAAAAGGAAGTATTTGGACTCTTACAAATTAATTTTTTTTTAAATTTATAATTGAAGCAGAAAGGAGAAAAATTCTTATGGATTTCCATCATACTAGAAAGTGGTTCTCTTTTCTTAGGACACTTTTATACTCTTAAAGTTATTGAAGACCCGAAAGAACTTTTGTTTATATAGATCATATCTGTCAATATTTATCATGTTACAAATTAAAACTGATAATTTTTAAAATCATCTAAGATATCAATAAACTCAATAACATGTTTAGGGGAAATTAACTATATTTTCTAAAACAAAGAAAAATAGAAAAGCGATATTATTTTACATTTTTGTAAATCTGTTCAATGTCTATCTTAATAGAAGTTGGCTTTCCAAAATTTCTTCTGTATTCAATCTGTTATGATATATTGTTTTGGTTGAAGTATGTGAAAAAATATAGCCTCAGACAGATATGCAGTTAGAAAAAAGAAGGATGTTTTAATAGGTAAATAGTATTTTATTTTAATGAAAACAGTTTGACTTCTTGCACTTCCTAAAAGTGTCTTGGGGACACTGGGGGAATCAGATTCTGGATCTGATTTTTCTCTTTTAATAAGGAAAAATGGTTATTAAAGTGAAAATGATGGGAATTTAGGAGTGGGGGAACTATATCATTTTAGAAAAACTTGGAACATGCATCTCAGATATTTGGAGAGCAGATTTCAAAAGGTTCGTCATGTTAGCATTTATAGGAACCCATGGCTTTAAATTCTACAGGGCAAATCAGTTCAGGAGAGAGGAAAAAGTATAGAATGAAATTTTATTTCTCATGCTATTCTTGTTGAAGGGAGGGGAAGATCGGGGGAAGATGGTCAAATTATAGTGCAGATAGGTGGATGGTTGAACACAAAAAGAATATATATGCCCTGTGTTGAGGGACATTTTAATCAGTGTTCATAGGATCATAAATTTACAATTGGAAAGTATACCAGAGGATATCTAGTCCCACATTCTCATTTTACAGATGAAGAAACTGATGTTCAGAGAAATTAATGACCTGCAGGTTTATCAAATTTGCAGATGACATAGAGCTAGGAAGGATAATTAATATATTGAGTGTCAAAGAGTCAGGAATGGGAAAGTTCCTGATTTGCCAGAATGTGGAATTCGATTTTAAGAATTTAAAGAAGAATGAATTTAAGAATTTAAGAAGATGAAAAACTACAAATCTCACACTTTGATTCACAAAATCAGTTTCACAGAGAGTAGATAGGAGACGCATAACTTGATTGAAGTTCTTTGGAAAAGATCTTATGATTTTAGTATATTTAGTGTTTATTATGATTCAGTATAATTAATCAGTGCATTAGTATAGGTACAGTATTCAGGACATAAAAAAGATTTATTCTTTATCTGCTTTATCCTGATTACAACTTATCTGGGCTTCCCTGGTCAGTTTTGAGTGCCATGTTTTAGGAAGGGTATTGGTGACTGGAGAGCATCTAGAATATGGACACCAAAATGTTGAAAGGTATCAAGATCATGTAAAATAAGAATCAGTTTAAAGAACTAGGGATATTGAACTGAGAGAAAGGAACACAAAGGGAAGCTCTGGCATTATTTCTTTTTCTATTTTCAAGTATTTGAAAAAAGAAGAATTTGGGTTTTTTTCTTGACTCACCAAAAACAGCTAGGAGCCATGAATGCAAATTGTAGAAAGACAGATTTAGAGAGGATAAAGAAAAACTTCCTAAAAATGAGATCTATTCAATTATGGACTATATTGCCTCAAGGAGGGAGTTTTCTCTTGATAGAGAGAATAACCACTTGAAATGTAGAGGGAATTTTATTTAGTCGAACTAAATTGATGAGGTTCAGCACAGGGTAGGGAGTTATGGGAGCCTCCTTCTGGCTGGTTGGAGCAGGTCCTTCGTAAATGAACTGAGGAACCCAAAAAGTTAGACTGGCAAAAGAAGTTTATTGGCACTTGGCATTGGGAAGTTAGCCTTTGCTAGGAAGACTGACTTCCAAGTGGCAAGTCCTGCCAGTAAATTAAAGGTCTAGCAGAGAAAGAGAAAGTTTCTAACAGAGAAATCCCAATAGAGGTAAAAAGGGTCCTATTAGGGAAATGTGTGAGAGAGACAAAGAGAGGTTAAGGCTGAAAAGAAAATGTCTTTTCAGTGGACAGAGAGTCCATTGCAGGCAGCTATGCCAAGGGAGGTCCCTTGGCTGAGCATGATTCCTGCTTTTACCCTCTCTGCAAGGAATGAGCCCCAAGTTGCTTCTTTTTAATTGAAACTTTGGCTAGAGGCTGGGGGGGGGGTTGGCATTTTGAGTTGAAATCAGACAGATTTTCAGAATTGAATAGAAATTTTCCATTTGAATGAGTGTTCCTGGACTAATCTCCAACTTAATAGAGATTGAAATGTACATCTCCAGCTTGGGCTAAGTAGGAGTAGTCCTGGACTCAACTAGTCCCACCCAGATAACAGAATGAAACCACTTTATCTTGATTATCTCCCCCCTCCCTCTTTTTTTCCGAGTCTTTCAGGGGAGAGCTTCTCTGAGGGAGTTTCTCAAGTGTTCTCCCCAAAGTCCTAGAGAGAGAGAGAGTGAGAATTTCAGGGCTTCCCTTGTTAAAATGACCTGTGAAGTTCCTCTAACTTTTAGACTCTGTGGTCCTGCCTAATAGTTAAGATTTTATTTTCAGTTGTTTTTTCAGCATTATCTGACTGTTCACAACCATATTGATAGTTTGCTTGTTTGTTTTCCTTTTGGGCAAAGTTACTGGAGTGGTTTGCCATTTTTGTCTCCAGTTCATTTTTACAGATGACTAAGCTATGGGGAACTGGTTAAGTGACTTCCCCAGGGCCACATAGTTAATAAGGTGTGAGAATTGAGGGTTGAGAGATCCCCTGGTCAATGTTGCAGATTCTTTGTGAAAGAATTCACAAACTTGAAGTAGCAAAAGTGGTTTTTATACACTAAGAAGACAGCTTTCTTAGTAGGCAAAATCCTGTAAGGATATTTTTGCAAAAGTCTGGGCACATAGGGTATGATTTCAGGGAGCCAGGGGCCAATTTCCAGATAAATGAGGGACTAATTTTCAACTCAATAGAGGACACTGACCATGTCCCAGGCCGAGATTTCCAATTGAATGAGATTACTTATCTGGGAGTTTCCCCTATATGAAGGTGGGGCTCCTTCCAAAGGCTGGGAGGGTTTGAGATCCAGGACTACCCGTCCCCCAAAGATTCTTTTGCAACCTTTCTCCTCACAAAGATTAAAGAGGCATAGTTTATATCATATCTGTAACCATATTTGAACTCAGGATTACCTCTGAAGATTAGAGTTGAGGATGAAGCTGGAAGTAGTAGAGACTGCAGCTTCCTTTTGGGGACCAAGACCAGGGATCCCCTTGGAGCTATGTGCTCACTCTCTAAAGAAAAGGCACAATTTAGCAGCAGGGCAATCTTCCCAAAACAGATGCCAGGCGCAGTTGGGAACAGGTCAAGGCTTCATGGAAAGTAGAAAAATCTTGAGTTGTTTCTTTCTTAGAGGCATGGTACAATATGATCTTGTAATGCCAGAGAAACTGAGGCAAGATAGAGATTAGAGACTTTTAATATTTTATTTGAAAGGGAGAAATTTACTGGGACCAAATGGATCCATGGTTTGGTCCCAGGGCTGAATGAGACTATCATGTCCAAGAATCCAGCATCCAGGAAGGAATGGGAGATTCCCATGAAATATATATATATACACGTGTTTCCAAGCTTTCATTCAGATTCTGACAGGGTAGAGAGAGGCACTGGACATCTTGATAAGTTGGGATCTAGAAGAGAGCAATGACAGATTGGAGGAAGCATGGGACATTCTGATAAGCAGGGAAGGTCTGGGGTCATGATATCTAAGATAGAAGATCTTCCTCCTTATCTGGATCATGATGATTAGGAGAGGGGTCGTGTTGCAGGATTGAAGCAGGACAATTTAAGGAAACTGAGGCAGGACAATAAAAGGTAACTGTGGCACAACATTCTTTACATATGTTCTCTAATATGTGCCTAATTACCACTGTCTTTGTTTAAAACTTTTTCACTGATGTGTATTTATAAGACATTATATCCCAGATTTATGGGAGGGGGAAATGTTATTATAGCATCTTAATAAATTATTTTATTTTGAGCTAATTGTGTTTGCTGGCTTATTTTTAAGTTTATCATTGAAGGTTTATGAGTGCTTGCCAGTAACCCAAGTAGTAGTTTCTCCTTGGGGACCTTAACCCACAAGTTCTAAGTGCAAATTGAGGTAATATCCCAGAGCAGTGGCAGTCTATATTTTTCACTTTCTGAAACAGATTGAGTTATTACTTCTTTTAAAAAATCCCTTTTTGTGTGTGTGGCTATAACCCTTATATTAATAGAGAAAAATATAAAGCTGTTGATTTAGTAGGTTTATGTATAAATGCAGACTTTAAGTTCTAAAGAAAATCTATTCTGATATTCTATGCAACTAAACATTTCATCTGTATAGTAGATGTTGAATCTACTTTTGAAACCACTTTTGAAAACACATTTTAAAGGCCTATTTAAGATAAATGTATCATTTTAAATCTTGCTTGAACAGATATATGACAGGAATTTCTTGACATAGTTTTCTAAACTTCATTTTAAAAATCTCAAATTCACATTCTGCAACTAGCACAAGTCCTTGTTAAACTGATTGCTAACCCATGCTTAGAAGTCTCATTTTCTTTTTTTTAAGTGCAGTTTTGTTGAATTAGTTTATTTAAAATTTTTTATATATATTTTTGTCTTTTCAACACTTTTTTTTAATATAACCCTTTTAAAACCATTGTTCATCAAAATTAATTAATGTGTTTTTAATGTATATATAATACATGCAGGACACCTATATGTTCTTCCCTTTTCAAATAAGAGACAGAAGTAGATTCTCATATTTATTCCTTAGAGGCTTCCTTGGTCATTGTAATTCACAATATTCGGTTTCAATTTTTTTTTCCAATTTTTTTTCATTCAGATTGTTGGATTCCTCTTCCAACTTAATTCATTTTGCATCAGTTCATTGTCTTTTCATTCTTTTCTGTATTTATTGTTTCTTAATATTTCATTATACCATGAATCACAATATGTCTGACCATTCCCCAAATAAAGGATAGCTATTTATGTCCCATTCTTTGCTATTGCAAAAAAAAAAAAAAAAAAAAAAAAAAAAAAAGTACTGCAAGAAAATTTTTGTTATATAGGGAACTTTTATTTTAATCTTTGATTTTCTTGGAGTATATCCTTACTAAGGATCAGGAACTGATGGATCACAACATAGCATTCTCACTCTCTGTTGTTTGCCTGCATTTTGTTTTCTTTTTCAGTTTTCTTTTCTTTCTTCTTGATCTTATTTTACTTGTGCAGCATGATAACTGTATAAATATATATATATATATATATATACATATACATATATATATATTGTATTTAACATATCTAATATGTATTAGACTACCTGCCAGCTAGGCGAGGGGGTGGGGGAAAGGAGGGGAAAATTTGGAACAAAAGATTTTGTAAGTAACAAAAGATTTCAATGTTGAAAAATTACCCATGCATATGTTTTGTAAATAAAAAGCTTTAAAATAAATAAATAAATAAAATTTTTTAAGGGAAAGGAAAAAATGGTTGGATCAATTCATGTATCTAACCAACAATACATGATGCTGTTTAATTTTTTTTAAAAAGCATTTCTTATGAAAGTTCATGTAGTTATTTTCATGATAATTAAAAAATTTTAATATATTTAGTTGGCATCTTATTTGTTTATTTTTGTAAAGGAAGTGTTAAGAAATGCTCCTAGGGGGGCCACTAGGTGGTGACATAAGGAGGACCTGAGTTCAAATCTGCCTTGACACTTAACATTTCCCAGCTGTGTGACCCTGGGCAAGTCACTTAATCCCAATTGCCTCAGGAAAAAGAAAAAGAAAAGAAAATAAATGCTCCTACAATCTTTAGCTGGTTATGAAGAAATTCCTAAATTAATTTGAAAGGATTATAGGGTCCTAGATGTAGGCAATTAGCAATGCCCAGTAACCTGTCATCAATATCTTGACTGGCTGCAATTAAAACTATAATCCTTAAACCTGTATTTAAAAAAAAGGCAAACCAACTACATTTCAGGAGAGTCAGCTCTCATAGTATAGTGAATTATAGAGGAAGAACTCAGTTCCTGAGATAATTTCTTATCTTTTGCTTTTTGGACAAGGGTGGGGAAGGAGATTTCTATTTCCTCTAGTCCCCTCTCCAGAAATGACACCTTGCAACAGAATCACATGAGTTTGTCCATGTCTCAAAAATAAACAATGGCATAATCACAATTATGTGCCATTTTCTCCTCTCATTCATTAATATGGTCGAAAGATTCTGAGATTTTTTTTTTTAAAGGAGTCAAGCCTACTGGGAGTCCAGCTGTGTAATAGAATTGAGTGAGCTAGGAAGAGCTGTTGGCAGATTGGTACTTGGAGCTGGCATTTTCTTCAGGAAATGGCAGATCTCAGAGGAAGACTTCTGCTGATTATAGGGTGTGGGCCCCAGTTTTTTTTTTTCAAAAGTGCATAGCAATACTGCTAAGCACAGGAGCAAGTTGAACAAGTAAGCAGTGAAAGCACCATGTAGGAGATAATTTGAGATTTAGATGTGCAAAGTGCACTGAATCTTGGGTTGTTATTCTTTGGGAGAACCTGACCTGGAAATTTGAGTTGGGAATCTAACCTAGAAAGAGGTACTATTTAATAACCACTAGATCATAAATTGGAAAAAGGACTAGACCTATAACTTCATTGATATAGGAACTCTCAGGTGAGAAAATTCCTTCCATCAGGGCAGGTTAGCAGCTCCTTTACATCTTATAGTCATAGAGTCAATTAGTTGACTTGACCAGGGTCATACAGCCACTATGAGAAGAATTTGAACTTAAGTCTTCTGAGCTTGAGGCCTAACTCTCTGTCCATTTTCTTATATTGACTCCCCAAGCTCTCAGTTTCTCTGCTAAATTGTAAACTTCTTAAAAACAGAGATCGTGTCTTAGTTATATAGATATTGTTATTCACCAAGATGAAATGAAGGATTTACTCAAACAAATGGCTTCCATTTGTCAGTAATAAAATTCATTGAGTCTACAATAATTCTCTAGAAAACTACAATTGATCATATTTTCACACAGTTTCAGGAGGAATTGAGGGAATTGGATGGAATGAAATCAACAGTTTTATATTAAAATACACAATAATGTAAAAGTATGACATTCCTTTGGCTTATATATTTCTTGTTTTTTTTTCTCCTCAGATATAATAGGTAATTGATTTCTAATCCTTCACCAGTCTACCCTTGAAGATAATGTAAATAGAAAATATGTCTGGAAAATAAGATTTTTTTTTTTTTTTTTTTGCTTCATGAGTTTTTGGTTTATGTATACTTTCACTTATTAAATTGATTTGCTGATACTTGAAAAGTGGGGAGAGTAAAACAAATCAAATTTTAAAAAGTAAATTTGATCTTTATAAAAAGTGTTAACTTACTAAAGCATGGTGTGTGCTATTGGAGAAACTTCTTGGAATGATACCAGTTTCAACCAACAGAAGCCATAGTATACTTGAAGATTGTTCACTTTACGAAAATCTAATATGTGAAACCTAGACTTAGACAAAAGACAATGAAAGAGTGATTATCCATTTTACAAAGTGATTCTTTACTTTAGAAAAAAGACCACACTGCATGTTTACTTTAATCTTTAAAGATCCTTTCCAATTCAAAATTGTAGTCTTCTGATCTAGTAATTGTTTACCCAGTGGGAAATAAACAGGGTTTTATTGACAACAAAATTAGTTGAACATATTTTAAGAATAAAGATCAATTCTATTCAACAAACATTTATTAAGGGCTTAATGTTTATAGAACACTATGCTAGGCAATAGGTAATAAGCAATGTTAAGAGCACAGATGTTCTCTGTTCTCATTAAATTTCACACAATCATGTTTTTAGAACATGTACATCATGGGATGAGACATAATATATTGGAGAAATTTATTGTGGTAAAGCACTTATGTATTTCTACATCTGTAGCAGATTCTTCATCCTGGACATATGGACTTAAAAGAATCTTTTCCTTCACATAAGCCATTATAGGAGCTCCCACTTTTAGCTAAGATTTCCTTCTCTTTTGAATTGCAAGATTGCTATTTAGTGGAATACTAAAGTACATCTTCCCATTGTTGAAGGGTGGCTAGAGTGCCATACCTGGAATCAGGAAGATTCATTTTCTTGAATTCAAATCTGCCTTTAGATACTCACTAGCTATGTGTTCCTGGGTAAGTCACTTTAATCCCGTTTGTTTCAGTTTCCTCATTTGTAAAATGAGTTGGAGAAGTAAATGTCAAATCAATCTAATATCTTTGCCAAGAAAACCCCAAAAGGGTTGTGAAGAGTCAGATATGATAAAAGAATGATTGAAATGAGTATTTAGCACTATAAATAATGTCAGTGCATTAGATAGTATAGAGGAGTATCAATGTTGGCATGAAACAAGCATTGAAAGAATTCTGTCATAAATCACCTTTATTTAGTTAATGGTACTATGTACTTCTCTGATGTCAACATGATAAGAGGGGAAATCTTCATGCCTATGATCAACATGCCTCTCTGTTCTCATTCATTTCTACCTCTTAGCTTCCCTGGCTTCCTTCAGATCTCACCTATAATGTCACTATCTGCAAGAATCTTAGTGCCTTTTCTGTAAGACTGCGACTAGTTTATGCTGTCTTATTTATAGATAGTTATTCACATAGTTGTCTTCTCTATTAAACTGTGAGCTAGTTGAGAGCAAGGACTCTTTTATTCTTTTTTTTTTTCTATCTTCAGTTACACTTAGTGCCTGGAACATAATAGGCACTTAATAATTGCTTGTTGACTAATTAGTCAATTACTCATTAATAGCTTCTTTGGGACATCATATAGATGATGTACTGAATCGTTTGGAGCATTTTGCTGACTTAAAAGAAATTTTGGTTTTGAAATTTTGCCTTTCTTCTTCTTCTTTGTGAGGCAATTGGGGTTAAGTGGCTTGCTCAGGGTCACATAGCTAGGAAATCTTTCATGTCTGAGGCCAGATTTGAACTCAGGTCCTCCTGATGTCAGGGCTGGTGCTCTATCCATTGTACCACCTACCCCATTGAATACTTTCAAAGTTAGCATTTCTTACTCTAGTTGTTTTGATTCCTTGATCTCACCTTCTCCTGAAGGTAAAATTAATCAGTCATTATCAAATGACTATTTTTTATACCTTTTAGATGCAGATGTATAACTCTGCTTTAGAGATATTAGGATTACATCATTAAGAATTTTTCTAAATATGCTTAGAAAATAATGGAAGTATTAAACCTGAGCTCGACTGTTAAAGCTGAAAGGGAACTCTAACCCAAGTCCCTCACTTTATAAAATGTCAGAGAGGTTAGAACTGTTTGCCCAAGATCACAAAACTGGTTACTAGTGTGTGCTCTTTCTACTAGACGATATCTGCCTAAAAATGCTTGGAAAATGACTTTTTCTGTATTGTGACTTTTTTCTAGGTGTAGTTAAGGGTTTTTTTTTTTTTTTGTTTAGTTGTTCAGTTATGTTCAACTCTATGTTTCCAAGGACTATAGCCCACGAGGCCCTTCTATCTTCCACTATCTTGAAGTCTGTCCAAGATCATATTCATTGTTCCCATGATACTATCCATTTCATAATCTGCCACCTGCTACTGCTTTTGTTTTCAATCTTTCCCAATATCAGAATCTTTTTCAATGAATCCCATCTTCTCATTTTATGGACAAAGTATTTAAACTTCAACTTCCTGTTTAACAGTTCAGTGAGTCGTCTGAATTGATTTCTTCAGGTATTGACTGACTTGAACTCCTTGCTATCCAAAGGACTCTCCAAAGTCTTCTCCAGCACTACAGTTTGAAAACATTGATTCTGTGATGCTCAGATAGTTCATCTTTTACAGCCATATAAAAAACTTTTAAGAATTAAAAAAAAAACTCTTTCCAGAATATTGTCACACTTATTTGAAGCTTTAAATAGAATGTCTTGAAAGTAATTTAACTTTTTATGAATTAGTCATGATTATGAACATCATTATGCTCTAGAAGAAGAATTTTTGCAAAGCCTGTTGAAGGTTATAGCTCTCTTTTGCTTGTGTGCTAAATGGTCCCAGGGTGGCTGTGCATTTTGAGTCCTTGAATCTTTTTAAAAAATAGATTGTCTTTTGTTTTTGCTATCAAACTGTAATTTCTCTATTACTAGTATGCATACTTCTAATGGGTCCTTTCTTTACTTCTAGATTATACTTTCTAATTTTCTCTCATTTTGGAAACCAGGTAAACAAGTAAAGAACTATTTGTGAAATAATAGTAATTATATCATTAGGAAGGCTTTGTTTCACATTTTGATTGTTCAGATGTTATTTTTGCTTGTTTCCTATTTCATCACCCTGTTCTGCATGAACTGTATGTTGGGGCATATGGTAGATCTCACACCAGCTCTGAAGTCAGGAGGACCGGAGTTCAAATCTGGCCTCCGATATGAGTTGTGTGACCCTGGGCAAGTCACATAACCCCAGTTGCCTCAGGGGGAAAAATCATGTTAAGATGCAAATCAATCTTTAAAGAATGAGTATAACCAGTTTTTTTCTTTCTTTTTAATAATTGTCAATATTAAGTTTGGTTAGTTAAATTATTTTTGTTAATTTGATATGTGTGAGGGAGGTCTTCAAAGTTGTTCTAATTTGAACTTTTTAAATATTAGTAAGGTTGAACATTTTCCCCAAATAGTTAAGAATTTGTATTTTCTTTTTTCAAAATTTGTACATTCATATCATTTGAACATGATGGACTCGAGTTACCTTCATAAATTTTAACATTTCCTTATATATTTTAGATGTCAAGATTTTACCTTTACATAAATACATAAATATTTCTCTATTTGTTCTTTTTGATTGTTCTGTTTTGTTAGACAAATATTTTAGTTTGTTGTAATTTAGGATATCTTTTTCTTAATAATCATTTCCCTTTTTTTTAGTAAAAAAGAAAAAAAGTCAAGTGAAATGTAAATATCTTTAGGATAACTCCTAAGCAAGGGTGTGGCGCTCTGGAACTAGCTGGGTACAGAGCAAACCTCAGCTTGAACCACAAGAACTTTCACCTCCTGGATAGCAGACAGTGGGGGAGTTGGGGATCTGAGTTAGTGAAAACTGAGAGAACCTCTCCTCATAAGGAATGCCAGATCCATCTATGCTGCAGAGACTTAGCCCTGCCTGGGCGAGAAGGAACCAGTATACTGACTGAGTGAAGAAGCAGTAGGGCAGGAAAGCTGTTGGCTGCAGGCACTAACTGGAGGGTGGAGTTCTTGGTTTGGGTTCCAGGCCAGAAGACAGAACTGAAGAGAAGCCAGAGGCACTATTCTTACCCACCTCAGGACTAGAGGTGATTACACCCAATTCCCATTAAAAAAAAAAAAAAAAAAAGACCAGACAAAGAAGAAAGAACCTGATCAAAGAGTTACTATTGGAATAGGGAATACCAGGATTCTTTTATAGAGGAGGACATTGAAGCAAAAATAGCCTCCCCTACCCCAAAGAGCAACATTACATGGCTACTTGCCCAGAAATAATTCATAAAAGAAGACTTTAAAAATCAAATGAGAAAAATTGAGGAAGGACTTTAAGAAAAACCTACCCAAGAAAAACAAGATTATAAAAAGTAAGTCAACCAAGTACAAGGGAAGAGCCAGAGTCTTAAAGAAGAAAAATGGTTCTTTGAAAATTAAAATTGGGTAAAGAGAAATCAGTGAAGGTATAAGAGAACAAGAAATAGCAAAAAAAAAAAAAAAATTAACAAAATGAAACAAATAAAGAGAATGTGAAACATAAGAAAAACAACAGATCTGGAGAACAAATCAAGAAAAAAAACCCATAAGAATAATTGGAAAACCTGAAATCTGTGAACAACAACAACAACAAAAGAACCTTGAAATCATAAATGAAGAAATAGTCAAAGGAAATTGTTTTGAAGTAATAGAACAAGAGGGGAAAGTAGGAAGAGAAGAAAATCCACCAATCATCACTTCAAAGAGATCCTACAAGGAAAACACATATGAACATTATTGTTAAATTTCAAAACCCCCAGATCAAAGAGAAAATTTTACAAGAAACAAACAACAACAAACACCAACTCAAATGTTCTGGAGTTACAATTAGAATTGAAGAGGTTTTAACAACAGCTTCAATAAAAGATCACAGGTCTTGGAATATTACATATTGACAATCAAAAGAACCAGTCCTGCAGCTGAAAATATTCTACCCAACAAGACTAGGTATAATGACAGGAAAAAGTGGACATTCAATGATCTTGTAAATTTTTAAGATTTTGTCTCAAAAAATTTGAATTCAGTAGGAAATTTAACATATAAGAGCCAACATCAAAAGCTAATTTCAGGGGATTCAATAAAGGCAATTGTATAAGTGCAAATGTAAACTATATATCTAAGATTGACTTCAGTAATTGGGTAATCCAAACGAAAGGGTAGAGTAGAGCTGAGTATGATGTGTCTGTAAAATGCAAAATTGTCTAAGAAAAAGTAAAAATTGTAATTATGCTATACACATGTGGTGCAGAGGAAAAACTGACATAGAGGAATTAGATGAGAGAGGAAGGCTGGTAATTCTGAAAACTTATTCACATCGGGAATAGATTAACAATATATACCAAAAAAAGTATAGTACCCTCCAAAATCTCCAAAGAAATAAGAGGGGAGGTAATAAGATAAGGTGGGTTATAGAAGAGTGTATAGATTTATAGCAATGGGATAAGGAGTGGAAATTAATGGGAAAGGGATAAAGAGAGAGGGAAAAGGTAAGAAAGAAGATAAGGGAGGGATCTATTTATATAAATCCAATATATATTGGAGGGAGTTAAGTAATAACAAGACAAGTTAAGGTATAGAACTAAAATAGAAAAGTTAGCAGGGATAGGAAATGAGAGACACACAAACAAAATAACAATGATCAGGAGTTGAATTTATTAGGAAAAAAAGTAGGCTAGTAATCATTGATCCTAAAGTCAAACTTTAAAATTCAGTCAAGAGAAATCTACATTATATGTCAGCCATATTAATGTTTTAGATGCATGTCTATGTGTGTTTTATATACATATGTGTATGTATATTATACGTATAGGTACATATATATATAGACATATGTATGTGCATGTGTGGTATTCTTTTTTATAATATAATCGTTCTCTGGGAGCAGGTTTCTTGGGGAGGTTTTATGAAGGCAGCCTTAGTTTCATTTCCAAGTAATAATCACTCCAAACACAGCCAGGAGTTAAAATCCAGTCCTTTATTGTATCCTTCAAAGTCTTGAGCTTCAGCCCCTAGCTTCCTCCGAATGTCTCCAGCCAGCACAAAGGTGAAATATGGAATGAATCTGTCTCCGCCTCCTACAGTGGGCTTCTGTCTGGGCTTCTGTCTCTGTTTTTGGCCCTGAGAGCTTCTTGCTTATATGCTGTACACTGAGTACACACCAATCATTATATCACTGGGAAACCATTATTTGTTGTAGGATAAAATCAATTCTAAATTAGATTTAAACATTGTCTCCTCAATTCCACTTAGTACCTTGTTTCAAGTTCTGGCCCATAACATCTCCTTGTAGGATCAGGTCAATCATACTGAACCATGCTAAATTAGATAATTATTGTCTCTATCAATTCAAATGACTTAACACTTTGTAAGGATTCCAGCATGTATGTGTGGGTTTGTATGTGTATGTATAAATATTTATATGTGTATGTATACAAAAATATATTCATTACTAATTGCAGCCTGCTTGAGGGAGATGAGGGGAGGAGAATGAAAAAGGGGAAAAAAGGAATAAAATAAAAAGTATACTGTGGAGAACAAAAGAAAATCTACAAAGAAACAAAGAAAAGATGGGCATTTAGAAGTAAATCACATATGTTTCCAAAAATATGTTATTATATATGTTTTCTTGAAATGGAAATGTATTGTATTGTTACATATTTTGAATTCTCTCCAATGTTCTTCTGGGCATATAACAATGTTTTTGGCCCTCTATTTTTATCTTCCTTTTTCTATTTTATTTTTTCTTATTTTGTATTTACATCTTAAATAAGCAACTTTTTTTTTTAAAGAAAGGAATCTTTTTCTGGTTTTTATTTTTCTGCAGATTTATAAAGGAGCAAGATTTTCTTTATGTTTGGTTGACTATCTGTTATTTTTATTCCATTCATCTATTTCTCGTTTTGTTTCGTTTTTATAGATTGTTCATACTTGCCTAATTAAAATGTAATCACTATTAAGCATTATGTTTTCACAGACTGATAAAATTTCTTATAAGATGATATAATCATTTTCTTTCCTACTTGAGTAAACCTGGAAGAGATTAATGTGAACATTCAATGATTCAACATGGATTCAGTTGCATGGAGTTGTTTTACTTTATTTTGTTAAGTTTAAGCAAATAATCATGAGGCAAAATGTGAAGTAGGCGAATGAGAGTATGAAAGGAAATATGATGGCATACATAATGAGAAGAAAAACTTTGACAGAATTTGATGAATTCAAATTAGCAGCTCTGTTTTGTTCTCCTGGAAAATAAGGTTTCTAGTTTATCCCCACCCCTGCTTCTTTCGGTATTTCTAATGAATATCTTTTGTGAGTAAGAAAAATTACCATTGACTCATTCAGTGTCAAAAATCTGGGGCTCTTATGATCTCTAAGACCTTCTAGTCCAATGCTCTCATTTTACAAAATGAGACAACTGAGGACCAGGGAGGTTAAGTTTTCAAGATCACATAGATCTGAAGCCCGCTCTTTTGTTTTCAAGGCTTTTTTTCTTTCCATCATAACATTTGGGTACTTAATACTTAAAAGAAAACCATATGATTTAGGAGAAACTTCTGGCCAAAGATACTCAAGAAAACCTTCCCAGTGAGCAAAGTTGTAGATAAAGTCATTATTCAAGTTGTTAAATTATTTGAGAGGATTATTTAGGATTTTCCCCCCTTGTCTGGCTTTATGTAATAACAATTTTCACTTCAAATGATCTTTTCAGGTTCTTACCCACCTCCCTCTTTTCTGTGTTTAGATAATTATGGTGTCAGGGGGAAAAAAGTAAAATCTTTTGAAAACATTGCTTTCAAGATGCCAAAAGCAAACCATATGTAGCAGCTGCAATTTGCAAATAATGTGAAAGTTTAGCAAATTTTTAATGCTGAGGACACAAAATCTGATTAAAAAAAAAAAAAAGAAACAAGAGTGGTTCTGTTTTTTTTTTTTTTTCCAGAGAAAGAAAGAAAACAGCTTGCTACTTTAGAGACATTCAGGCAGAAGTACCTGGGATGATAGCCAAGAATGCCTAGACTTGGAACCTGAGCTAAGGAAAAACCCTGGTCACTGGTAGATTAACAACAACAACACAAAACCTTAGTGAGAACTGGGAGGACAGATGAGAAATACAGGTTTAGAAGGGAGGTGTTACATAGGAACACATGGGTGAGATACAGTAAAACTTCTTTGCTATATAAATACCTGAAGTGACCTTTTCAAAATATATTTTTAGTTCAAAATTTTAGAAATTTAATACTTTGATATTCAAGAGCTTTATGCATCTTTTATCTACCTCCGAATTCTCTAGTTCAGTTCAGTGCTCTAGTTAAGCTCTTAAGTAGCTGCCACTTTTTAAAGACAGTCTTTAAACTAGAGAGTCTAGAAACCTCCAAGATCTGTATTCCTTTTCTAGTCAAGTGACTATTTTGCAAAAAGCCTTGTCTAGTTCATCTTAGAATAATAGGTATTAATTGAGAAGTGCTTGATATTTATAAAATGCCATATTACCACAATATCTCCATTTTACAAGTGACTGAATTAATAAAACTAAGTTGAAAGAATGATTAGTTTCCCCAAAACTTGATCAAAACTATGATTAAGAATAGAATTAAGGTATTTTGATCCCTAATCCAGTGCTTTTTATCCTAAACCATGTGTTTGGATTTCTTTTTCTCTCATGGCAGTACTAGAACTTATTTCATATATATAGTATTAGGAATTTTGCTTTAAATTATTATAGATGACTGGATAATGGCCATTGGAAAAGAGTTTATCATAACAAGGAAATCTGGACACTGGTTTTCTTTATTTATCATAAGATGTCACTTACAGAGAGATAATGATAAAGTTGTATCCAAAGACCCCAGTTTTGGGAAAAGAATTCACTATTTGACAAAAACTATTGGGAAAATTGGAAACTAGTGTGATATAAACTAAGCATTGACCCACACTTAACACCGCATACCAAGATAAAATCAATCTAGACCTAAATAATGAGATTATAAATAAATTAGAAGAACATAGCATAATTTACCTTTCAGACCTATCGAGGAGAAAGGAATTTGTGACCAAAGAAGAACTAGAGATCATTATTGATCACAAAATAGAAAATTTTGATTACATTAAGTTAGAAAGGTTTTGTACAAACAAAACTAATGCAGACAAGATTAGAAGGGAGGCAATAAACTGGGAAAACATTTTTACATTCAAAGGTTCTGATAAAGGCCTCATTTCCAAAATATGGAGAGAATTGACTCAAATTTATAAGAAATTAAGCTATTCTCTAATTGATAAATGATCAAAGGATATGAACAGACAATTTTCAGATGAAGAAATTGAAACTATTTCTAGTCATATGAAAAGGTGTTCCAAATCATTCTCTGCAAATCAGAGAAATGCAAATTAAGACAACTCTGAGAAACCACTATACTTCTCAGTTTGGCTAAGATGACAGGAAAAGATAATGACCATTGTTGGAGGGGATATGGGAAAACTGGGATACTGACACATTATTGGTAGAATTGTGAATGAATCCAACCATTCTGGAAAGCAATTTGGAACTATGCTCAAAAAGTTATCAAACTGTGCATACCCTTTGATCCAGCAGTGTTTCTACTGGGCTTATATCCCAAAGAGATCTTAAAGGAGGGAAAAAGACTCCCATGTGCAAAAATGTTTATAGCAGCCCTTTTTGTAGTGGCTAGAAACTGGAAATTGAATGGATGTCCATCAATTGGGGAATGGCTGAATAAATTGTGGTATATGAATGTTATGGAATATTATTGTTCTATAAGAAATGACCAGCAGGATAAATACAGAGAGGATTGGAGAGACTTACATGAACTGATGCTAAAAGTGAAATAAGCAGAATCAGGAGAGCATTACACACAGCAACAACAAAACATCTGATGGATATGGATCTATTCAACAATGAGATGATTCAGACCAGTTCCAATTGTTCAGTAAAGAAGAGAATTAGCTACACCCAGGGAGAGAACTATAGGAAATGAGTGTGGATCACAACATAGCATTTCTACTCTTTCTGTTATTGTTTGCTTGCATTTTTGTTTTCCTTCTCAGGTTTTTTTTTTTTTTCTTTCTTTCTAGATCTGATTTTTCTTGTGCAGCAAGATGTTTGGGAGCCAAAATGTAGTGTTCTTTTTGGTTTTCTAGGAGTCTTGGAGCAGCCTTCATTTCAGTAGGATAATCATCATGAGAATAACCAGATGTTAAAGTCCAAATCCTTTATTATCTCCTTCACAATCTAGTGTCCTTACTTGGGGCCCAGCTTAGCTTTCTTAGAGGCGGTCCAGTCTTGGTTTCAGAGGAGAAGCTGAGGAGGAGAGCCCTGCCACCACGAAGTGTGAGATGGGATGAATGAATCTCTCTGAGTCCCAGTGCTTGTGCTTCAGCCTCCAGCCATCACAAAGGTGGACAATGGAAAAAATCTGGCTCTCAGGCCCAGGGCTTGTGCTTCAGGCTCCAGCCACTATGAAGGTGGACGATGGAATGAATGTGGCTGAATTTTTCCCAACTTATATGTTCTCTTATAATTACATTATCATAAGTGTGAATCTTGTAGAACTATATTAAGTACTAACTACATGTACTGAACTAGAGAATTATTAAGCACTGTGCTCAACTAGATAGCCATTGTCTTTATCAGTTCCACTGACTTAGAACCTTGTAAGAATCCTTGTTTCAAGTACACAATTCTGGCCCATAACTGCAAGATAATTGTATAAATATGTATACATATATTAGATTTAACATATTTAATATGTATTGGACTACCTGCCATCTAGGGGAGGAGGTGGGGGGAAGGAGGGGAAAAGTTGGAACAGAAGGTTTTGCAAGAGTCAATGTTGAAAAATTACCCATGCATATGTTTTGTAAATAAAAAGCTATAATAATAAAATAAAATAAATCAATGATAAAGTTGGATCAATTTTGTGGAACAGGCATACCTCAGAGCTCTGTCTTTAAACCTGTCCTCTATCTTCCCAAGTGACTTCATCATTTCTAGTGGATTTAATTATCATATAAAAGTTGTTGATTCTCAGATATATTTATTTAGCCCATGTCTTTCATTTCTTCTACATTTTTTCCCAGTTGTCTACCTATTAAACATTTCAAATGAAGTGAACGATAAGCATTACATACTCAATATGTTCAAAATGAGGTATGTTTTCTCTCCCAAATCCACAGCTCTTCTAAGCTTCTTTATTTCTATATTGAGTATCACTTCTTTCCTATTACTTAGATTTGTAGCCTGAGTATTATCAGACTTTTCATCAAATCTAACTTTATATATACATATACGTACAGTTGACAAATTTTGTAGTTTGTATTTCCATAACATCCTATTTCAAACTTTCATTAACTTTAGTGTGGAAACTGTGGTAGCCTTTTCCTTGATCTCTTTGCCACAAATCTCTCCCCATTCAAATTTATCTTCTGTAGTAAAATGATTTCCCTAAAGCTCAACCTTGACCATGTCACTCTCCTACTGAGTTAATGCTATTAGCTTTTAGAATAAAATTTGAACTCACTCATTTGGCTTTTAAAATCCTTTATGGCATGGCCCCAACTTCCTCATCCAACCACGCTATGCATGTGTTAGTAAACAATACTTTTCTCAAATGTTATGCTATGGTCAGGCAGCCCTCTTACTGTTCTTCACATCCCATTTCCTATCTTATAGATATCTTTTTTAATACAGTTATTTTAATGCTCTTTCCATTTGGTTGGTTGTCCTTTTAAAATAGGAACTATCTTGCCTTTCTTTGCATCCTTAGATTTTAGCCTAATAATTGACACATAATAGGAACTTAATAAATGCTTGACTACTCAATTACTCTTTAGCAGCTTCCTTGGGACATCAAGCCTATAGTTATCTGATTGAATTGAATCATTTGGAGCATTTTACTGGATTTTATTTGTAGTTTAAATACAATCAATAATTGCTTATTGAATGACTGACCTATGTCTTTGCAGACTGTTCTCCAAACCTGGAATATACCTAACTTTTTTCTATTAGAATTTCTTGTTATCCTAAAGATGGCTCTTGTTAGCTTCTGCATGAGGCCTCTCCTGTCCTCCAGAATTCCCCAACCCAACTTTTTCCTCTCAGCTAGACTATATTATTCTTGAACTCTGGGACAGTTTTATTTTAGTCTTTGGAAATAAACTTTAGCCTGGTGCTGGCTCATGGTAGGCATTTATTAAATGCTTGTTGATTGATTAGTTTTGATGATTACATTTTCTATTCAGTATGTAATGTTTGTTGCATGAATATGAAACACTGAACAAGACTGAGTTCATTAGGTACTGTTATAATAATGGTAATAAAGTGAGACACAGGCAATTAGAGATCAAGATAGTGTAATAAAGAGCTAATTGTACATTGTGGACTAAGTGTGTTTTCAAATGATTCTTTTTAAAGGATTCCAGAATGAAATCATTATTTTCCCATTTCCTACAGAATATGACAAAATTAACATTTGTTATTAATGTTTATGGATTACTGCTAACAAATAACATTTTTATATGTTTTTTTTTTATCCCGATCTGGATTTTTGGTAAATAGCCTTAAAAATTTATTAGCTTTGACAATCAAGAAGAAAGATGGTTCACTGTTTGGAAGGATGACCATGTAAAAATTTATGTGATCTTAGGCAAAATGGGGAGCATATATAAATCACAGATCTAGACCTCTGTCTTAGGTAAAAACAACAACAACCAAAAAAAAAAAAAAAAAAAAAAACACAACATGCTGAAATATGGATAGTTGATCTAGATTCTCACAGTCAACCATGAAGCTAGGAATAGAATTCTAGCTTCCTGGGCTTTCACTAATAAGGTTAAGAATAAATTATAAATAGATTGTGTGACCAACCTAAAATTCATATTTACCTAAATTAATATTAAAAGTGAATTTTCATGCAGGTGATATATATTGGATTTAAGAGTTTCTTTTCTCCTTCTGATCCCTCCATTATACAGGGAGAGCAAAACTGGAAATATCTATTGATTGAATGACACCAAATTGTGTACTTAGAAAGTGATTGGCTCATTTTATGTAATAATAATGTATTTATAAATTATTTTTGAAAATTGTGGTTGTTCTGTGTGTATATGTACTCGTATTCATGTGGGGGAGTATGTGTACTTGTGTAATGTGGAACATTAACAGCCCATAGTGGGTGCTGACTCTTTTGAATTTAAGATTTGGTTAGAGGAGGTGGGGGAAATCACAAATTATGTGTCATGTCAAGAATAGCAGTTTCTCATGACTATGACTCACAATTTATACCTGTTCACTACATGTTCTCCATTTGATTTTATTTTATAGTTCTTTTTTTTTTTTTTTTTTTTTTTTTTACCATAAGATCACAGAATTAAAGTGATAACAGATCATAAAATGCACATGGTCCTACTCCCTCACTTTACAAAAGAGGAAATTGAAGCTGAAAGATGAATGGATTTACCCAAGTTTACATAAAGAACTAGGATACACATCCAGGTTCTGGATCTCTAAATTCCAGATGCTTATGGATGTACAAAGATAATTTATTAAAGTAGAAATATATTCTAAGTAATTATACATATTTCAAAAGTTACATTTAGCCCTTTATCTATTTGCTATATTTTCAGAGTAAATCACTTAGTTTATTCATGTCAAAAACAAAGAATTAAGTGTTTATTGGTAAATACTGACAAGTCATCCAGCTCTATAATTTCTTTGTGCAATTTGTGACACAATTCAAAAACTGTGAGCAGGTGATTTCTAGTCTTGAGATGCCAAGAATATTCTGTTTCCTACATTTTCCTGAAATGTTTTTGAGCTAGGGGTTTAATTTAGGAGTTTTAAATTTTTGTTTAAGTTGTGACAGTGAACACTTGTATCTGTAAATGGACTATGGATGTAGAAAATAGAGGAGAGAATGAATATTGAATCTGCCCTTACTTTGGAAAACACTTTCTTTTTAGGAGGAGAAACACTATTGTCAAAAACCAATGTTTAATTGAACACCTAATATAAGGAGAAAATGTATGGAATAGAATGCTTTTGAAAAACCATTGCCTGTTAATTGAAAATTTGAGAGAAAAAGAAAGATCATAGTGCTTAGAGGTGAATGAAACCTTTGAGATCAGCTCACTCCTTTTACAGATGACTATAAGTCCATATTTTACTAGAAAACTTTTAAAAATGACATGACTTGCCTCTAGTCTCCCAAATTACAAGAAAAAAGGGGAATTATTGTTGGTTAAAATATGTAATGCATTTTATACTTAGCAAATTACTTTTTCACCAAATTAGGTCAGTCTTGGCTAAAAAAAAATTATATCTTGTAAATATAGCATCACAGAATTTCAGATTTGGAAGGGGCTTTTATGGTCATTTAATTCAACCTGAAGAACTCCACTAAAATGTAATCCTCGAGTGATCATTTAGTATTCTTCACTTGAATATCTCCAAGTGAGGGAGAACCCAATAAGCACATTTCATTTTCTGATAGTTCTAATTGTTAGGAATTTTCCCCTGTTATTAAACTAAAATTTGTGCTTTGGATTTTTCATTCAATATACCTGGTCCTCCACTCTGCAGCCAAATAGAACAAGACTAAACCTTTTTCTACATGGTAACCCTTTAGATATTTGAAGGTATCTGTCATAAATCTCCTGTAATTTCGCTTCTATCTTATCTTTATCTCATCCTTAAATTGCTCATCATATAGCAAATATTCAAGACCCTTTAACATCTTGATTATCTGCTTCTGTATGTTTTCCATCTTATCATCATCCTAAATGTCTTGCCATTGATTGCACATGCATTGCATATATCAGGTTGCTTGTCTTATTGATGAAGAGGGGGGAGGAGAAGGAGAGTGGGAGAGAATTAGGAACACAAGAATTTTTAAGAATGAATGTTAAGAAATTGCTTTTACATGTAATTGGAGGAAAATAAAATGTTAAATTAAAAGAAAATGCTATGTCATAAACAGAACACAATATTGCATATAGGGGTTCTTTGTTTTATTAAATTCTTTGTCTCCCTATTTTATTTAGGTTAGAAGTGTAGTAGCCTTTCATAGGTGTGATTCTACTGCTGATAGAGATGGAAGTTTTTACATGCTATGTTTAGTAGTTAGTCCCTCCTTAGGCAGTCTGATGGCCTGTTACTCTCAGGTTTCACCATTTTGGAACTAAGCTTAATGTGAACACTGCATCAACTTTAGTCCTAATAATCCACTAACTTTAATTTCCTCAGTAGCAGATACTACAGGAATACACTACTACACCCAGCCAGACTTAGACTTGTTATATGGGCTCAAGTCCTATCTTCACTATTTAGGACTTGTTACCTTCAGCTTATTTAACCTATTTTGTCATGTATAAGTCAGATAATAATATGTAAATTATCAACCTAGGAAATTTTCAGGGTTCTTATTCATAGTCTATATCAAAGTTTATATCAAATGTGAATTGCTATGATTTTATTGACCAAATCTAAATATTCTATGTGATTCTATAAATTCTTGATAGATTTTATTTGTAGGGATTGTCCCTCTCACAATGTAGATTGTAATTCCTATCCATTCATTTCCTCTGTAAAATCACCCTCAAATTGTACTGGGGTCTCTCTGATTTTGTGTGGATAACAATGGAAGGTGCTAACCATCCTTTAGTTGTTGTTGTTGTTGTTGTTGTTGTTTTTTTTTTGGTTTGTTTATTTGTTTAACTATGTGATTGGTGCATACATTTTTCTCATGATAGCTGTATGTGATTTCTATACATTTCCATGTATTTCTGGCTGAAGCCTCTACAAAAGCAGCAGATGCTTCTCCGTTGACTTAGGGTATCTGCATAGTAGCAATCCTTAATGGGTAAGAAGAACAAGTATTTCAGTATTTCTTATAACTATATGTATCTTTTGGTCTTTGTTTTTCCTCTTAGACACCTGACTTCAGTTTATTATGTTGGGGATTTCCTGTTATCAGATTAGCAACAGACACACAATGGGCTTTGGAAATTTGTAATAATAGATTAAAACAGAGGGTTTTCACCTTTATACGTCTGATCCTTTAGCTTTCTTATAAAGCCTATTGATCTCTTCACAGAATAATGTTTTGTTTTCTACATTCATAATTGAAAGGCATACTAAATTTCACTTGAATGTTAGTGAAACTAAAGATGTAATTTCAGGACCTCCACCCCCACTCCATTTATATTCACAGATCCCTGTAATCAATCCACAGACCCCATAGATTTCAGGTTAAGAACTTTTGGCTTAGTGGTGTTTTGCCCCTTCCCCCATCAGCATTTTGTATTGTATAATGCTCAAAAACTTATTCTCTCTGCTTTATGTTATCTCTGTTGAATACTTTGATCTTGAAAAGCCATAGTTCTATTTTCTTTTTCTTAAGAAGCCTCAAAAAGCCAAGATGTACACTTTTATGCTTTACTGTGCATATCTGTTCTTCTGAAGCCTCTGCATAATGGTAGTTCTTATGAAATGCTGTAGTGATAATGAGTCCATTGTGTAGTTCTCCCATGGTGAAATTGATGAGAATTGGGAGTTTAGAGTTGTGATTAAAATTTTCTACTTAGTTGTTCCAACACAATGTGCTAGAATAAGATGCGAAAGGTTACTTCCTGAATGTTTAATGTTACCTGACATTTGAATGTGTGCAGGTATATATCCTGCTGAATGAGCAAACTAAGACTCATTTTGCTGACTGACATTGGATTTAGAGGAAGCCTGGAAACATTTTCCCCTTTCATTTTGATATTAGGTTGATAGTGGGTGGGGGTGGAGCAGGAACAAGTGAAATCCTGGGTTATGATGGAGCATGATTTCTAAGACAGTTATTAAATGAGCTGATTTTACTTATTGTGGTGACTCTGGTGAGTACAGCGATATGGCAGCCTTTAACGTATGTTAGATTTTTGTGTATTGTTGGAAAGGGGAGGAAAAGAATGGGGAATAAACTCAAGATGAGAGAGGCCTCTAGAAATGAGGTACAGCAGAAAGAACTCAGACTTTGGAGTCAGAAAACCTGGGTTCCAAATTTAAGCTCTGCTGTGTGGTTATCTGTATGATTCTGGGATTGTCAGGTTTTTTTCTGCCTTCCTTTAGAGAGTTGGATAATGACCTTTAAGGTCTCATTCAGCCCTAAATCTGTGGTGCTTTGCTATCCATCAACCTGAGGTTGCACCCAGACTGAAAGAGAACTTATGACTACTTGATGCAGGAAGTATAATACTTTTTAAAAAAATTCTTAGAAACTTCAATAGCAATCCTAAAATGGGTAAGAAAAACAATTATTTCAGTATTTATTATAACTATATGTATCTTTTGGTCATTATTTCATTTGTAAAATAATTTCCTCTGTAAAATCATCCTCAAATTGTACTGGGGTCTCTTTGATTTTGTGTGGATAACAATGGAAGAGGCTAACCATACTTTAGTTGTTTTTTGTTTGTTTGTTTGTTTTGTTTGTTTCATTTCTACTTTATAAATATTATGTCATTCTCACTCCATAAAACTTCATACAATAAATCAAACAGTTAAGTAAAACTAATAATATCATGTAAGTTTATGTGACAATTTATATCTGTAGCATCCAGCTATCTCTTTATTTTAAAAAATAATAGAAATTAATTTTCTTTCCTATCCCCATTTAAAAAAATAAAAGCAAAATTCTCGTAACAAACATGCAAAGTCAATCAGAACAAGTTTCCTGAAAGGTAGTATATTCCCCCAAAATGCGTTCCTTAATTGGTAGAGCAAATGGTGAAGTGGATAGAATACTAGACCTGGAAAAAGGTCTGAATTTGTTCATTTTTATACTATTGATGTTATAGTATATATTGTTTCTTTGATTCTGGTTAACTCTGAATTAGGTCATTTAAATCTATGTCTTTTAAAATCATTCTGGATGAGGAAAGTCCCTCTATCAATTCAGGTCACACTCTCTCTGCAATTTATGGATTTTCCTAGGTCACATATCTAGTATATGACATAATGGATCTTTAACCCTAGTCTTCCTGCCTTTAGAGATCATCTTTCACCCTGAAGATTTTAGTTAATTAGCATAAGAAACCTTGTTATTTAATAACATATACAAGCTAGCACTAGTACGTTAGTAGGGACAGATGCTGGTGTGGGGAAAAAATATACAAAAGAATTATAATATCACTACGTTGTAATTATATAGCTGATGTAATGCTGGAGAAACTGAGGCAAGATAGAAATTAGAGAGTTTTTAATATTTTATTTGGATTTCTGAGAGGAAGAGTGTGTGCTGGGGGCATGTTACCCCCAGGGCTGGTATCCAAAGCATCCAGCAGCAAATGTGAGTTCAATGACATATGTATGACTCTAAGCTTGGGTAGACAAAGGGGGGTGGAGTCCAAACTCTGGTGAGCAGGAATCTCTAGGCAAGGACCATCAATCTGGTTTTGATAGGTTGGGGGTAGGACCATAAATTCTTACAAATTGGGAGGACTTAGGAGGTGTCCAACTAGAGCCAGGAATTCTGAAACTTAGAGTTATAAACAATGCCAATTAGGTAACTGAGATAGGACATCTAGAGGCTTATCTTCTGGAATGTCAGATCTCTAAAGCCCTAATTATCACAGTTCTAATGAGCAGAAAAGGGGCAACTTTTTTTTTTTATAATGAGCAACCAGGGAAACTGAGGCAGGACAATAAAAGGGAACTGTGGCTATACCTTTTACTTTACTCTTAATATTTATTATAGCTACATTTTACTGATTTATAAAATTTTAGGCGTTGGGCTATAGGACTTGTGGCTACAGAGTAAACTTGTACAATTTGTACTACTCTAGGCCAAGGTTAACTCATTTTGCCACCATTATTCTTTGGCATTAAATAAAATTGGTTTATGGAGCATGTTTTATGATTTTCTTTTACTCTTTTCACTCATGATTTTTTCTGGTTAGATTTTGGCCTGTTGTTCTTCTGACATATTTCAAGAAACATATCACATTTTAAGAGTCTGACTATTTTATCATATGTTCATCTAATATTTGTACTGCCCCAACAGCTCTCTTTTCCTCTAAAATTTTATTTCTAATGTAACAATTTTACAGTCTCTGTATATATAATTGGATATACATGCTATCTATCAGTTTTTATTATATGTCCACGAATAGTGACATCCATTGAAAAAGAAGCTAAGAAAAAGCTTTACCTGGAGTAGTATAAAATTGTGCATGGTGTACTTTATTTTCCAAATTATATTTTCCTAAAATTTTCTCAAATTCTATACCCTGGATGTTCCCAATCATTACAAAAATGATCATATTTGTACTTTTGCCTGCCTAGTCGTCTCAGGCTGCAATAGCAAAATGGGTCATAAAAATAATTTACAGAAGAGCAAAAAATCTCTGAGCCAATAATTATCCAAAGAGGAGAAAGGAAGTATGTACTCTTTTTAAAATAAACATTTTTATAAAGGGGGAAAAATTCGAGCAGATGTTTTTCTGAAGTATCAAAAGAAACCATAAATGGAGAAGAAGAATTGTAAGTTCAATAAATTATAGAACTCTTTCTCTTTGTGATGAATTTGTCCTTACCATCTTTTAAAGATTTTATTTTAACAGAATGGTTCATTCTCAGTCTACTATCTCATAAACAGTGACTAAAGACAGTCTAACAGAATTTTTGTTTTTTATGTAAAATCTTAAACAAACAAGCAAAACTGTAAAATTCTTAATTTTAAATGGTGATTCCCAATCATCAAGAGTCAAGTAATAGCACCATTCTAGAAAAGTTCTAGAAAAGTTATATTATCCGAAATCACCCATTTTGGAGGTAGCCTGCAAAGAACATTGTTTTTGAAGTCAGAGGAACTGATCTCTACAATGTACTTTGATCTATCTATTCTCATGTCCCTGATGGACAATCATAGTGGTCTAGCTCTTTCATTATCAGGATCCTTTCCCTTCACCTTAAGGGCTGCTTAATTAGCGTTTTTGAAACTGAGTCTGCCTCTCCCCTATTATCATTCAACCAGTCTTATATTCTCCACTTTTGCTTCCGTGGTTTGGCATCAGATCTTGGCCATGCCTAAATCCCTTAACTATGGGTCAAGGCAAGAGTGGATCACCGTGTCCCCTTTTATTCCCTTTGTAAGATCCCTTTGTATGGCCAAATCCATGGCTCCACTCTTTACCCATGAATCAACCTTTCTGAAAATGTTCTTTCCTCTGTCTGAACTTTTTCTAGTCATGAAAATGTGCTGAATAAACCTGATTATTTTGCCTGTCTCTTATTGGCATTTTAAGCAGCTTCCTACTTAATAAGCATTTATTAAGTACCTGTTATATTCTAGGCACTATGCTCAAGTACCTCCTCAAAATTCTTCATTATGTGCCTGACCTTTGGCTCTCTTTCAGATAGTTCTATGCTCTTCTGATCATCCTAAGCACAAGCAATAGGGTTGAGGTAAGTTTAAACATCCTTTTCAATGATTGATACTTAGGTGACTATGGGCAATACAGTTATTCTCCTTCAGCCTTAGTTTCCTCATCTGTAAAATGAAAGTTTTGGATTAGATGATCTCTCAGGTCTCTTATAGTTCTCAGACTTGATTTTCTGCCCCTATGATCTATCTTCACATTGAACATCAAATAGAGCCAGTAATAAGAATCCAACCTGGGGACTGTTAGTACATGCATTTGAGTAAACAGATCTGTTCAGGGGAGGAAAAACAATGTTTTTAATGCATCTGAAGGATAAAAGTTCCCTGCTGATGACCACTACTAAAATCTAAACTGCGAGTAAAAAATTATTTCCAATTTGGGAAGCAGATCAGCCAAAAATTATTAATATATGTGTTTCTTATATTTCTCCCTATGCATCTCAGTGGCACTGAACTTCATTCATCAAGCTTGTTATAATACCCATGAGTTATGTCTTGCTATACAGAAAAATATGGAAATATAGCTTTCAAGATAGTATATTATGAAGACCGCGCTAGCACCAAGAATAACTCAGAATCAGCCGGAGTCAGGATAAGCAAAAGTCCTCAGTCTTTATTCTTGGTCCTTAGACGCAGGATTGAACAGGATGGAAGCAGAATCTCCTTGATCGCCTTCTCCCTTGTCTACCACCAAAGAGCGACTCTGGCTAGTCTTACTCCACCCCCTAGTCCCCCCTACAATCCTCTGTATACACCAATCATTGAGCCAGAATGGATAGTGGAAAGGACCCTTTTCCAAGCACATGCCCATAGAGTATTGTCCAATTGGTAGTTAGCCTCAAGTGCTCGGCAATCCTGACCTCAGTGCATTGACCCAATAGTTTTATCCCTCTACAGTACATGAGAGGAAACTCTTCAATCCTAATTCCTAATTCTTTCTGAAGCAGGTTGTTATCCCTTTAAGAAACTGTATTTTCTATTGATCTGTGATCCCTTTCAGATTCTCAACCCCTCCTGGGGAAGGCATATCCTCCTTAGATAAGTTATCTTCCCAGGATGCCAGGGCCTTTGATTTAATTAGAAATCCTGCTCAAAAAGCACTCCTTTGAAGTGTTGTTAAGTCCAAAAGGAGATCTAGGCTGTCCTGCTCAGGCTGTCCCAGCCCCCACTGGGTCTGACCTGATCAGGCTGTCCCAACCTGCACCAAGACACCCAATATAATAGCTTCCATCAACTAAAGTCTTTGCAGATGAACCTTGGTATCTCCCTTTACTGCCAGGACCTTCTGTTCACTGAAAATTGCATTCTCAGTGCAAAACTCCATTTTCTATAGATCTGCCACTGTAGAAGTCAGTATTTTGGTAAACTGATTTCTATCTAACAATAAACTTTCATTTTGCAACTAATATTCGGGAATGAGTGAATTCTTTCATTCCTAAAACCTGTGGCCAATTTATAAGAGATTCTTAACAACTCTCTTATAGGCACTAATTTAGACCACTCAAACAGCATCATTTCTAGGTTGTCAAATTCATTTTCAATAAACTTAATTCCAATTAATTCAAATTTGTCTTAAATAATTTAGAGGAATTTATAATACCTAGACTTTTATACTATACCATTTAGGCAAATAGAGGAGGGGAAAATGCATAAAGGACATTCAGAAAAACAGAAATTATATGTCTTTAATTATAGATTGATAGTGTCCAAGACTGATAAGAAACATAGTAGTCTTATGAAGTCAGTAAGCATTTATTAAGTGCTTCTTGTGTGCCAAAGCACTGTTCCGAGTGTTACAGATGTGAAAAAAGGCAAAAACAGACCCTCCCCTACAGGAGAACACAGTCTAATGGGAGAGACAATATGTAAATAACGATGGCTAAATTATATATATATATATAATTTTACATATAATATATATATATAATATAATTATATATATGTATTATATATTATATATATATATATAAGAAAGACTTCTTACAAAAGGTGAAATTTTGAATGAATCCTGAAGTAAGCCAGGGAAAGCAGGAGGCAGGGAGAAGGAGAGAGAGCATTTCAGACCTGGGTGACAGTCAGTAAAAAAATTCAGATTAAAAAGATGGAGCGTCTTATGCTAGGCAGTGCTATTGGTGAAGAGTTTGTGGAAGAGATTAAGATATAAATAATCCTGGAAAAGTAGGAAGGAGTCATTTTATGAAACATTTAAAAAACAAAAGAGAAGATTTTAAAGTTTTGATTTTGGGAGATGATAGGAGCCATGGGAGTTATTGAAGAGAGAGTATTTGTCCTTCATTTTCAAAAAGGACATCACTATGTTAAAATTGAGTTACAGTGTGGCATACTGTGGCTAATCAGACTGATGAGATTAGATTCAGGAACCCAAAATGATGAGATTAGGGTTCCTGGTGGTCAGGGAGTTAAATGATGAGGTTAGTGGCAGGTTCCGGGTTTCGGTAACCAAATGAAGAGGTTTGGCTCCCCTAAATCCCCTTGGGATTTGGCACAGGATAGGGAGTTTTGGGAACCCCCTTCTGGCAGCATAGAGATCCTGCATAAAGGAATTTACGAACCCGAAAAGCTAGACTGATAAAAAGAAGTTTATTATTGGCATTGGGAAGTCAGCCTTTGCTGTGAATGAATAGAAAGGATGAATTCCTTAATGGTAAGTTCCCGACAGGGGAGTAAAGTAGTGGAGGTGTCCTGGAAGAGAGATAGAGAATTTCTAGCAGAGAAATCCTGACAGAGAAGTATAAAGTTTTATTAAAGAAGTAGGTGAGGAAGATAAAGAGAGGGTAACACTGAAAGAGAATATTATTACAGTGGGCAGAGGTTTCCTTGGCAGAGCATGGCAGAGCATGGCATGTTAGATCCTTTGCAAGGACTGAACTTAAAATTGGCTCATTTTATAAACCTTGGCTACAAGCTGGGGGTTGCTCTTGATGGGGGGCTGGTCAGTACAGCTTGAGCTAGAATTGAATAGAATTGAATGAGTCTTTCTTTAATTCAGTAGGGTTGGAATTCTCCAGCTCTGGACTCAACTAGTCCCATCTAGATAACAGAATGAAGCTGTTTGTCCTTGGGCAGGGTCTTTTACAGAAGCCAGGATTTGAGGAGAATTTGTCCTTCAAGAAGTTTCAAGTGCTTTACCTCATGGCTCATTCCCAAAGTCAGAGAGAGAGTTTCAGGGCTCCCCTCATCAAGACCACTATGAGATTGGAATGCTCTGCCACAGGTTGGACACAAATAGTTTCATATGAACATTTGGGGCAGTTTCTCTAATTTTGCATATTTTGCATTTCCTTTGTGCTAATTCAATTCTGCTTTGCTCCTAAAATACAGAACCTTTTCTGATGAGGGTATGCCATGCTGGATGGTCCTGTGCCAGTATCTCCCATGTCACACAATCAATTCTTTAGAGATGCTTTTGGCATCCAACAATGTGGCCAGCCCAACAGATATATGCTCTCTGAACTGAAATCAGATTTCTTGGCAGTTTAGTTCAAGAAAGGACCTCAGTGTCTGATATCCTGCCAGGTGATTTTCAGAATCCTCCTAAGACAATTCAAATGGAAGCAATTCTGTTTCCTGGCATGAAGTTGGTATACTGTCCAAGTTTCACAGGAATATGACAATGAGGTTAGCACAATGGTTCTGGAAACCTTCAGGTCGGTAGTCAGTCTAATACCACTTCTCTCCAACACTTTTCTTTGAAGCTTCCCAAACTCTGGCAATGCATATGTCAATCTCATTATCAATGTGGACATCCCTGGAAATTATACTGCTGGAGTGACATGGTTAGACATGTATTTTAGGCAGTTCATCTAGATAGTTTAGTAAAAGATGAACTATAGAGTTAGGAGAGACTTGAGTTAGACAGAACAACCAGAAGACTATACTTTAGGTGTGAGGTTACAAGGCTTGCACCAGGGTGGTTTCATTGTCTGGGAGAAAAGGGGGTGTATGAGAGAAATGTTGCCAAATTAGAAGAGATAGAATTTAATTACAGTTTGGAAATGTGATGATGGGACAGAGTGAGGAGTTAAGGATGACATGACACCTAGGTTGTGGTCCTGGATGATTAGGAGAGTAATGGTACTCTCTATAGACATGTTGAAATTAGGAAGAATGATAGGTTTTAACTTAGTGAATTAATAAATATTTATTGATTGTCTACTATGTGTCAGATGTTATACTAAGGGTTATACAGAATGAAACAATCAAGTTTCAAAGAGCTTACATTCTAATAGAGGACACAAGTAGTACATTTAAAATATACAAACATGAAGATAAAGTGAATATATTTGTGACTAGCCAGTACAAAGATACAAAGATAAAAGTTTTCTTTGAACAAAAACTTCAAATTTATATTAGAGGCAGTTCCTAGTTATCAAATGCTCTGTATTCCAGAAGTTTGATAATTTGGACACCTTTAATATAGAGGTGGTATTCTTTTTTTTCTCTCTTCTATATATTTTAAAAATTATGTGCAAAGCACTTTTTAACATTCACTTATGAAACATTTTGAGTTAACAATTCTCTTCTTTCCTCTTTCTCCTCCCTCCCCCTAAGAGAGCAAGTAGTTTGAGATCATTTATATATGTGCAGGCATATGAAATATATTTCCATGTTAGTCATGTTGCAAAATAAAATAAAGAAAAAACCCACAAACAAGAAAAAAAACCAACCCAATATGCTTTGATTTGTATTCAGACATTCATCAGTTCTTTCTCTGGAGGTGGATTGCATTTTTTTATTATAAGCTATTCAGAATTGTCTAGTAAGATTTTTTTTTTAATTTCTGAGAATAGATGTCATTCACAGTTGGTCATTGTACCCTATTGTTACTGTGCATGATATTTTCTTGGTTCTGTTCATTGCACTTTGTGTGAAACCTTATCTAGTCCAATCTATAGCTGAAATGAACCCACATTGGAATATATGCTTAAAGACTTCCAATGAGGGGGAAATCCATGACCTCTTGAAGAAGTTTATTCCATCTTTTCAATTCAATTTAATTCAGTTCCTTTCAATTCAATAAGCATCAATTGAGCACTTAATATATACTATGTGCTGTATATATCAGCACAGAAAAAGAAATACTTCTTGCCAACAAGAAGCTTAGAATCTATTGAAAGGAACACATGCTCTTAGAATTAAACACAAAATATATACAAAGTAATATTTTTCAGGAGGATAAAAGTCTGGTGTGAAGGACAATAGTGTAATAGTGTAAAAGGACAGAATGGACAATTAGAGTTTAGTGGGAGAGGGATTCCAGAGACATAAGGCATACATTAGTGGATAAGCGGGACAAGAGAATTATCTTTAGAGAAGGGAACTTTGGCTTGGGCAACATTGTATTGTCACACCCTTCAAAGAAACAGTGGTATTATTGACTTGGGACCGATTCCCTGAGCAAGAGTCAAAAAATATTTGCACTGAGTTGAAAGAAGTGGGGGAGGAAATGTACATGCTTCACTTGGCAGGGAAAATGAGAATAATCTGTCTTGTTCAAGGAAGAGTTTGGGAGGTTGGAAGAACCCTGGGGTCTGGTAAGGCATCTGTGAAGTAGTCACCCTCCTATCACTTTTGGAGAGTTCTAATATTAGGACTTTTTCCTGACATTAAGGATGAATTTGCCTTTTTGAAAATTTGCCTCTGATTGCTTTTGGTTCTGTCTTTTTGGATCATTTTAAAAACAATATTAGCAACAATATTCTAATCCCTCTTCTACAAGGTAATATGTAAAATACCTGAAGATAGCTATCAAGTTCCCCCCACCCCAAGCTATATATATATCTCCAGTTTCTTCAAATGATCCTCACACTATATAGACTGAACATATTTCATTATCGTGGTTTCTTTCCTCTGGATTCTTTCCATTTTTATCCATATCCTTCTTAAACTATGAAAATCAGAATTCAACACAGTATCCAAGATTTGGTTGAACAAATACATAATGACTACTCTCTCTGTATTCTTGGAAGTTGTACATCTCATCTTCAATTTCTTGAATTTTATGAATGTGTATCTGCAGATATCTGCAGAAGATATAGAGATTGAAAACTTTAATCCTGAAGCCAAAGGTCAAATTGCATTAATGGATGAAAGAAATATTTACCTTGGTCTCTTCCAGGAAAACCATGTTGAGTATAGTGGTATTGAGGATAAAACTGTGGCTGATATGTTTAGATACTGCCATCCTAATATCAAAATTAAAATTTTAAAGTTTAAATCTTGTACAACAAGATTAAATTGTACATCTCAATGCAGACCAAGACTACATTAGCTCCTATGGCTGACATATCACATTGCTGTCTGTGGTAGGCCCATAATCAACAGATCTCTTGCAAATTGTTGTCTACCTATGCCTTTTCTAGTCTTATTTTATTTATTTTTTTTTGGGACATGTTATACTGTCTAGAGTCAGCCTAATGCTCTAGTCTGTAAAGATCTTTTTTGGATCCTGATTAAATGTTCACTAACTACTTCCTTAATGGTCCATTCTAATATTTACCCAGAAACTTCTGGATTATTTGTAGATTATATTCTCTCCTCTTTCTTGAAAATAGGGACATTTTATTCTCTTAGTCTTTTGATATCTCTCTCAATCACCATTTTATTTCAATGGCATTTACAATGGCTCATTGAGCACATCTATAGCATCTCTCAGGACCTAGTAAGATATTCCTTAGGTTCAATGATTTGAACTCATCAAAATTAACTCCATGTTTGTACTATCTCCTTACTTGTCTTTGGGTATCAGCTCCTGATTTGTCCTTTTTGTTTCATCACTTCCAGTTCAAAAGTAATTTTTGAGAAGATAGGAAGAAATCAAGTCATTCCAAGAGACATAGGTAATCAAGGAGCATGTGGGTCAGCCTGTGCCAAACGATAGATACAGTAAATATAGTGCTTTGTAAAAGAAACAAGGAACAGCTCAGGATCAACCTTCAGCCTTTTCTTGCTTCCCCTACCTGCTAGTGTCCTCTCAAAAATACCTTGTATCCCCTTTTATATGTGTGTGTTTTTTTTTTAATGTCTTTGTATATTTGTGTTGTCTCTGTTAGAATATAAGCTCCTTGGAGATAGGGATGATTTTACTTTTGTCTTTGTATACTCAGCATAATGCCTAGCACATATTACATACTTAATAAATGCTTGTTTATTGATTGATTAATTGCATTACATGTTACATTTGTTTAGTCATTTTCCAGTCCAGAACTCATTTTCTTTCCAGATTTTTTTTCCTTTTATGAATGATTTGCCCCATCTGCACATGTCGTGTGATGTGTTTGTGCATGTGTGTGACTGTGTGTGTGGGAGAATAGTTGTATTAAGCATATAGGATTACAAGGACATCTAGTCAAGATAGGGTTGAGGAAATCCCAGAAAGGAGCCTAAGTTCAAGGAAATTGGGCTAGGGTTGTAAAGAACAGAGGATAAACTAGTTCAGAGAATTTAGATGGAGGTTAGAAAAAAGCATTGGAGTTACTCTTCTTGCAGTTATCTGTAACCAAGAGGATGGACCTGGACTCAGAGAGAAAAGGACATCATATTTCCTGTGAATAAGGAGGCTAAAAAAGTAGCTCAGCTTTGGACTGAGTGGAAAATAAGAATAAATTAGGTAGCAAAGGAATGACCCAAAGGATTGTATTACAGAAGGAATCAGGATACCAGAGTTAGAGCTGGAAAAGTCTGAGTGATATTTTAAGTGTTATCAGTCTAATTAAGTAATGTGAGATGATAAACCTGTAACTTACCTATTCAGAAGATATCTTGCCACTGAAATTCCCGCATTTTGAAGTAAAATATTTAGAATTTTTAAATGGCTTGATTATATATATTGTCCTTCAATAGATAGTATTATTTAGTATTAGGGATAAGTGGGGGTGGGATTTGTGTGGAATGTCAGGAAAAGTCAAATTAGAAGACTGTTAGGGTAATAATCCTTTAGGAAAATCACCCCTGCCCCAACCAGTGGTGGCTGTAGAAAGTTGCCCAATACAGCAGTTGTGTTTGATCTTTATGTGATCTTGGGCAAATAATTTCATGTCTCTGATCCTCAGTTTACTTCTGTGTAATGTGTAATGAAACACATTAAATGGCTCCTTCATCTCACTGAATTTTTTACATGATATCAAAATGTCATTTCTATTCAGTGAGTGTAAAGTTCTGAATTTTTTGAATTTTATAAATATGTATCTGCAGATATCTGCAGAAGATATAGAGACTGAAAACTTTAATCCTGAATCCAAAGGTCAAATTGCATTAATGGATGAAAGAAATATTTACTTTGGTCTCTTCCAGGAAAAACATGTTGAGTATAGTGGTATTGAAAATAAAACTGTGGCTGATATGTTTAGATACTGCCATCCTAATATCAAAATTAAAATTTTAAAGTTTCTTTAAATCAAAGAACATCTATGAAAAACCTGCCTTCAATAAACAAATCTGAAAAGTATCCTAACAAATCTAAAAAGTGCTAAGAAAATGCAAGGTCATCATTCTAAGGCAGCTATAGAAAGATGAATACATTCTTACCAAAAAGAGGACGAAGAGTGATAGACATTCTTAGAACACATAGTAATAGGTTTAAAAAAACCCCACAGAAATATTTTTGGGACAAGCAGAAATTGTTTCACTATTTAATTGCTTAAAAATATTCTGAATTAATAAATATTTCTATATGCTTAAAATGTTAGAAGCAAAGTTAATATTTGCATATGATTAGGATAGAAAAAGGGAATTGCATATGAAATTGTCAATATTATATACAATTTACTTTTCTTTTAAGATGTCTTTTAAAACTATCTTGCTTGTCTATGATTCCTTTTGGTCTTCTATTTTCAATTGTGTATTCAAAAAATGTTTCAAAACCCTCTTTTATTTCTTTTCCTTTCCTTTAAAAAAAGTAACAATTCTATGTCCTCCAACCTCCCACTTCTTCAAATCTCATTGAAAAATAAATCTTTAAGATTTTTGCCTAGTCATGCAAAGTAGATTATTATATTGGCCATGCCATTTTATGTTGTATCTACATTTTCCTTTTTCTTTTCTGTCTGGAAGTGGAGAGCATGCATCATTATCAGTCCTTTGGAGTTATGTTTGGTCATTGCATTGATCATACTTTTTAAGTTTTTGAAAGCTGATAAGTATTTATAAAATTGTTATTGTATACATTATTCTTTTTTATTCTGCTCACTTTATACCAGATCATACAAGTCTTCCAAGTTTTTCTGAAACCATCCCTATTTTCTATAATGCAACATTATTATTCCATTACATACTTTGTTCCTCCATTCCCTAGTTGATGGACACTTCCTTAGTTTGTACATATGGTCCTTTTCTACTTTCTTTGATCTCTTTGGGGTATTGACTTGGTAGTATTGATGGGTCAAAGGGAATGTGAAGGTTAATGGTTTTTTTTTTTTTAATATAGTTCTAAATTGCTTTCCAGAATGACTGAACCAGTTAATAGCTCCATCAACAACATAATTTTATATATTTTTAATACCCCTCTAAATAGTTGTCATCATTGTTTTTCTTATGTATGTAATCAAGTAATTTTAATTTGCATTATCTAAATATTAGTAATTTGGGTTTTTTATATGGTTGTTGATAATAGCATTCCTTTGAAATCCACCAGTTTATAGCCCTTGATCATATATCTGTTGGAGAAAGGCTCTTGTTTTTATAACTTTAAATATGTTCCTAAAGTTTATGTATCTTAGATAGTAAATCTTTATCAGAAAAACTTGCTGCAAAGATTTCTCCATCTCCCTCCTCCAGTAACTGCAATTTCTTTTTCTTTTTTAATTAATTTTTTATTTTCTAATTTTAACAGTATTTGTTTTATTTGTGTAAAAGCTTTAAAATTTTATATGATGAAAATTGTTCTTTTTTTTTTTTTAATTCTCTTTGATCCTTGTTTGGTTGTGAATTTTTACCTGTACTTCTCTTATTTTTGAACTTTTTTTTTGTAAGTTTTATCTATTTAGAACTTACCTTTGTATTATATTTCCTAAGCATTTTCAAAGCCTGATAACAGATACACACATTGGACTTCTAAAATGTAATTAAAATAGTTTAGCTCTTGGATTAAGCATTTGAAAAAATTGCAATCCAAGAATGGAATCCAAAGTCTCTCTATGCATTACAACAACATAAACTTAGACAATGATAGGTTGACAAGAGAAATGCAAAAGAAGTGGTTGATTATAGATTTGTTTATGGAAGTGGAGATATAATGGGATATAATAGCATTTCAAAACTTGGTGTTTGCCACCACAGATTACTGAAAGATAATTAAGGAGCCCAGATTTAATGATTTATGTAGATTATTCAAGGAAACAATAAAAATTGCAACACATCCTTAAAGGCTGTGAAAACAATATTAATGTATATTTAGCAAGATATGATATCAGATGCTCATTATCTTTCATAAACTAAGAGATAAATTACCATATTTCAAATATAGTCCTTAAAATATCCTTGAGAACTCAACCACTAAACTGTACTGGAATCAGAGCATTACTACAGGGACTATTGCCCACAATTACCTGAACATAATGTTGATCAATAACTGTTTTCCTGCTTTTTAGAGTCTCTTAAGTTAGGGTGACAAAACATACCATGCTTTCTAGAGCCCCCACTCCAGGGTGATTAAAATATACCTTCCTAGTGGAGAAGTGATGAGGTGGGACTCCTGAGGATAGTGGGAAAATAGAGTCATTTATTTCAAGGGTTTTTCCCTTTTTATAATGTAACAATAACAACACTACACACATGGGACCACATAAACAACTTGCTATTGTATGTACTTTGCCACCTGGTATCACTCTGCTTTAATCTCCACACAGGTTGTCACTGCCCCCTGACTTCTCTGGAAAGCCAGAGCCCTTAGGGGAGATAGGGAGCTGAAGCAGACATTGTTAGCAGGTTCCCTCTGGGCTGAAGGATCTTATACCTCTCCCAGGGTTTCCCCACTGACTGTGATCCTTACATACATATAACAACTTATGAACATTTTTTATACCAAATGCTAATTATTTCTAAGTTGTATGGGACAGAAAAAAATTTCAAAATATTGAGAAGCAACAGAAGAAAATAAAATCCTTTTGGAATAGAATTGAGATACCTATCTCCTCCACATTCTGTAATAGGAGTTAAATTGTACCTAGGATACTTTCAGTGAGTCTACAGCCCAGCTTCTTAAACTGTGGTTTAAGATTCCATATGGTATCTCACAATTGAATGCGGTGATTGCAAGTTATGATTTACTCTCAGTAAATGTTTGATCTGTATACCCATTTTATATAGCTACATACTTTGGGTTACCTAAAACATTTCTTGGGTGAAAGGGGTTGTGAGTAGAAAAACATTTAAGAATTCTTGGTTGTTAGAACAGTACATACAGTTAGGTCAATAGCCATTTCTGAAGTCTTTTATCTCATGATTGCTGTTTGATCATCTGTGCTTAAGGAAAGAAACAGAGCAGAGAAGGTAGTTAGAGGTCCGAGTCCAATACCATCATAATTGCTATTGAACAAATATTGAAAATAAAAATAATGTGTGTGTGTGTGTGCGCGCGCGCGTGTGTGTATATGAGAGAGACAGACAGACAGAGAGACAAATCAGTGAGATAGAGAGAGAGAGAGAGAGAGAGAGAGAGAGGGAGAGAGAGAGAGAGATACACAGAGAGAGGAAACTATAAGTTCTGGAGAAAAGAAAAACAGAAAGACAATCATTCCTTTTATTTTATTTTTACTTTTTAAATTTTATTTTCAGTTCCATTTTCTTTCCTTTTTTTTTTTTCTTCTCCCTAATCCTTGGAGAAAGTAAGAAATATAAAACCCAAAAGAAACTTGAAATCATGTAAAACAAATTACTGCATGAACTATATTCAGAGGAGAAGAAAAAAGGAAAGAAAAGAATGAAAAAATAAAAGTATACTTCAGTCTTCATTCTGAGTCCATTAGCTCTCTGTCTAGTGGTGGATAAGATTTTGCATCATAAACTATTTGGTTCATTGTGTTGATCTGAATTATCAGGAATCATTCCTTTTAATTGAATGAGTTTTCCTGTTTTAGTGATTAATACCCTTTATTTTTAAAAATACATTTTTTATTGATGTGTTTTTTTTTTTAAACATCATTTTAGTTGACTCAGTATCTTTCTGTTTTCAGTTTTCATAGTCACACTATTATAAAATGTGCTGCTATAAATATTTTGGTGTATATGTGAAGTTTTTTTTTTTTTTTTCCCTTTTTAATAGCCTCTTTACAGTATAAGCCCAATAATGGAGCCTCTGGTTTGAAGGCTATGGACATTTTAGTCACTTTATTTGCATACTTCCAAATTGTTTTTTTCTGAGTTGTTAAACCATTTCACAGCTCAAGCAACAATATATTATTATGCTTATAATTCCATAGCTCCTTCAGCATTTATTATTGTTCATATTTTGTCAATTTTGTCAATTTTGCAAAGCTTGAGGTGAAACTTCAGGGTTATTTTGATTTGCATTTTTCTTACTATGTGTAATTTGATGGATCCTTTCATGTGATTATGAATACTTTGTAAATTTTTTTGAGAACTGTTCATATTCTTTGACAAGTTATTTATTGGAGAATGGTTATTGTACGTGTGTGTGTATATATGTGTTGTATTTTAATTTATTTAATATATATTGATTTGCTTGCCATCTAGGGGACGGAGTGAGGGGAAGAAGGAGAAAATCTGAAACACAAAGCTATGCAAGAGTCAATGTTGTCAAATATCCATGCATATGTTTCGAAAACAAAAAGCTTTATTAAAAAAGAAATGTGTATTTAAAAAGTTAATATACATGTATAACCAGAAAAAAAATAAAAATGTATGTGTGTGTGTTTGTGTGTATCTTAGCTACAAAACTTTTATGAGAGAAATATATGTGTGTGTATATATGTGTGTGTGTGTGTGTCTATCATCTCCTCCCTCCCCCATTTATGTAGCACTTCCCTTTTAATTCTAGCCAATACACTATATTTTAGTATTTGCCCTTTGGTGCTGTCATGGGGGCCAAGGAATTGTTGCCATTTTAAAGTAGTATCAAGACTTTTGGTTCTGGCCTACTACTCATACCCTCCTGGAAAGAGCCATAGTAAAAATATCATCCTAAAGGACTTGTTACCAAGAACAATATTTATGTTATCAGAAGAAGATCAACTTTAGGCATGTTTTATGGGATTCTCAGCCACAAATTGGTAGATTTTGTTAGGGAGATTATTTATTTTAAAACTACAACAATAAAAACAACAACAAAACGAAATCAGTGACTTTTGTGCAATTAAAGAGAAATTAAAATCTGTGTATCGGAATGAATAATTATTGCATCTAATTTTCAGCAGACCCAGAAGATTAAAAATATTAATAAATTAAATTCAAAAATGCAATGTTATTTTATGTGTAGTTGGAGTTGTTGTTTATTTATTTATTTTTTTGCTGGGGGGAAGAGAGATAACAAATCTGGGATATGTAACTTGCAAATTGAATTGTCTAAGACCTGCTGTGATGTTTCAGAACTCCCCTTTTAAAAAAATGGACATCAATACAAGAAGCACACATACTGTGTTCTTTAGAAGAATGGATTAGTTCAAAAGTTGTCCTAGGGATCATGCTGATTTTTCTATTCAAAAACATTCCAAACACTTACCCCTCTAGATGTCTTTTTTTTCTAACTGCAACCTTTGAACCTCCCCCTCTCCAACCTCTTTTCCATTCACACTGGCTATTCATAAGCATTATAATATATATGTGATTAATTGACTAGAAGACACCTTTCCTTGCACAAAGCAGTGGATGTTTAATAATGGTACTTGATTATTATTCACAAGATGGAAATAGTTTTGAAGAATTTCACCTTTATCTATAGTAGATCTGTTCTTAAACACTCCTAAAAATGCGGATATTAGTTTTTTTTGCTTCCTCCAGGGAAAACATTTTTATTAATATATTCTAGTATTACACAAAATACAAGTTTTTCAAATTCAATACTTCCTGGTGGAATTTTAGACCTTGCTCACTGTTGGCTAGATGGTTCTTAGCAAGTCACTTAATTTCTCATTCTCAGTTTCTTAATTTCCAAAATGGAAGGTGATTACAATATCTACTATACAGAATTGTGAGGATTAAAAAAGATAATACTTGTAACTATGTGCTTGTTTACTATTCTTATTTTTATTCTTCATACAATTTTTTTATTTTAATTTGAAATTTTCTGAAGCAATTGGTTTCAATGAGATGTTAAAGAGAATTACAAATGGAAATAGTATTTTAAAAGCTAGAACAGATTTTCATAAATGCCTGGTTCTGAGTTTTATGTGGGTCTTTGCTAATTTTTAGTTTTTAACCATTTTAAAAGAGTGGACAGACAACTATTTTGGGTTTGTGAATGAATTGTGTTCCAATTTGCTGTTGGCACATATTAGAAGTGTCCCCTGTTAAGTCATTTAACCACTCAGTGCTCTAGGTAATTCCCTGATTATATAGTTGCAGAAAAGAGGAAAAGTTATTGAGTGATAATTTATAATGATTTTCTTTTACTAATAAAGTTCCAGGCCAAATCCCTCTTCCTGTCCCTTTTCAACTTCTTAGTGACCCTGAAAAGCAAATTGCTGAAATATTTTCATTACTTTATTTCAGAAGATGTCTGTTGTCTCTGTGATGTCAAACTGCTAAATTGTGTCCAGCTGTCCCTTCACATGGAACACATAGAGCTCACTTATACTTTCTACTGGATGTTCTAGCATCCACTGATCTTTCTAATACTGAATAAATATTCTTTAGTAATAGAAATGAGACACAAAGTAGTTGTCTCAATCTCAAAATTATGGTTAGAGATTTTTAGTGTTTAAATGGAATGTTATATTTCTGTTAAAGTTTGTAATGGAATAATTCAAATTCTGTTCTATTGGAAAGAAAGATTAATCTCCACTTATAGGTAGTGTCAGAATGAAAGGATGGAGAAATCCTGGCTAAATTTTCTCTTCATTAGCAGTTGTCTCTTGAAAAACTCAAGCATTTTGGTGAGATAATTGAATGCACTTTGTGATTTAGTGCCAATTTTAAATGTGGCTGAATTCCAGTCTTTTGGCTTTAGAACTCTTCTTTTAAACTATTATTATCATTAGTTTGGAAAAGGAAAGGAATGTGTTATTTCTACCTCCTTTAAAAAAAAAATGTGGTTTCCTTTCACTTTTCCTGTCAGCTGTCAGCTTTAAATGGACATTTCAAGTTTTCTTTGACTTATATAGAAATAAAGGCCAAATGATGAAGGTTGGTAGCAACTAATTGTAGTTTTTTTTATTAATTATCCCCAAGCAATCTCAAGTTCTAATATAGAAATCTAAAAATATAAGAAAAAGAGATGGTTTTTCCTGTATTTAAGTATATTGATTCCTTAAACAGTCAGTAGATTTCTTTAAAAAAAAAATAGAACTGAGTTAAAGATGTTCATTCTTTGTTGTCTTTACCCATTTTAATAACACTAATAATTGACTCTAAGAAGGCAGTTTATTTGATTGTATTCTCTAAAAATTCTTGGGGAAAAGAAATCTCACTAACCCCATATACAAATGGTAAAAGAATGACATAAAGCAAAAGACCTCGTCTTTTCCAGATTATACTTCTGATTTTCCAGACATTCTTTCCCATGCCATAGAAACCTTATACTAGAAGTTCACTTCACCTGGATTTCTCACACTGGTGCCTTCTGTCTCTGCATTTTTGACTGTGATTGACTGTCTGGTTCTTTCTAGCACTTGCATTTTGAATAAAACTTTTAGATTAGTGAACTCTTCAGGTTATGCTGATGACTCTCTAGATTTTGTCTACTTCCTTTAAAGTTTGTCTTCTTCCAATGAAATATAAATCCCTTAAGGGCAGAGATTCATTTTGCTTGTATTTGTATACTGCCTATACACATATGAATGAACACACACACAAATGTCTGTACGTATAGCATATAGGCAAATAAATCTACAGTATACATATATATACTGTAGATTTATATATCTTTTGTGAACTCAAACTTGTTAAATATATATGCAAATATATATATATATATATATATATATATATATATTCCCCATTCAAAATAAGAAAAAGAACATGGCAAAATGTTATTCTGGCATGAGTTATTTGAAAGAATATGGAGATTTCAGCACCATCAGGTACAGTCTTTCCTTTCCAAATGTCCCATTTGATTCTGGAAAGTAGAAGCATCTTCAGATTTCACTGCTTCTGTGTCCTTCTTGAGGTTATTCAAGACACCATTCTGACTTTGGATCACTGTATCCATAAACCCAATCAGCATGTGTGAAGGCTTTATCCTAGGAATATTATACATTTTGTTTTTTCTTTCTTATTTAATATCTATGAAACATGATTTGGAGGTATCCAAAAAGCAATTGGTGATGTGTGGTTTGACCAGGTTATATGGATCTAGGAATCATCTACATTCATGAATATGAACTCAACTCTTAGGATTGAAGGGAATAATTGAAATAATTTAGTGTTGTCATTTCAATTATATATATTTCATTATTCTTATTGTTCTTTACTAATTTTTATCTTTGGATAAGTGTAGAGAGGCTGAAACTCTGAACCAGACAAGAGAGCACTTAAGGCTACCTGTTCTATGTGAGACAATGGCTCTTTTAGCATATATTTGGATTGTGGTTCTCCTCACCATTGGTGCTTGCTGAATGTTTGTAGTAAAATTATCTTAGGCAAGGATTGGAGGGCGGAGGGAGAGAAGTGAGAAAGACTTGGTGGCAGGAAGAGGAGGAGAGAGGCTGGAGATGCCAGACTCCAGGATCCAGGATATATCTTTGGCAAGTCGCATGGCAGCTTTTCTGCCTCCTTCATTTCTCCCCCTAAAGACCAAGGACTTTGGTTTATCCTGACTCTGGCTGACCCTGAGGCCCCCCAGGGAGCTAGCCCATACTTTGTAGATAAGTTGCTACTCTCCATAGTTATGTATATGGCGTTGATTCAGAGATAACTCTCCACATCAAAAACAAGTCTTTTCCTGTCAGTTAAAATGTTACATTTTACTGTTTATGAAATTATTCAGTCTTCCGCCTCTAATTCATTTTTTTAAGCAGAGTATTCATATTATCAAGGCATTACACTTCTTTGAATTCTCTAAAACATCCTTCTTTCTAAATTGTTTGCCTATTTATTTCTTCCTATTCTCTTTTCATTATCTTTGCCCTGAAGTCACCAAGTATCAGAGTATTTATTGATTTTCAGAGGTCTGACCAAAGCTTTTGGCATACCTAAATGGCATGATGGATAGAGGATTGGTCCCAGAGTTAGGAAAACCCGAGTTCAGATGTGACTTTGAGCACTTATTAGCTGGGTGATCCTTGGCAAGTCAGTTAATCCATTTCCCTCCATTTTCTTATCTGTAAAATGACCCAGAAAATGAAATGGCAGACTATTCTACTATCATTGTCAAGAAAACCCTAATTTAAGTCATAGTCAAAAGAACTGAAATGACTAAACAACAGCATCATTATGGTCTTTATAAAATTCTTCTATAACTCACTCCTTAGTGAATGAGTTTAATGTGTAAAATGTAATTAATTTTATAGTGGTCTTTTTGCAGTTATTATTAGGACTGTGATACATGACAATCAAGTGTCACACAAAATGTGTTTCTTTTTGATTTTGGAGGTGCAACTCCCTCTCCCTCACACCAACTCTTAACTTTACTTCTCCAAGGAGTACTTGTGAACTGTCCTTTAATTTATTTATAACTTTTCCCTCTGATTTTACTTATGGAAAATGAGATTAATATTATTTAGCTTCTCTAGCTATATGCCAATTTGTTTGTCTTTGGACAAAGATTTCACAAGTCACAAAGATTTAGTCTGACAAGTCAAATGAAGTTTAATTGATAATCTAAAACTTCAATTCTTAGTATCCTCCATTCATTTTCTCATCACTGTTACACCATCAGAGAAATAGAATGCTGTTGGACAGGACAAAGGGTTCCCCCACTTGTACCATGACCACAATTACCAATTTATCACCAAGTGGTGATTCTCTCAATATTTAGTTAGCTCATTTTCAGAAAGATTTGTTCGCTTTCTAGGACCACACTCAAGCTTCTTCTGCATGGTAGAATCTTCTAGAGTTTACTAAATAGCTTTTGAAAATCCAATATTACCTATCTTTTATATGAAACATCAGAGAAGGAAGTTGTAGGAAACTCACTTTTTATCCATCTTATAATGCTCATATCAAATAATGCTGCTCTTATAAAGTATTTCCTAGGCTAAAGTCCAAGAAAAATTGACATTTGTGTACTCCCTTTTTAAAAGGAAACAAAGTATAAAGTAGAATAATAATATGTTGTAGAACAGGAAGAGTTTTCTCTTCCCCAAGTTTGACAAGTTTCCCTTTAGATTTATAAACTTATTTCCCTCTATCTGTATCCCCATCCACCTGCCATTCAGCCAAATATTTTCTAATGTATTTATGATGTAACATTGATCATTATTATAACAAATTAATTGTATTTACATCTTCTCCCTTTAATTGATTGTAAGCTCCACGAGTGCAGTTTAGAGCATTATTTAAATGTCCTATCTTTTTCAGTGAGTTTCAGTTATTTCGATAATGAGAGAATGGTAATTGGGGCTAACTTTGTTGTCATTCTCTACTTTTTAAAAATATTTTCCCCCCATTACATTTAAAACAGTTACTTAGAACTACTCTTAAAAAAAAAAAAAAAAAAAAACCTCAAGACAAATAAAGTTGTGAGAGAGACAGAAACACAGAATGAGAGAGAGAGAGAGTGCTTCAATTTGTATTCAGACACAATTCTTTCTCTGAGTCTGGAAAGAATTTTTCACAAGTCCTAAAGAGTAGTCATGAATCATTTATTGCCACATTGCTATTACTTTGGACATAGTACATTTTGCTTTGCTTGTATTCATGGAGCCTCTGAGAAGAGAGATACTATAAATATTTTTATGCATTTAGATTCTTTTCCTTTTTAAAAAATTTCTTTTGGGATTCATGCTGAGGAGTGATATTATTAGGTCAAAGATATGCATAATTTTATACCCATTGGGCATAGTTTAAATCTTTTAATCATTTATCTATTGGGACATAGCTCTTATTTTCTATAAATTTAACTCAGTTCCCTATATGTTAGAGAAATGAGACTTTATCAGAGAAACTTGCTTTAAATTTTTTTAAATTACTATTGCTAACTGTATTTTCCCTTATTTATTCTATTTTCTCTTTACTTTTACCCTGTCCTTCCTCAAAAGTGTTTTGATACTGACCACTCTGTCCCCAATATGCCCTCTTTTCTCACTCTCTCCCCTTCTTATATCCCCTTCCCCTCCTAGTTTTCTACAGAATAGGAGTGGGTAATTATTTTCTCTTTGAGTCAATTCTGATGAGAGTAAGGTTCTTTACTCATCTTTTCCTCCTCCTCTTCCACTCTACTTTAAAAGCTTTTTCTTGCTTCTTTTATAGCAGATAATTTACAGTATTCCACTTCTCTTTTTCCTCTTTTCCCCACATCCTTCTTTCACCCCTTAATTTTATTTTTTTTAGATAGTATCACTTCATATTCAACTCACACTTGTGTCCTCTGTTTATAGATACTTCTTCTGTCATCATAATGAGAAAGTTTGTGACATATTTAACATGTATAGGACTGCTTGCCATCTAGGGAAGGGAATGGAGGGAGGGAGGAAAAATCAGAACAGAAGTGAGTGCAAGGGATAATGTTGTAAAAAATTACCCTGTCATGGATTCTGTCAATAAAAAGTTATTTAAAAAAATGAGAAAGTTCTAAAGAATGACATCCTCTTTAAGTCCCTTATGATGTGACTTTCCTGATTATTTTCTTATGCTTCTTCTGAGTCCTGTATTTTAAAATCAAATTTTCTATTCAGCTGTTCTTTTCATCACAAATGCTTAAAAATCCTGTATTTCAATGAATTTACACCTTTCACCTGAAGGATTACACTTGGTTTTGTTGGGTAGGTAATTCTTGCTTGTGATTCTAGCTCCGTTGCTCTTTGAAATATCTTATTTTAAACCCTCCAACCCTTTAATATAGAATCTCGTAAATCTTGTGTTACCCTGACTGTGGCTTCATTTACATTTGCATTGGAATTTTTTTTTTTTGGATGCTTACAATATTTTCTCCTTGACCTGGGAATTCCAGAATTTGATTATAATATTCCTGTGAATTTTCATTTTGTGATCTCTTTCAGTAGGTGATTGGTATATTCTTTCAATTTCTAACCAGAGGTTGTAGACTATCAAGACAATTTTCCTTGACAATTTCTGTCCAGGCTCATTTTTTGTTTATCATGACTTTCAGGTAGACCAATAATTTTAAAATTATCTCTCCTGGATCTATTTTCTAGGTCAGTTGTTTTACCAATGAGATATTTTACTTTTCCCCCTAATTTTCATTCATTTGGTTTTGCTTTATTGTATCTTGATTTCTCATAAAATCATTAGCTTCCATTTGTTCAATTCTAATTTTTAAGAAATTCTTTTTTCCCAGTGAGCTTTTGTATCTCCTTTCCCAGTTGGGAAATTTTGCTTTTTAAGGCATTCTTCTCCTCATTAGCTTTTTGCAGTTCTTTTTGCACCACTCTCAATTCTCTTCCTAATTTTTCCCCTATAGCTCTTATTTGATTTTCAAAATCTCTTTTGAGCTCTTCCATAGCCTGAGACCAATTCTCATTTTTTTTTGGATATAGGAACTTTGACTTTATCTTCTTCTCAGTGTGTGTTTTGATATTCCTTTTTGCCAATCATACCTTGTGTGGTCAGAATCTTTTTCTGTTGCCTGCTCATTTTCCTAGCCTGTTACTTGGTTTTTAATTCTTTGTTAAAGTAGACTTTGTTTCCAGGGGGGGAAGGTGCAGTTTTGTGCAGCTGTTTCAGAGATGCTACTAGTGACTTGACCTCAAGAACTCTTTTCTGCCCTGGAACTGTTAGGGATGTCACTCCCCATCTATAGCTGTAAGATCTCGTATGCAAAAGCATCAGAGTCCTTCATCAGTGCTAGGAAAAAAATAACTCCTATGAGCTGAGGGAAACTGCCCATCTATTCCTGATATACTGGTTTCCCAAATCCCTCTCATCCTATTGACAAATCTTTCCTGCTGAATTTCCAAGTAATCTTTGGTGTCTCTGGGCTGAGGGGTCTAGAAACTGTCAATGCTGCTGACGATTGAAAGGTCCTTAAGCACATTCCTGCTTGCTGGCATTAGTGCCTGGGCTGGAGCCAAGGTCAGGACTGAGTTAGTACTGCCTGCACTGGGACTATGTGCTGGGTTTCAGAACTTTGCTGCCAACCTTCTAAGTCGTCATCAGCTGGAAAATTGTTCTAGTCGATCTTTTTGCATGTTCTATTACCACCCAAAAAAAAGTCATTATTTAAAGGAAGTTGGAGTGATTTGGGGGGAGAGTGTGGTAAGTTTCTGCCTTTACTCTGTCATCTTGGCTTCACCTCCCTAGTTTTTACTCTTCCTCCAACATGGCACTCTCTCTCCCTTCCTCTATGACTTTATGTTTACTGTCACCCATGCTTGGAATGCTCTCTCCTTCTTGCCTATCTTTTATACAAATCTTTAAATTTTGTTATTTCACTAAAATTTCAGCATTTTGAGAGTACTGTATGGAATATATATACATAGGAATATATAGAAAGATATGTTTTCCTAGAAACTAGAACAATGCCTTAATATATACTTATTGTTTTGGTTTATTAAAAATGAGGCCCAAGTTGGTGGTTTGTTACTCATATGAACCTAAGCTTCTATTATTGGTAATAACCCCATGAGTTCTTTTACAACCTATCAACATTATTAGAAAAACAGGCCAAAGTATGTGACCTCCTAACCATGGATGAGTGACATTATCTTTACAAAGAATATTGACTGGTAAGAAAGCTTTCAAGATAATCATTATATATGGCTTCTAGATATTTCCCGTTACTTTTATAATGAATAGCATAGATCTGTTTTGTTTTCTTTTGTTGTTTCTTTTATGTTGTGTGGAATTGAATTTAGTATGTTTTGTTCTGCTGCCTGTCTGAAACCTTATTGAAATAATGGGGTATTTTCAGAATTGTAGTTTTTATACCATCTTCTAATAGTTATGTCTCATATGATTTATGTTATTTTTTCCTCTATTTTCTCCTTTTTAGTCATTGAGTCTATGAGTATTTTTTTATGCTTTGAGTACTTATCTTTCGGTTAATTGTGATTTTTGTTATTGATGAGTTCTACACTGATAGAATTATCTAATAAGATTAGAGGTTCTTTCAGGAAAGGAACCTTATTTAGATTTTTGTCTTGCCCAGGTCTAGTATGGTGCATTGCTCATAATTATAAGTATCATGGAATACTGGAAAAGAAATAACCCTAAAAAATCTGGGATCTAATCTTGTCTCTAACACTGAACTGGTATCACTTTCTTGATCAAGTTAGTGGAATTCTCTGAGCTAAACATCTGTAAAATGGGATAATAATAACTATAATATTTCATTGGGTTACAAAATAAAATGCTTTCAAGCCTTTAAGGTAAAATAAAGCTGGGAATTATTTTCTCCACTATTCCACAAAGTTTATCAGGGACTGTTTCTTATCTAAACTTTATACCTCTCCCAAAGGCATGGAAAAGTCAAATGTGTGCTTAATTAATTCAGGGTTTCTTAACTTTTTCCCCAGTATATGGAATGGTTAAGCATAGAGTATATGCTTAATTAATTAAAAAGTTCTTTACTTTTTTGTGTCATATACTCTTTGATGGTTTAGTGAAGGCTATGGATGTCTCAGAATGACCTTAATTAATGTCTCATAAAATAAAATGCTTATGACAATAAAGGAAACGAATGATAACAAAATGCAATTATGAAAATATCTTTAAAAAATTTTCTCAGACATTAGGTTAAAAACTACTGATTTAATGAATGAAATTGCCGAATAAATTGAGGCTAACATTTACTTCCATTTTTTTTCCAAAATTTTACTGGGTAAAAGAATGGATTCTTAAAGGATTTTGTAGTTGTAATTACAATGTTTGTTGGATCATTGAATAAATTAGGGTTCATTTTAACTGTATTTAGGTGTTAAGTTACCAAGAGAAACTTTAATTTAGTTTCTAAATTTTCCCTTTCCTATTTTTCTCTGAATTCCTAAGATAATTGTCTTCCTTTGGACAAAGAAGTATTAAAGTGCATTCTGTTTGAAAATTTGTTTGAAAAATGTCTCAACATTGCTCAGGAAAGTTATCTTTTAATATTAATGGTTAATATCATCTTTATACTTTAGTTTCTCGAATATAACTTGGTGAATTAGCTAGCAAACATTAATATTTGCCTTGTGTCTGGCTTTGTTGGGCATTAATGGAGGAAGTAGTATAGGAGAAGAGATATGAGTGTAGGATCCATGGCTTCTGTCTTCAAGAAATTTACAATCTAGGTAGGGGTTATAAGAGGAAGAAACAGGAAATAATTAGAAATTGATACAATCCAGTGTATAATTTTAAGTGCTAAATTGTATGTTACATACTGGAAACAATGGGAATTCAGAGGAATGAGAAAAGGGTGATGTGGGGGTTTGAAGTTATGATTCATAGTTCACAAAAAAAAAACACTGTAATTGGTGTTATGTGAAACCAAGAACCATTCTTCATATGGATTTTATTTTCAGTAGTTTTATTTGCTTATTAATAGTGACAAACAGGAATTGTTGATTTTGGTTGCAGCAGCCTTTCCTTCTAGAATAGTTCCTAAAACACTACTATAGAATCATTGCAAAATGTACAGTGACTTTTGAACTTCATTTCCTTCCCCTTACCCTATGAGCTCTTAGACATAAATCTACAAGTTTCTGATCTACTAGATTAAAGGTCATTTTCAAGGGTTAAAGAGTTTTACATTGTTACATACTTGGTAGAAAGACTGACAGAGTACTATGCTTAACTTTTCAAAATTAAGGGTACAATAGTTACATAAGACCAATGCAAGTAATAAAGAAAGGACCAATACAGTCTTAAGACCTGAATAGAGATTCATTATAAGTGCTTTTATTTTTTAATTCTTGACATTTTGTGAAAAAATAATTAGAATTTTACCAAACAGCCTCTGAACTTCCTTCCAATTCTAGATAATTAATCATATAATCCATTATAAGTGGAGGGTGAAACTTTCTTCATATAAATCTCAGAATGTTAGGCAAAATATTGTTTTCTTTGGCTATACTTATTTTTTTTTTGGAAGGGGAATAGTGGAAATAGACACACAGAGAGAGAGAGAGAGAGAGAGAGAGAGAGAGAGAGAGAGAGAGAGAGAGAGAGAGAGAGAGAGAGAGAGAGAGCTGACTTTTTTAGTGGAATGTTTCCTGAATATTATTATCTTCAGTATCATGAAAACAACATTTATAGTCCCAGCCAGACTGGTTGACTTCCGGTTCCTAAATTTGACATTCTATCTCCTGCCTGTGCAATATCCTCCCATCAATCCCTGGTGCCTGGCATTCACTCCATAGTCCTTGCTTCCTCTTAAAATTCCTAGCATACCTAGTTCCAGCTTAGCTCCATGTACCTTTCTATGCAAGCTTTTGGGTTCCTATAGTTAATAGTTCACCTGTTGTATATTCCCTACACCTTCCCCCTCCTCTCTCTATTATGAATTCCTTGAAGTCAGACACTTTTTTCATTTCTTATCTTTCTATCAGTGAAGACTTTCACAAGTGGTGCCTTGTATAACATAGACAATTACATGTTAATTTGTTTGAATTGCATAAAGTTCTGACCTCAATATTTATATGTTTTCTGAAGGAAAAATAATAGACCTTTCTCCTCTCCCTTATAGTCATTGTGTTTGAAAAATTGTTATATTTTCTAATGTGGTAATAAATATTATTTTTCAAATTTCTAAGTTCTTCTCTTTTCCAGTGACTACAGTATTCTTATGTAGAAATGATGGATCTCATTTGAGAGCTCTTTTATTTTTCACATGCGCTTGATATATACATTTTCATTTTTTCCCCCTTTTCCTGAAATGGATAATTGACAGGTCATTAGAAAGCACTGTCTTTTTTAAAGGCTGAAGAACACAGGTTCTAAAAGGCTGGGCAGGGATTTGTGCATTGATGTCATAGCTGTCAGAACCATAGATGATTGTAAAGAGGATATTCTCAATTATGTATTATCACAATTGACACTGACACTAATTCACTTTATGTGCTCTTTGTGTAGATAGGATGATGACACACAGCATAATACCAATTTGCTAAAAGAGGTGTCCTTATCAAAATAGTCTATCAAAGACAACCTTAGTTCAGATGACTCTTTTTGAGAGATAAACTTAAATTATACCCCAAAGAAGAATTTTTTAGTAAACAATAGATTTCATTCATATTGTTCAGTGTTTAAAGGCCTACTTGTGTGAGTTTGTTACATGAATTTCCCAGACTCATATGATATCGGAGCTGGGAGGAAGTATTAACTATATCTCTAGGCTTTTGATTTTATGTAATCACTTATCTTTGGATATTTTGTACATTTGCGTGAACTTTTGACATTTTAGTAAATTCTTATTAGATAATCTGCTGTTTGAAGAAGAGTTTTATTTCTTCCTGGGGAATGTTAAAAGTTAAAACATATTCCCTAATTTTTTTTTAAATTGCATCCTGATAGGGGGTAATATAATGATAATGATAATGCCAATAAGAAATGACATTTATATAGAACTTTACTGCAACGCATTTTATATATATATATTGTTTCATTTGAGCTTTCCAGACATCCTGTGAGGGCAGTTATTATAATATAATAATATGTAAGTGAATAAGAAAAGAATAAAAAAGCATCACATAAGATTATATTTTTCTCTGAGAAAGCAGTAACTGGTGGAAGTATTAGGGAAAGTTTTATGGAGAAGGTGGTCTCATGTCCATTTAGATTATAATTATCCTGAGGGCAAACATGGTCTTTTTATGTTTTGCTTTACTTAGTACAGTATTCTGCTCACAGGAGATTATTAAATATTTATTGAATTATTGAAAATGATGAGGAAGTGGAAGCCCACACATCATATACCTAATTAGTGGGACACATAATTATCTAATTATGGGCCTTTGTAGTAACATAATCTTTTTGAATCCCTACACGTCAGGAATTTAAATTAATATGAAAGGTGTCAAGCATTTTTAAATTATATCATAATCTTTTGTAATTAGACAATATGAACAATGGATAATAGCATTAGTTGAGTTTGTGTGGATATTGCCTGTTGAAAGCTTATTTGGTTTGTCGTGGGTGGAACCTATTTTATATGTTCTATCTAAAGATAAACCAATTTTAGATACATTTGAGAAGTTCACTGACATATATTCATAACCATCCTTCATTTTTCTCTGTAGAGTTTATTTAGATTGTATTTCTATAAATTTATTATCATTCAAAGATTTTTAAACAATTCTTTTTTCTCTCCCTTCCTTCCTTCCTTCTTTCCTTCCTTCCTTCCTTCCTTCCTTCCTTCCTTCCTTCCTTACTTCCTTCTCTCTTTCTTTCTTCCATTCTTTCTTTTTTTTCTTTCTTCCATTCTTTCTTTTTCTTCCTTTCTTTCTTTTTCTTTTTCTTTCTTTCTCTTTTCCTCTTCCTCCTTTTCCTCCTCTTCCTCCTCCTTTTCCTCTTCCTCTTCTTCCTCCTCCTCCTTTTCCTCCTCTTCGTCTTCCTCCTTTCTTTTCCTCCTTTTCCTTCTCCCTCTTCTTCTTTCCCCTTCTTTTTCTGTCCTTTTTTTTCCTTCTTCTGTTAATATTTTTGATGCCTCATATAGGAATGAGTTCAAATACACTTCAAAGAAGTTACTGTTTTAATAAGAGAGTTTAAAACTCTTGGTTAAATGGGGTTTGTGTATTATGTAATAATGTATATTTATCTAGTCCTTTCAAATATGTAATCTCATCTTCTGTAGGCCCATTCATGGCCTTTGGGGGACAACTCCAGCATGTTGAGGATACTGTGTACTTCTTCCTATCTTATTTAGTTTTGAATTATACCATGTAACTATATTTTGAAAAGCTTGTTCTTAAATTTTTATGGATCAATGATATATGCCTGAGTAATGGTGGGCTACAGTTCTATTTGTGATAGTGCTCTTGTTTCATAACAGTTTGTTGACTTTTCAAGAATTTTTTGAGGGTTTTTTTATGTACAGGAATTTGTTAAACAAGCTTCTGGTGTATCATTTTGGAGAGTTAATTGTAACATTCATTTTTATGTGATCTGCAATGATAAGTTATGTAGTTCCTTTAAATAATCTTTATTCATTAATAAGTCCTTTTATCACTCTCCTTGAATTCTTTTACTTTGATAATGCCTCCTTCCTTTCTTTTCCTGCCTCCATAATCATCCTTCACCTCTCTCTTACCCCTCCAATCCCCTCCCTACCATCCACCCCTGTCAAGATATGGATGATGGAATGGACTTTAGTGGAATTTTTATTGTTGTTGTTGTCATTGTTATGACCTTTTACACTGAAAAGTGCTCGGAGTGGGAAGGGAAGAGAGCAGAAAATACTATATTTTATACATTTATTTTTTCTATTTGAATACACACACACACACACACACACACACACACTCTAGTGTTATATTTGGACAAGAATTTTCCTTTAAAATTTTCTTTCCCTTTTTTCCCCCCTTTTAAAAATAGCAACCACTTCTCTAAGTCATGTAAAGAGTACACATTTTGTCTGGATCAATGAAAAATATGTATTTAATTTAACAATTATGTACATTTATATATGTACATAAACAGACTGCATGTGGAATGACTATGAAACAAACAGGTTTTAGCCTCTGGCAGTACTCAAAGGACCAGAAGATGTACACTGAATATCTTAAGACAATAAAAATTTTAAGTGCCACAGGGAAGTTAAATTAAGAATCAGAAATGGAAATTTCTCAGATAGAAAGCTTAGTAATATTTAACACAACTTCACAATACCAAAACAAAATACAAAGAAAAAAGGATTAGGTAGTCAGGCTTCATTTACTTAAAAAAAAAATCTCAGAGATGAAGCCACCCAAATGACATCAAAGGTGCTGAGGAAAGGAAGAGGGGGCAGAAGGAGGGGACAAGATGGGTCTGGAATCTAATTTCATTTATTTTAGCAAACTGCTTGTTTTCCCACTTATCAGCATCTCTACATTAGATTTGTTAAATTAAATACATATATTACAAATAAAATGTACATATTATTTAACAATTAAAGGAGAGACCTTCAATGCTTAACACTTTTATTCTGAATCATTCCCATCTATTTTCTATCCATTTCTCTATCACATCTTCTGTACTACAAAGTACAAATTCTTTTGCTATCAGGGGGGAAAAAAACTCCATCATGTCTTTCTTAGCATTTTAGCTCCTTTTTTGAATGCTTTGGGTCAACATTTTATGAATTTATACTTATTCCATTAAATAAATTTCAGTTACTGTGTCTTATTAGAAGCAAAAATCTGTGATTAATAAGAAGTGATTTACTTTCTTGATGAACCTAAAAATGTCTTTGTTGTGATATATAAAAAAAATGGAGACACTGAGACAAAAAACTGGACTATATAAACTCAAATTTATCAGGGTGATGTTTAGGATAGTATTATCCCAGGTTCGACATATTATATGAGCTTGTATTCCTAAAAATAGAGAGTATCCTCCAATTTGTCAGTCTCAGATACTTAACTAGAGGACACAATTAGTTCAAAGCAAAGGAATTTATTTGGGTGGCTGAGAACAATTAGTAATGAAACAGGCACACTCCTACATGTACATGCAGCATAGCATAACTAGAAGATTCATGGGTAGAATACCCTGATAGGTACCCACACATATATACACAAAGTGGGACACCTCTAGCATTTCAAATCCTCACCTTCCTTTCTCATGATTTCCTAATGCACTCTCTGCTGGGCTTCCTGAATTTTCACTTCTCCACAGCTCAACTTAATCCTATACCTGAATTATTTAGGCCTTATCTTTGTTGTACATAGCATTTTCTATTAGATAAACTGCACTTTTATAAGATTTCATTGTTAATAAAGGGAAAAAGTAATCTACTCTCCCATTTATCATCCCAACTTTTCCTCTCAACAAAATGTAACAAAAAGATTAACTGATTTCCTCTCAAAAGTTAGGATCTTTATACCTACCTGACTCTTTGTGACTGTCAAGGATAATTTTCTTCAGTGTTTACTTGTGATTTTTAACTACCATTAATTAACAGCCTATAATTCCATTAAATTAATTGAGGGAGGTATGCAGACCCATTTTATGAAGTAAAGAATTCTTTATACTACTTTTACATTGATCTCTCAAAGATTAAAAGGGGGTGAGCCCTTTAAAAGGTGCTAATGGATTACTCCCACATTATTGAGTTTTTTATCTTTTATATATAATTACATGTGAACCTGTAAACACGTCACTTAAGACATGTATTTCTCAAGGTGTCATGTTCTTAAAAAATTGTAAACAATCATACAAAATCCCAAAGGAACAGAAACTATATAATGGTATTAATTACTTGTCCCTTACATTCATAATTTCATTAAGTTTTTTGGAGGCCCAATTAAGCCCCCTATGCAACCTTGGTCTCTGAGCTCCATTTATTTTATGATGATAATAATCTTTTTTATTTAAATTAAAGCTTTTTTATTTTTAAAATATATGCATGGATAATTTTCAACATTGATCCTTGCAAAACCTTATGTTCTAAAATTTTTACCTCCCTTTTCCTTACTCCTTTCCCTAGATGTGCAATTCTTCTATACATATAATAATCTTTTAAAGGTTGAATCTGTTGATTGTATAGTAGACAGTGATAACCAAGTACTGCAATGCCAGTTAGAGTGATGATTAAAGATTCAGGAGATGTTATACAGGAGATGCAGGAGATATTAAAACTATTGTGAAGGCCAAGTAGGAGAACTGTGATGCTAGTGAAATTGGCTCTGGTGATAGATAGCATTGGTTGGTTGGCAACTTAGTTAGCATGATGCAACTGTTTCTAAGCAGCTAAAAGAAATAGGCAGAGTAGCATAAGGTTGCATGTGGGTGCTACTTAAAAAGGATGCTCTGTCTGACATTGAGGTTATCAGAGTGAGTGGTATTCCTTTGTGATGTAGCACCACAAGAAGGTGTAATAATAAGAAATAAGCCAGAAAAAAGCACATATTTGAAAAGATTCAGTGCACTTAGTACTGACCACAAAATTGACAGAAAGCATTTATGTTTAATTATGTGATACTACTATATGAGAACAAAATAGATTTTACCAGTTAAAGGGAAGGGATTAATAATGCATTTTGTTTGTCAAGAGTGACCTTAGTTACAGAGTAGGGGAATTGTATAGATATAACTTCATCCCTAAGACTGACTTGGATGAATTATAAAAGATGAAATGAAGGACTTAATACAATATCTAAATGACTACAATAAAATCTTCATCTGGTAACAAAACATATAATAAAACCACCAATGTCTCAAACATTTATTAAAAGTAGATAGACATATTTAGGCTGGAATTCTGAAAAGTCTTTTGGAATTTGATGGTATGTATTCAACTAGCATAGCAATTATGAATGAAAAGAGAATAATTGTTAAAAGCAGGATGAGTTAGAGGGATATCTATGCTAAACATGTGAAGAATTTACCTAGTAGGATGGGCTGATTAGCATGATTTGTTCTAAGGCCATAAAAATGACTAAAGCAGATTCTGTGGCATCTGAAACACCAGGATCATCCACTATATTCTGAACCATTATCAGTCATCTTGACTTTTGTCTTGCCATTGAACTTAAATGACTTAAGAAGAGAGAATAAAGCTGATGAGTTTGTGTAATCCTGCCTTACTTAAAATCCAGATCACAAACACATCAAGACATCACTGGTAATGTCATTGATCCTCTTCAAAAATGAAGGATGAACAACTTGACTACAGTAAACAGCATCATCTTGCTCGAAAAAACCAATGAATCTTGTTACTCGTACCTTATCAGTATGCCTCTCTGACTAGATGGTTGCATTATAAATTCCTTTGTTTAATGAGAATGGGCAGGATAGACATTTAAGATATCTCCATTTCCCATCAGGCTGTACTCACTTTGGACTTCTCCACCATAACTCTACTCTCCTTATATTCTTTTCAGCTTTCTTTTTTATGTTATTTATTAGATTATAAGCTAATATAGCTTATTAGGACAGGTGAAGAGTAGGAAGTGTCTCTCTTATTTCTGTATTTCTGATTTTAATTCTTAGCACAGTGCCTGGAACATAGTAGGCACTTAACAAATATTTATTGAGTACTGATTAATGATCACAAATTCCCAGAGATGTAAACATGATAACTTGTTATCAGTTCACTAATTATTGAACTTGATTATCTCAAAGTACCATAACTTTATACTATCTTGACTTGTTATTGACAAATTTTTGAGGCATTTTTATATTTATGACTTATGTTAAGTAAATATATAAAATAGAGCCAAGTATAGCCATAATGCTAGTGTATTTGATATCCAGTGTAAAGAATAATTGATATAAAATGTTGGTATCTTTAAGGGAATTAGTTTAAGTCTGTTAGAGTTTTTCTTAGCCTTAAAATCAAGAGTGGAATGGATGATATACCCATCATTTATATACTGATTGTTTATTTGGTTGTGCAAATGCAAAGGTTTATGATGGCACTATAGGATCAGGTTATTGTCATTAGAAATTAAAAAAGAATAACCCTTAAAAGCCCTGAATTTAGTGATTATTGTATATTATGCAAGAAAAAGGTAAAAACTACATTGTTATGAGCTATAAAATTTAGCTTCTGCTGAATACTCAACAAGACATTACTTGTTGACTGGAATTCTTTATCAGAAACTTTCTATCATTTATGTATTACTAAGTAACAACTTCCCTTAATGAAAACACAGACTTTAAATATACCCTTAAGAACTTATCTTGTAAGTTATTTTGGAACTGTAGCATTGTTGCACACTGAATTGTTGCCTATAATTATTCAGACATAATATTGATCCATAAAAACTTAAGAATGATGTTTTAATTAATGTCATCATGCCAAATATTCATAATTTCCAAGCCATGTGGAATAAAAAGCTTTAATTCCTAACAGAAGAAGTCAAAATCATATGACAACATCCTGAGGTACATGTTCCTATTATTTTATTTTGTACTAGAGTTGTACTGAGTAAACCTTTCGGTGAGTATTCAGAGATGAGCTTTTAGATTCTAATATTTCCATCTAATTACCAAAATTAGTTATTTTATTTGTTGATAGCATTCATAGAAAATGAAATATAAGAGAATAATATCAGTATAATGACTTATCCCATTCCATTGAACTAGATGCAGAGAATGCTTTTTTTTAATTAAAATAATAAACTCAGATTTATATTATACTTTAAAGTTTTTACAATGTTTTATATTCATTTTCTTAATTTTGTCAATTATCTTGCAGAGTAACAAAATTCCTGTTTCTTTCCTGTAATGACCGCGTATTTAAAATCAGCCAGAGTCAGGAACTCAGGTTAAGGGAAAAATCTTCAGTCTTTATTGAAGTGAAGAGGTGAAAAAAGATTGCGATAGCAATATGGGCAAGAAGGATTGCGATAGCAATATGGGCAGCTGCGACAGGAAACCAGCTAGCAGAGAGAGAGGTCTGAGCTCTCCTCCCCTTCCTTTTTCACTCCCCTGCCTCCACCCACCAGAATGGTCATTTCCTATACAACACATCAGGACTTGCACAAAGAGTGGGGAGTGGGAGTGGGGAGGGGGGTATTCTTTCTCCAAGCTTATATATTAATAGAGTATGAACCAATTACTATTTAGCCTCATGTGCTTGGGACCTCAGTGCATCAACTCAAGCCTCAGCCCATTACACTTTCCTATAGTTTATAAGAGAAACTCTAGGAACTTAAGTTTGGTATATTGTATCATCCTCTATTTTGAATATATTCATTATATTCCTCCTATATACTATCCTTACATAGAGAAATATATTTATGAGGAAGTAGACTCTATACTTTGATGCTAGAATAAAAAATTATAGAAACACAGAATTTCACCATCATCAATCAGTTGGAGGTGAGTAGTTAAATTCCTCTTTTCTACTAAGATTTGTTTGAATTGGGAAGCAAAATGTTCAAAAGTTTATAAGTGACTGAGAAACCAGTTTTAGAAGGGGCAATGACAAAACTTTTTGTTATTTTCAATTGTGTCAGAGTTTTTGTGACTCCATTTGGGGTTTTCTTTGTAAAGATACTAGAATAGCTTGCCATTTCCTTCTCTAGCTCATTTTACCAACTGACACAAACAGTATTAAGGGACTTGGCCAGGGACACACATCTAGGAAATATCTGAGGTCACATTTGAACTCAGATCTTCCTGTTTTCAGACCCAGCACAGCTATTCTTATGACAAGGCTAGTGAAGGTGAAAAGGAAGGCTGAAAAATGATTGACCAGTCATCTGCAGAGCAGTGTTCAATGGATTTAATGCTATGCCAAGGTGCTTTAAATCTTAATTTTGCAAAGGAAATTTAAGAAATGAATGACTATAAATATTCAACTTACTGCTAATTTATTGATGTTTAAGCATTCATTTCACTGGATAAGATAGTGGTACATTTCTGTACTACCTATTGCAGTATGTAAGAAATATGCCTAAGATGAATAATTTAATTAATAAATACTTATTTAATATATAAGGCACTATACTAGGCACTGAGATACAAAGATGAAAATGAGATACATTTGTCATAAAAGTCTAGTAGAGGAGAAATGATATTTGACACAAGTAATCATTATACAAGATAGAATGCAATAACAGCTGAGGTATTGTATGAAAAGAGGAGTGGGGAGAGAATAATTTTAGTTGGATAATGGTGAGGAAAGAGGTGGTACGTGAACTTTAATTATAAGTTAAAGGATTTTAGAAGTAGTATGTATTAGGGAAGGAATTTCAGGTATCATAGGAACTGACATCTCCAAACAACTGATATATGAAGGAAAGAGGGGAGAGTCACAAACCTTATTCCAAGGTTTCTGAAATTCTATGATTGTGAAGGTAGTGGTGTCATTTGATAAATATGAAAATTGGAAGGAGGGACAAGACTAAAGTTGCAAATAATGTTGAGTTTTTTTTTTTTTTATTGTATTGATTTTAAAGTTCCAGAATGGTATTCCTATGGAAGTATTCAGAATGTTTTTAGTGATATAAAAGCTGGAGCTTAGTTGATACTAAACAGAGACAGTTGAGAGTAATTTTCAAAGAGGTGATAATTGAAGCTAGTGGAGTAGATGGAATCACTAAGAGAATGTGTGGAAAGTAGAGAAAATGGGGGACAGAGTTTTTCAACCTAGTGAATGGGATAAGGAAGTGGCCCAGGAATGGTCAGGATGTAACTAAAAGAAAAATAACATTTTCATAAAAGAGATTATCAGAAAAAATTAGTGGTGGTGGTGATTGTTGGGCTCAAATGCAATAAAAAAGTTGAGATGAAGAGTAAGAAAAGGCTATAGGACTTTAAAGATTAGGTCAGTGACAGCTTTGGGGAAAGGTTAATTTCAATAGAATTGTAGAGCCTTAAACTAGATTGCATAGTTATAACCTGTGTGCCTGGTGAAGTAGTAGAACCAGCAAGTATAGACTACTTTATAAAAAACAATAAATGAGATAAAAGAGAAAGGATGATTTTGTTAGAAAATGATAGGGTCAAATCAAAGGGTTTTTAGTATATTGGAGAACTGAGATTTTTCAGCCATTAAGGATGAAACCAATAGTGAAGGGTGAAAGAGAAAAAGAAGAAGAAAACAAAAAAGGTCAGTTAGGGAGACTTTGATAGAGGAAATTCCTGGAAGAAACTGATGAGAATGGGGTCATCAGTCTAGGACAAAACAGATATAATTCAGAACCTATCTCCTAATCAATTTTCTTTCCTTTACCCCCATTCCAATCTAGGTACCTTTGCATTGGGATTATTCTTTGAAGAATATTTTTTGAAGAATATTTATTAGTCTTTGAAGAACTCACTAGTTACCTTTCTCTGTGAGTCTTTTGTTTATTTTCTATGTTCAACTTTAAGCAACACCTGTGTGAGGGTTCCCCCCCCCCCAACGCACTTTGTATAACATCCATCTATCATATATCTATATGTATGTATATAATGCAAGATGCTTGAGGGAACAATTGTTTTCACTCTGTATCTCCTGTAGGTAATAGGTGGTAAACTAGAAGGATCTCAATAAATGCTTGATTCACAGATTTAAATCTGGAAGGGACCATTGAAGCCTTATGCCAAATTCTTTATTTTACAATTGAAGAAACTGAGGCCCAGAGAAATCTAGCTCTACAAATCCCCCAAAGCTAGAATTTGAATAAGGTCATGGCCTAATGCTTTTTCTATATTGTTTTGCTCATCTTTGGAAATATGAGCTGCACACAAGCAGGTGTTTTAAAAAATGCTGGATTATGTGAGTGGAATTATCAGTTATACTTGTTCACAGATAGGTGGGGAAAGGGGCATTGGGAAAATTGTCTCTCAGTTGTCATTCAAGAAAGGATGGAAGAACCTATGTTTATGTGCAGGGAAGGTAAAGGAGAAAAGACCCCTCTATTGACATCTTCCCATCAGTATTACCTTATGCTCTTATCCCTATTTTCATATTCCTTCCTACTCTTGGCATTCATCACTGGCCATCCATGCTGTGCTATATGAGTTCTTGCTGCCTAACATGTCTAGAAAATGTTTTACTATCAACAAAATAATTGAATTATATATAATATAATATCACCTTTTTTTCAAAACCTTTTACATATAAGTGTGTGTGCACCTTTGATGTCTAAAAATTTAGAAGCCAAAAATGAAAAAAAGAAAAAGAAATTTAGAAGCCAAATGTTTAACTGTAGACATGTTTTTAAAAGCCCTCGATAATTGAAACTATAATTTGACATGAAATAGAGTCAATACTTATTTGGAAAATACCATGATTGGAAGGATTTCCTGTGGACTTGCCTTTTCAAAGGACAATTTATACTCAATTTGTATAATGCTCTTACTGAATTGCCAAATAAATCTTATTTCTTCAGTAGAATGCCTTTGGTAATTATCACAGTGATCTATAAAGAATTCAGAAAGGCTGCACGAAAGGGCCAATTTACAGACACTTGCTCAAATTGTAATGACTAACCCTTGGCTCAAAGGTTGGTTTTAACATCTTGATGCCTGAGATTAATTCATTAAGGGACAACATTGCAGAGAACAAAAAGTAGAAAAGCAAATATACAACCATAATATGTTTGTATCAAAGGTCATTTGAAAATGATTCATAGGCTTTTTTTTCCTGCAAAAATCAAGGAAGAATTGGCTTTTTTTGTTATTATTGACTTACGGTATTTTTTTTAACTAAAGCTTTTTATTTTCAAAACATATGGATAGATAATTTTAAACATTCACCCTTATAAAGCCTTGTGTTTCAATTTTTTTTCCCTTCCTTATCCCCCTCTCCTCTAGATGGCAAGTAATCCAATATATGTTAGACATGTATGCAACTCTTGTATACCTATATCCACAGTTATCATGCTGTACAACAAAAATTAGATCAAAAAGGGAAAAAATGGGGAAAAAACCAAAATATAAGCAAACAAGAACAAAAGAAGTAAAAATACTATGTTGTAATTCATTCAGTCCCCAAAGTCCTCTCTCTGAGTGCAGATGGCTCTCTTCATCACAAAACCATTGGAACTGGCCTGAATCACCTCACTGTTGAAAAGACAAATGTCTGTTAGAACTGATCATCATATAATCTTGCTATTGCTGTGTACGATGTTCTCTTGGTTTTTCACTTACCAATTGTTCATGGAAATCTCTCCAGGCTTCTCTAAAATCATCCTGCTGATCATTTCTTATAGAACAATAACATTGCATAATATTCAAATATCATAATTTATTTAGCCATTCTCTAATTTACAAGCAGCCTGTTAAGGACTCTGCCTAAATGAAGGGGCAGGTCAATTCTCTGAGAGCCTCCACAGCTATGACTCATAACATTTAAGGGAGTTTCAAAGTAGCCTTAACTAATGCAGATGTTCCTTGTGGATTGGGAATGAAATAAATTGGAGACAAGAGAAAAGAGGAGAGAGGTCAGAGAATACAGCTGCTTCTCAGTCTCCTTGTATCATCATCATCATCCTCTCACATGAAGAGATCCATTCTACAGGTCTGAGTTAGACCTTCAGCAGACACTAATAGGTGGTTCCCATATTACAACACAATATCAAAATCACAGGATTAGGGACCTCAGAGTTTTATTCTAAATATATTGAGGACTAGGGAGGTGGAGCACCTTGCCTAAGATCCCACAGGAAGTATGAAATGGAGAGATTTGAACTCAAGTCTTCTAAAAGCAAGGATAAATTGCATAATAGTAGAAAGCCACAAAAGGGGGAGGGAGAAGGACAAGAGTGAAGAAGGCAGGAGACTCACGAGAATGGTCAAGGATGGAGTGTCTATTTCAAGTCCTTTTAGCCCCTACATACCTTAGTATGATTATATCATTACAACAGATTAAGTATGTGCTTATATCATCACATCATACTGAGCAAATACTAACTATAAGTACCCTGCTATTGATATATAAATGCGTCTCTTTACTGTAAGTATCCCTTGCTCCAAGTAGGATACAAGTGGTCCCATCCTCCTTGACTTCTTAGGAAGGGTGAAAACACCAAAGGGAGGTGGGGAAACAAACCAGACATTGTCAACAGGTTCCCTCTGGTTTTATACCTTACCCAGAGTTCCCCCATTATCTGTGGCCCTCTACAGCAGCCCCTCAGTTTCCAGTTTCTTGCCACTACAAAAAGGAATGGTACAAACATTTTTTTCACATATGGGTCCTTTTCCCCTTTTTTATGATCTCTTTGGGATCTAAGTCCAGCAGAGACATTGATAGATTAAAGGGTATGCACAGTTTGATAGCCCTTTGGGAATAGTTCCAAATTGTTCTCCAGAATTGTTGGATTAGTTCACAACTCCACCAATAATGTATTATTGTCCCAGTTTTCTCACATCTCCTCTCACATTCATCATTATGTTTTCCTGTCATCTTAGCCAATCTGAGAAATATGTAGTAGTGCCTAAGAGTTGTCTTAATTTTCAATTCTCTAATCAATAGTGATTTAGAGCATTTTTTTTCATATGACTATAAATGGTTTTAATGTCTTCATCTCAAAATTTTCTGATCATATCCTTTGATCATTTATAAATTGGAGAATGGCTTGAATTCTTATAAATTTGAGTTAATTCTCTATATATTTTAGAAAAGAGTGCTTTATCAGAACCCTTGGATATAAAATTTTCCTCCAGTTTATTGCTTCCTTTCTAATCTTTTTTTATTTTGGTTTTGTGTACAAAAATTTTTTAACTTAATATAATCAAAAAATGTTTTGCATTCTAGTTCTTCATTGGCCACAAATTCCTTCCTTCTCCACAGATCTGAGAGATAGACTTTCCTTTGTTCTTCTAATTTGTTTTTAGTATTACTCTTTATGTCTAAATCATGAACCCATTTTGACCTTATCTTAATATAAAGTGTTAGGTATAGATCAATGCCTAATTTCTACCATACTAATTTCTAATTTTCTCAGCATTTTTTTTATCAAATAGGGAGTTATTATCTCAGAAGCTGAGGTGTGGGGGGTTTATCAAACACTATATTTCTATAGTCATTGACTATTGTGTCTTGTGAACTTAACCTACTTTACTGATTGACTACTTTATTTCTTAGCCAGTAACAAATGGTTTTGAATATTACTGCTTTATAATATATTTATATATTATTTTTGAATATTACTGTTTTATAATAGAGTTTTAGTTCTTATAGATCACCTTCGTTTGCATTTTTTTCCCATTAAATCCCTTGAAATTATTGACTTTTTGTTCTTTCAGATGAACTTTTAAAAATTTTATCTAGCTCTGTGAAATAGTAGATTGATTTAGGTAGAATTGTCATTTTTATTATATTAGTTCAGCCTATCCATGGCACTTGATATTCTTCCAGTTGATTAGATCTGACTTGTTTTGTTTGAAAAGTATTCATATATTCCTGACTTTTTCTTAAGTTGGCAGGTAGACTCCCAAATATTTTATATTATCTGTAGTAATTTTAAATGGAATTTCTCTTAGTATTTCTTGCTATGTTGTTAACATAAATATGCTGATGGCTTATGTGGATTTATTTTATATCCTGCAACTATACTAAAAATTTTAATTGTTTCTAATAGTTTTTTAGTTGATTCTCTAAGTATATATTATCTTCAGAGAGTGACAGTGTTCCTTATTACCTTTAATTTTTTTCTAATTCCTTTAATTTCTTTTTCTTCTTTTATTGCTAACATTTGTAATATAATATTGAATAGTAATGGTGATAATGGGCAATCTTATTTCATTCCTGATCTTATTGAGAATGGTTCCAGTTTATCCCCATTACATATAATGTTTTCTGATGGTTTTAAATAGATACTTCTGATTATTTTAAGGAAAACTTCATCTATTCCTATACTCTTTAGCATTTTTAATAGGAATGAGTGTTGGATTTTGTCAAATGATTTTTCTGTATCTTTTGAGACAACCTTATGATTTTTGTTAGTTTGGTTATTGATATAGTCAATTATGCTAATAGTTTTCTTAATATTGAAGCAGCTCTGAGCTCCTGGTATAAATCATATTTGGTCATGGTGTATTATCATGGGGATAACTTGTAATCTCTAATATTTAATTAAGATTTTTGCATCAGTATTCATTAGGAAAATTGATTTATAATTTTCTTTCTCTGTTTTGACTCTCCTGATTTATGACATCATATTTGTGTCATAAAAGAATTTTATAGGACTCTTCCTTTCCTGATTTTTCCAGATGGTTTGCATGGTGTTGGAATTAATTGTTCTTTAAATGTTTGGTAGAATGCACATGTAAATCCATCTGGTCCTGGAGATTTTTTTCTTAGGAAGTTGATTTTACGTAATTTATTTTCTCCTTTGTTAATGTGGGCAATCCATAATTTTGTAGGTATTCATCCATTTCACTTAGATTATCAGATTTATTGGCATATAGTTGGGCAAAATAGTTCCTAATTATATTGCCCTAATTTCCTCTTTATTGGTGGAAAGTTCACCCTTTTCATTTTTATACTAACAATTTGATTTTCTTCTTTTCTTTTTCTAATCAAACTAACTAAAAGTTTATCTTTTTTTTAATGAAACCAACTCTTAATTTTATTAGTTCAATAGGTTTTTACTTTTAATTTTATTAATCTCTTTTATTTTCAGAATTTCAAATTTGTTATTTAATTGGGGGTTTTTGATTTACTCTTTTTCTAGCTATTTTAGTTGTATGCTCAATTCATTGATCTTCTCTTTTTTTTTTATGCAAGTAAGCATCTAGAAATATAAAACTCCTAAGAACTCCTTTGGCTGCATCCCATAACTTTGGTATGTTGTCTTATTATTGTTGTATTCTCTTTGATGAATTTCTTTTTTTTTTTTTTCTGATTTATTTTATTTATTTATTTTATAATAACTTTTTATTGACAGAACCCATGCCAGGGTAATTTTTTACAACGTTATCCCTTGCACTCACTTCTGTTCCAATTTTTCCCCTCTCTCCCTCCTCCATCCCCTCCCCGAGATGGCAAGCAGTCCTATACATGTTAAATATGTTACAGTATATCCTAGATACAATATATGCAGAACCGAACAATTCTCTTGTTGCACAGGGAGAATTGGATTCAGAAGGCAAACATAACCTGGGAAGAAAAACAAAAATGCAAATAGTTTGCATTCATTTCCCAGTGTTCTTTCTTTGGGTGTAGCTACGTCTGTCCATCATTAATCAAGTGAAACCGAGTTAGGTCACTTTGTCAAAGAAATCCACTTCGATCAGAATACATCGTCATACAGTATCGTTGTTGAAGTATATAATGATTTCCTGGTTCTGCTCATTTCACTTAGCATCAGTTCATGTAAGTCTCTCCAAGCCTCTCTGTATTCATGCTGGTCATTTCTTACAGAACAATAATATTCCATAACATTCATATACCACAATTTACCCAACCATTCTCCAATTGATGGGCATCCATTCAATTTCCGGTTTCTAGCCACTTGGATGAATTTGATTATATCTTCAATTTGTTGTTTCACCTACTCATTTTCTTAGGATTAGATTATTTAGTTTCCAATCAAAGGATTGATTTGAAATGTGAAGGTGTTAGAGAAAGGATAAGATAATTTCTACCAGCTGTTTTCACTGTCTGGAATGCAATACAAAAGATCAAAGATTTAAAGAGATAGAAGAGATCTTAAGAGGCCAGCTAGTTGAGCTCTTTCATCTAAATTTTTTCCCCCTGAGGCGATTGGGCTTAAAGTGACTGGCCCAGGGTCACACAGCTAGGAAGTGTTAAGTGTCTGAGGCTAGATTTGAACTCAGGTCCTCCTGACTTCAGGACTGGTGATTATCTACTCTGCCACCACCTAGCTCCCCCCTTTCATCTAATTTTAAAATTTTTATTTTGTAAAATTTTGTATTTAAACATCAAACCAAAAGAGGATCCCTTAAAAAAAAAAAAAAGTGTTTCTCCAAATATATATAAAATCTCTTCACATATACAGTAGATTTTACCTGCAGCTTTGAAAGCATTCTTACTTGACTTTGATTCTTTCTGACAGTCCTTCTGTTTCATCTGCATAAAAAAAAAAAAAAAAAAGATTCCTCAGTAGAACATAGTGACTCATACCTATAAAACTTGCTTGGAGACTGGAGCTGGTGGATTACTTGAGTTTGCAAATTCTTAGGTGCAGTAGGGTTAAAGTCAATAGGGTGTTTCCACTAAGTCAGGCACCAATATGTTGGGTCCCTGAGAATGAAAGGTTGCCCAAGATAAGCAAACCAACCTAGTTTGGGAACAGAGTTGGGTGAAACTTCCATTTCTATTATTAATGGTAATAGACTTATCAGTTTATTGTACTTCTAGATTTAAAGAGATAGGAAGACCAAGCCCTAAAAAACGAAAGATATTTCAACCACCATTTCCTTTTCTATTTTGCTATTATATCTCTTATTACTTTTGTAACTTACTCTATCTTCTGATGCTGGGAAAAGAAAAACAAATATAAAGAATGAAGCAAAACAAATTCTGATATCAATCATGTCAGAAAATATATATCTTATTCTGTACAATGAATTTATTACTTTTTTTTCAAGAGGTGGGAAATATGCTTAATTGCCTGTTCTTTGGAATCACCTAATGTTTTCATTTTAAAGATGAGGAAACTGAGTCTCATATAACTTAAAGGATTTGCTCAGTTACCCAGGTCACCTTCAGCTTTTAAAATATATATGTGATTATAGACTTGGAGCTGGAACAAACTTCCTTAGTATTCTACAGAATGAGAAACAAAGCTTATTGAATAACACATATCAGAGATACAAAGTTTAGCATGTAGTTGTTCTCTTTGTCTTGCGGATTAGATGTTTCCTCCTGTTAGTGGACAAGCTTCTTGAGAAAATGCAGTAATATATCTTCTTTTGATATTGAACTCAATGATTATGTCTTTTATGAGACTTCTACAATTGCTGTACTTTCAATCTTCTCTTAATAAAGTGCTTGTACTTATTTACATACTTATTGTATCACCTTTTTTCCTGTCCTTTTCTATTCTATTCCATTCTATTCTCCACATGTTAGAAGGTAAACAAAATTATTTTGTACTCTAGGGGCAAGCCAGTGGCAAGGAATGCCTAATCCCTACTTAGTTTATACTATTTCTTTAGGATAATGCTGCATTAGTTTTCTAGATATTATTCAAAGCTCTAATCTACTATATGGTCCCCTACCTGACATAGGTTTTTTTGGTTTGACAGCCTTACTCATTTATCATTTAAAACAGGAATTTTAAGCTGGGATCTGTGAATTTTTTTTAATGTCTGATAATTGTATTTTTTTGTTTAGTGAAGCAATCAGGGTTAAGTGACTATATTTCAATATAGTTGGTTTTCTTTGTACTTCTATGCATTTTATTTTATGAATTTAAAAACATTCTTCAGAGATGGGAGCCATAGTGTTCACCAGATTGGCAAAGGGGACCTTGACACATAAGAAAGATTTCAACCTCCTTATTTAGAGTTTAGCTTCTTAAACTGTGGTGTACATATAGGGTCACGTAACTGAATGCTGGCGTCACAAAACTATGATTTATTATCAGTAAATGTTTGATTTGTATACTTATTTTACATATCTTTATTCCTGGAGTCACATAAAAATTTCTTGTGCTAAAAGGGGTCATAAGTGAAAAATGTTAAAAACAAAACAAATAAAAAGAAAGAAAAAAAAAAAAACAACCTTATTTAGAGTACCCTGTGCTACCTGACTGGAAGAGGGAAAATTTGAAGAAAAGTGGCAGTAAATTCAGGTACACTAGGTTTAGAGGAGAAAGAGGTGGAAGGAGTATATTCAAGGCCTGAGTAGCAATGTAGGATGATAGTGTAATACGGGAGAAACTGAGGCAAGATAGACCTTAGAGAATTTTTAATATTTTACTTGAAAGAGAGAGATTGTTCTGTGGTCATGCTGCCCCTAGGGCTGATGTCCAAAACATCCACCAGCTAATATGTGCTTCCCATGAAGTGTATATACAGGTGGCTCAGCTATAGCGGTAGATAGAAGCAGGAGCAAAGTCAGAGCACTGCGAGCGGGAACAAACTATCAATCTGGTTCTGACAGGATGGGGGGGGGGGGGGTTGGGTACACATTCTGATAAGATGGCATCAAGAAGAACAGTGACAGGAAGGAGGTAGGGTAGGACTATAAATTCTAACAAACTAGGAGTTAAGGAGGTTTCCAGCTTAGAGGCAGGTAGTCTGGACTCCCCCTTATCTTGAGTTTACAAATAGACAATTTATAACTTTAGAGTAAGTAGCCCTGAGTTATATCAGTCTTAATGAACCGGAGGAGGGGGTGTTGCAACTAAGAGGATTGAGGCAGAACTAATTGTTCTGGGAAACTGAGGCAGGACACTTAGGGAAACTGAGACAAGACAATAAAAAGGAACTTGGCACAACAATAGGATAGAATTTAAATAATGGGGCATTTTTTTCTGATTAAAAAAATGAAAAAAAAGCATCACAGTTAAACACGCTTTTACAAATGACATTTTATATAATGCTCCATAGATATAGAAAAACTGAGTTTATTTCAATATTAATAGTTTAAAAAACTTTGTGCTGTCAGTTTTTTTAGGAATTATACTTAGGATTATACTTCAGAAATCATTTAATGTATACTAAATTATTTGTTCCTTCTTTTGGATGACTTGCAGCCTAGTAAAGATAAATTATCTCAGAATTACCCAACTTTTTTTTTCCTCCTTTATTTCTTTCAAGTTTTCATTGATTTCAGAACACTCTACTTGGTTTATAGGTTTTTTTTTCCTATAATAGTATGTAATTTTCTTCATTGGAAACTAACCTGTCCCCCCTCTCTGTAAATCCTTCAAACAAATGACTTTATATCTGGGTTGTATGTCAGAGGAGTAAAAGTCAGGATTTCTTATAAATCGATGCTTAGGCCTAGAATTCCTCCCCAAAGGACAGCTTTCTAAGTATCAGAATAGGATATTTCTGATATTGTGTGCTGAAACACGAAAGGATTTTAAAATGAACTAGTTCAAGTATTCCATTAGAACTCTATTTGTATATTTAGAGGTAATTTTCTTTCTACTCAGTTATGATTTGATAGTGTAGAACAGAGGTATCAAATTGGTAGCTGGGGGATGCTGTCCAGGACCAGATTAAAATATAATTGGAAAATAGTGAACATAATAGATAAAAAAACACAATAAAACATAGATAATATTAAAATGTGGTTTTCTAAATCAATATGCATCCTACAGGGAGCCTTATAGCTTAGAGGAAGTGACACTGAGAAATTGCAAAGGTAATTTTAACCATTGAAAATTTATTCTTCCCATCAAAAGAAAGTAAAAACAAGCCCCCTTTTTTGAAAGGGAAGGGATATACCAGAGCTTAAATTTATTATTGTTAATTAGTTTTGTTTATCATCCATGTTAATTAGGCTCTATTGAAGGCAACCATCAAAAGCAAATATACCTTCTCTTAGAATTACAGAATTTCAAAACTACAAAGCACCTTTGGAAACTATTTAGATCAAAGGTTCTTATTAATTTTTGTGTCACAGACTGCTTTGGTTGTCTGGTGGAGAAAATAGTCTCCTGTCTCTGAATGGTGTTTTAGAATAAATAAATTCTGGGGGCAGAGCCTAGAAAGAAGAGTAGAGGTGAGTACACAACTCCAAATTTTAAATACTGCCTTCTAAATGATCCTATCTTAGAAGGAAAATGAACAAGACTTAAATTAGCTGTGTAAGAAAAAATCCCCAAGACCAGATGGATTTGCAAGTGAATTGTACCAAACATTTAAGGAACATTTAACCTTGATATTATATAAACATTTTTAAAAATAAGTAAACTAGGAATTTTACCAGATTCCTTTTATGATACAGATAGGGTTTTAATACCTAAACCAAAGAAAGCAAAAATAGAGAGACTGTAGATCAATCTCTCTAATGAAACTTAAAAATAAAATATTAGGGAAATTATAGCACTATATCACAAAGATTATACAATATGACCAGTGGGATGACTGGTTCACTATTAGGAAGATATTAGCATAATTGCCTATAACAATAAAAAAAATCATATGATTATATCAATTGATGTAGATAATTGACAGCGTAGGAATCAATGAAGCCTTTCTTAAAATGCTGTTTTATCTATTTAATGCCATCAGCAAGTGTCATCTGTAATAGAAATAAGCTAAAATATTTCTCAATAAGATCAGGGGTGAAGCAAGGATGTCATCCATTATCACCATTATTATCAATACTGTATTAAAAATGCTAGCTATCATAATAAAAAAACAGAAATTTGAAGAAATAATATTGACAGTGAGGAAGAACTGTTACTCTTTTTAGATGACATGATGCTAAACTTGGAGAATCTTTGAGAGTCAACTAAAAATTAGTTGAAACAGTGAACAACTTTAACAGAGTTGCACAATATAAAACAGAAAATTTTGCAATTGATTGTAAACACCACATTTATGAATTACAATATGCTTAATATTATAATGAGAGGCAATGTTGTATAGAAAGTTGGCCTCAGAGGAGAACTTGAATTTAAAACCTGCCACTATTACTACCTATGTGATCAAATTAACTTCTTCAGACCAAGTAGTCTCTTCAGGCCTTTGAATGCTTAGCTCTCTAAGGCTTAGTTGAAATACCAATTCCAACACAATGCCTTTCATGATTATTGTCTCCCTCGTCTATCCATTTACCCTAATTTCCTTTTCATTCATTGTCTAAAATTTTTTATTCAGAGAGCAAATGTTTTATTACATATAAAAACCTGGTTTTGAATTCAGGAATGCTTGAGTTCAAGTTCTGCCTCAAACATATAGTAGTTGTTGGGACCTTGGACAAGTCACTTAACTTCTTAATGTTCCAGAACACTAGATTACACCAGTAGGGATTGCTTAAACTAATGAAATCAAGCAAAATATTTTGGGGTTTTTTGTATTTATTTATGTCTGTGTGTATATATATATATATATATTGTTTCCTCCATAAAATGGAGGAGGAGAAGGAGGAAAAAAGCTTCTTGAGGGCAGCTACTTTTTTAGTTTATGATTTCTTGTCACCTTTCACCGATTCTGACACATAGTAGATGCTTAATAAATATTTATTTAATTGAGTTTCTAATTGATGAAAAAGACAATCCATCTTTGTCTATCTCTCCATGTGTTTTTCAAAATTTTCCAGGAGCCAGGATATTAAAGTTTGAAAAAGTGAAGTTCAGTTGGTCAATCCTAACACCATGGTTTAATTAATGTTCATTACTGAAGCTCTTTTTCTGATCAAGCCTGCACCTTGTCAGAAGAGAATAAAATCCATCCCATGATTTAATGTAGAAGGTTGACGAGGAAATTTAAAGACAGGAGAAGTGAAAATTTAATTGTATTTATACAAAGAGACTGCTTGTAGGAGTGGGGCTTTGGCCCCAGGCTTCTAATGAAATCACGATCAGCTTTAATTGCCATCATTTGAAAATTCATAGCAGTTTCTGTGTCACTAATGAGTAGTTTTCAGAATACTTATTTTTTCTTCCCATAACTATGTTCATTTGTTTACTGCTTTTTTTTTTCTTATTGGAAGGAAAATTACAGTGTGCTCAATTATATTGAAGTTCCTTAGGGTCTATTCTGTATGTTCTTTCATCCTATTCTTGTATAATATGAATATTGTCCTTCCCTGCATTGTAGTTAGATATTTGTTAGTGGCTAATACATTTGATGTGGTTCTGCTTTTGTTCTTTCTCTCCTTTCATAATTCAGTTCTTTTTCATCCTACCCCCCACCTTAATGGTAAGCTATCTGGTTTTAATACAGTTTGAAACAGAAAAGGGACCCCAAATACCATCTAAGGATAACTATCCTAAATGTCCATTTCTTATTCTGTGAAGAGCTTTCTTCCCCTTCACATCATCTCTGTTGAGATAAGATCAATTTAAAAATGCAAAAATAGATAATTAAAGAATTGAACTTTTCTCCAAGAGAGTACTAAGGGGACTTAAAAGCTTTTATCACTAACAGAGTACTTCTCCCCCTGCAAAAAATAAAAAAGTTTCATAGTCAGTGGATTGTCCCTTTTCTTCATAGTGATGCCTCTGGTCTTTTTAAGGGTCTTTTTTTTTTTTCCTGGATAAGAGATTAATAGTTATGGGCCATGGCCAAATTCAAACCAGGAAATTTTAGTTTAAGGCCCCTTGCTAGTTTGGGCTTTGTTGTGGATATCACCAAGGTAGAAGTGCACTTTCCAAAGTCAAAGTTTCAATTCCCTTAGTAGGAGAAACTTGATCTCCCACCAAAATCGAAGGAAAAACAGAAGTAACTTCTATAGATGGTTCTTTGCAATCCATTTAGTCTGATGGGCAGGCCACATTGAATGCCTAAGTTTTGCCTAAAAGATTATTTTTACACAAGCCAAACATTCAAATAGATGTCAGAAGAAATGATTCAAAGATACTTTCAAGATCTCAGAAAAATGTTGGAATGTTTTTGTGTAATATGGGAGACAGGCAGAGGACCTCCTAGCTCGAGTGCATCAAAGAAACCACTATGAGCACAGCAGAATCGTAATAGCTCAAAATACACGATATGTGCAAATTTAGAGAAATCATCACTCCTGGTTTATACTGATCTGATCAGCCACAGTTAGAGACACTGTACCTTGACCTCAACATTTTGATGTCATTTTGGTCTTCTCTGAGCAAGGAACAACTGTAACTGAGTTCTTAGATTTCTGATTTTTCTTGACCTGTTGGAGTGCTTTTCTTTTATTTTTTAAAGACACATATGAATAGACAAGATTCTTGATCTGATATTAAAGGATACTAAAAGTTCATCCATGTTTGTCTTTGCCTGAAGGGAAATTATTTGATTTTCATTGCTCCCTGTGGAAGTCCCTAATCCTAACCCATCAGGATAATAATTAAATTACACTGAAAATAGCTCATAACAGTTGAACCTTTACTAGCTAGAATAATTGGGCAGTGCATCATTCTGTATGGATAAATTATATCAATAGTGAAACATTGTCAAAACCTTTAAGCAACAAAATTTAGTAAAAATCAAAATACACTATTTTGGATAGAAATCTTTCCAAAATATTTTATACATTTTCCTGCTTCCCAAATAGAATATACTGACTATAATTTGACCTTTTCTTAATGACTCAGGGTCATTATTCTGACTCTTTTATTTAGCTTTTAAAGCCTTTCACAACCTGGTCTTGACCTATCTTTATAGTGTCATATTTTATTCTCCTTCTTAGACTCTTCAGTCCTCCCCTTTATTTCCTTCTTGTCAGCTATGATTTGTTCAAAAATCTTGCCTTCCCTGTTTTCTCCTCTCTCTAACTTTTTATATCTGTTATTTTCTTTTTTCTAGGAGTATTTTCTTTATTTTGTTCAATTAATTAATTGTTCTTGTTTTGTCATGTGAGATCTGTAGTTTTATTTATTCTTTTTAAAAATTTCTTTCTGTTCTTCATGGAGTTAAAGCTTCTGAAATATATTGTTTGAGCCCCTTCATTTAACTGATAACTATATTATTACCTTTGCCATCATTCCTTTTTTCCACACTTGTACCTCTCCCACAGAAAGGTACTTCCGTGAGGACAGTCTGTAGAAAAAAAAGCAGTTTTTCAGATAAATGTATTTTAAATCTATCCTTTCCTTTACTCATAATGACTGAATGTGCAGTCTCATGTTTGTTTCTATGTTTTCCCTTTTCCTCGTCTCTCATTTACTCTGGGTTCCAGCTGACTAGAGTTGCTCTCATATTCCTGGAGCAGAATGTTGTAGTGTACTCTTTGAGAAGGTGGTGTCCTAGTTAAGGGCATATTGAGGTCCCCATCTCCACTTGAAAATACTTGTAAAATAGCTCTTATCCTATTAGGATAACTTCAGTGAAACCCACTTGCCCCAGCTGAATTAAGACCCTCACTTTTCATTATCCCTTTTATCCTTACTATTTTCCATTTTTTCCATTCTCCTGTACAAGTTTTGTATGACAGATTATAGGAGACAAAATCTCTTTGACCTTCACCTATATAATTGATAAGGATATATAACTCACTTTTCTCTGTCCTCTATCTTCCTTTTCCCCATTTATATATCTTTCCACTTTGTAACTTTGCCACACAAAATAAATTGATTTATCTGTATATGGGGTTTTCCCATGATGATTTTGATCTATTCTTTCACCTTTGTATCTATTTTTTTACATTTTTTTTTTTTACCTCTTTATCCCTTTGTTTTTTAAATATTTTGATGATCCCTCCCTTTAAAAAAACACAAACTTTATAGGTAAACCTTTTCTCTTTTGTCTTTTTCTTTTTTTTTTTTTTTAGAATAACCTCTATCTCATTATTCTTTCTTTATGGATTTTATTTACCTTTGTAAAAAGATTTTGTTCTGTGGATTATCTGTAAGTTGAATATTGTGCTCATTTCTGTCTTTTCCCTCACAGAAATGTTTCAAATGTTTCCCTTACATTGAACATCTATTTAAACAAATTGATGATTAAACACAGGTTTTCAGAATATATCATTTTGAATTATAGTTTGATCTCCTTTTCTGTAGGAATGTAATATTCAATCTCCTTCTATAGTTTTTAGTGGCTATAGAATAGTCTTGGTATTTGAATTTCCTTTTCCTTTATATTTGAAGGTCTTTCTTGTCACTGCTTACAGAATTTGATAGTTGTTGGAATTGTCTTGGGGTTTAAAACATTAGGCTGCTGCTTTTTATTTTTTTTTTTTCCGGAGGTTGTTGACTCTTTGAGTTGATTTTTGTATTCACAAGTTCTGGGAAAATTTTCTTTAATTATTTTCTGAATCATGATATTCATGTATTTTGATCTGTCATATTTTTCTGAGACAAAAGAGCTTTAATATTTTACTTTCTATCCTCTCTTCAAGCTAAGTAACTTTGGCATGCATAGAAAACACATGTTCTTTAACAGTTTCCTTTGCTTCTCTTCCCTAAATTTTCTTTCATTTCATTGTTTTTGTATTATAAATTTACTCATTTATTATTTTTTGAGAAACTTTCTCATCAGATATTCAACATTTTAATCAGGTCATTGAACTTATTTTGTATTAAAAGCTTTACATTTATTTTTAATTTCTTCTCTTCTGGATTTTATTTCTTTTTGAATCATTCTAGAATTCTTAATGTTATTCCTTGCTCTCCTGGGATTCCATGAGATCCTCTATTTCTTCAAGGATTCGTTTACTTTTTTTTTTTTGTCATGTAATATTTATTAAGTGAGCCTTATAGGTTTTTTTTTTTTTTGAGGTTTTACTACTCACCCTCCTTATAAAATTTAAGATACTTTCTGTGGATTTATCTATATGTAGTAGATGGGATTTCATTGAATTTTCTTCCACTTGAATTTGTTGTTTTTCAGCCATTTTTCTTTATATTTCCCAGTTGTACATTTCTCTACTTCTTCATTGATGAATGAATCTGAATTGCATTGGTGCCTGTTTCTTCAAATATTTGGAGATTTAGGTTTCTTTAGTCTTAGTCCTCACTCTTAGTGGATATTAGGGATATGTATAGGTGTGTGTGTATGTGTAAATGTATGAAAGTATTAGGATTGATTCCAGATGGGTTATAGGCTTCTTTCCTTCTAACTCACTATTCTTGCAGGCCCCAGCTTAAAAGATTTTTTTTTTACATTATCTCCTCAGTTTCAATTATCTTTAAAGCAACATTTTCTTCCCAACACAAATCTCCTATCTGTTTTTACCAACCCAGTAAATCACTCTTACTATTTATGTCACATAATTTATCTTACTTTCCTTAGCATATGCTTTCTCTTTTTCCTTCTTTCCTTAAATCTTCTTCAGGGCCCTGCTCCTTAATGTTTTAAAACCTTATTGCTTTGCGGGAACTAGATGGTGCTCCTGAAGTCAGGAGAACCTGAGTTCAAATCTGGCCTTAAACACTTAACACTTCCTAGGTGTGTGACCCTGGGCAAGTCACTTCAACTCAATTACCTCAGCAAAACAAATTTTAAAAACCTTATTTTTTTTTCATAGAAAATAGATGTAGAATGTTCACTAAGAGTTTCTTCTTCAAATTTTCCTCAGTATTTCTGAATTTTCTTCTGTATAATTTATATTTTTGCCCTTCTTCATATTCCTAAATTACTCTTATTCCTTTCTCCTTTATTAAGCTAAATTACTTTCATTTCCTACAAATTTTTACCATAAATTGCCAGACTTAACTAATTGATCTTCTTCCCCCCCCTCCTCCATCCAGAGTGTTTTATTTTTTCCAAATACATGTAAAGGTAATTTTCAACTTTTGCGAGACTTTGTGCTCCAGATTTTTCTCCCTTTCTCCCTTAGCTGTTCCCTCCCGAAGATAGCAAGTAATCTGATAGAGATTAAATATGTGCAATCCTTTTAAACACATTTCCATATTTGCCATGTTGTATAAGAAAAATAAGGCCAAAAGGAGGGGGGAGAAATATAAGAAAGAAAAAGCAAAAAAAAAAAAATCAACAAACAAATGAACAATTGGTCTTCTATTAAATACTTGCAACCAACCTGTGCCTAAGAATGGTTTTATTTCTTTCTTAGTCCAGATGTATGATCTTAATAGGTCAATCAGGAAAGAAACATTTATTAACTGCCTTTTATGTTTTTAGGCAATATTACTGAGAACTGGGGATATGAAGAAAGACAAAATAAACAATCCAACAAAACCAATATCTGCTTTCATGAATCACAAAGTCTAATGAAGCTTGCAACATGCAAATAACTTTGTTTAAACATTATGTAACTTGGAAATAATCAAACAAATGATGGTTTGGGAATTGTGATTAGGCAAAGATTCTTGTAAAAGGTGAGATTTTAGCTAGGACTTGAAGCCAGAAGGGATAAGAGATGGAACTGAGCAGGGAATTAGCCAAAAAAAAAAAAAAAAAAAAAAAAAAAAGCCTTTTTCATGGTATTTTTTCTTTCTTTTCTTTCTTTTCTTTTCTTTTTTTTTTTTTTGGAAAGTAGTTTATTTGTCAAATGATTCCATCCCCTTGGCTGATTAAAACACAAACTATACCCTTTATTGTCTTTTCATGCTGATATCACAAGGCATGCATATTTTTAAAAAAACCAATTACTGATTATGCTATATGGCTTTTCTGATAAATGGCCATATGACAAATAACTCAAAGATTCCAGCTTCATTGATAACTGTATATTCATTTCTATCAAATATGCCTTAAATGAGCATATAATGTTTGATATACTATTTAACTCTTTTGGGCTCTTCAGTATGAGAAGAAGAAAATGAAGATAAAAAGAGTCAGGAATAAATAATGTCATTGAGAGCCATCGAGAGGCTACAAAAGACAAAACTCATGTGAAATAAATAAACAAAATGGTACAAGTACAAAATAACATAGAGCTCAGAACCTTTAAGTATTTAGTGTAGAACTATGGTTTAATCAGAGTGATCTGAGGAATTAAATGAGGCTTTTTTCTGTTAGGTGAGTTTTGCAGTGATTCTTGAAAAGAGAAATGAGTGTAGTTTGATGGGAAAGTAGAGAGGAAATGGATGTGCAGAGATCTATTTGAGGGACTGCTAGGGAAATGATATCTTGAGCCCAAAATACTTGTCTTCCTAAGTTCAAAACTGACCACTGACACTTACTAGCTGAGTGACCCTGAGCAAATTACTTAACCTTCTTTGCCTCAGATGTAAAATAAATTGTAGAAGATAATGGTAATGATAATGGTAGTATCTTTGCTAAGAAAATCCCGAATGGGGTCACAAAGAATTAGATATGACTGAAAATGATCAAATAACAACCTAAATTGAGTATAATATGTGGAAAAGAATGTGGCCAGGTTTCTTCGTTATAATCTGCATGCAACAGGACTTTTGCTAACTCACACATAGAAATTACTATTCAAGTTGAGATATTGGTATTATTTTTTAGGCATCTCGGGGACATAATAAACCTTCAGCTTGCTACTTGATTTATTACTTTATTAATTTACTCACTTTGGATTTAGAGGCAATCAAGGTACATGACTCATAAATTATCGTGAATAAAGATAATATCAAATTTATTGGTTAACTCTGGACTTTATCAAGACTAGAGATACCTCTTTTTCTATAAACTATGTTTTATCTTTTCATCCCAAATCCTAGTCTCATATAGATTTAGAAAAACATCAATGTCACTGCTTAAATGACTTAAAAGAAATAGATATTATAAAGAAATAAATCATTATTTTAACATTATATCAGCAAAGAGAAAAGTCACAGGCAGTCTCCTCTCATCTATTATTAATGACTTTTCAATTCTGAAACCACATTAAAATAATTCAGTTCTTTCTGGATGGTAGTTAAATTCTGTTCTCAGGAGGAATTTTTCAAAGAATAAAAGAAATTCTTTTTTTTTTTTCCAAAATGCTTTTTCATATTTTCTCCACAACAGCTGATTTACTCATTGTCTCAAAAAAAAGTTATTTTTATTTTTTCCTCTGTATACTTTACAGTCTTTCAGTCATGAAAACTAGTCTCTTTTCAAGATTTTTATTCCTTCTTTCTTTAAGGAAAAAAAAAACAAACTTTAGAATATTCTGTGGGAGGGAGGGTTTAAATTGAGAGTACAGTGGCTTTTCAAGTAGATTATTCTGGCAAATGTTTGGAGGATGAACTGAAGGGAGTGAGACTAGCTAGAAGACAGTGTGGTATAAATGGAAAGAATGCTGGATGTGGAATCAGGCCAGAAATGGATTTGAATTCCACCTCTCACAGTAGCTGTATAACTACTGGGTAGTCATTCTTTTTGCCTCTGGTCCTTCCTTTGTAAAGTGTACCTAAAAATACCTTTCTTACAGTATTATTATGGGGATCAGATGAAGATAATGCATGCTAACTTTTTTGTGAACCTTAAGATACTATGTAAATAAAACATTTATTATTACTAGTAATTTTGATGAGGATAATGCCATTATGGTCATTTAGACAAGAAGAACTTTTCATGTTTACTGACTCTTTTACAAATGTTTTCAGTCATGTCTGATTCTTTATGACCCCATTTGGGATTTTCTTCCCAAAGGTACAGGAGTGGTTTGCCATTTCCTTCTCCAGCTCACTTTACAGATGAGGAACTGAGGCAAATAGGGTTAAGCAACTTGCACAGGGTCACATAGCTAGTGTCTGAGGTCAGATTTGAATTCAGGAAGATGAATCTTTCTGGTTCCAAGTACAGTGTTCTTATACAATGCGCCATCTATCTGCCTACTTCCTGCTTCTAATTCCTTGTCTCTCTTATTTCTCAATCCTTTGCACAACATTTCTCAGCTGGAACTGTTTTTTTCAAAGTTCACAGAATCATAATTATAAATTTAGAGCTAGAATGGGCCTAAGGAAATTAGAGGCCCCAACTTTTTCACTTTACAGATGAGGAAACTGAGGGTCAAAGGTTTAGTGATTTGCCCAGGATCACAAAATTAGGATTTCGAACCCAGTTCTTTTTTATTCCAAATCCAGCATCATATCCATTATTCAATACTGCTTTTTATAGCCAATTCAATTTTTTTTTCCTCTCATCTCTCTCTTGTAACATTTGTCACTGGGTTTTTGTGACACTTCTCCATTTTACTTTTTTTCCCCTCCCATCTGTTCTTTGCTGATTTATCATCTATATCCTGTGCCCTCAGTATGATTGTCTCTGGACCCTCATGTTTTCTACCTCAATACCTTTTGTCTTGGTGATGTACATGGCTCTGATAGATTCTTTAGTTTATCTCTTGATGAATTTCAGTGTTAAGTATTCTATAATCCAAATCTGGGAGACAGAATCTTGCTCTTTATATTCCTTCTCCCCCATTCACTTATGCTTTTTGATGTCATGCTATCATATGTTTCAGCTTATAGCCTCTTCTTTGTTCAATCCCCACATATTTTGTTATTCCTGGGTCTCAATCATGCCTCTCTTCCAGCCAGATACTTAATTCCAAGATGTTATTGAATATTGAAGAAGTTGACCTGGAGGTTTTATACTATGCACTCTTTAGTTTGTTTCAAGACACTTCTTTCAATTTTTACTTCTGTGAGGGTCATTTCAAGATGTTGGAAAAATTTTCCCTTTTTGCTGACTGAACCTATTTTCTCACCCACCATTCCAGAATCTAGGGGCAAAATACAAAAGCATTATTATTTCTCCCACTAAATGATATTTGTTATTACTTGAGTTCTCCCATCCAAACCTCTTCTAAATTGTCATTTCTCTGCATAATCTTATTACATATAACATTGATTGAGAATAATGATGATATGAAAGTTCCCCCCAAATTTAACCACTTCTGAATTTAACACCAAGAAGAAAGCATATTTCCATACTCAAATAGGACAGAGGAAAAGACATGTAAAAACTTATAATTTTATTATATGTAGATTGTTTTCATGTATATAATAAATTTAACGTTACCTTCAAACTTGTCTGGTTTTTCTGTTTCCATGTGAATTTCCTTCTGTCTTTTCTGTGTTCATTTTAAAAGATACTTTAATGACCTTATTTCTTTTTTCCCCTTTTATGGCAATATTATAAAAAACTCCTCTTCCTCTGTTCCCCCAATAAAAAAAGAAAGATAAAAACAGTTCTTATAACAAATAAACTTAGTCAAACAAAACAAACCACAGACTTATCCTGTTCAAAAATGTGTGTCTCATTCTGCATCTTGAGTCTACTCTTCTTCCTAAAAGTAGATAGAATGCTCAGTTTTGTGCTTGGTCATCCCATTGAAATATTATTTCACTCTTCCTTCTTCCTTTTTTACTTTTTACTAGTTTTTCTAATTATACCTTTTACTCTTTCATATCTTTATTCCATTGTGATATTTGCTCTTTGTTTTGTTAGTCTCTCAATGGGAATTTTCAAAAAAACAAAAATCATTTTTCTCTTCTCTTTTCATTTATGTCCTTGTTTAGTCCTAGCTATATGAAAAAAAAATACTTTTTAGTCATTTATTACCAACTGAAAGTTTTTTAGTTCAAGAATCTCTGGGTTCTTTGCAATTAATAAGAATTTTTTCCCAAACATTTGAATATCAGTGGATGTGTGTCTGTGTGGACGTGTGTATTTGAAAAAACATAACTTTTTTTTCCTTTGATTTCTTATAACCACAGAGTAATCTATTGATTTTTCTGAGAAATTTTAAGGATTTAAAAGGGTTTTGTTTGTTTGTTTGTTTGTTTGTTTGTTTGTTTTTTATTTTGATGTTTTAATTCTAATGTTTTTCTTTCCTGGTGCTTCAATGCTTCAAGCTGGAAGTTTCTTTCTTTTTTTTTATCTATGAATTCTCTCAGTTTGAATTTTGCCTCTTAAATTTTCTAGGTATTTTTTGTTTGTTTTTGTGGAGTAGACTCTTCACTTGAATTCTGATTTCCCTCCAGAAATCCTATAGTATTTATATTATCTTTTGTAATCCTTTGAAGTAAAGTGGGGGTTTTTTGGGAGGGAGAGGTAGAACTCTCATTTTCTTCTAATTTTGATTCCTTTATCTTCCTTAAAAAGCTTTTCCCCATCTTTACTAATTATTCTGTCAATTTTTCTGTGCTGTCTGTACTGCTAGTCCCTTTTCTTCAAAAGACATAGACCTATCCTGGGGTCCTGATTCTCTCAAACTTCTAGGACTGAAAGAGTCTGTTTCCTCTAAAAGGTGGGAAGGGCTATGGAGAATGCTGCTCCAGCATGATTTTGGCTTCTTATAGTAGTCAGTATGCTTCACCAACTCCATTCTGGAATTTCCTGTCCATGCTGTAACTGACTTAAATACTTGGGCTGCTTATCTGGGATTGCTCAAGAACAGGTGAGTGAATCTGTAGGGTGAGGGAGAATGAGAAGTTGAGGAAGATTCTTGACTGTTAGAACAGTGAGAGGCTGGGGGCAGAAATAAAATGAATGGATAAGGAGATTGTCAGGGTTTTTTTTTTTTTTCTTCTGAGATTTAACTTGACATTTCTTTTACTTTAGCCTTTTCTTGACTTTTGTTAGGGTTTGGTGTTTTTTTGTTTTTTGCATATGGTGAGCTTTTAACTTCTATTTGGTATGGTTTAACCAGAAAGGTGTTGGCAATAGTTTAGATGTTAAATGATTCACAAGGATAGTAATGCTGCCTGAGGAGAGAAATGGACTTCTATAAAAGATGTTTCAAAGTTAGAAATGACAGAATGTGACAACAGATTGACTGAGAGAAAATCAGGAATTGAGGATAAGACCTAGGTTGTGAGCCCAAGTGACTTAAGATGGGTGGTACCCTGTCAGTTTAGGGAAGTTAGGAAGAGAAGAGTTTTGAAGGGAATTTTTGGACATGCTGATTACAAGATTAATATTGGATATACAGGTGAGATATCTAATAGTCATTTGGAGATAGGAAATGTAGATTGGAAATTTGAAGACTTGTTAGGGATGAACAAATCTGTGGGAGTGACAATTGAAATCTTTGGTGCCAATAAAATCACCAAGGGAAATAGTATAAAGGGACAAGAGAAAATTGCTAAACACCAAGATATGGTTATCCCTGCCCCTTGTTAGTGGGTATGAACTGAATGAAACAAAGTGAGAAGTAGTCAGATAAGTAGAAAGAAAACCAAGAGAAAGTAATGGTAAAAAAAAAAAAAAAAATACTAGAGAGAAGAGAATATCCAGAATAGGGAGATTGATGATATCAAAGGCTGCAGAGAAATCAAGGATGAAAATTGAGAAAAAAAATTGATTTTGGCAGTTAGAGATTATTAATAACATTGAAGACAGCAATTTCCATTGAGTGATGAAATCAGAAGCCAGAATGCAGAGTGAAAATGAGTGAGAAGAATTTATGATTTTTGTAGGTTTGTTTTATATATTGCTATTGAAGTTATTGTTTCAATTTTAAAATATTTTTCAATGATAAAATATGGTGTCACTTATGGAAAGTGTTGATTTGTTTCCTCTTTGCATATGTGTGTGTGTGTATGTTCCCTTAAATTTTATTCTTTTATCATTGCTATAGTTATTTCTAGAACTATTGTGAAATAATAATGGCTGTAGTAGATATCCCTAGTCTCAATGGACAATCCCTGATGTATCTTTTTCCGTTACAGATAACTGTAATTCTTTGTTTTAGAAATATACTATCTATCAAGTTAACAATAGGTTCATTTATTTCTATGCTTTCAATTTTTTTTTTTAACACAAAGATATTTATTTTTTCTCAAAAAAAATCTATAACTATGGTATGAAGGACACCTGTTTTATATAGACTAGTCTGGTCCTTTAGGAGTGTACAGAGGCCTTTTGACTTCCTTTCTGTGTGAGACATAAAAGCACTAGCCTAGGGGAGTCAGAAACTTTATCTAATCTTTTGCTGCCTTTCTGGGAATGCTTTCCCTGTTGTGCAGATTTTGCAGGAGAAACTCAATGTTGTTTTAATCTAACCTATTGGTTGATATTGATTCCTTTCATCCTCAGTTAGTAAACTTTTTGCTTATAATTTTTGTGTTCTTGATGTGATATGTTGTATTTTAATCTTTGACCCTAAATTATTTGGCTTGTCTACTATTGGCATGCCCTAGAATAATTGAGTATCCATCAGAAGTACTTTTGCAATGGAAACTTGGTTAAATTAATTTTTTTTTTTCCAAATGAGAGAAAAGTAATATGGAATTAAAGGAAACTTGCAGAATATCCAGAAATAGAATCTTGATTTCCTTTATCAAATGATTGTTTGAGATATAAAGTACAGTGATGTAAAGGGAAAGGATCCATTGACCTTATTGAAGTGGATTGTAGTTCCTTTAAGAAACTGTATTTCCTATTAATCTGTGATTCTTTTCAGATTCCCAGCCCCACCTGGTGAGGCATATCCTCCCCAGACAAGTTGTCTTTCCTGGATGCCAGAGCCTTTGATTCACAAATCCTGCTCAAAAAGCATCCCTTTGAATTCCATAGGAGACCTGGACTTGTCCCAGCCCCCACTGGATCTGAGCTAACTTAGTCTCTCCTAGCCCCCACTGGTTGTGATCTGCTTTAGTTGTCCCAGTCCCCAATCTGACTTTCTTGGACTGCCCAGCCCCCACTGGTTCTGATCTGTGTGGCTTCCCAACTCCCACCAAGACACTCAATATAATAAGCTTCCATCAACTGACGTCTTTGCAGATGGACCTCGGTAGCTCACTCAGCTGCCAGGACTTTCTGTCCACTGAGAACTGCATTCTCAGTGCAAAACTTCATTTTCCATAGATCTGCCACTATAGAAGTGAGTTTTTTGGTAAACTGATTTCTAACAATAAACTTTCATTTTGCAACTAATATTCAGGAATGAGTGAATTCTTTCACTCATAAAACCTGTGGCTGATTTATTGGGGATTCTTAATAACTCTCTTATAGACACTAACCTCTAGACCACCAGGAATCTAAGCACTCTAAATCTCATCATTATGAACTGTTATGATGTTGAAAGCTGTATTGCCAGGGCAAGTTGATTGTAAATAAATTTTTCTTATTTATTAGACTACTGGAGGGAAAGGTAAATGAGCTTCAAATTTTTAAAGTTCATGCCAAGAAGCGTTTAATGAATTTGTTAATTACCCAGATGTAGAGAGAAATACCTGTGGGAGTTGGAACAAGATTCTTAACCTAGAGGTTTTCTGGAAAAGTAAGCTGAATCCAGGAAGAATTTAAAAGAGAAGAAAAGCCAGAATGAAGAAGATGGGAGTGTATGGCAAGAATAAAAGAGCTTTGGTTATATTTCTTTTTACTACCCCTTTGACTCTTATTTCCAGGAGAATAAATAACTCTATGCTAAGAAATTTGGGCTGTCACAAGCAAAATTTAAATAACAGTGCAATGAATTAACAAAAGAATGACTAATGAGGGTATTGTTTAATGGAGGCAATTCATTTGCAGGATTCCATCTTTTAGGGGGAGCTTAAAGATAATTTGTCCAAGCCAAAAAAAAAAAAAAAATCAGTTTAATCATTTGGAGGTTCCAGAGGAGAACTGCTTTTTATCCTTTTTCAGGTCAATAAAATGATATAAATAAATGTTCTCTTTAACCAGTTTATAGATGGAGTACAGCAAATAAATTGCAGGGGGGGGGGAGGAATCTTTGGTGGAATGAATGAATATATATTCAGGAATTTGTTCTTCTTTTGTGTTTGATAAAGTTGACAATTGAAACAGGACAAATTTGGTTAGAATTCACATCATTTCCAACAATGGCTGTACCACATCAGTATGAGGTATTTGCATAAACCTAATTTATTCCAGTTTTCTATTCTCTTTTCCTAGCAGTTTTTGTTAAAAAGTGTTTGGGGGTTTGTCAAACACTATACTACTAAGTGTCTTTGCGTCACTAAATTGTGTACTTAATTGGTTCCATCTCTATTTTGGTAATTTATTACTTTATAGTGTACCATGAAATTTGCACTATTAGGTACTCTTTTTTTGTCCCTATTTTTAATCATTATTTTTCTAAAAATTCTTGACCTTTTGTTCCTATAGATAAATGTTATGTTTTCTCTACTTTTAAAAAGTAATTCATTGGAAGTTTGTTTTGTGTGGCTCAGAATGGTGAGTGATCACCATTTAATAAAAAGCTGGAGATATCTCTAGGAGCAAAACAAAAATTTATTGTATATTCTCAGAAGTGGGTGTCCCTCCAGTCGAGCAAGCAATCGAAAGGAGGAGGTGCTTTTTGGGACAGGTTTTACACTTTAAATAGTCCCTAATGCAAATACCCCTCCCACCACTGACCATCATCCTCATTGGCTGAGAGTCTTACCTTCTAAATACTGGAACATCCCACGAAATTGAACTTGGCCAATAGTAGTTACCCATATTTGATTGAAGTAGGGAGAAAATTATGTCATGGGAAGATAGCAGGAAGGGGACTTAGGTATGCCTTTGAGTCAATGCTCAAGGACCTTCAGACCTATTCCAACTCTAAAGTAGATGAAGGAAGCCTTACTTGATTTTCACAACTATTTTGAGAGATCTCACCTCATCAACTTCAGTTTGTTATGGTACTGAAGAATTAAGGTACTTTAATTTCATATTGTAATTTTTATTGTATTGACTTGCCCTATTCATTAGGATAGCATTTAGCAGTTAATTTCTCAAATAACTTAGGTCTCTGTTTTCATGATAATGTTTTGTAGATGTGGTCTTGTATAGACCACATAGATTCATAGATTCCCAAGTATTTTACATGTTTCATAGTTACTTTGAAAATTACCTTTCATTGATTCCTAATAGAATTTTGGGGGATAATATGTAGAAATATTAATAATTTATAGATTTATTTTGTCTTGCAACTTTGCTGAAGTTATTTCAATTAATTTCAAATTACTCTCCATAGTTCTCTAAATATACTATTATATTGAATGGGATAAACTCAGTCAAGAGCTCTCATAAGAATGGACTGTGTCCTAAGTGTGACTTGAAACTTTGCAGTAACAAGTTGAGCTATAGCTAAAAGCTTCAAGTGTTAGACCTTTTCCCTCCTGTCCTCCTTGTGTTCCCCTCCACATCTTAATTAGCATTTAAGTACTCAATGAGTAAAGAGTTTGTTATTTTCTAGTATTCTTTTGTTTTTGGGATAGATTTGTGTTTAGGTTATAAGCCTGGACTCCCTGAGACTACAGGAGAAAAGGCTAGGGTTAGGTCTGGTTAGGGTCCATATAATCTTGTGTTTTGCACTTTGCACTCTTTTACTGATACCTTGTCTGTTGGGAGTGGCTCTTTTTCATGAGATCATTAATAAATCTTTTTTTTTTTCTTTTTTACCTTGAGAGTCTCTGATTTTAATTTGGGTGAAGGTTGCTGTACCATATAATTTGGGGGGCTCATTCTGGGATATTTCCTGTTTGTGAGGGGGTCTCTCTCATACCAAATCTTTGGGCAGGTGCCTTCTAAAGAGTTCTCTGGTGGGCTTGTGTAACTCCCTAAGTCTTAACTTGCTTGACACTATCTCTCAATTAACTTGAATTAGTCAATAGTATTTTTAAGAAGGCCTAATTTACATGATGAAAAGCCTTCTGAAGGCTTACAGAAAAAGCTGCAAAAGGAAAAAAAAATTCTCTCTGGGATTTTCTGTGCTTTTCTCTCTTGGAGAGGCTGGTGAAATCTGTCCTGGCTAGCTGGTGGTGGAATCTGTCCCTGGCTGGCCTGGATTTTTCTGGGGTTTGCTCTGATGCCCCAACATCTTTGACATGTCTCACCCCCATTTCTGGCATGGAAAATGATCTAGTCATTGGGCCACACACCTGTAGCTGGACACCTGGGTCCAAATTTCTCCAACCCTCTCCCCCAGGATTCTAAAATTTGCCAATTTCTTAAAGCCCTGTAGATGTACTTGAAAAGGCAGTTTTCTGCCACCTTAAATTGTGGAACTGTGTGTGTTTAAATTGGAATTCTGATTCTGAAATTGTATGAAATAGTTACAACTAACTAGTGCATGCTAAAATTATGAACTTGTTTATTCTGATATGACTTCAGAAATATGTGTGCATTAATATTGAAGTATTGCTACTAGAAATTTAAATCTGTATTTGATTTGATTTTAAGTTTAAAAAATTTGGGTATTCACAACATAGCATTCTCTCTCTCTCTGTTTGCTTGCATTTTTTCTTTCTCAGTTTCTTTTTCTTCCTTCCCCTTGATCTGGTTTTTCTTGTGTATCAAAATAACTGTATAAATATGTATACATATATTGGATTTAACATATATTTTAACATATTTAACATGTATTAGACTACTTGCCAGCTAGGAGAGTGGGTGGGGGAAGGAGGGGAAAATTTGGAACAATTTGCAAGGGTCTTTGCAAGGGTCAATGCTGAAAAATTACCATGCATATGTTTTATAAATAAAAAGCTTTAAAAAAATTGGGGGTATTAAAGCAAAGTTACCTGATAACTTACCTAAAGAGGTCACATGTTTGTATCTCCTAATTAGTTGCTTTCTAAATTGTATTTTGGGTAATTTGTAAAAATTGTGTGAGCTGTGCTTTAACATTTTGTCAGTTTTGCTCGATATGTGATATAAATTTTGTGAAATTTGGTCCAAAGTTATTTAGATATTACCTATATTCTAAATCTTTAAGTTTATCTTGCTTTTTTCCTTTAACAAAAAAGTAAAAGCAAGAAAATTTGGTGCATATGGATATGTGCAATTACAAAATAAATTGCATCTGAAAAGTGTGTAATATGTATAAAGATAAATAAGAAGTGGGGGAAAAAAAGATAAATAATAAGGTCTTGAGGAGGTGTCCCTCCGGAAGGAGGGAACCTGGCTCCAAAATATTCAAGTTCGCTTTTAATGAAATGACACCAGTGGGGAAATGGGACCATTTGAAAAGATTCCTTCCCTCCCTCTGCCCCCCTCCCCCTCCCCTCAGCTCTGTTGCTTTTTAAGAGGGATTAATGGAATAACATTAAAACAAATTGTACCTGAGTATAGATTGGTAAAGACTATTGGTTCTGATAAAGAAACATATTTTCCTTTTAAGGCTTTATAAAAAATAATAAAAAAAGATTGCAAATTGAATGGCAATTCCATTCACCTGGGCATCTACTCTCATCAGGGAATATGGAAAGAACGAATCAGATTTTTAAGAAACAGATTACTAAATTGATGTTAGAGACTAAATTGTCTTAGGCTAAATGTTTGCCTATTGCTTTGTAAAAGAATTAGAATTGTACCCAACTGATCTGGAACTTTTCCCATATGAGATTCTTTTGTTTTATTTGGGAGGAGAAAGGGAAAGACCCTCTTTTGAAACAAAGGATAAGTTTTTAAGGAATTATATACTGTCAACGTACTCATCCTTTTTAGTCCTTAGAAAGCAAGGATTGCTGGCCCAAACAACACCTTTGGAGTTAGCGGTTCCAATAAAGTGGCTATTTACTAACTCTTAGAAGAAGCAGACTGGGACGGACCTTAACAAATATTACAAATGGCTGAGACTGCAGTCTGGAGGCTGAGAACATCAGGATTAAAAAGAACCTGTGGAGAAACCTTAAGAATGGATTGTTAAGGACAATTTATTACCTCTAAAATTGACTTTGCAAAGTAATGTTTTGGTGGGAGGGAAGATTAATTGTGCTTAGAGGAATTTTAACAATATTGATGTTGTACCTATTATTTATATTTCCAGAAAAGTTTTTAGAGGTTCCTCAATTTTAGGAAGTAGAATTAAGACTTTTTTTAGGATGAAGAAATTATTAATGTTAATTCTGATAGGGTTCAACCAGAATTACTGTTTAGGACATATATTCTTTATTCTATGTGAGTTTTAATTGGTTGTATTGAGCCATTTTAAAGCTGTTCTCATTGTTTAGGGAGATTCTGAGAACAGTGGTTTGTCTTTGTTCTTTTGAATGTGGTTAATACCTGAACTAGTTTTGATACAGATTGGTTATTGAGCATTTTAAAAGTAAAATGATTTCTGTAATATTGAATTTAAAGCCCATCTACTTAATTTGAAGATAAGCTGTGAACTTTTTAGGATGAATCTCTTACTGTTATCAGTGTAAGATTATAGGCCTTATTTAGGATTTGTGATCCTTAAGAGCTAATTCACTTGAAGTTTTGATTAATGATACTTTTTATTTGAGATAAAATTGCTTGGTGTATAACTGATATTATTTGGAGTTTTGAATTTAGGTCTGATTGTCTGATGAATCATCAAGTCAGTAATCCATCATCTGAAAGGAGTATGCCATAAGCTACTCAGAGGAATCTGATGCTGAATTGTTATTGGTAGATATTAGTGAATTGAGAGGACAACCTTGGCCTCTGCTTAAGTTGGGATCCTTCTTACTCAGTTCCCCAGTGAAGTTCCTTTAAATAAGAACCCACCTAATTATTCCTCAATCTGGCTATAAGGTGGTATTGTTAAACTAAGCTAAGGATGCTTTTTCTTGTCATGTATGTGCCCTTAAATTGAGCCTGAAGGACCACTTTTTGATTATAATCATGTCTCTCCTTTTTCCTTTTATAGCAAATTTTTATAATCTGGGCAAGTGTTCAGTAGAAGCTATGAACATAATTCAAGTATAAAAGATGTTGCAGTTTCCTCTCTGAACATATGTGGTCATTATATCCTAAATAAGTAGGATATTTGGCCTACCTATCTATCTGTTACTAGATAAATTTCTGTCTGTGTCTTTTAGCATTTAGTTGCTGACTTCTAGGGCATCTTTATTTGTGAAGAAATACCTATTCTAATTATTGGGGACACAAATGGTTTGGATGATAGATGGCTCAGATGAGTTAGGAGTACTGAATTTATATGCTGAATATTAATTATTAGACTCCAGGCCATGGTCAAAATAATTACTAACCAGACAACAAAGGCACTGGATTTGTTAGCAGACCAGGGCATTTAGACAAGGGAAGCTTTACTTCAGCATAGATTGGTATTAGACTACTTGTTGGCTGAAGAAGGTAGAGTTTGTGAGAAATTAAATTTTTGCTTTGTCAAAACTGATGATAATGGACAGGTAGTGAAGTAAATTGCCAAAGACATCAGAAAATTGGCCCATCTTCCATTCCAGACCTGATTCTCACTGATGTGATCTATGGTGTAGGATTTGTCACCAAATGATGGCAGACACCAAAAGGGATTTGGCCATGTGAAGGTAAACTTATTATAGGGAATAGGTTACAGATAAAGTGAAGTGATATAATAGATACCAGGAATGGTAAATATAAAAAAGAGTTGGGAAAGCATATGAAAGACAAGTTCCTCAGTGGAACTCACAATTTCCCAGTATTAAGGGAGTACCCCCATGAGCTGGCAGGCTAAATCCTGAAAGGGACTTAGCACTCTAAAAGAATTAGTTAGGAGGAGAAGTGAGGTTGAAAAGCTTAGTGGAGTTAAGGGAGATGCTACGTGGCATGGGGGAAAGAAAAAGATACGACAAGGCAGAGTGATGTAGTGGGCTGACCCAAAGGAAGGTTGCAGCCATGAGATGTCCCACAAATAGGTTTTATAGGGAAAAATTTAATCTCAGGGACATGACTGGGATTTCCACAGAGGATGGGGCTCAAGAGCTTGACATAACTTGGATTTCTTACTCTGGATTATTTTCAGAGAGTGGAACCAAGAAAATAAACTGATCTCTATTATTAGAGCCTTCTTCCTGCTTGCCTAAAGGATTAATTTTTATCAATTCCTCTACTAACTTTGATAGATGACCTCTTGATGATCTTGGTCTGGAAATAGCTGGTGGAAGCAGGTTTTTTGATTCCTACTGATAACTTTATGTGGAGTCATACTACTCCCTGTTTTGCCTCTTCTGTGTGATAAAGCTTATCATAAGGATTGTACAGACATCACTGGTCAGGATGGTAAAGATTGAACAACCTGAAGGAGAGGTCCAGATGGACTTGGAGTATTAAAAAAACAAAGATGGATCCTAGTTTAAAAAAAAAAAAAAGACAAACCAGGTCCAGAGGGTTTGGAGACTGAAAACAAATGTTTTGTTGAAGAAATGTATAAAGAATGATGTGAGAAGTCTTCAGAGATTAATAGAGAAGGATAAACTGAATGAAGACCTCTCTTAAGAATGTGGTCTTGACCTGTGCCCTAATGTCATTTAACAATTACAAGTTGAGCTATAGTTAAAAGATGCAGGTGTTCTGAACTTTTCCCTCATGCTTTCTCCTTTAATTAGCATGGAAGTACTTAATGGGCAAAGAGTTTGTTATTTACTAGACAATGGGAGAAAAGGGGAGAGGTGAGGATTGGGAGGACTTCTGATTAGGATCTATATAATCTTGTGTTTTGTGATTTATGCTTTGCACTCCTCTACTGACATCTTGTCTTTTGGGAGTTACCTTTTTTTCATGAGATCATAATAAATCCATTTTTGCTTTTTTACCTGTAGAGTTTCTGATTTTAATTTGGGTAAAGGTCACTGTCCCACACAATTTTCATCTGTGAAAAAACAATAATTCTCTTCCAAATGTATTTGTTTATTGCTTCAGTTTTCTTGTCTTATTTCTATAGATCTCATTTTTAGCAATATTATATAAATTTATTATATAAAATAATAGTGATGACAAAGATCATTGTTTTACTTCAATCTTATTGGAAAAGATTCTAGTTTGTCCCCGTTAGATAGAATAATGATTTTTAGTTTTAGTCATTTACTACTATCATGTTAAGGAAAGGTCCATTTGTTCCTAATTTCTTTATATTTTGCTCAATTTATTTTGAATTCTTTCTTCAAATGAGGCAGGAAGGTAGAACCATTTATAGCACCTCTACCTGGAGTCAAGAAGTACTGAGTTCACATATGGCCTCAGACTCTTACTACTATACTTACTTACTAATTAATTTCTATGAATTTATAGCATCAATTTCCCTTTAATAATAGTCAGATATCATATCTGACTTTCCTAAAATTCTAATGAGTTTCTTAACTTCTCCTTTGTTAATTCAAAGGCTTAAGATCCCTGATTAACACAGTGTCCAATCATGATTCCAGAAGGCAGATGAAGTATGCTACCTATATACTCACAGAATTGTTAGACTGTGTTTGAAATGAAACATTTTTTTGGGAGGACATGATCAATTCAGAAATTTATATTGCTTGTTAATATTTTGCTTATCAAAAATTATTACTAGGATAAAATCTTCGGTCTGTTGTTAGCTCTTTATTCTCCTTTCTCTTTGTTCTATATTTCTTATTCTAATTCTAATTTCATTTTTAAACATGTATTTTTAATTATTTTCTTCTAGCTGCTTTTGGAGTTTTTGTGGCCAAGTCATTCTTTTTTGCTTAGGCTGTGCTTGTACTTGCTGTGCAGTTATCTTGGGTACTTCTTTGACATTTCTTAACCCAGAGTATTTTTTCCCTCTATTTTTTTTTTTTTTATCTCCAGCATCAATTCTTTCATGGCATTTTGTGCCTATGCCTGGTTTCTTTCCCTCCCTCCCTTTTAAAAAGTCCTATTTGGTTCTTTCCCCTTCCATGATCTAGATTATATAGCTACTTATTATCTAGGAAGCTTATGGGATAAGAACATGTATTACTGAAATTTGGCCTCTTATCCTTTAGTGTGATCTCTCGGGATTGGCTTTGAACCATTACTGTTCTGACAGACCTTTGTATCACACTATTTGTGTGTGTGTGTGTGTGTGTGTGTGTGTGTGTGTGTGTGTGTGTGTGTCTGTGTTTCTTTGTGTCTGTGTCTGTGTGTCTGTGTGCCAGTCATTCCTTACTCCACTCTCATTAAGCAAGTTAAGTTATTCACCATTCTGTCAGATAAATCAAGGAAGAATGAGATAATTAGTAGAGAAGCAGAAAGATGAATGGAGTCAATGTGGAGAAGGGATAATCAATATATTTTAGAAGTATTGTTTGGAAAAATATGACAGTGGATACTTCTCAACTTCAATTTTTTTTTCATAACCATTTTTCTTTTTCACAACAAAATTCCTGGTAGAAGCATGGTTTTATATGTGTCTGAAATGATTTATAAATCTAAAGACATTGTCAATCCAATCATTTTCTTCCAACAAATGTGACTACTTTTATCAAAAAAAATTTTGATTTTCATATCAATATATAGATTTTTTCAATAGGTAAAAAACATGAATAATTAAAAGAGATATCCATAAAATAATGAATATGTGCCTAATTTTTCATTATAGGATTAGTTTGAGGATATTGTTCAATAAGAAGCTTGTTTTGAAGCAAGTAATTTTGAACCTCACTTATACCTATTTCTTTTTTTAACCTTCTAATCTGTTAGATGAGATGAAAATGCCTATTTATTTCATATTCTTATAGTTTTTTAATTCAATGAAATGGAATTAAAGATAGATGAACTCAGTTCCCCCTTCTCTTCCTCTTCCCCCTCCCCCAGTGTTTGTTTAGTTTTCTAAAAATACTTCATCTGTTGGTTCTTTCTAAGAACTGACTCATAGCTAAAAATATTTTAAACAGGTTCTCCTTAGATTTGGATACCATAAATATGTGTCTAGGTATTTTATAATCACTTTCCAGTCTATTTCATGCAACACTGCTGTAATTCAATTTTACAGGTTGTATGTAAAATGTTAAGAGGAAAATACATATACAAATAGAAACATCATTATTTCCCATAAAAAGATAAATCACCTTCTTAGGAATGTAGAGAATAAAATAAATTCCATTTCCTTGTGTTTCTTATGCACTGGGTTAAAAAATGAAGTTTTATCATTACATAACAATATAGAGACATACAGAGATATAGGAAGGTCCTCTTACCTTTTTCATGGGCCCTCTTCTCATGTAAAAGATAATCATGAGCTAGACACAGTTTGAGTTGTTCATTGTTGAAGGGAATGTTCATTTTGAAATCCCGAATCAATTGGTGTATTTCCTATGAGGGTAGACATAATTTTTGTTCTTTAATAAAGAAACATTGTCTTTTTTAGTATCTTTTTGTATTAGCAACAATAATACTAAAATTAATAATATTTTTAAAGTAGTTTGAGTGAGTCATAATTTTGACTTAATACCTATGTGATTTTAGGAAAGTTACTTAATTTCCTGGGGTATTTTCAGTTTCTTCCATTAAAATAATGGTTCTGGATAAGGTGATCCTTAAGCTATGTTTTAACTCTAAATATTCAATTATATGACATATTAAATATACCTCATTCATTCTTAAAAATGAATGAAGGAAATTAGTTAACGGTAACTCTAAAACTCCAGTGCATTTTAAAAATCTCATTGACATGGGCATTCATTTGATTGTTGCTAATTGGGATTCTACTATATCTGTCCATCCTATGTGACTCTTGTATATATTTTCCCATAATTTCAAAATCTAATCTTAGGATTTTTTCTCACATTGCATAGAAATGTAATTATATATTTTATAATTTTCCAAAAATCATTAAATTTAAAGTGTTGTAGCTATTTCATTTAGTTAAGAGATGGCTCATAATTGAACTATTTAGACCCCTGTTTTTGGCAGGTTTGTGAGAAATATAAGGCAAAGTGAACTTGGCAACTTTCTGCTACAAATCTGATTGAAAATAGCTGTCAACAAGGGAGTGAAGAAACCAAAAGATCTACCTAAAATCTGTCAAAAAAATTTTAAGAGCATATTTATTTAGGCTAAATATTAATTCTGAACCGGAGTAGAATAGACAGTTCATCTATGCCCTAAATGAACAGTTAATCTATCTAGACTATAGCTTCTGTAATCTAGATGTATGTCCATTTGTTCAATTCCTCCACTTTCTTTAAAAAAAAAGTTTTTTTATATATTTTGCTTTGACATCAACCACATTTCCTAAGGTATCTCCCTCTCTTCATTCTCTATTTAAGAATTCCTCCACTTTCTTTAAAAAAAAAAAAGTTTTTTGTATATATTTTGCTTTGACATCAACCACATTTCCTAAGGTATATCCCTCTCTTCATTCTCTATTTAAGAATCATCTCTTAATAACAGGATAAAAAGGTAGAAAGACAGTTCAGTAAAACTAAACAAATGCATACTTTATTAGCATATGTGGTGTTCCATACTCATGTACCTCTGCAATGAAATGGAGAAGGTAAAAAGATGTTTTCTTCAATCTCTTTTTTAGGTTCACACTAAGTCATTACATGTTAACAGCATAAAGTTTTAATTGCTCTATTTTTTCATTGTTGTAATCTTTGGGTTTTTAAATTTCTTGATTATATTAATAGAAATGATAATTAGTTTCCTGCATAGAAGCTTGTGACATCATTGAAAAAAATAATATAGAGGGAGGGCTATGGACAGAGACTTATGGAATACTCCAAGTTAGTGCTGAATGAAGCTACAACAAAGAAGACTGTGGAAATTTCAGATAGTTGGAGAAGAAACTAGAATAAATACTATCAAGAAATCTAGAGAGGACAGTATAAGGAGGAGAGGTACTGTTGATCAATACTGTTAAAGACTGCAAAAAGGTCAAGGTGGATGGGTACTGAGAAAAGATCATTAGATTTGGCAATTAAGAAGTCATTGGAAAAAACCAAATATTAAAAATTGTGTTTACATGTAATTGGGAAAAAGCTAAAATGTTATTAAGTTTAAAAAGTGATCATTGGTAACTTTGGAGAGGTCAGTTTTAGTTGAATGATAAAGACGGACGCCAGATAATTGAGAACTTAGAAGAGAGAGAAGATATGAAGTGTATAATATAGATGCTTTTTTTTTTTCCAAAATGTTTTGCTTAGCTGAAGAAAGAAACAGGATAAAACTTAAGGATGGCCAGATCAAGCAAGAGGTTTTTGGTTTTTGTTTCTTTTTAGGATTAAAGGGATTAAATATTACTAGATTGCTGGAAAGAAACTAGAAAATAGGAACATATTAAAGATGAGAATGAGTATAATATTTGTCACAATCTGTTGAGGAACATGAGAAAGAATAGGGGTAAAAATACATGTAGACAGAAAGTTTTGCCTTGGTAATAGGACAGGATGTCAGAGTGATGTGAGATGAGGGGGATGGAAAAAGATGGAGTGAAACAACTTCTATAGGAATAAGGAGTTCCTAGAGGCAGAACCCTGGAGAACCCATAGTAAAATATTTGGCCCAGGAAGGCTAGTGATCCTCTTCTTCCTTGGCAAATAGGGCAACTAGGTTGGAGATAGAGTGGTATAAATCATTTATCAAAATTAGACCTTCTCTTTCAGTCTTCTCTCAGTTGCTAGCTTCTTTGACTTCTTCCACTCTCTTCTTTTTGCTGGGAAAATATAGAAATTACCATCTTCTCATTGTTTACTCATGACATTAGTAGAGATGTAACATGTATGGTTGTGAGAATTGGACTGTATGGAAACCTGAATGTTACAGAATTGACACTTTTGAATTATGGTATGGGAGAGGACTTTTGAAAGTCCCTTACATAGCAAGGAGGTCAAATCAGTCAATACTTAAAGAAATTAATTCGGGCTATTCACTGGAAGGTCAAATGCTGAAGCTAAAGCTTAAATACTTTTTCCATATAAGGAGAAGATGGGACTCATGGGAGAGAACCCGGTGTTGGGAAAGACTGAAGGCAAAAGAAAATGGTAATGATAGAGAATAAGATGGATAGATAGTATCATGCAAATAATGGACATGAACTTGCACAGACTTTGAGAGATAGTGAAGTATAGGGGGCCTATAGGCTCTGGTCCTTGGGGTCACAAAGAGTCAGATATGACTGGAGAACACAAACAAAAAAGCATATATTCTTATCTATTCCCCTGTTCATTCACCTTTCCAGGTTGTTATTCCATCTTACAAAATACAGGGGTTCATCTGTTGAGGAAATGAGGATTTCCATGGTATTTCATTTCTGTTTTTTCATCTTCACTTCAGCTAATTGGTTCTTACTAATGCACTTTTACTGACAATGTGTTTTCATTCTGTTATAAAATTAATAGTTTTTGATCTTATATTTTTAAGATGTCTGGAAGTCCATGATATTGATGGTGATGGTAGAGGAGAACAAGTGCAGTTTTCTACTAATTTGCTTTTTGGCAAGAAACACCATGTTTTATTGTTTGTAAAAACAAAAACAAAAAATATATTTCATATATTTGACCTTAAGGAAATTTCAGCAGAGACAGAAAAAGGGAATCAGTATTGCTGAGCTTGAAATGTTTCTAAAGCAGGGTGTTTTTGTCCTCCCACCCACATACCCTGGAAATCCCATAATTAGCATGACTGCATTCTTTGGCTGATGTACTAAAAGCCACCACCAAAATGTACTTGTACATTATGTATGTCTTTTTCCTAAATAAAATGTTTGTCATTCCTTAGATTTATTAAGGAGGCTGCTAACTGTGACCTTTTTTTTTTCCCTCCTGAGACCAAATTCTTTCCCTATATCAAAGAAACATATTGAAACAAAATACAAGAATATAAGGCCTATTAAAAAATAAATATTTTTAAAAAGATTATGACTGCTTCAGAATGATGGAGTCTACCTTTATTCCAAAGCATTAGATACCTAGTATATTAAAACCAAAGCTAAAATATCATTCCAGACCCCACAAACTAAAGAAAATTCTTCCTGAGCACATAATTTGGAAAGGATTCTCCCCTCTCCCCTTTTTTCTTGTTTGGGTGAGGTTATTATTTTGACCAAAGTGATTTGACTTAACTAAATTTATCCCTTACAATATAATGAAAAAAAAATTTAAAGTGTTTGCTATATTTAAAGTTTTTTTTTCCAATACTGTTCCTTATTTTCTTTTTTTTTTTTTATTGGATTTTTATGGATTTTTTTTACACTGACTAAAATTTCCTGTGTCTTTACAACTCCCTATTCCTAAAGTGTTATCCCAAAGAATTTTGAGAGAGAGAGAGAGAGAGAGAGAGAGAGAGAGAGAGAGAGAGAGAGAGAAGAGAGAGAGAAGAGAGAGAAGAGAGAGAAAGAGAGAGAGAAAGAGAGAGAAGAGAGAGAGAGAGAGAGAGAGAAGGGAGAAAGAGAGAGAGAGAGAGAAAAGAGAGAAAGAGAGAGAGAAAGAAGAGAGAAAGAGAGAGAGAGAGAGAGAGAAAGAGAAAAGAGAGAGAGAGAGAGAAAAGAGAGAGAGAGAGAGAGAAAAGAGAGAGAGAAAGAGAGAGAGAGAGGAGAGAGAGGAGAGAGAAGAGAGGTAGAGAAGAGAGAGAAAGGAAAAGAAACCCATCACTGTCAATCAAAACATCAAAAAAAAAAAAAAAAAGACTTCCCCTATGGTCTATTTTGTGCCTCTACCAGCAAGTGTGTCTTGGAGGTATATTAAAAATCTCTTTGGGGGTCAAGCTTGATAATTGTAATCTTGCCAATTTCAATTTTGTTCTGTTGTAGTAACTATCCTTCCTTTTACTTTGCTAGAGTCCTATATATTGTTTTTCTAGTTCTTTTTTTATTTATTTTTACTTTGCATCAGCTCATATTAGTCTTTCCATACTTCTCTGTTTGTCATAGTCATTATTTCTTATAGAACAGAAGTTTTCATTTTCATTCATGTACTAGTTGTTCAGCCATCTCCCAATCAATGGACTTCTAATTGTTTATAGAAAGGATTTCTGATTAGTTTCTCTTAGCTACAGTTACAAATAAGGATTGTATCAGCAAGATTCAAGTGGGGGAAAAATACATTGCTATTTATACGGTTTTAATATGAAGTCTTTCATTAGATATAATCCTTGAATTCCTTATGAAATCATAATTTTAGCTGGCTCTGCTTCATAGTACTGGGGGAGAGAATATTTAGAAAGAAACTGTTCCCTGATTGCGGAAGCTACTTCCACTTTCTATTCAAAGACTGTTTCTGTATCTAAAAATGAACTTAAGACCCATCTGTTTGCTGATGCATTAGAAAACCCTTAAAAATGGGAGTGTCATATTCTATAAAGCTTCCTATGTTTTAATGTTATATTGCATGGTTTTTATGGTTTTATTTCTTCTTATAATAAAGTAGGATATAGTTATTTGAAAACAAGCAAATTGTCTCTATGTCAACTGTTGGGTAAAATTTGGTTTTTATTTCTATTTAACCTGTTTTTGTCAACTTCCATCTTTAAATATAAAAGTTGAACATGAGGTTAAGGAAAGCAATTAATTCACTTTGAAATTGCCTTTCATCTTGTGCTTTGCATCTATGATCAGGTTTTACTGGCCCCTAATTTCCTTTAAGCCTTAGGTAATGTTTCCTTCTATATGAAAACTTTCCTAATTCTAAATAGTTACCTTTCCTTCTCCCAGTTATCTTGTATTTGTCTTGAACCTAAGTACTTTTGTTCACTTTTCTTTTAATTATATTGCAACATCCTTGAGGGTAAGAACTTTGTATTTCTTGCACCTAACAATGTACTTGGCATATAATAGTGGTAGAAAAGCTTAAATACAGTAAGTGTTAAATTCCTACTTAGTGTAAAGCAATTAGAGAGCTGCAAAGATACAAACCATCCTCAGTCTAATGAGAGTGGGGTAAGGAATGATGGGCACACACACACACACACACACACACACACACACACAAATAGTGTGATACAAAGTTTGAGTTCAAAGGAGTAATTTAAATAAAGTGCTCTGAGAAATACGAGAAATATTCACTTTATTTCAGTATAAAAATTCTTGAAGGCAATGGAATCTCTGCTTAGTCTTAAAGGGAAAAAAAAGGCTTGCAATGAGCAGAGTACATTATGAGCATAGAGGATATTGAGATTTGGGATCACATTCTTTGGATAATGACTTCTGCACATAAGTAGGAGCAATAGAGGTATTAAAAGATTAAAGAAACAAGTTTAATTTGGTTGGGACATGGAATGTTTTAAAGACAAGAGGGAGATGATGTTAAGATGATTAGGAATCATTTTGTGCAGCATCTTATATGCTTATTTAAGGTATTTCAATTTTACATATCAAAAATGAATTGCTGATTCAAGCTTTAGAACAGAGAAGTGACATTACATTATTTGGGGAGTTTTGTGGAAGATTCACAAAAGAGGAAAGAGACTGGAAGCAAGAAAACCAGTTAGCATGTACTATCATAGTTTGGAGGCTTGGTGATACAATAAAGAGAAAATAAAAATGAACTATTTCTTTTTTAGATTTGATTGGATTGAACTGGATTGGATTCTTGAATCACTAGAGTTTAATGACTAGGGAATTAACTGTGATAGCCTCCTTGAGGATAAATTGAAATGAATGCAGACTTGAGACAGGAAGGAAAATTAGGATGATATTAGAGTGGTCCAGACAACAGATATTAAGTTCCTTGACTCAGGAACAGGAACAGGTAAGAGAGATACTATAGAGATAAAAACTACAAGAATTAGAAAGTGATTAAATGTGTGGAGTGAGGGAGTGAGTAGGCAAGCATGATACCAATATTGTAAATTTGAGTGATTGGGAAAATGGTGGAATTCTCACATTAATTGGGAAATTAAGAAATAGGTTCAATTTTTTTAGTCAGAAAAAGACAATATAATGACATCAATGATGCAAATCATAATATATCCTTACTTGCTGATTCTTTGTGATTAACAAAAATAAAAAGAAGAGATAAGTAGAGGAAAATAGGTCACCCACTGGAGACAGTGTTAGACTTAGAATCCAAGAATCTTGAGTTCAAATTCTGCTTTCAAAACTTTCCTAGCTGTGTTGGTCTCTCAGCCTGAGTTTCCTCATCTATAAAATGGGGATAATAATAGCAATTATCTTCTGCAGTTATTGTGTCATAAAATTCTTTGCCAACCTTAAAGTACTTCTTAAATGCTGTTACTTGGCAGTCACTATTTCAGAATCATAACTTTGCCTCAGAGAGGTGTCTGCATCAACCAAGAGTTTGAGGGATAGAGGGGAGGAAGAGGCTACAATTAGGTTTTAAGCCTTAATAGCTTAAAATTACCCAAAGAGGAAAAGCTAGGTGGTACAGTGAATGGAGGACCAGCCCTGAAGTCAGGAGGACCTGAGTTCAAATCTGGATCCAGACACTTAACACTTCCTAGCTGTGTGACCCTGGGCAAGTCACTTAACCCAATTTCCTCAGCAAAAATAATAATAAAAATAACATTAATAATAAAAAAACTACCCAAAAACTTCTGGGACAACACACACACACACACACACACACACACACACACACACCATAAATGTATTCTTGTGCTTTTCTCAAATGGAATCTAAACTCTGAAAGCATAAACTGTTTCATTGCTGTTTTTGTACTCTATAGCATATAACATGATTATAAAATACTAGACATGACAAGGTAACCTATATGACTTAGGGAAAACGGAAGCAATTTTTCTTGCTGACCTATTACCTAAGCTTTTTTGGATCTAGTTACATTTTTCCGCTCAGGGTGATAAATTTACTACTTTTACAATTTATAGTTTCTTTTGTTTGTTTTGAAATCACCTCTTTTAAAACTTCTTTTGTGCCTCCTAATTCTTGCACACTGCTATTTGGTGAAGAAATCTGTATTCATTCTCTCATTACTCTCTATAACAGCTTTCTGTGTTGTGTGGTATCATAAAAATAGTATTGGAGATTCCAAGGATTGTATATTAAAAAATTTCATGTGAAGTTGACAATCTTGAGAGGTCTTCAGATCTTTAGCACTCTCAGTATGACAATATTGTATGTGTGTGTGCAATTTACATCACCAAGGAAACATTAACATGTATGTTATATTGTTATAAATTATTTGCTGTTTGTACCCATCAGAAATAATGGCAAAACAAAAAAGGAAAGCATTGTTCTATTAGAAAGGCAGTTTTATAGTGGGTAATTTTTTAGAAGCCAGAAGATTTGAATTCAAATGCCAGCCTGCCACTTGCTATCTATATGAAACTGGGCTATGGAAGGGAGAGTGAGGCTGAAGACTTTGTGTGACTCTGCCTGGCTTAAATAAATTTCACGTGCAAATCAAGACATCACCTCATGTTATCATTTGCCCTCTTCCAAAATGAAGGACAAACAACAACAATTTGGGCAAGCTGATTAACTTTTCAGCTTCAGCTGATTCATCTGTAAAACTAAGAGGTTAGGGATTGAATAAATAAACTCCAAGATCCCTATCTACTCTGTAGTATGCTGATTATATTTCAGAGTAAAGATTTACTACAGGGATCATCTGCCACTTCATCCATTTTATAGATCAGTAAGACATGATGTAAATTGACTTACTCAAAGAAATACAGCCAGTTTTCAATAAACTAAAATTTGAGAATTTCCATACTTTGGCTTAATTTTAGGAGGTATAGATCCTTTCCCCCTTTTCCATAAGTATATTTATTTTGTTTATAGAAATCTATACACATAGTTAAAATACATTGAAATGTTCTATTTTCACAATATATGTAAATATACTTATGTCCCCGTAAATGATAGATAAAAAAATTCCATGTTGAAGTAAATGGTGAATCATCTCCAACACTCTGAATCTGACATAAACAATAGGTACTGTAATATATTGAGAATCTTTAAATAAATGTACTAAATACAAGTAATTCTGTAATATGAGTCGGATATCCATTATAAAGTTTCATCAATAATATAAAATTCCACTTTATAGAAAATTACAGGTTGAATATGCATTTGCACAAACAACTATGAGACTAAACTGAGTCACTAGTGTAAAGAAAAGCAACTAGTTATATAAATTGTTCCTATTCCTTTTTTATATCTAAGGAAAATGAGGTCAAAAGAAAGAAAATGAGTGCACTCAAGTTAAGTGTAATGATTTATCCAATATTTAGTGATGAGGTCTTAGGTATCAAAGTGGGCTTTAGCAGAAAAAGCCTAAAGTACTGATAAGATTATAATACTTCAGGAGACAAGTAGGGAAGGACATTGAGGGGATCAGTCCCACCTTACAGTCTCCTATCCTCCTCCCCCACCTTGGGAAACTCCATCTTATTGTATCCAATCAGAAATGTATCTATCCATCTAATCTTTGCTAAGCCATCCATGCTTCCCTCATCCATGCTTCACCTCCTCCCCTGTGCCTCATGGTGTTCTTCTCCTTGTTATAGCTAACTGTTTTTTTTTTTTTTAATAATAGCTTTATATTTTTCAAAATACATATAAAGATAGTTTTCAACATTCACCCTTGCAAAACCTTGTGCTCCAAATTTTTCTCCCCCCCCCACCTTCTCCTAGATAGTAATTCAGTATAGATTAAACATGTACAATTTTTCTAAACAGATTTACACATTTATCATGTATAATTAAGTATTTTAAGGTGCTAAGTCCATTTTAGAGTTAGCCCATCAATCACTATTCTCTTTGAGATTAGTCAGCTAAACTTCTCTGTGGATTTAGCCTGCCCATTAATGGCATACTCTCACTTCATGACATATTCCTTTCTCTTCCTTGTAAATTCCACTGGGGAATTTGTCTTTTTTCTTGTTTTTTAAAAATTTTTTCTTTTCTTTTTAAATTTATTTTTTTTAACACACAATCCCTTATGAATCATGTTGAGAGAGAAAAGTCAGAGCAAAAGGGGGGAAACAATGGGAGAAATTAAAAAAAAAAGAAAAAAGAAATGAACATAGCATGAATTGATTTACATTCAGTCTCCTTAGTTCTATGCACAATTTTATAGCCTTTTGGACATTGTACCAGATTGCTTTCTAGAACGGTTGGATCATTTCACAACTCCACCGACTAGTATTTCAATTTTCCCACATCCCCTCCAACATTGCTCATCTTTTTCTGTTGTTTTAACCATTCTGAGAGGTATGAGGTTGTGTCTCAAAGGTGTTTTAATTTTCATTTCTCTAATCAGTAGTGATTTAGAACATTTGTTATATTACTATAGATAGCTTTAATTTTGTCATCTGAAAATTGTCAGTTCATATCCACTGACTATTTATCAATTGGGGAATGACTTGCATTCTTATAAATTTGACACATTTCTTTATATATTTTAGAAATGAGACCTTTATCAGAAATACTACCTGAAAAGATTTTTTCCCTAGCTTTGTACTTCCCTTTTAATCTTATCTAGTTTGGTTTTGTTTATGTAAAAAAATTTTAATTTAATGTAATCAAAGTTGTCCATTTTACTATTCATAATTTTCTCTAGTTTTTCTTTAATCATAAATTCTTCCCTTCTCCAAAGATCTGATAGATAAATTATCCCTTGTTCTCCAAATTTGCTTATGGCATTATCCTTTTTGCACAAATTGTGTATTCATTTTGATCTTATTTTTCATTGCGGGCTATGAGATGTAGGGGTATGATGAATTTCTGACATATTACTTTCCGGTTTCCCCAGCAACTTTTGTGAAGTACTGAGTTCTTATCCTAGAAACTGGAGTTTTGGGGTTTATTAAATACTAGATTGCTATAGGTCTTGATTGTTGTATTGTGTGTATTTAAACTAGTCCACTGATCAATTAATTACTCTTATTTCTTAATGAGTACCAACTGGTTTTGATGACTGCTGTTTTATAATATAGTTTTAGGTTTGGAACTGCTAAACCACCACCCTTTATATTTTAAAATTTCATTAATTCTCTTGATATACTTGATTTTTTGTTCTTCCAGATGAATTTTGTTATTATTTTTTCTAGTTCTATAAAAATAATATTTTGGTAGTTTGGTTAGTATGGCACTGAGTAGGTCAATTTAGGCAGAATTGTAATTTTTATTATGTTAGTTGGTCCAACCATGAACAACTGATATTTTCCCACTTATTTAGACATGACTTTATTTGTGTGAGAAGTGATTTGTAATTGTGTTCATATAGTTACTTGGTTTGTCTTAGCAGATTGACCTCCAACTATTTTATTTTGTCTATAGTAATTTTAAAGAGCACTTTCCCCCCATCTTTTACTGATGGGCTTTGTCAGTAATATATAGAAATGTTGATGGTTTATGGGGGTTTGCTTTATATCCTGCAACTCTGCTAAAGCTATGAATTGTTTCCAGTAGATTTTTGGATGATTTTCTAGGTATATCATCATATCATCTGCAAAGAGCAATAAATTTAATTTCCTTTTCACCTATTCTCCTGTATTTCTATTTCTTTTCTTACTGTTAAAGCTAACATTTCAAGTACAATGTTGAATAATAATGGTGATAATGGGCACCCTTGTTTCACCCCTGATCTTATTGGGAATGTGTCCAGCTTCTCTTCATTATAAAAAAGGCTTGCTGTAGGTTTAAGATAGATACTAGTTATTATTTTAAGTCAAATTCCCTTTATCCCTATGATCTCTAGTGTTTTGAATAGGGATGGGTGCTGTATTTTGTTACACGCCTTTTCTGCATCAATTGAAATTATCAAATGATTTCTGTTGGTTTTGTTATTGATATAGTTAATTATAGTGATAGTTTCCCTGTCATTGAATCAGCCCTGCATTCCTGGTATAAATCCTACGTGGCTGTAGTGTATTATCCTGTTGATAAAAGTTGCTGTAATCTCTTTGTTAATGTTTTATTTAAAATTTGTGCATCAATATCTATTAGGGAGATAGGGCTGTAATTTTCTTTCTCTTTTCACTCTTCCTGGTTTAGATAACAGTGCCATATTTGTGTCATAGAAGGAATTTGACAGGACTCCTTCATTTTTCCAAAGAGTTTACATAGTATTGGAATTAACTGAAATTTGTCTTTCACTTGTCTATCCATCTGGCTCTGGAGATATTTTCTTAGAGAGTTCATTAATGATTTGTCCAATTTCTTTTCCTAAAATGGAACTATTAAGTAGTTTATTTCCTCTTCTGTTAACCTGGGAAATTTATATTTGTGTTAATATTCATCCATTTTGGTTAGATTGTCAGGCTTGCTGCCATACAGTTGGACAAAATAGTTCCCAATTATTGCTTTAATTCTTTCTCATTGGTGGTAAGTTCATCCTTTTCATTTTTTGATGATGGGTGATTTGGTTTTTTTCTTTCCTTTTTCTTATCAAATTAAGCAAAGTTTTATTTATTTTTGTTGGCTTTTTTTTTCATAAAACTAAATCTTAGTTTTATTTATTAGTTCAATGGTTTTCTTAGTTTCTATTTTATTAATCTTTCCTTTGAGTTTCAAGATTTCTAATTTGGCATGTACTTGGAGATTTTTAATTTGTTCTTGTAGCTTTTTTAGTTGCATGCCTAATTCATTCATCTCCTCTTTCTCTATTTTATTTATGTAGCTATTTAGAGATATAAAATTTCCCCTAAGAACTGCTTTGGCTGCATCCCATAAGTTTTGGCATGTTGTCTCATTATTGTTATTCACTTGAATGAAATTTTGGGTTGTTTCTGTGATTTGTTGTTTGACCCACTCATTCTTTAGAATTAGATTTTTAAATTTCCAATTGATTTTTAGTGTATCTTTCCCTTAAGCTTTATTCAATTTAATTGTTGTCTGAAAAGAAAGCATTAACTATTTCTGCCTTTCTGCATTTGATTGTGAAGTTTTTATGCCCTAATATATGGTTTTATGTCTTAATACATTTTTGTGTAGGTGCCATGTACTGATGAGAAAAAGCTATATTACTTTCAATCCCTATTCAGTTTTCTCCAGAGGGTTATCATAGTTATGTTTTCTAGGTTCCTATTAACCTCCCTAGTTTCTTTCTTGTTTATTATGTGGTTAGATTTGTCTGATTCTGAGAGGGGAAGACTGAGGTGCCCATTAGAATAGTTTTGCTATCTATTTCTTTCTGTAACTGGCTTAAAATCTTCTCTAGATATTTGGGTGCTCTACCATTTGGTACATACACATTTATTATCTTTACTACTTCATTATTTATGTTACCCATTATCAGGATGTACTTTCTTTCATTTTCTCTTGTAATCTGAGATCAGAATTACTCCCCCTCCTTTTATTACTTCAGCTGAAGCATAATCAAATTTGTTCTAGCCTTTTACCTTTACTCAGTATGTGACTCTCTGTGTCATATGTGTTTCTTGTAAACAACATATTGTAGGATTCTGTTTTTAATCTACGTTGTTATTCACTTCCATTTTATGAGTTCAGTTCATCCTATTCACATTCACAGTTATGATTACTAGCTCTGTATTTCTTTCCATCCTATTTTCTCTCCTGTATATGCTTTTGTTCTCTTTCTACCCTGTCCTTGATTGTATCGGTATATGTTAAACATGTTAAAAATATATGTTAGATTCAGTATGTATAAACATATTTGTGCAATTCTGTTGCTGCACAAGAAAAATCAAAGCAAAAAAAAAAAAAAAGAAAGTAAATGAGTAAGAAAACAAAATGCAAGCAAACAACAATAAAAAGAGTGAGAATGCTATGTTGTGATCCATATTCAGTTCCTATAGTCCTCTCTCTGAGTGTACATGGCTCTCTTCATCACAAAATTATTGAAACTGGCATCAGTCATCTCATTGTAGGAAAGAGTCATGTTTATCAGAATTGATTGTCATATAATATTGATGTTGTTGTGTACAATGAACTCCTGGTTCTGCTCATTTAACTTAGCATCGGTTCATGTAATTCTCTCCAGGCCTTTCTAAAATTATCTTCCTGTTCATTTCTTATAGAACAATAATATTCCATAACATTCATATACCATAACTTATCCAGCCATTCTCCAACTGATGAGCATCTACTCAGTTTCCAGTTTCTTGCTACTACGAAAAGGGCTGCCACAAATATTTTTGCACACGTGTTCCCTTTCTTTAAGATCTCTTTGGAATATAGGCCCGATAGAAATACTGCTGATTTAAAGGATATACACAGTTTGATAACTTTTTGAGCATAGTTCCACATTGCTTTCCAGAATGGTTGGGTTGCTATAGTTATTGGCTGTTTTGACCTGTGGTCCTAATGTATTCCACTGATCAACTACTCTATTTCTTAGCCAGTTCCAAAATGGTTTTGATGACTGCAGCTTTATAATATAGTTTTAGGTTTGGCATTTTTTTCATTAATTTCCTTAAAAATTCCTGACCTTTTGTTCTTCCAGATGAACTTTGTTACTATTTTTTTTTCCCTAGAGCTGTAAAATAATTTTAGGGGAGTTTGATTGGTATGGCACTAAGTAAGTAGATTAATTTAAGTAGTATTGTCATTTTTATTATTTTTGCTCGACCTACCCATGAGCACTTGATATTTTTCCAAATGATTAGATCTGACTTTATTTGTATGGGAAGTGTTTTGTAGTTGTGTTCTTGTAGTTCCTGACTTTCCCTTGGCAGAGATTCCCAAATATTTTTTACTATTGACAGTTATTTTGAATGGAATTTCTTTTTGTGTCTCTTGCTGCTGGACTTTATTGGGAATATATAAAAATACTGATGATATATGTGGATTTATTTTGTATCCTTCAATGTTGCTAAAGTTGTGAATTATTTCCTAATAATAATAGCTTTCCTAACATTGAACCAGTCCTGCATTCCTGGTATAAATCCTACTTGATAATAGTGTATTATCTTGGTTATGACTTTATGTATGTAATCTTGTTGCTAATATTTTATTTAAGATTTTTGCATCAATATTCATTAGGGAAAGTCGCGTATAATTTTCTTTCTCTGTGTTCACCCTACCTGGTTTAGCTATCAGCACCATATTTGTGTCATAAAAGAAATTTGGTAGGACTCCTTTCCCTATTTTTCAAATAGTTTATATAGTATTGGAATTAATTGTTCTTTGAATGTTTGGATTTACATGGATGGATTTACATGTAAATCCATCTGGCCCTGGAGATTTTTTCTTAGAGAGTTGATTAATAACTTATTCTATTTCTTTTTCTAAAATGGGACTATTTGAATAATCTATTTCCTCTTTGTTAAATTGGGCAATCTATGTTTTTGTAGATATTCCTCCATTTCATTTAGATATCAAATTGATTAGCAGATAGTTGGACAAAATAACTACTAATTATTACTCTAATTTCCTCTTCATTGGTGGAAAATTCTCCCTATTCATTTTTGAGACTAATAATTTGATTTTCTTCTTTCCTTTTTCTAATCAAATTAACTAAAGGTTTATCTATTTTCTTGGGTTTTGCTTGTTTGTTTGTTTGTTTGTTTTTAGTTTTTCACCCATTTAAAAAAAAAAAAAAAACTAGAGGTCTGCTCAATGCAAAAGAGTGACAGGATTCTTCCAGGGCTCAGTGGTTTGCAATTTGCCTTTTGTAGCAAACCTGCCAAAGCATCTGCTTGCAACTAGGACAGAGTAGCCTAAGAGACTCATAGAAGATTCACAAGTGTATGGAAGCCACAGTGCTCTGACTCCCTGCCCCAGCTTCTTGCCCTGTCTCCCTGTGCTGAAGTCTGGACTTGGCAGAATGTCCCCCTGCCTGTTTGAAACAGACCTGTTCTGAAGTTCTTCCATAGTGTCTTGTGGGAATGTATTGTACTCCAAATATTTGTGAATTCTTTGACTCCAAAATCAGTTTAGAGGTTTATCTGCTGTTGGTTTGAGCAAGGTCAGAGAAGGTCACAGAAAGTCATATCTGCTTCCTGCCATCTTGGCTCTGCAACCCTGCTGTTTCAACAGATGCAGTTCTTAAGAGTTACAGATTTCATTTTCCCATCTAGGGAAGTAAACAATTTGACCTTCAAATAATATATATTTTTCTTGTTTACCTTTCTATTCTTTTCTTGAGTCCTGAATTTGTGGAGTAAATTATGTGTTTATTTTTTTTTCAATAGAAATTATTGGAAGTGTCTTACTTCATTGAAGTTCCATCTCCTCCCATGAAAGCTGATTCTGAATCTCCCTGGGTAGTTAATTCTTGGTTGTAACACTAGATTCTTTGCCTTCTGGAATATGGTATTCCACGCCCTCCAAACCTTTATTGTACAAGCTGCCAGATCCTTGATAATTCTGACTGTTGCCCCTTGATATTTGAATTGTTTTTGTCTGGTAACTTGCAGCATTTTTTCCTTGACATTGTAATTTTGGAGTTTTTCAACAATGTTTCCTGGAATTTTCCTTGTGGGATCTCTTTCCAGAGATGATCATGTATTCTTTCAATCAGTATTTCACCCTCTATTTTCAGTATTTCACCCTTTGTTTCTAAAATACTGGGGCAATTTTCCTTAATGATCTCTTATGGAATGCTATTCAGACTCTTTTTCTTTTGGTAATAGCCTTCAGGTAGGCCAGTAATTTTAAAATTATTTCTTCTGGATCTATTTTCCAGGTTCATTGTTTTTCCAATGAATTATTTTCTTCCATTTTTTCATCTTTTTAGTTTGTTTGACTGATTCTTCCTATCTCATGTTATGGGCCAGAACTCTGAAATTGAAACAAGGATTCTTACAAGGTGTTAAGTCAGTGGAATTGATGAGACAATGGTGATCTGGTTTAGCATGGTGATTAATAGTTCTCTAAGTTCAGTATGATTGATTTAATCTTACAACAAATAATGGTTTCCTAGTGATATAATGATAGGTTTATGCTAATGAGAGGTTTATACTCAGTAGAGAGCATATAAGCTGAGACAAACTCAGCCAAGGTAGGCAGAGAGAGATTCATTCCATCGTCCACCTTTGTGGTGGCTGGAGGCTGAAGTACAAACCCTTGGACTCAGATCACCTTGGATCTCACACTACTGTGGTAGCCTAACCTCCTGCACTTTCTCCACTGAAACCAAGTCCTCTCTGAGGGCCACAAGAAAGCTAGCTGAGCACCAGATGAAGGAGACAATAAAGACTTTTGGACTTTAACACCTAGCTATTCTTGTGGTGATTAATCTACTGAAAAGAAGGCTGCTCCAAGACCTCCAGAAAATAAACAAGAATACTACAGTCTTACAAAGTTATTAGTTTCCATGTACTCTGTTCTAGTTTTTAACGTGCGATTTTCTTCAGTTAGCTTTTGTATCTCTTTTCCATTTGGTTAATTCTACTGTTGAAGGAGTTGTTTTCTTCAGACCTTTTTTTTCTTTCCCTTTCCAAGCTGTTGACTCCCTCATGTGCATACCTCTCATTTCCTTTCTTTTTTTTTTTCTTCTACCTCTCTTGTTTGCCTTTTAAAGTCTTTTATGAGCACTTCCTAGAAGCCTCTTTGGGCTTGAAACCAATTTGTATCACTCTCTGAGATTTCTACTGTGGATATTCTATCCCAGTCTGAGTTGGTGTTTTGCTCTTCCCTGTGACCATAATAGCTTTCTATGGGTCAAGGTTTCTTGCTAATTTTCTTTACTTTTTTTTTTTGACATTTATTTTTTTTTTATTTTTATGGGTTAAAATTTGTTTCTGGGGTAAAGAGGGTGCTGCCCCAAGCTTCCTGTGCAGCTCTGAACTTGGCTTTGAGAACAGAGGCGCCTTTGTTTTTGCAGGGGGTAGCTTTGCTTGCTCTTTTCAGAAAACAACCTGGGTTTCCCAGAGTTTGCCTTCTAAGCTGGAATTGGAAGCTGTCTCACTGACTTGCTCCTCTACTGAGCTAGGACTGAGTGTCTCAGTTGCTGATTTGCTGTGATTTCCCAGAGTCATCTGATTAGAACTGAACATCCTTTTTACCCCAGTGATACTGACTCTTCTTGAAGTTTTTCCAGTCCATCTTGAGGTGGAGTGTGTTTTCATTCCATCAAACTCAGTTCAGAGGCTTGGTTTCAAGTGGTTTTCAAGGTAAACTGAGAGACCTCAAGTAGCTTCCTGACTTTACTCTGCCATCTTGTCTCCATTGCTCTGGAAGTAACATCTTTCCTTGTTAAATGGTAAAATCTCTTTCCATGCTAATTATATGCTCTCCTGAATCTATTTCATATTTACCCCTCCTGATGTACATTTTACTTCTTCATTTTGTCTGTAACCTATTCTCACAAATAAAGTTTCCTTTTGGCAAAGGGAATTATATTGCGAATTCTTCACAAGTGAACCTTATATTTCAAATGAGGAATTATTTCCCCAACCTTTTGAATAGGATCACCTGAATCAGACATGAGAGTTTTGGAGAGATATTTTCATTTGAAAGTGACAAATGACAAAAATTAATGTGATGAAGAAATACGTCAGCATGTGCCCATCTTATATTTGGATCTTTCACATATATTTCCAATTCTAAATTCTTCTCCTTGATTCAGTCTCCATTTGTACTTGACTAGACGACCTCAATTCGGTTATCTTGTTACTCAACATGTTAACTTATACTTAACATAAATATGTACATAAGATATCCATTTAAAATTTACCATCATTCTAACTTTCTATCTCCAGAAATAAAATATTTATTTTTCTCATAATATACTTGCTAAGTTCTGTTCCTTACTTCTGGACTGGTCAACTCTTTCCTTTTTCATAGTACTAGAACAGGAAGCCCTAATTTAGAAATATTCCTTCTACTTGAGGTTTCTGTTACCTTGACTTAGATTTCTAAGGCCTCAAATTTCACATCACTGAATTGAGGTGTTTGGATAAGATGAAATGTTTAATGTTCTTGATGGATCCAATATTTTATTAAAATAACATTATGAGAATTTTTATTTGTCACATAGGACACACAAAATGAAGAAACCTTAGATGTCATCTACTTAAATTCCTTGATTTTGCAAATGAGGAAATACTAACCTAGAGAGGTGAGGTAGATTCATTCAAGTTCATAACAACAAATAAAGGGGAGTGTAGAAAGTTATGTTGATTCAGTCATCCATTTTGTCCAACCCTATTTATCAACCAGTGTTAGGAGACTTTCTGGGGGGAGGGGAAGAAGGAGACACCATCTCTACAAATTTTTGTTATCATGCTTTTTGTCATATACCTCTACTTACAAATTCTTACTACTGTGGCCAGGAACAGAGATTCTAGGACTCTCAACCTTTTTTACTGAGATGTGAACCTCTATGAATGTTCTTAAAGTTACTGTAAAAGCTGTCTCCATCATAAAACCATTGCTGATCTTTAGTGAAAAGCTTTCAATATGTTGCCATCTTGGATTACTTATGATAAAATCCTTTTAATTCTCTTTACACAGAGTTTTACCTCCTGAATCAGGGTGAAATCCCAACTGAATTTTCTTTTCTACACCAGAATTTTACTCCAAGTGAAGTATTCTTTCTACTTCCCTTTCTCACTAATCCCTTTTAGAATGTAAATTACTTGCAAGCTAGGATTGTTTGTTTCCCTGTTTTGCTTATCACAATGCCTGTCACACAGCCTACTTAATAAATATTTATTGATTTTTTCACTGCAGATAGTGACATCTCCTTGCTTACTGTGTATGAAATAGAAATTTCCTAATGTAGAATTCTCACTCTTTCATTATCTTATTCTCTCTGTAACATCTAACTATACTCTTATTTTGTTCTTATCTAAAACTTCTACCTTAGTTTTGCTTCCTCCTTGTTTCTCCCTTCCTAAATTTGACACATCCCATTCTCATTACAGAGTGTGCTCAGAAATCCATTTCTTATATTCTAAGGAAAATTTGCTTAAAGCTTACCTCCTCAAGAAAGCTTTTGATTATTGTTTGTATCTGACTTTTTTATTTTTAAAATTTCAAATGAGATTTATTTTTCAGAATCAATTTTTCCACCCCATACTGTTTTTTTTTAATCACACTGAGAAGCTTCTCCACTATGTAGTCATCATATCAATTCCAATACTTTGCTTTAAAAAATTGGGAAGGGTGAGTTACATCCTCCAGAGGTATCATTTTCTGTATTGTCATATAATGAAACACATTGTTTTAAGCAATTCAGGGGAAGAGTTTATTAATATAGTAACATGTATCAGAACACATTTTTGTTTGCTTTTTAAACTAAGTATTTTGCAGCAGACATTGACAGATAATATTAGAAATAGTGGCATATTCAGTATTTCTAGTGAAAATAAATTGGAACAAATTTGAACCAGAATGAGTGAAAATATATCAAAGAAATGATTGGAATTTTAGGCTTTGGTCTATTTGTTTCAGGCACGTATTATAAGTGACACAAAAAAGTTCTTGTTGTTTAGGTATGAATAAAACTAACTACTGATTGGGCAGCTAAGTGACCATGTATTTAGAATGCCTACTGGTCTTGGAATAGAAAGGTTCATCTTCCTGAATTCAAATCCAGTTTCAGACATATATTACCTAGGCAAATCATTCAATCCTGTTTGCCACAATTTCCTCATCTGTGAAATGAGATGGAGGAGGAAATGGCAAACCATTCCAGTATCTTTGCCAAGAAAACCCCAAATGGGGTCACAGAAAGTCAGAAATGACTGAAAAACAATACTTTACTACTACAGAGTACAATTCTGAAATGTTAACACAAGAATTCATAATAGAAAGGGTCATGGGACTAGCAAAATGGTGAATTAGTTACTTTCTCCAGATCCTTTTAACCTCTCTAACCATACATCTTAATATCAATTATGTGCCATACTTAGAATAATTGAAATCAAAGAAAATGAACATTAGGAAATTAAATCCTTGCGAATCAATAACTATAGAATTCTTATTTTTAAATCTCTCAGTTAGTAATCCTTCTAGTTGTCATAGAGGATAGAGAAACTGACTTGAATCTGAAAGTCTTGAGTTCAAACTTGGCATCTGAAACTTATTGAGCCTGGACAAGCGATTAATCACCATTTATTTCAGTTTTCTATAAAAAGCTGACAATAATAGTAGTACCTATTTCAGAGTTACTGTAAAGATAAAATGAGATGATATTTATAAACTACTTTTCAAACCTTAAGGAGTTATATAAATTCTAGCTACTGCTACTATTAGTAGTATTACTACATTCTGCAGAGACTATAAGGAAATACTTCCTATTGTCTCCTCATCTTTCAACAAGCAATGGACATTGCCATGTGGGAAGGAGGAGTCTGATATGAGATCAGAATATTTGGTTTACCAAAATTACAACCATTAGAAACACAGTTTTTTTCCTTAAACAAGGAGAGAGCAACATTAAATTTGGGGTAAAAATAAAGGAGATTAACACAAGGGGAATGAAGATGAAGGTAGAATAACAGGAAAAGTGAAGGTGGGAAAGGAGAATTAAAACACCAGGGCTAAGACCCAATTACAACTGCTTTCCCATATATGAATCAATGTAATTTGGAGGTAAAATACTAAAAATTTACATATATGGGGGAGAGGGAAGTGGAAAGTAGCATGGAATAGTTGTTATACTTCTACCAAATCCTTGGCCCAACAACTAAGTCATAGTGATTTTAAGTTTCTTAGAAGTAACATAACTATAGGAGAATGGTAAAGATGGCAGAAGAGATTGAATCTAGGAGACTCAATCCTACAAGAAAGAATGTCCTATTGCAGAATACTTCCATATTGTAATATAACGTGTGTGCTTATGGTGGGTTCAGCATGCAGAAAGCTGGCACGATGTTTAGCTACCTTCTAGAAGAGAGTATTTTGTCTTTGTGGACAATGATCTAGCTCAGGAGAAAAATTATTTATCTTCCTAGTGTTATTTGGCCCCCATTGTGTTCAAAAAGACAGGAACTTAGTGATGTGTTGTGATGGCTTTTGGGAAGGGAAATGATCAAAGTCCAAATTCCCTTATAAATTATTAGCTTCACTTAGCAGTAGCATATCTAAAACTATATTATAAAGTGAGGATCTAAAAAACAATTTGTACTGACTAAAAAATAGTATGCCAGATTAGTGGAATAAATTAGGTGAAAAAAATCACAGTAGTTAATAACTATAGTTATCTATAGTTTGATAAATCCAAAGACTCTAGCTTCTAGGATAAAAACTCACTATTTGACAAAAAACTGTTTGGAAAACTAGGAAATATTATGATGAAAACTAGATAGACCAATATCTCACACTGTATACCAAGATAAGTCAAAATGGGTACATGATTTAGATATAAAGAATGATACTGGGGACAGCTAGGTAGCTCAGTGGATAGAGCACAGGTCTTGAAGTCAGGAGGGCCTAAGTTTAAATCTGGTCTCAAACAGTTAACACTTCCTAGCTGTGTGACCCTAGACAAGTCACTTAACCCCTATTGCCTCAGCAAAAAATAAAATAAAATAAAATGAAGAATGATACCTTAAACAAATTAGGAGAGCAAGGAATAGTTTACTTGTCAGACTTATGGAGAAGGGAAGGATTTATAACCAAACAAGAGATAGAAAACATTATGAAATGGGTAATTTTTATTATATTAACTGAAGAAATTTTTTGCAAAACAAAGACAATGAAACCAAGATTAGAAGGAAAGCAAAAAGCTAGAACAGTGGTTTACAATCAATGTTTCTAATAAAGATTTCATGTCTAAAATATATAGAGAAATATAGTCAAATTTATAAGAAGTCATTCCTCAAATGATAATCAAAGAATATAAACAGGCAGTTTTCAGGAGAAAAAAATTAAAACAATCTCTAGTCATTGATTAGAGAAATTCAAATTAAAACAACTCTGAGATACTATTTCATAGCTTTCAGAGTGGCTAATATGATGGAAAAGGAAAGATAAATGTTGGAAAGGATGTGGAAAAAATGGAACATTAATGCATTGTTAGTAGAATTGTGAACTGATCTAACCATTCTGTAATGGTTAGTAATTTGGAACTATGCCTGCCATAAGAGCTATAAAAACTGTGAATACTCTTTGATGCAGCAATAGTATTACTAGATTTATATCCCAAAGAGATCATTAAAAAGGGGAAATGATCCATATATACAAAAGTTTTTGTAGCAGCTGTTTTTGTGGTGGCCAAAAATTGGAAATCAAGAGAATGTCCATTAATTGGAGAATGGCTGAACAAACTGTGGTATATGAATGTAATGTAATATTATTGTTCTATAAGAAATAATGAGTAAGCAGATATCAGAAAAACCTGGAAAGATTTACATGAACTGATACTTAATGAAGTGAGCAGAACCAGGATAACATTGTACACAGTAATAACATTATGGGATGATCAACTGTGATAGACCTAGCTCCTCTCAGCAATGAAATTATCTTAGATGATTCTGAAAGGCTTGGGACAAAAAAAATGATATCCACATCCCATGCCAGAATTCAATAAGGCAGAAAATAATTCCTAAATGCTTCTAAAAGAAAGAGAGAGTTAATTTAATCTTATGATAAATAGAAACATAATAGACTTCATTCATCATTTGGTCCTAGTTATTCAAATGAATTTACTTTTCTAAGTTTCTTTTGACTCTTGTGTTTGAATTTTAAAGTTTTTAATCAAACCAAATGAATGACTTTTTTTTTAAACAATAATATTGCAAAGACAAATAATTTAGAAAAACTTAAGAATGTTGATTAATAAATATAATTCACTATTCCAGAGGACAGTAAATGAAGCATGCTTTAGACACATAATTCCAGTCAGAAAGGGTAAACTCAAGATGAAAAATGAATGAGATTTTTAAAAGATATGGATAATGCAAGGTATTTGTTTTGCTTGATTATGAATACATACATACATTCATATATTTAATAAAGCTTTTTATTTTCAAAACATATATATGGATAATTTGATGACAATGACCCTTGCATAGCCTTATGTTTCAGATTTCTCCTCCTTCTACCCACCCCCCCTCCCCTAGATGTTAAACAATTCAATATCTGTTAAACTTGTTAAAATATATGTTAATTCAATATGTTTAATCATATTTATACAATTCTCTGCTACACAAAAAAAATCAGATCAAAAAAAAAAAAGAAGAAAGTAAATGAGTTAGAAAACAAACTACAAGTAAACAACAACACAAAGAGGGAGAATATTATGTTGTGATCCACACTCAGTTCCCACAGTCCGCTCTCTGGGTGCAGATGGCTCTCTTCATCACAAGATCATTGGAACTGGCATCAATCGTTTTATTATTGGAAAGAGTCATGTGCATCCGAATTGATTGTCGTATAATATTGATGTTGCCATGTACAATGATCTCCTGGTTCTGCTCATTTCACTTAGCGTCAGTTCATGTAAGTCTCTCCAGGCCTTTCTAAAATTATTTTCCTGATTTTTTTTTTCTTATTGAGCAATAATATTCCATAATATTCATATACCATAACTTATTCAGCCATTCTCCAACTGATTCATCCACTTTGATTCCAGTTTCTTGCCATTATGAAAAGGGTTGCCACAAACATTTTTGCACACACACACACACACACACATATATATATATATATATATAGTTTTTAAATTATTGGAAATAGAGGAGGGAGTGGAATATACATTCTTAATAATTAAAAAATCACAGAATTTCTAGTCAGTTCTGTTCTTTTCATCAAAAATTCTAGAAAGTCTTCTGATTTTTTCAAGATCCTTTCCCTCTTCCTCATAAGTTTTAATCAGTAAATGATTCTTGTTTGTAAGCTTTCTATCTTTTGGAATGTTATATTTCAAGGTTTTCTCTCCTTTATTTTACCCCTAGTTGCACTTTAACTCTTAGCTTAGTTTGCCTTTCTTTGTTTATAGAACTTTTTTTCTTTCTGACTTTTTTTTCAGTGTTTTTTCATTGTCTTGGGAGCTCTGAATTATAATTTTATCCTTCTTAGGAGTTTTAGGTTATTCTCCTCATCCCTGAGGTAATAATAGTATTCTTTTTATTTTGATTTTTTTCCCCTTTAGGTGTAGTATTGTTCTATTTTGTTGTCTTTTAGAGAGGAAGGAACAGAGAAAGGGAAAAGGAAAGGATGACGGGATAATGGGGATATTTTTCACAATTTCATCATACAAAAGGAATAAAACTGAGCAGTTTTCTTTAATAATTTCTTAAAATGCATTATAAATTTTTTTTGTTTGGTCATGTTTTTTCAGGAATGTTACTGATTCTTAAATTCTCTCTGAGTTATATGCTGTATAGGTCAATTGATATTTATAATAAATTTAATTTTTTTCTATTTTTAAACTAGTTTTTACTTTGTTCTAGTATTTCTTGTTGTCTCTGGGAGTCATTGAATTCTGATTGTCCAATTTAATTGTTTTTTAAGTGTCTCCTATTTATGCAAGATTTTTTACCTTCTGTTCTATGCTATTTATTCTCTTGGGTTTTTTCCTCCATAGGTCTTAATTTCCATTCTAATTCTATTTTTATCCCTTCCTTTATTTATTTCATCTATTTTTGTAATCTTTTTGGCCAAACCATCCTTCTCCCCCTCCCCAACTTTGTGACATGGAACTTGTATTTCATCTGGCTTTACTTCAACTTTTCTTAATGTATAGCTATTTCCTCCCTCCCCCTCATTTATTCATATTTCATCTTAATATGTCCTATCTTCCAGCACATATATATGCTTTGACCTGTCCTGGCTTCCCTTTTGCTTGTTGACATGTCTAGCTTCTAGTCATTCTCTTTTCTAATTCTGGGCTAAATGGATATGTTCACACTTTATTGTTTGATTTCTAATTATTTTAAGAAATTTGGAAGAGCTGGGATCCTCTACAACTTTTCACACCTTCTTTTCATCGTTGTTGTGGTCCTCCTCCTCCTCCTCCTCTTCCTCCTTTTTCTTCTCCTCCTCCTCCTTCTTCTCTCTTTTTCTTCTCTCTCTCTCTCTCTCTCTCTCTCTCTCTCTCTATATATATATATATATATATATATACACATATATATATATCCTCTTTCCTTCTTATATACATTCTTCCTTCCTTCTTCTTTCTTCTTCTATTAAGTGACTTGTCCAGGGTCACACAGCTTGGATTTGTTAAGTGTCTGAGACCAGATTTGACCTCAAGTTCTCCTGACTTCAGGGCTAGTGCTCTATCCACTGCACCACCTACCTGCCCCCATAATCTTCTTAATGAGAAATGTCAGGTGAATCATATTGATGGCTTTCTCCATAGGACAGGGTTTTGATAACTAATACCCGGAGGTGCTTAGTCTTGATAGCTTGATCACTTCTTCATTAGAAGCAGGTGGTACAAGTGTGGGGATGAGGGGGATGATAGCTGAAGTTATAAAGGCTCTGTGGTGCCTTGATTATCTAGTTGCTGGACTCTTTGGCTTAGCAGCAGGATTAAAATATGAAAAAGAACACTTGAAAATTAAGAGGTCTGTGGTGGAGGTTGGGGGATAGGAAATGGATACACACTAGCACCATAGAGCCATGTGATTTCTTGGTAATATATGGGAGAAAGGTTTATTTGTAATACTCATGCAACTATATAATAGATGCCCTAATGGGTTTGATTCATCATGGCATTTAAGGGGACTTGTCATATTGACTTCTCTTTTTAAGAACTGAGAAGCAATCGTGCCAGATCCTATCTGACTACACTATTTGTTTCAGTAAAAGATTAAATGTAGTGTACAAGCTACTCAGGGGCAGCTAGATGATAGAGAGTCAGGTCTGGAGTCAGGAAGACATCCTCCTAATTTCAAATCTGGTCTCAAATAATTACTAGTTGTGGGACCCAGAGCAAGTCCCTTAACCCTATTTTACTCAGTTTCCTCATCTATCAAATGAGTAGAAGGAAATGGCAAACCATTGTAGTATTTCTGCCAAGAAAACCCAAATGAGATCACAAAGTGTCAGACATGACAGAACAACAAAAGAAACTCTCAGAAACTAAATGCATGAGCATGGCTTTTCTTTACTGAGGTACAAAGTACTGAGGTACCTAATTAGAACAGGAAGTGTATATAGTCAGTGCAATATTCTATAGTCTTTCTTTCCTTCTTTGACAGCAATTCTTAACCTGGAGTCTACCTGCAAAAATCTATGGATAAATTTCAGAGAAATATATATATATTTTCACTTCCTTCTGAGTGAAATTTATTTTTTCTTCAGTTATGCATATGGTCAATAAATCACAATAGTATTATGCTTCATCAGACTATCAAAGGGATTCGTGACACAAAGACACATAGTGATACCCCATGAAGGAAGCCCATAAAGTGAGGAGCTCCATCCTCATCCAAGTAGAAATAAGGAGTAGGTAGGACACTCATTTTCTTCAGTAGTCTTACTGTATTAGGAGACATACAGTTTGAGTTATGTTATATGCAGTTGGAGATGAAAAATTAGAGGTCAGCAGAAAGGTAAGGGACTAGATTAGTAGATTTAAGTATTATCATTGTAGAGTACATAATTAAATCCATGGGAGGTGAGATCACAAAGGCAAATAGTATAGAGAGAAAGAGAAGAAGACCCTGTAGAGACTACTATAGGATACTCTTCATTATTGGATGTGACCTGGTTGACTATTCAGCAAAGGATACTAAGGAAAGCATCGATAGGTTAAGTGAATATTAATAACTTTTGAGAGAGCAATTTTATTTGAATAAATGACATACCTAAAGTTCTAAGTCCATCTACTGTGTCTCCTGGCTCAAGCCTAGTAAATACGAACATTAAGTAACCAAGAGATTTAAGCTCTTTCCCTGGTCAGTTTAGGATCATCTTGTGAATTAGTAGTGTGTGGGTCAGAAACCATTTAATAAAAAAAGACTGGAGAGATCTCTAGAAGCAAAGCAAAGTTTATTATATGTTCTCGTCAGAATCGGACATCCTACCCATTGAGCAGACAATGGAAGGGAGGAAGCACTGTAGGGGGTAGGGTCAAAGCTTTTTATCCCTAACACAAATTCCCCTCCCACCACTGACCCTCATCCTTATTGGCTGAGGATCTTACATTCTAAACGCAGGAACTACCCAAGAAATTGAACTTGACCAATAAGTACATAGTTGCCCATATTTGACTGAAATAGGGAGGTTAACTAGAAGAGGACTTAAGTATGCCCTTAGGAGGATAGCAGGGAGGAGACTTTCAGTATGCCCTTAGGAGGATAGCAGGGAGGAGACTTTCAGTATGCCCTTGACTTAATGCTAAAAGTCCTTTAGGCCTACTCAAACTTTGAAATAGATGAAGCCTTACTAGATTTTCACAACTGTCTTGAAAGATCTCACCTTATCTCGACAATAGGAGATAAGTTTACTGAACTTATAAATGCAATAAATGCAAGTCCAATAAATGCAAGATTTCCCAATTTTATACCTCACCATATTTGCTCCACTTCAGTGTTTTCAGAATACTCTTATGTTTTTGTGAATATAGTTAATTCAGATGAATGCTAAACTTGGAAATCAGTAAAAGGCGAACAAATTTTTGCCTGGGCATCTTCCTAGTTGGAGATGATAAAGTAAAGTCTTAGGTATCCATGATTACATTAAATTACATGGACTCAAAAAGCATATTTTTACTTGAGTTATTTCAGCCCTGATCTAATAGAGTAGTAACAGGTTTTTTTTCATCCTAATTAGTACCAGACAAACAGATGAGGCTTCATATATACATGTTGAATTTTAATATCCCCAAATTAATAATTATGGTTTGCGAAGTTCATTTTCACTCTATCTTCTCTCCTCTTGCACTCTACTTTTTCTTTTTCTTCTTTTTTATTTCTCCCTCCCTCTTTCTCTTTCTTTTTTTCTTTTTTCTTTCCTACCTCCCCATATCTTTCTCTCTACATCTGTATCTTCTTCCACCTCCTCTGTACCACAGATTACACATTTATTCCTCCTTTGGGAATAACAGTGCCAGATAAAGATATCATGCAATAATTACAAAATTCACAGAATCATAGAAATTCTCAAGTATTTAGAAGACATTAAATCTATTCTCTTCATTCTGTAGAGGGGAGAAAGCAAGGTTGACTTTATTGAATCCTTGTTTGTTTGGGAGTGCAAGTATATTTTATATTCTCTGATGTCTTAAAATTTTATTTAGAATATTTTGTGTCATTGATTCTAATATATGTAAATATGTATATAACATAGACATATATATTTTGTTTTTAGCTTTAAATAATCCTTTTAATGAATCAATCAACAAGCATTTAATGAGTATCTACGATGAGTCAATAATTGTTCAAATCCTGGTGATACCAGACCAAAAATGAAGCAATTCCTGTCCTCAGGTAGTTTACTTTCTATCCAGAGAGTATTATTTTTGAGAGTATCTATCTACTCAGAGAGTAGACAACATATACACATGCTTACATACATCCACACTGAATATATAAATATACATATGTTATAAAATATATATAAATATATATAGAATATATGCAAAATCAATAACAGGTAGTGTTGAGGGAGATGATATTAATGTGGAAGGACTAGAAGATGGCTTGAGTTGAATTTTAAAGGAAATATAAGATTCTATGAGGCAGAGATGAGAAAAGCACTCCAGGCAAGAGAAACATCCAGAGTGAGATATGGAGATGGAACATCATATGTGAAGAGGAAAAGTCCAGTAAGTATGGAGTATAGTTAGTGAAGAGAGAGGTGGGGTAGGGGTAGGAGAGAAGGCTTGAAAATATATGTGACATTGAATCAATATATTTTCTAATATCTTTTCTTAGTATATTCACGGTACTATAACATGATGAAATCATAGTTAACATTCATATAGCACTTTAAGGCTTGTATTCACTTTATATATGTATTATTTCATTTAATCCTTTGAGGTAGATGCTGTTATTTTATAGATGACATTTTATACATGGGGAGCTGAGGCTAGATTAAATGACTTTCTCTGAGTCATACAATATTAAAGAAATAATTTGAAGTGAAATTTTCAAGTCTTCAAGTCCAGCATTCTGTTCACCATGCTCTCTAGCTGAATAAAAATAGAGTAAATAGACATGTGAAGAAAGGAAGAGACAAAGCTTGTGCTTGAATTCTATGTCTTGAATTTCTGATCCCTTAGTATTTCATGCAGCATCTTGCCTGAGAGGCACCTAATAAATATTTATCTAATTGAATTCATGCATCAAATACAAAGTAGGGAACTATTATAGTTTACAAGGCATAAAGACAGTAATGCCTAGTGAGTGAATCAATGTCCCTGATAAATTTAGGAGCTCTAAAAACTTTGCTTTGTGATCCTACAGGCCGTCTAAAGTACCACTATCATTTAACACTTAAGAAAACTGAGTCCTAAGGAAGTTATGTGACTTGCTCATTGGCAGTAAATATTAAAGTTGACATTTATTACTAGTGTTCTGCAGAGAAAACATGCTAGAAAGATGTAATTCTATAACCAAAAATTCTAGAACAAGGAAAGTATTCATTTAGTGGTTTCTCCATACTATCTAGCAAAATTATTTAAGCAATAATCTAAAGAAAATTTTAGAAAACAGGACAAATCCAGTTATGAAATTTCAAATGAATGAATGAATGCAAAACCATTTTTGTGCCCAACATTGGGCTAAATATTGTTGATATAGATACAAGTAAGAATGACCCTGTCCTCGAGAAATTTATACTCTGATAGGGGGACGGACACAATAGATAAAGGTGGAAAATGGAAGGAAGTTTCTATGGGCTAGGATTCTGAAAAACTTGTATATACTCTGTGTGTGTGTGTGTGTGTGTGTGTGTGTGTGTGTGTGTGTACTGTATATACTTGTGTATACAAATAGTTCAACAAATTCAAGGCCACTTTAAGCCATGGTCACGTGATAAGACTGATAGCATTCTAAGTGCTGGGGTCTTCAGTAGCAGAATCCATTTTTTCTTAGGTGTAAAGGAATTTGAATCTTACTAGGCTGGCAGCTACAATGACTACATTGTAGAGAGTACCATAGACCTTAGACTTATCTCCAGGGCAACAGTTCAGTTGATTCATCTGGAAAGGATTATTTGTGATAAATTTAGAGGGTTTCTTTTTTTCTTGTTTTCTCCTTGTGCTGGAGCTTATTTTTAGTACTTATGCTTTTGTCTGTTTGTATAGAGATAAATTCACCCCTGAAGTCTTTGTTTGCACCTGCTTTCAGAAATAAAAGCTTTTATAGGACAGGCTTAAAGTAAAATGTAATTTCATTTCCTACCTGTTCTAGAACATTGCATTTTGAAAGACCCAGATGAGTTTCTGCAAAGAATAAACACATTGAGTTGAAACAGAGGCAAACTTGAACTTTCTCATCCAATAGAACACATTACAAGGCAGAACATGTTTCTCTACCTGAATTTACCTTCGGGTTACCTTGCTTTGGAAGCCAAAATTCCATTGGCTAAAAGGTGAAATGAATGAATGGTGTCTTTTTGGTTTTGTTTCAAAGAGTGCTAAAGTAGCTGTATTTGCATTGGTACATCTTATTGGACTCTTTTTTTTTTTTCTCCTGAGGCAATTGAGGTTAAGTGACTTGCCCAGAGTCACACAATCTTATTGGAATCTTTAGAAGTCTGGAGTCTAAGTTCTGGGGTTAAAAAAATGATGATGAAAATGGAATTTTTTTTTCCTACAAAAAAGGAGTATAATCTATAGTTCAGAATTGTAGTTTGAATTTTACAAACTAGATTCCATATTGAGGAATTCTCAATAATCATGTATTTTTTGGCTCATTCCTCCTCCCAGAGTTTCTCCTAAATACAGTAGTGATTGGTTCATTTTGCCAGAATCATTCAAAGTTTATCTTGAGAATATTAGAATTTTCCTTATTTATAGGATTTAGTACAAAGGGAAAAAGAAATTTCAGCTATATACAATACCATACCAAATGCAATAATTTGATGAGCAAGAGGCAGATTTAATTTTATCAAAAATGCATATATAAGCAAAATCTAATATTCCCAGAAGAAACTTAGATTTGATTCTTACTTCTGATACTCATTAACTAAGGATTCAAGGTAATTTATTTAATCTCTCAGCATCCCTCAGTTACCTCTTAGGAAACTCACAAAGTCTCTAAGTTTTTTTTTAAAAAATAGATTTTTATTGTATATTTTTGTTTTTTAATATTGTATAACGTTCCTTATATATATATATCCCTTCCTTTTCCATCAAGACAGTCATCTCTTATAATAAAAGATGTTTTAAAAAAGAGAGGGGGGAGAAATCTGATTAATACATTGAAAACATCTAATACTACATATCATGTTTCATATCTCAATATTCCCTACTTGTGTAAACAAGTAAATGAAGCTATGTTGAAGACTGAGTTACAGTTGAGATTTTGGTCTGTATTTGTGGAGGGAGTTTCTGTTTCTGGAATTCACTACAATGGTGAAATCATAGGTTTAGATTTTTTTTTTAATCTAATTTTTTTTTACTTTGTAGACAACAATAAACTTCCTAAATTTCAAATCTTAGAATCAGAGTTTTAGAATTATAGAATGCCCTCAGTGAAAGGGACTTAAAAGGTTATCACAACATATGCTCTCAAATTGATGAACGTGAACCACTTAAATCCAAATCTCTACCTTGACTTCGAAGAGCTAGGATCATTGAAACCTTGAAATCCATGTACACTGCATATAAATCCAAGAAAATTTGGATAAGAGAATATTCAATTTCTTTATCCGTAAATCCTTCTTATTATTATTTTAAACAAAGAAAATCTAAGCTGAAGATCCAGAAATTCATTTGCTATTTAACCAGAGACTCAGTAATTGAACCTCAGTGAAAATTAACATTATTTTAAAGTTATTTCAACATTTCCGATTTCCTAACTTTTCATTCCTATTCCCACTAATCCAACAAATTTTCTCTGAGGCAAAAACAAAATGCTTTCCAGAACTGATAAAAAGCAAAGTGCTTGAGATTAATTTTATACCAACCCAGAGCAACTATGCATTGGAAAGAGTGCTCCATTTGGAATTGGAGTAGTTGGGTTTAAATTATACCTCTCTACCTTGTGTGATCTTGGACAAGGTGTGTTTTTGGACATTTCCTTATCTGTAAAATGAAGGTAGAGCAGTGGATAGAGTACTTGTCCAGGAGTCAGAAATTTGACTTCCTGAATTTGAACTTAATCTCAGATACTTATTAGCTAAGTGACCCTGGGCAAGTCACTAAATTTTGTTTGCTTCAGTTTCTTTATCTGTAGAATGTTTTGGAGAAGGAAATGGCAAACCACTTCAGTATTTCTGCCAAAAAAAAAATTCCAAAGTGAGTCAGAGTGTTGGATAAGACTGGAAATGACTTGATACTGTAAAGCTGGAGAAACTGAGGCAAGATAGAGATTAGAAAGTATTTAATAATGTATTTGAAAGGGAGAGATTTACTGGGACCAAATGGATCTGTGGTTTGGTCCCAGAGCTGAATGAGACTATTGTGTCCAAGAATCCAGCAAACAATGTGAGTTCTCAATGACATTTATACACATGGCTCAGACACAGGAGATAGACCAAAGCAGGGGTGGAGTCAAGGGGCTGAGAGCGAGAATGGGACTCTGACAAGGGTGGAGTGAGCCACAGGAGATGGTGATGACATAATGGGGGGAGACACCCTGGAGATGGGGAGAGTCATCTTGATAAGACAGTATCTGATATTCTAATATCTTTGGATAGGAAGAGGCATTCTGATATTCTAAAATATAAGATCTTTTATCCTTATCAAATATTCTGATTAAGAGGGAGGGGTAGTTTTGCTGTGCCAAACAATTATAAACTGAGGCAGAACAATTAGGGAAGCAGGACAATTTAGGGAGACTGAGTCAGGATAATTAGGGAAACTGAATCAGGATAATAAAAGAGAACTGTGGCATAACATTAGCATCCTATGCCTTCAGATTCCAAACACTCTATTTCCACTGAATAATGTGACTTGTTCTGTGAATTTATGCAGCAAAGCCTTTCATTTGGAAGTCAAACCAACTTGCTATTGATTTGGACTTTTAAAATAAGTTTCTATGTTCTTGTACTGAATCTAGAATATAGGTTTAAAATAATTTCCCCATAGACCACACACAGACTTTTAATTTTTAAAAATTTGTTTTAGACCAGTTTTTTTTTTAATCAATGTAGGGAACCCATCTGGTATGTTAAGCCTTTTCCGACTGTGACAATTTGCGGTGCATGTTTAATTTTTAGTCCTGTAGAGTTGCCTAGCTCATTGAGAGGTCAATTGATTTATATAAGATTACATAGTATATGTTATTAGCAGAACTTGAGACCAGCTATTGCTTTCTTAAAAGTGTCTCATAGCCTCGAAGGTAAAAAGTGATAAAGATGTAAATAATAGTAATAATAAAGTCATCATGAGCCCCTGAACTGAAGCTTAGCTTATTGCTCAGAACTTTATTACCTCCTCAAATATAATGCTTAGTATGTTAGCTTATTTCTCAACCACAACTAGCTCATGCTTCCAACTAAAAGAAAGGATCCTTTTCTAAAATTCCCTGAGTTCTAATGAAACAGATACTCACTAACTTAAGTGAGAAAAGCCAGATGATGAACCTGACATTGTGGGAAGAGGCCAGAAAGTGGGGAGAAAAGGTATATTACCAAATCGTATGACATAAATATTCATAATAATACTGAATCATAAGATTAAAGATTTAAAGAATGTAATGGTCATTTGGTTCAACTCTTCTTAATTTAAAGAGGAGGAAACTGAGGCCAAGAGAATTTAAGTGACTTGTTCAGTCACTCAGTAAGCATCAGAGCCTGGATTTCAATCTTCATCTTCTGATTCCCAATTTAGCTCTTTTTCATTCCTTATCTTGCATATTCTCAAACTGCCATCAAACTTCTAGAGCTCCTAGAGTCCACTTCTATACAGTTTCTTCAGAGAAAAATAGTCTTTTAATAGGGCATAGGAAGATTGGGATGAGGTCAAGGTTAGTTTTACTTATAATCAAATTTAGTCATTTAGTTTTTTAAAGGCACCATCAGTCATTTTCCATAGTTTTCCAGGTAATCAATTATATCTTTTAATGATATATTTATCTATTCTTTATATCCTAATATACATCACATTATTTACTATTCCATTATATCTAACTCTTCATGACTCCATTGAGGGTTTTCTTGGCAGAGGTACTAAAATGGTTTCTCATTTCTTTCTTCAGTACATTAAATATATGAGGAAACTAAGAGAAAAGTTAAGTGACTCTAAGGTCATACAAATAGCAAGTGTCTGGGATTGCATTTTAACTCAGGGCTTTCTAACTTCAGACTCAGTACTCTATCCACTGTGTCACCTAGCTGCCCTGTCCCCTAATATGTTTATTTTTATTTAATATATATTTTTTCTTATTTAATAATTTTAAACATATTCCAGTCTTTAAATTATCCAGTCCCTATTTGTCTCAATGACAGTATGTTCTAAATGTTAAGATCATAGGTATCCTTTATATATTAGAAATTGTTTTTCTCAAAATTAGAAAGTGGACTTTTTCTTTCTCTCTCTCTATCTCTCTTTCTCTCTCTCTCTCTCTCTCTCTCTCTCTCTCTCTCTCTCTCTCTCTCTCTCTTTCTCTCCCTCTCTCTCTCTCTTAGTTGAGCAAATTCCATCTTATTGTGATAACATCTATGATTTTTCTTTCTCTGATGGTCAAACAACTTACAAACACAGTTATAAAGTTAAAGACCATAGGGATAAGCAAATGTGAGGAATTCACGTTTGGGCAGTCTTGAATGAAATGAAACTCACATATTTTAAAATTGAAAGGGTGTATTAAAGGATCTAATTCAACTCCTTTTACACAGGAAGAAATTGACACCCAGAGAAGGAAGTGACTTTGTAAAGTTTACACAACTAATAAGTGATTAAGCTAGAATTTAATCTAGGTCCTTTGATGCTCGAGTCTAAATATCATAGAGCAGAAGGATAAAGGCGGAATCACCAAAACCATAAAATTCAGTAACAACAATGTTATAAATAAAGATAAGATTTAAAAGTATTGAAATTGGTACAGTGCTACCAAAAGAAATAGAAAAAAAAATTTTTTTTTCACATGATAGAATTATAAATGACTAGATTTAATGGTCTAGATTTTTCAGCATTCTAGAAGGCAGCATAGTTGGAAAGATGTGGTTTTTTGGGTGGAATGTGTAGTTGCTGGGACCTTTTAGGTATATATATTTCATACTGAGAGTTCACTTCCTAATCAAGTGACACAGGTGCATGGTGGAGAAGTCAGAGATCCAAAATTAATGTACAATTGATAAGGTCTAGATTTAGGGAACCAAAATGAGATTAGGGTTTCTGGTGGTCAGGGAATTAAAGATAAGATCTAATGGCAGGTTTGGGGTTCAGGAAACCAAAGGGAGAGGTTTGGCTCCCCTGCACTCCTTTGGGATTTGGTGCAAGGGTAGGGAGTTTTTGGGGAACTCCCTTCTGGAGGTGCAGAGATTCTCTGTAAAGGAATTTACAGACCCAAAAACCTAGATTGATAAAAGGTTTATTATAGGAATTGGGAAGTAAGGCTTGAAATCCTGACAAAGAGGCATGAAATCTGGTTAGTGAAATAGGTGAGAGTAAAGAAAGTATGGCACTGGAAAAGAATATTCCAGTGGACAGAGACTCCTTGGTATAGCAAGCATGGCATAGCTGGCATGTTTGGAACCTCTGCAAAGAAAGGATTTTAGATTGGCTCTTTTATAAGCTTTGGCTACAAGTTGGGAGTTGCTCTTGATGGGGCTGGATACAGCTTGAGTTGAATTGAATAGAAGATCTTCATTTGAATAGGGTTGGAATTCTTTAGCTCTGGACTCAACCAGCCCCACCTAGGTAAACCACTTTATCTGATTCCCTGGGGCGGTCTCTCACTGAGGCAGGATTGAAGGAGATTTTCTCCTTCAAGGATTTTTAGAGTTTCAAGGTGCCCTCTTCACAATGAAGCAGGAATTAAGATATATCTGAGGACAACATAATTGGTACAACAATAATTACATTATATATATCACTTTTTAAGCCATTCAAAATGATAGACACCGACTTTGTTTCTAGTTTCTTAACTACCACAACACCATTGGTCCCAACATTTTGGGATATTTCTATCTTTTATTCCCTTGTATTTTGATCCCCTACTTGTGGAATCTCTGGGCTACACATAAATAACAGTGATTTTTCTTGCAAAATTCCCAGTTGCTTCCTAAAGTTACTGGATCAATCACAAATTCCACCAATAAGGCATTAGTTGTTATCAGTGAAGCACAAGGTCCAACATTACCCAGTATCCCCTGCCTACCTTCTTTCACTTTGTTCTCTTTACCATGTATTCTAAGATAGCCATCATCTAAAGGTATGGCCTATAAAAATTATCCTTCTTGGTTTTTCTTAAATGTCAAAAAGGGCAAAAAAAAAAAAATTGATGAACATAGATAGATCTCTAGTTGAATATTTATAAATGCAGGTGAGATTACTGTTTCATAACTTATACTATGGTTCCCTAAGTAGATATATTTCTATCTAAAATGAACTTAAATAGAGTCAGATTCTTTTGTGCAGCTTGAGCTACATTTTGTGGTTCCTAAGATATGTGTGCAGAATAGAATCCAGGTTGTCATTACTAATTCCCATTTGTATTTCATGACAATCATTGCCCTTCCTTTTTTTTTTTTTTTTTTTTTTAAGAAATATGTTCTACGATGATGTGATTGAAAAATCAGAAGGTAGAGAGTAACAGAGGCTTCATTACTTAGGAAAGAAAATGACTGGACATTAATAGGATCAACAATTAGATAATGCTCTTGTAGGATGTGTAAAATTAATTTTTTCTTCCATTATTCTATTTCTTCTTCATAAGATCAGTTTTAGAGGCATAGAGAATATTAGGAGTCATTTAAGTTATTCCCTTCCTTTTTTTAATCTATGAAGACAGGGAATCCTATAGAGGTGATATGACTTAGTAGAAGTTGCAAAATGATAAGTAGGGATGTGAGTCCATATTCTCTGAGACCAGATCAGATGCTCCTTCTACTGAGTCACAATGTCTTGTTCTCTGTTTATCAGTGAATATTTTATTTTTCAAAATCAAATTTTATGAGTTTTTCTTCTTTTACCATCTTGCTAGTAAAGGAGAATTTGAAAAGACCTACTTGTATTAATTGCTTTGAACATTTCCATTAAGACTTTATTTGCTTCTCAATCTTAGTTATATAGTCAGGTTGACTGTTTCTTTCTTTCTTTCTTTCTTTTTTTTTTTTTTTTTAATATTCAAGCCCTGAAATAGTTCCCAAACATATCTTGGGAGTGGCACAGTATTTCCTAAGATGCTGTATTTTCTAGCCCTATTGTGAGCTCTTGCCAGAAGCTTTTCATTGCAAATGCTAGTATTATCTTAGGGATACTTTATTTATAAAATTGTCATTCCAATTTCTGAATATTTCTAATCCCATTTGTGTTCCCCTAATCAACAAAGCATGCCCCATCTAAAGATTTTAAAAAGAAAGAGAAGGAAAAACCCAAAACTTAAAAGTGGGGAAAAAAGGGGAAGAATGAATAAACCTAAGTCCTGAACCTAGGAACAGATTTGGAAGGACAATGAATTGAAGATAAGTCTGGCCTTCTCCATAAATGAAGATTCAAAAAAATATTCATCAATGGGCAAGAGTCTGTTATTGAGGGTTCCACAGTGAAAAGCATACAACAATGGCATAGAGGCCCTAGCTGCTGAGGGATATTTCAGGATGATAGTGACAAGAGCCTGATTTTGATGTTTAGAAGGCAAGAATGCAGCCTTAATAGGGAAAGGTGATAAAATGAGTGATAATTATTGAAAGTCTGTGGGACAATAGATATGATAATATATTCTTGGTAGACTTATCATTTTATGCAACAGTTTTGCAAAACAATTTGGAAGTATACTCAAAAATTCACTTAACTTTGTTTACCCTGTAATCCAAAGATAGCATTATATTGCAATGAGACCCAAGAAAGAAACTTTTCAATTATATAAAAATATTAATAGTAGCATTCTCTTATGTAGCAAAGAGTTTCAGAGAAACCTAGGAGAACTTGTATGAATTGTTTCTGAGTAAAGTGAAAAGGATCAGAACAATATATACAATGACTACACCACTGCAAAGGACACACAACTGTCAAATATTCTTAATCTGTGATCAAGGCCATGAGCAAGTCTAGTGATTAAGGATACCTTCTTCCTCTTGATAAAGAGGTAATGAAGTAGACATGAAGAATGAAGCATACATTTTCAGGCATGGCTAATGTATAGAAACTTGTGTACTATTTCATGTTATAAGAGAGAATTTCTTTTAAGGGAGTAGGAGGCAGTTGGAAGATTAGGTGAGTAGTTGTAGTGATTTTAAAAAGAAAAGTGGAATAAAAGATTTACTCAAAAAGGAGAATTGGAAACAGTAGGATTAGGCAGGGAAAGGAGAGGTGAAGTCAAACAAAGTAATTTTGAAAGTACTTACTTCAGTTTTAATATATGTATTTTAAAAATGTTCAAAATATTCAATGTAATTGTATTTTAATGTTGTTGATATAAAGAAATTTTCATGTTTATGATAAAAAAGGAAATTTTAAAAACTTGCTTTCTTTTAAAAAATATAACAATTTAGGAATTGTGTTCTCTTTTGTGAATTTTTAGGTATGAAAAGTTTAAAATCAAAATGATTCAATATTGATTTAAAATCTGTTGTCTTTTCTTCCTATGATGATAGTAGAATTCCGTGGAGGGAGGGATTACAGTTTTGCATGCTTCCGCAAAAAAAAAAAAATTTAAGAAGCTCTAGCTGCCTTCCATGTAATACTAATTGTAAGGGGTGGAAATATATTATGATAATTAGAATTGTAATCTTTTCCTCAAGAAAAAAAAGCTGTCAGTTATATATGTCCCTACTTTACATTTTAGACTGGCATTTGATCCTAGTGAATGATTCATCTTTTATAGTAGGAGAGATTTTAAAACTGAAGGCAAATACAATTTTCACTTGTGCTAGAATTCAGTTATTCAATATTAATTCCTTTCCCAAAAAATATGTATGGCAGACAATATTTTAATATTTTTATTCACTGTTTAACATTTTTTAAAAAACTGTTTGCAAATAGGTTGACAGCCTTTGGAAACATAGCTTTGTTCATGCCTCATTAATGTAGAGGTTGAGTCATAGAGAGATGAAATTATGTTGATGAGTGAGTGAGTCAGTGGTATGGTATGTCCCACCTATACTCTCATCTTTACCTCTTATCTTCAAATGTTATCAGGTGATTAAAATTTGACATTTTTGCCTCTTAAAATTACTTTTAAAAAACCCAACTTTATGTTTTGCATCTCCTTCTATATCCATTAAATCATGTGAGTATAATGGAGATCTTTGAACTCAAGGAATTGATGGGGTATGGGATTTGAGCTCAATATTTTGAGATTTCAGGCTAGTGTGAGTGTCTTAAAAGAATTCGTAGGCTTGGACCATCTCCAAATCAAGAGGCAAAGATTTTATTATGCTACTGACAGCCAAATAAGTTACTAGAGAACTTCTGCCATAAAAGAGGCAGTTCCTAATGAACCTGTTATTGTGATGTTGAGTAGGCAGGTTAAGTATAACCTCAGAGATTAATGGCTATAACTTGACCCTCTGATTGGACACTGTCTATGGGCTTATGATAATGTCAAGGAATTCTACTTGGAATTCAAGGAGGGCCCCTTGCTACAAGACCTTATTATAGACAACAAAAGGGCCCACTAAAGGACAAAATGATCCTATCTTTCCTCCTCCTTGCTTGTTTCCTGGACTAGGTTAGCCTTCTAATTGTCTACAATAGTTCATGCCCTCTCCTGTTAATGTTCCTCTCTATGGCTCACCTAGCTACTAAAGCCCTGGGGTATTTTTCCTGGGAGCTTATTCACCCAAACAGAATGAATTCTTTTTTGTTGAATCTCTTGTTCTTAACAGATTACCTTGTACCATATGTTAACAAAAATTTATTAGGCACTAAATGCCAGGTTCTTTAGGCATCTAGGGGATACAAAGAAAGACAAAAACAATAGCCTTAGTTTTTCAAAGGAGTTCAGAGTCTAATGTTGTCCAGTAGTTCAATTTATTTAGTCATGTCCAACTCTTTGTGATTGCATTTGGGATTTTCTTGGCAAAAGTAGTGGAATGGTTTGTCATTTCCTTCTCTAGCTCATTTTATAGAAGAGGAAACTGAGGCAAACAAGTTTAAGTGGCTTACTCAGGGTGATATAGCTTATAAGCTTCTTAGGTGGGATTTGAACTCAAGAAGATGAGTTTTCCTGACTCTAGGCCAAACTGTCTATCTACTACACCACTCTTCAGAATTTAACAAGGAAAACAATGTAAAAACAAGTGTTTGCAAACAGCATAAATTGAAAATGATCTCTGAGGGAAGACACTAAGGAAATTAAGGAAAACTGAGAAGAGTTTCTTGAAGAAGGTAGGACTTTAGCTGAGGCTTGAAGATAATCAAGTGTTTATTAAATGTTTATTCAATTGAATATTACTAAGGATTTCATATTGAGAAGAATATTCATAATTAATATGGATTAGCTTAACTGGATTGTTTTTAAATCCTCTAATGTTCAGATGGAGAAGTTCGGGAATGTTTGAGAGGATAATCTTGTAAAGTAGGGAATATTGGTGGAGAACAGACTTGGAAGGGGACTTGGCATATTCATTCCTGGGCTTCTTATTAAGATTTTGGGTCCTACTGGGTGGGAAGAGAGACAAAGACAGGAAGAGAAGGATATATTCAATATGAAATGCTGTGAATTGTGAATTAGGACTACTGATAGTGCTGAGGTTTGGGAGGGACTCCAAAAGTTTGGGGATCACAGACGGATGTTGTGAGGTGTTTCAAAAAAATTTGCAGGTTTGAATTTATATCCAAGACAAAAGGCAAAGTTTATTGTAATTGTATACCAATTGAAGCAGTCTAAATTCCAAGAGAATTTAGCAAATAAACAGAAGCAAGGAGACCCATTTATCTAGTTCTTCATGTTCATTGATATGCTCATTTTATGGCCCAAAGATAAAACCAAGAAATGGTCTCTGAAATTTGGTCATCACTTATAGTGTGCCCCCTAGTTGAGGTACCAAAATGTACTATGCTTTCTAGAACCCCCATGCTAGGGTGCCAAAATATACCGTCCAGACTAGCTCTCTGGAATATCTCGGGACCAGCCTGAGCCTTTGGTCTTAGTGGACCCATGAGGTCGGTCAAAGATGGAGTCCTTTTTATTTCAAGTCCTTTCAGCCCCTAAATATCTGAGAACAATTACATTACTACAGCACACTGAGCATGTGCTGTCAGCATCCTGCTATTAATATGTAAATGCCTCTTTTACTATAATATCTCCAATTTAAGTAGAACACAGTTTGTCATACCTCTTCTCTCTCTCCCACCACCAATTTCTCAGGAAGGGTGAGATGCCCAATGAGGAGATGAGAGCCAAACCAGACATGGTCAGGAGATTTCCTCTGGGCTGAAAGGTCTTATATCTCATCAAGAGTTCCCCCACTGTTTGTGGCTCTCTACAATCACTGACCAATAGACAGTAATGTTTATTGACAGACAGATTGTTTTAACAGCAGTATTCTTAGGTTGGAGGTGGGGGAACCTCAGGGTCACAAATTCCAAAGTCAGGACTTTAGAGTCACTGAGAGGTTGTTAGAATAGAAGCCCCTAAGGTCAAGAAACCTTTAAATTATTGCTGTCTCCCCTAGGAATTATAATATGTCAACAGGAAGAGAAGGACACATTTCAATATGAAATGCTTTGAATTGTGAATAAGGTTTACTGTCTGGATTTTGCCTGACTTCGTTAACTGATCATGAAACTCGGCATGGAAACCTTTTCTTTCTGACCAAGCAATGTGTTGTATTTGGGGGGAGAGGTGCGGGAAGGATGAGTTTGGGAGTTCATTTATGTATAGTTACTCATTATAGCATATTTTTAGGACCAATTTAGAACTTATTTGTATTATTAAACTCTCCTTGGATTTTTAATTTGACTCAAGAAACTCTTACAGGGACAGAATAGATGTCTTAAACTTCTTAGCTGTTTCCAAAGCTTATGTATGTCCTGGCATAATTTCAGCACATTAATTATTTTTATCCTTGACTGGCATGAAATTTATTTTTATTTATTTATTTTGACAGTATTTTATTTTTTCCAAATATATGCAAAGATAGTTTTCAACATTCACATTTGTGTTCCAAATTTTTCTTCTCCAAGATAGCAGGCAATCTGATATAGCTTAAATCTATACAATTCTTCTAAATAGATTTCCATGTTATGTTGTGCAAGAAAAATCAGATGAAAAGGGGAAAAAACACAAGAAAGGATAAATAAACAAACAACATTAAAAAGGTGAAAATATGCTTTGATCCATATTCAGGCTTCATAGTTGTCTCACTGGATACAGATAGCATTTTCCATCTCATGTCTATTAGAATGGAGTGAAATTTAAAAAGAGTAAATAACAAGTGTCTTAAATGAAGAGTCTATTTGAATGAATAAGAAAAGGACCACATAATGTGAACTTGTTATTGTGTTATAATAATGGAAAATACCTTTTCTCTTTCATCTTATTTATATTGTGTTCAATACTATAAGATTACCTGATAAATAAACCAGTATCTAATGTAGTGAGATTTTTGAGGGAAAGGAGGAAAAATTAATACAGTCTTCTCTATGGAATAGGCATTGCAATATTTATTCAATTTATTTCAGTTTTGAAACTAATTTTAAATTTCTCTTTTGGATACTTGTTATTTTGGTTACAATAGTAATTTCTATAGCATCATAAGATTCAAAAAAGTATTTTCTTTAGAAAGGAGTTAGCATATGTAATATTATTTTCATTTTTAAAGATTATGAAAATAATTCAAAGAAGTGACTTGCCCAAGGTCACATGATTATACATTTTTCACTCCAGATATGAATTCCAGCATTTTGATTCCAGATCCATTATAATGTGTCCACAGCGTTACAAAGTCTTGAAGACCTAGATTCTGGTTATAATTCTGATACTTATGGGCTGTGTGTGACCTTGGGAAAGTCATACAGAGTTCCAGAATTATAGATTTCCAGCTGAAAGAATCTTTAGTGATTATATGGTTCAATTCTTATGGGAAATGAAATTCCATTACATTCATCTGCCAGAATCAGTGCAACTATTCCCCAGTTGATGAACATCTATTTTGTTTCTAGTTCTTTTTAACCAAAAAAAATGTCCTTTTATAAATATTTTTGTACATATGAGTTCTTTCCCTCTGTCCTTGACCTCCTTACAACCAATGCTTAAAAGTAGTGTTTGTTGCTGGGCCAAGTTGTATAGGAAACTTAGTAACCATTTGGTTATGGTTTCAAATTATTTTCTGAATAGTTGAATCAATTCTCAGCTTCATCAATAGTATGCTTATCTGCTCTGACTTCTATCACCTCCAACCAATTATTATTATTTTCCTCATTGTCATTTTTGTCCATCTGAGATACACACACACACACACACACACACACACACACATAAGATAGGAGCATAGGATTGTTTTAATTTCAATCAGTCAACTAGCATTTATTAATGGCCCTATGCAATAAGCATTGTGCAAAGGATTAAAAAAAAAAAAAAGACAAGACGGTCTTTCACTCAAGAAGTATTTTGCATTACTCTTTTTATTAGTAAAATGGTACATTTAAAAAATATGCTTGTTGATAACTTCAGCTTTTCATGTAAGAATTAACATTTATTCCCTTAACTATAAAGTTTCCTGTTTTTATATATACTGTTATGTAATAAATAACAATGATAATACATTAGAATGATATATAAATCAAAATAGTATTATATGGAAAGTATTATGTATGGCGTCAATTTATTGATTTTGGATTTTAGAATGTAGTAGATAGATTTGTCAAACATTACTCAAAATTAATATTGGTCTTATTATAACTGCATTTGGGCAGTTTTTATAAAGATACTGAGAAATAGACACAGCTTATAGTGAAAGATTCCTATCCTGCTAAAAATTCACAGATTTTATTTTTTTTTCAAAATTCTATTTGAGTTTTTGTTTTCTTTATCATTTAGTTAGCTTCATCAGTGTCTGAAAGAGATCTACTAAATTTCCCAGCAATTAGTACTTTGGGGCCTATTTTCCCCCACATTTTAACTTCTTTTTCCATTGGATATATAGAAGGCGTGCTAATGTGTGTATGTGTGTTTGTATGTGTATGCGCGTGTGTATATATACATGCACACACATAAACACACACACGTATAATATTTCACAATTTATGGTATCTTTAAGCATATGTCTTTGCTTATCTTGCTTTATTATATTTATTTGTACCATTACTTTGTCAGAGATCCTGATTGTCAACCTTGCTTGAATTTACCTGTTGCATAATGTCTTACCCTATCTTCTCAAGTTAAGTATATGAATCTACAAGTTTAAAATGTATTTTTTATAAACATTTTTATAAATATTATTCTTATAAATATTTTCTGTTTCTGCTTTATGATAAATTCTCCCTCCTCCATGAGTGAGTTTTCCAATTCAAATTCATGATTGTGATTGTAATACTTTTTGGGGGTTATATCCTATTTTAATGTTTCTTTGCTTTTTGCACTCTCTCCTTTTATTAGGAAAAAAGATGGTGAAAGAAGGGAATTAGCAACAGATCTGGCTCTCATTAATTGCTATGGTGTAATGCTACTCCTAGATATGGCGAGTTAAAGCAAGTAACAAAGGGGAAAAGAAAAGTAAAACTTAAAATGAGACTAATTAAACCCCAAAAGAGAATCAACATCAAAATTTCTGTCAAAATCTCAGTAAGAGAAAAGAAAAAGATAGGATAAAAAAATGAAATTGTACTTTTGAAGGAACCAAAATTTAAGAATTCAACAATAGGAAATTAAATGTCCAAATCCATTTCATAGTAACTCTTTTCCAAAAGTAACAAAATGTTGCACTTAAAGTTATAAAAAACTAAATAAAATGAATAAAAATAAACTTAAAAAATGAAAATTCAGAAAGAAAACACAAATAACTTATTTTGTAAAATTGGCATTTCTATGCAACAAAATGCAAGAAATTCTGCTTTTCATAAAAAAGCATGAAGAAATATTTAGAATGATTTTTAAGCTCCTAAGCCATAAAAGAAAATTAATTAAAATATCCCATATTGTAATTCCAGAGAAACTGAGCAAGACAGAGATTAGAGACCAATAAATGGAGAGACATACTGGGACCAAATGGATCCATGGTTGGTCCTGGGGCTGAAGGAGACTATCAACTCAAAGAATCCAGCTCTGATTGTTGGACAGCAAGATTTTTATAGGATAACAAGAATAATGACATAATGGGGGAGGTACCTGGATGGGGATAATCTAATGGGGGAGGCACCTAGGATGACATAATGGAGGGAGATACTGGAGAGGTTACTGATATTCTAATGCTGTCTCAAATGGATAGACCTTTATCCTGTCAAACATTAAGAAGGAATGATTATAGCCTAAAGATATAAAACCTTTATCTTGTCAACCATTTAAGAGGGAATGATTATAGCCTGGGGTTTTGGGGCAGAGCAACTGAGGTAGACCTTTATCTCATCAAACATTAAGAGGGAAAGGTTATAACTTGAGGCAGAGTAACTAAATAGGACAATTAGGGAAACTAGGTCAGGACATGAAAAGGGAACTGTGGCACAACATTAGGACAAGAGGAAAACACCAAGAGTAGCAGGCTGTCTTCTGGCCATAGGTCATAATAAGCCAAAAGATATTCTATTCCAACTAGCAGAACTTTGTCCTCATTGTACATTTTTGTTTGTCACAGAGAAGTTCCAGAGGTTACTATAATTTGCCTGTTTCATTTAGAGGGACTTAAAAGTAATTTTTTACAAGTTAAATGTAGATAACTCCTAAGTCTTTGTTTTTAGTCCTGAGTTCTCCCCAGTCTTTGGTGCCCGTATGTGATTATTTTTTTACCTTGTTGCCCTGTTAGTTCTTCTGTCTCTTTTCAAAAACTGAACTAACAATCCATGTTGTTGTTGTTGTTGTTGAGTCATTTTCAGTTGTGTCTGTCTTTTGGGAAAAGATACTAGACTGGTTTGCCATTTCCTTCTCGAGGTCATTTTACATCTGAGGCAACTGAGGCAAACAGGGTTAAGTGACTTGCCCAGAGCCAAACAGCTAATAATTGTATGAGATCAGATTTGAACTCAGGAAGATCAGAGTTCCTGACTCCAGGTAGGATACTTTATCTACTGTAGCCCCTAACAAATCTACACTTTTCCACTAAATAAACATTTCTCTGACTTCCCTATTTCATGTAATGATACCAATGGTCTCCCCATCTAGAATCTGTCAGTTCTTAATTCCATACCTTCATAGTTTTCCATGTCTAAGTAGTTACCCTCACTTGTCATTGTTATCACCACCTGGGAAAAACGGTACATTGAAAAGGCCAAAGTCACCCACTGTAACTGTGGCCTTGGCCAATTGTCTTGATTTTTGTTTTAACCATTAGACTGCTATGACTGGGGAAGAGTAAGACTGATAACTTTGCATAGCTCAGCCTCACTTAAATCTAATTTACATGCAAGTCACCCTCATGATGACTTTGGTACTCTTTGAGAATGAAAGATGAATAATATTACCTTCCTTCTTCCCTACCTTTTAATTTTTTTTGTTTTTTCTCTTCCCCTATGTCTTACTTATTCCTTCACCTTTTTCTGAAATAAATAAGGCATTTTACCCTTCCACTTTCTTTGCTCTTTCCCCCTTTACCCTGATTCTTTATCTTGTGCTTTTTACTGCCTTCCTTATTCTCTTCCCTTCCTTTCAACTTTCTCCTATCTTTTCCTCCTTTCCTTTTCTTTCTTCTTCCATACTTACTCTGTCCTGTCCTGTTTTATCCCATTTCAGGTCCTCATTACCAATGGCTATTATAATAGCCTTCTGAATAATTTTTCTCCTCATGTATCTCCACCTTCAATTCATTCTATGTATTTCTTGTAGAAAAATCTTCCTAAAGCATAGCTATGATCCTGTGTGTATGTGTGTGTGTGATTACTTAATTGGTAATCTGGTACAATCTATGAAATCCCTTTTCAAATAATGTTAAGTGCATAAAATAAAATATGTAAGATTACAAGGGATGCCAGTTATTGAAACATTTATTTTTTAAAAATTTATGAAATGAAAATTTATTTTTCAAAAGTTAAAAAAGAGTAAGAATTTTTGGTTTATAGAATAATGTCTAAATTCCTTAAATTAGTATTCAAGTCTTCCAAATTCTGACTCTAGTCTCCTATTGCAGTCTTCTCTTTCACTCTCTTATATAATCTTCTGTTCTAGCTAAGCTGATTTCTTTGCCATTCATCAAATAAATCTTCATTGTTTTACCCTGGTACTTTTTGTATATGCTATTATTCTCATCTAAAATGCCTTCTTTATCTGGTAATAATAATAGCTACCATTTATATAGTTTAAAGGTTTGCAAAATGCTCTATATCCATTATCTCACAGTATTCCTGTGAGGGAACTACTCCTAGCCATGAAATAATTAGGAGGGTGCTGGAATTTTAAAAATTTTTATTTGGTTTTTTCCTGAACTTAAGAAATGAAACAAGTATTTCCATAATATAGTAGAAAAGAAAAAAAGATGATTGTATGTGAAACTGAAAATCTATTATATACAACTTGGTGTTTCTTTTAAATATATAATTAAGTTATATCACTTTATTGTTTTCTTCCCTTGTCTTTTCTACTCTAGAGATGGCTACCATTAGGCACAAATGTATGTAGTGTGTGTATATTGTATGTAAAATCTTTCTATATATATTTCTGTTTATCAATTCTTTCTCTGGTAAAGATGGCATTTTCTTTTATATATCCTTTGTAGTTAATTTGGGTATTTATAGTCAATATGACTTAGTCACTTAAAAGTTGTTCTTGAAACACTATTACTTTATACATTGTTCTTTGCTCTTCATTATTTTGTGCAAAACCATCCATGTTTTTCTAGGATAATTGAGCTCACCATTTCTTTTTTTTTTTCCCCATAGCTCTTTTTATTGACATAACATATGCATGGGTAATTTTTCAACATTGGCCCTTGCAAAAACTTCTGTTCCAACTTTTCCCTTCCTTCCCTCCACTCCCTCCCCTAGATGGCAGGTAGTTCCTTACATGTTAAATATGTTAAAGTATATGTTAAATATATGAATATATTTACATAGTTATCTTGCTGTACAAGAAAAATCGGATTTAGAAAAAAGGTAAAAATAACCTGAGAAAAACACAAAAGTGCAAGCAAACAAAAACAGAAAGAATAGAAATGCTATGTTGTAGTCTACACTCATTTCCCAGTGTTTTTTTTTTTCCTGGGTGTAGCTGGTTCTGTTCATTACTAATTAATTGGAACTGATTTGGATCCTCTCATTGTTGAAGAGAGCCAAGTCCATCAGAATTGATCCTCATATAATATTGTTGTTGAAGTGTATAATGATCTCCTGATTCTGCTCATTTCACTTAGCATCAGTTCATGTAAGTTTCTCCAAGCCTCTCTGTATTCATCCTGCTGGTCATTTCTTATAGAACAATAATATTCCATAACATTCATATACTACATTGTATTCAGCCATTCTCCAATTCATGGGCATCCTTTCAATTTCCAGTTTCTAGCCACTATAAAAAGGGCTGCCACAAAATTTTTGCACATACTTGTGTATATACCCTTTTCCTTCTTTACTATCTCTTTGGGATATAAGCCCAGTTGTAATACTGCTGGATCAAAGGGGATGCACAATTTGATAACTTTTTGAGTATAGTTCCAAATTGCTCTCCAGAATGATTGGATCCATTATCAACTCCACCAACAGTGCATCAGTGTCCCAATTTTCCCACATTCCCTCCAACATTTGTCATTATCTTTTCCTGTCATCTTGAGCTCATCATTTCTTATACCACAGCAGTATTTCATCACAATCATAAGGCATTAGATTAGGAAAGGGTTCTTATAGCAGATGTGATTTTGGTTAAGCCTTGAAGGTGAAGTTAAGCCTGAAGAAAATCAGAAGGTAAAGGAGAGAAAACATTCCATGCATGGGGAACTGTCAATGAAAATGCCTGGAGTCAGGTAATAGAATGTCTTGATCAAAGAAAAGCAAGAAAGGCATGTACTGTTAGGTCAAAGAGCATGTTGTATGTGGAAGTTACAGATGAGAGATGGGAGGTACAAGATTTAAGAAGACTGGAAAGATGGGGAGGTTATGCATGGATGTAGATGACAAATTTTGTATGGATTGTGGAAGTGATTGGAAGCCACTAAAGATTATTGACTATGGAAGTGACGTGGTCACACCTGTACTTTAGGAAGGTCACTTTAACAGTTGATAAAAAGATAAACTGAAGTGTAAAGAGATTTGTAACATGGAGATCAATGAAAAGGATATTACAATAGTCCATGTTTATGGTAATGAGAGCCTGCACTGGGATTGTGGCAGTGTCAAAAGAAAGAAGGAGGTATACTTGAGAGATATTACAAAGATGAAATCAACAGGCTTTGGCAACTGTCATGTAGGGTGAGAGTGAGAAATCACTGATAACACTTAAGTTTTAAGCCTATGGGACATGGAAGATACTGGTGCCCACAACAGTAATAGGGAAGTTTGGAAGAGTAGAGGATCTGAAGAGAAAGAATATGAATTCAATTTAAAATATATTGCATTTTAAAATGTCCATAAGACATCTAATTCAAAATGTCTAGTGGGTAGTGGGAAATGTATCTGGAGGACCACAGAGATTTTCGGACCAAATTTGTAGATTTTTAGAATCATCAGCAAGATGATAATAATTGGGTCCATGAGTAATGATGAGATAACCAAGTAAAGTAGTATAGAGGGAGAAAGAAGAGGAGCTAGGACAGAGCCTATGAGATGCTTATGATAAGTTGCCATCTCCTTAATGAAGATCCAGCAAAAGATACTGATTAGAAATGTAAAAAGTAGGAGGAAAGTGATGTCACAAAACCCAGAGAGAAGAGAGTATCAAGAAGAGGGTAATAAACAGTTTCAACTTGTCTACTCTCCTGTGGCTGACATTCCCAAGATAAAATTGAAATAGTGTTTACTCCAAGAAGTGCACTTTTACTATGCCTCATTTCTTATCAAATGTTGACCCCCTTCCTGTGCAAACCTTACTTCATCCCAAAACATGGTGATTATTGACCTATGATATAATTTTGATTCTGTATAATGTTTTTCCTCCTTTTTATTTTTCTTCATTTCCTTTGAAATTCATGTCTTTTGTTCTTCTAAATACATTTTAAATTATTTTGTCTATCTCTATAAAGTAACCCTTTGCTAATTTGACAAAGTATTAATTCTTTTAATTAATTCTGTTAATTCTACTTTTTATGACATTGCCCTGTCTCAGTCATTAGCACCAAATATGACTAATTATTTAAACTGTTCTTGATTTTAATGAATAGCATTTTGCAGATGTATCTATACAGGCTTTGAGTGTGTTTTAGAAGGTTAACTTCAGATATTTTTTCAAGTTGTAATTATTTTGAAAGGGACTTCTTTTTCTATCATTTCTTCCTAGATGTTGTTATTATTCTATAGAAATGCCATTGATTTAGTGGTTGTGTTCTGCAACTTTGCTGAAGTTATTAATTGTTTAATTTCTTTGCAGAATTTCTGGAATTTACTATGTAGAAATAGAAATGATTTTTGTCTCTTCTTTGCCTCCATTGTAAGGTCATTGAGAGCAGGCATTCTCTTTTGTGTCTTTTTGTATTCCCAGTGCTGACATAGTACCTGGCACATAGTTGGCATTTAATAATTATTAATAATTAATATGCTCATGTATGTATGTATTTATTTTCTCATTGCTATTGCTAGTATTTTCTGAGCTGTGTCAAGTAACAGCAAAGAATAGCAGCATCCTAGTTTTATTCTTATGTTTATTGATGAAATTTCTAGTGTTTTCCCCATTGCAGATAATGCTAGCTAATTTTAGGTTTTTTTTCTAATAATATTAAAATTATCCTTTAGTTCCTGCTATAAAAGTCAGTGAAGTCATTCTAAAGAACAAAATGGCTTGAGAGACTAAAGCTGAAACTATTGAAGTAATTTTTGGGTAATTAAAATAAAAAACAACAATCACAAAACCAGTGTTGAAAGAGTTTGGATAAGTTGCTACACCATGCAAACCAGGCATCTTTGTCCAATATCTATATTGTATCCCTGCTGAATATCTTTTCCATGTTATTGTTAAGTAAAGCTTTTGTTAATTATTAGATGATCTGCAAGTATCTCATTTCATTCCATTCCCGAAATGAAATCATCTGATATGCTAGTCAGCATAAATTAAGAATTTGATCTTTGAAAAGATTTTTGTTTAAATAAATATTGTACTTTGTTAAAACCTCTTCCTGCATTTATTAATATAATGATGTATTTTTATTTCAATATGGTTACTTATGCTAATTATTTTCTAGTTTTTGAGTCATAATTGCTTTCCTAATATAAATCAAGATTGCTCATATCTAAGCAGTTTAGTCATGTTAATGAAAACTTTTTACTAGAACTTAAGAAAATTGAAATAATATTCACTATCACTATCCATCTGTTATAATTCTCTTTCTTTGTTTTGTCACTTCTTATTTTTAGGTCCCAATATAAGCACTACATGAATGGTATATAAAAAAGAATTATAGAAATTCAGAAGAAAATAGAACTCAGTATGATAAAGTGGAAAATGCTTTGAATCTGAAGTATGTTGAGCTTAGTCAAGTCTCTTAAACTCTCAACACTTTAGTTTTCTTATTTGCAGGATATTGGATTTTTTTTTGAAAGCTTCTGATTTCAAATTTCTTTACCTAGTGACATTTATAGTTTATTAGCAGCAAAAAGTGTTACTTGGTTTTGAAGTAGGTGATTGCCCCAATGCTTTCTAGGATATGTAGATTTCCTTTAATTGGTCAATATCAAACACAAATGAGTAGATTCTAATTTTATGAAACATTCTGTTTACATTTTAAAATTTGGCAGTGCACAAATATTGTATATTGTTAACAATTATATAGCAGATATTTGGTAATCATTTTGAGCATTTTTAGCATATCAAAACAATGTTTATTGTGATTTTTGGACTTGGTCAGATCTTAGCTATCTTATGCTTTACAAAGGAATAAATCAATCAATATTTATTAAGTGTCTACTACATTCCAAATATTGTGCTAAGCACTAGGGATTTTTAAAAATAGTTCTTGCCATCTTGGAATTCACAATCTAATGATGGAGACAATATGCAAATAAATACATATACAAAGCAAGCTTTATACAGATAACAATAGAGATGTCATTAGAATTAAAAGGGGTTGGGCAAGGCTTCCTGTAGAAGGTGTTATTTTAATTGGGATTTAGAGGTAGTCAGAGAGGTCAGTAGTGAGAATAGAAAAAGGATAGTGTTCCAGGTGTGGGGAACAGCCAAAGAAAATTCTAGAGTTGAGAGATTGAATGTTTTGTTCATGGAACAGCAAAAAAGCCAGTATTACTGATGGATGTACTGATATACATCAGAGACCATGGTAAAAGATAATGATTAGGTAGGAAAGATCTAAGTTATGAAGGATTTTGAATGCCAAAAAAACATTTTGTATTTGTTTTTGGTGGCAAGCCTTTGGAGTTTTTTGAGTAGGAGAGTGACACGACATGATCAGACTTGTGCTAAAATCACATTAGTGACTGAATGGAGAATAGATTGGAGTAAGGAAAGATTTGTCAGGTAGACCTACCAGCAAGTTATTGCAATCATCAAGGTATGAGGTGATGAGGGAGTGAGTGCATTAGAGTGGCGAATGTCAAAGGAGAAAATGGGAAGTATTTGAGAGATGTAGCAAAGGTGAAATCTAAAGCCTTGGCAAGAGCTTGGATATAGACAATGAAAGTGAGGTGTCCAGATAACTTCAGGTTGTGAGCCTTGGGGACAAAGAGGAGCCTTCTCTAGTAATAGAGAAGTTAGGATTTGAGTAAGAATTTAGGGGAAAGATAATGGGTTCAGTTTTGTATACATTGAATTTAAGATGTCTACTGGACATTCAGTACAAGATGTTTGGAAGTCAGTTGGAGATATACGGTAAGATATCACCAGAGAGATTGAGTTAAGAAAGATAGATTTGAGAATTATCAACATATAGTAATTTTATCTTTAGGAGCTGTTGAGATCACTAGATGGAGTATTGTAGAGAGAAAAGAAAAGAAATTCTGAGAGTACTCCATTTCTATAGTTAACGAAGATCTAGCAAAGGAGACAGAAAAGGGTCAGTCAGATAAATAGGAGCAAAACTAGGAGAGAATGATATCCTGGAAATCTAGAGAGAAAGGAGTATCAGGAAGGAGAGAATAATTAATTTGTGTCAGAGCTACAGAGAGGTCAAGGAGCATGAGTATTGAGAAAATATGTTTGAATTTGGCAACTAAAACCATTAGTAACATTTGAGAAAGTAGTTATATTAGAATGATATGGTTGAAAGCCATATTGTAAAGAATGAAGAAGACAGTGAGAAGAGAGAAGCAGGGAGGACAGGGAAATTGTGTCATCAAGAGAGGGTCATGTTTCAGTAAGAGCTAGTAGATAGAAGGAGTAGGAAAGGAATAGATTTAAGATGGAGGAAAGTTTGTTGTATATAGAACAAAAATTCTAGAAGGCATATCTCAAATAAGACATTGACAATAGGTGACCCATTAAGTACCTTCCTACTTTGAGATTCTTCAAAGATGTTGTGTCATTAAAAGAAAATGAATCTAGCCATATTGTGAACTTTTAATGTGCATATTCCTCTTCTTTACTCATAATTGACATTTACATACATAATCTGTGTAATTTATAATCCTAGAAAATTTGTAGGTCTTTAAGAGGTTAAATGACCTCTCATTTGGAATGTGTCAGAGGTAGAGTTTGACCTTGTCCTCCAATCATACCTTTTGGAAAATAGCCTGGAACATAACATTTTTTCGTTTTATATTGGTGGATTGGTGACAATGACTTCCTTAAGTATGAGAAGTGTAACTCTTTTATTTGTAAGATACATGTGTTATTTTGTTGTTGTTCAGTCATTTTAGTCATGTCTTACTATCCATGACCCCATTTGAGGTTTTCTTGGTAAAACCACTGGAGTGGTTTGCCATTTCCTTCTTTAGCTAATTTTACAGTGGAGAAAACTGAGGTAAACAGAATTAAGTAACTTGCCCAGGGTCATACAGCTAGTAAATGTCTGAGGCCAGTTTTGAATTGAGGTCTTCCTGACTCCAATCCAACACTCTATTCATTGACCCACTTAGCTACTTATTACAAGGTATATGCTTACATACATAATATATATATATACACACCCACATGTATCTATTTGTGGGTATGTGTGGACATACACACATGTAGAGAGATTATGATGATAACTCATATTTACAAAGCACTTAAAACTTTGCAGTTAAATTATCTGATTTGAGCCTCAGAATAACCATTATGGCATAGATATTATGTTTATTATTTTTCTGAATTTTGGTGAGGATACTCAGGCTCAGGTGTATGACCTGACTTGTTTATGGTAATAGCTAATGTTATACAATCATTGAAGTTTAAAATTTATTGAAGATGGAGATGCATCTCTATTTAATTCAGTAGTGAATACTATAAGTCTTTGAATGAATGCCATATGATTACTTTTTAAAGCAGTCCATTTATAGTCGAATTAAATTTGTTTGAGCAAGTGAAAACCTTCTCTAATTGTGGTTTTATTTTCTCTCTACCAGTTTGCTGTTTTGTTGTTCACAAGAGGTGCCATGAATTTGTCACTTTCTCTTGTCCGGGTGCAGATAAAGGGCCTGACACTGATGTAAGTATATGCAGTTGTCTGCTCGCTCATATGCTCTTTGTCTGGTAATTTTTACAATGTTTCTCTGGCCATTTTTGCAGTGGTGATACTTTTATGTAACATTAGGTTGTATCAAATAATAGGTTAATAACAGTTCAAAATGACTGCCATTTTGTTGTTGCATAAGTTACTATGTAGATTTGTCCTATTCTATGAAACACATGTAATTCCCCCTGTAAACATATCGGTAAGTCATAAATGAAACATAAATCTGGCTTCATTTCACTTCAAATGGCTTATTGAATAATGAGTCTTTTATTGCACTCCATAGATGTAATAAAATGTTGCTTGTTTGTTTCCTGTGATGCTTGATGCCTTTTCATTATGCATTATAAATTCCCCTGTTGAATAAAATAATTTAACATCTGTTAATAAGAACAGTACTTTCAGAAGCTTTCTTTGTCTGAACATATAATGTAGTTTATTTATGCCCTAATTTTACTTTGTCTTTATCATTGTCTTCTTACTTTTCTCAGTTGTTCTAGAAATGGAATATATTGGTCAAAATATAAAAACATAATGGGAATATTAACATCTAAAAAGTGTTAGAGAAAGAGTATAAAAATAAAAGTGACAGAATGGATTTAAGGAGTTTAAAAACAAAAAACCCAGGTGTTGCAATAGTATTCTACTCATTTCTTGCCCAACTCCTTGAACAGGCCTTAGTTAGCGTAAGAGAAGGTTGAAAAAGTTGAGATGGAATAGGCGACTAGACAATTCATTGGAAGATGAATCCTCTGAGGTGCTTCTCTGTAACCATTTCCTCTGTCATGGTTCATGGGTATTTATTTTGTGATATGTTAAATTTTATGACAAATCAAAACCAAACACAAAAGATTCTTAAATGTCTCATCACTTATTTCCATTCTTTTGATTAAAATAGATTGATAATCTCTTTTCAAATATTCAGTTCAAATATTTTTTGAACTATGTGGTTGAAATGAATCATTCTTTTGGCACTTTTTTCTCTCAAGCCTTCACCTTTTTTCAATTATCTTTTCATTCTAGTTATAACTGATTATTTTTCAAGAACAACAAATTTTCAAGAAAAAAAGAAAAGCATTTGGAAGTTCTTTTTTCTGTTTTCACATAAACAGTGATAGAAGTTAATGGTGACCTGCTGACAAGGGGATACAATACACAATAGATGAGACTATGTAGAATGCTGGACTATTAGCCTTGTCCTTTTTGGTCTCATAGTCTCATAAAACTTTCATTTGGCCTTTTTCTACTCTTTTTTTCCCTTTTCCTGCTTTATGCTAAACATTTGCAGCTTGAGGGCTAAAAAGAAGAATGAGTTGAAATATTATTTATCCTACAAATCCTACATCTATTCTACCCCTTTCTACTTATTTATTATTTATTATTTACCTATCAATTTCTGGTCTTTTCTTCCTTTCATTTTTCTTTATCCTTTTTTTCCTTCTTCTTTTCCTCTTTTATTTCTCCCTGATTCTGGAAATCATAGTTTCCATGATCATGGTGGTAGGACAAGAGAGAGAGAAATAGATATATCTCACTGAATTTATGTGAGATTCCCTTTCTCTTTATCTCCTTCAAATATTTCTTAGTTTCTTTAATAAAAATTTAAAAAGAAATCTGTTATTCAGTTTTTTGAACCATCTCTGTTCTTGTTCTCTTAATCATTTATTCATTTAACAAGCATTTGTTTAGTGCCTAATATATGCCAGGCACTTGCTAGGAATTAAGAATACAAAAATAAATACAAAAAAAGAAACACTTTATGCCTTTTAACTTTACATGCTATCAGGTGATACAGTATGCACATAGAAGAAATACATACAAAATATAAACAAGTTAATTTCTAATGAGGGGGTGGGAAGGATTAAAATCAATATGAGCTTTCTGTGGAAGGTGGCACTTGATCTGATAGTTGAAGGAAGATATTATATTGTATTTTTTTTTAATATAAAAGGCAACTCAAAAGATGATGGTACCTGATATTGCAAACCTGATAACCTAGAACTATGATTGTATCTTCAACAGAAATAGTCAAGTTAGGAAGAAGAAAGAATTAGAGGTAGCTAGAAGAGAATGACTTCTATTTTCAGCATGTAGTAGTTCTATCAAATCTCTTCATATTTTCTAAGTCATTCTTGATTGTACAGCTTAAAACTAGATATAAAAATAATGAAAATTGGAGTAGTACCAAATAGAATGGGATGTATTTTGTGTGTGGCCTTTGGTTTTAATGTGCTCTTATTTTTACTTCCTTCTCAAGGAAGTACTTTTACTCAAGGACTTTTTAAAGCATCTTAATAAAAGAACAAATTGCTAGTAGTGAGCACTGTTACACTTGCATTTACTTCTTTCAAAAAGAAGTTGATAGAAAATTTCTTTATATTTAATAAAATTACTTTACATGTTGAAAATTACATACAAAGGATCAGCTAGTTTTTAATCTGTCATAGAGTGAAGCTGAAATCTTTTAAAGAAAATTTTTTTCCTTTTAATCATCTGTGTTAAAAGATCGTGTGTGTGTGTGTGTGTGTGTGTGTGTGTGTGTGTGTGTGTTTACAGTAAATGGATCAGATTCCTCCTTCTCTAACCAAACATTATTTTTACTTGTCATGTGAATTTCTTCGGAGACTCATAAGAAGGCATGAGTTGGTTGCCTTGCAATACAGATAATATTGTTGAGGAATATTTTTATAGCTGTTTCAAGATGAGAGGCACTAAGGGGTTTCTCTTTTTTTTGTCCTCTTCAGTTCAAGATGGAGAGGACCTTGGAGACCATTTAGTGCACTCCATTCATTTTACAAGTGAGGCAACTGAATCCCAAAGAAACTAAACATCTGTGATTTGTGAAACAAATGTGTGTTCTGCTTTTTGTAGGAAAATGATAGTATTTATTTCTTGTTTCATTTACTCCATAGTTATTAAGTGCCTCCTATGTATATGGAATAATGATAGGTGTTGAAGGTCCACTTGCCTTCATGTTAACTACAATCTAGGAAGTCAGTTGGGAGGCAAAATGCATAAACATAAAAAGTTAAAGAATACTAATATTTTGTATTACACTCACGGCAGCTTGTGCTTTCATGTAGCACTTATTACTTACAAAAGTATTAAATGCCGCAATTATTTTGATAGGAATAGGTTCTATTTATATTATTTCACTTGATCCTCACAACAATAGTGAATATCATAAATCAATCTATGATTAAATTACAAATGAGCAACAGAGACACCATGTGCCATCAAATGACAGAGACATTGGTAGAGGTAGAACTAGGAAACTTGAATTCAGTTATCAGCTCTAATGTTTAATTTAGTGATCCAAGGCAAGCTATTTAACTTTGACATATCTTAATTTCTTTTGTAAAATAGAGCTGCAGACACCTCTCTCATTACCTCCTAGATACGTTGTAAGCAATAGATGACAAAAATCTTAAACTGCTTTATAAGTATTGAGATATTATTCTTCTTACTTATGCAGTATTATTTTATAGAAATAACATCTGAGTCAGGAGACTACTGAAATTTATACCTGAAACTTATTGGTTAAAAGGTTTTTGAATGAGGTATGAGCAGGTATTTAAATGTCTCTGAACCTCCTTTTCTTCATTTGTAGGGATGGTAGCCATTCCTTATAAACAAGAAGAGAAAAGAAAGAAAAAACAATGTTTAGCAAAGCCAACAATGCCATGTTTAATCCCCATTATTCTCAATCGCTGTGAAGTAAGGATATTCTCATATTTCTTCTTCAGAGTCAAGCTTAGTTATTAGACATACAATGATTTTTATTAAAATCCATTGTCTAATCTATGAGTATTTACTTTGTGAATTCTTTTCTTCTATAGAAAAATGCTGTCATAACTATTTTGGTTTATATTGTACTTTACCTTCAATCCTTGAATTCCTTTTTTTTTTTTTTAGAGCAGTAAAATCTCTTGATCAGTGGAAGTAAACATTTTAGCCAATTTCTCATCATAATGACAAATTGCTTTTCAGAATGGCTAAACAAATTCATCGCTTCATAACAGTATATTAATATGCCAGTCTTCTCACAATACCTCCTAGGTGTGAAGTGAAAATCTAGAGTTGTTTTGGCTTGCATTCCTATTATTATTAGTCTTTTTTATTTATTCATTGAGGTTTGACTTTTGATCTTTATATATATATGGGTTTTTTGGTTTGTTTGTTTTTTTGCTGAGGCAGGGTCACACTTGCTCAGAGTCACACAGCTAGGAAGTGTTAAGTGTCTGAGAGCAGATTTGAACTCAGGTCCTCCTGACTTCAGGGATGGTGCTATATTCACTGCACCACTTAGGTGCCCCAGGTCTTTACATCATATCTTGGATATTAGAGCCCATGAAAGATGTAAAATATAGTTTTTTCCCCCCAAATCAGTTCTTCCTTTTCAATTATGTTAATTCTGTTATTGAAAAGCTTTAAAATTTTTATATAATGTATTTTATTTGCTTCATCTTTTCTAACTTTGTTATTTATTTTTATATTTTATACTTCCTTTTGTCTCTTAAGAGACAAATTTTACTTAATTTAAGAATTTAATTAATTCTAGTAATTCAATTTAATTAAGAATTTAATAATTCTTGAAAAAACTGGGACACTAATATATTGTTGGTGGAATTGTGAACTGATACATTCTGGAGAGCAATTTGGAACTATGCCCTTCTTCCCCCCTTAAGATGTTGAATTAAAACTAATTTTTCTTGTTCATTCCAAATTTCCCAGCAATTAGGCCAATTTAGGGTATTCTTTTTCACCTCCTTTATATTTACATTTATTGAAGACTGAATTACTTAATTTTATTGTTTCTGGGCCTTCTTTGTCTATTCATTTGTTCAACAAACATTTATTAAGTACCCACTATATACCAATTGCTATGCTAAGTGCATAACCAAAAAAGAGGCAAAAGACAATCCTTGTTCTATAATTTTCTTTTTTTTAAGCCAGTACAAGATAGTTTTTGATGATTACAAATTTGTAATATCCTTTGAGTTTTCTTCCCCTTTTATTTCTATATTTCCTATAGAGATTCTAGATTTTTTCTTCCAAATAAATATTGTTATTATGTGTTCTTGTTCTATAATGTGCCCTCTTGGTAATTTAGTTGGCATAGCACTAAAATCTTACAAATTAAGTAGAAAAACCACAATTTTGATTATATTGCATTAGTTCAGTCATAAATATCAAGTAGTCATTGATTGATGTAATTTTTTATTTCATTTAAGAGGGGTTTTTTTTTGGGGGGGTAATGTAGCTATATGGGTTTAGAATACACTTTTTGTTAGATCCATTCCCAGATATTTTATTCAGTTTCTATTATTTGAAATAAAAATTTCTATTATTTTCTCTTGATTTTAGAAGTTATCACTGAATTTTCTGTGTTCATTATAAAATGACAAATTACTAAAGCTGCTATTTTTCTCTTTTTTTTTTTTTACAACTTTCTGATGATCATTAAATAAATCATATTATCTGCCAATTGGTATAATTTTATCTACTCTTTACCTATTTTGTGCCTTTAATTTTTTTTAATTAAATAGCTTTTTATTTACAGAGCATATGAATGGGTAATTTTTACAACATTTACCCTTGCATAATCTTTTGTTGCAGATTTTTCCCTTCTTCCCCCAACTCCTCCCCTATCTGGCAGGTAGTCCAATACATGTTAAATATGTTGAAATACATGTTAAATTCAATATGTGTATATATGTTTATACACATATCTGGTTGCATAAGAAAAATCAGATCAAGAAGGAAGAAAAAGAAAAATTGATGAAAAAAAAAACAACAAACAAACAAAATGCAAGCAAATAACAACAGAGAGAGTGAGAATACTACATTGTGTTCCACCCTCTGTTCCCATGGTTCTTTCTCTGGGTATAAATAGTTCTCTTCATTACTGCACAAGCATGCCTTTAATTTCTTATTCTTGTCTTATGCTATCACTGTAATTCCAACAACAATAATAGCAAATTAATAACTAGCATTTATTTAGTGCTTAAAGATTTACTCCTATTACCTCCTTCAGTCTGAACAACAAAGAAAGTGTTGTTATTATCCCATTATATAGATAAAGTGCAGGTTTAGAAAGGTCCTTAATCTATGGATGGTAATTTTTTTTAAGGTATAAAAAAGGTATATATTTTTAAAGATTTTTTCTGTTTTCATTGACAAAATTTACATGCTTTAGAATGAGTTGTTTTTGATATGCTTAATTATATTGTTTCCTTAGTTGTTGTTCCTTAGTCTATATTAATTGTTCCTTATATTTTTCATATAATTCCAACTTGATGATAATGAATAATTTTTTTGTTATTATTGCTGTAATCCTTAGGCCAAAATTTTATTAAATACTTTTGAATTAGTATTCATTGATGATATTTTTTCTTCCTTTGTCTTTTCTTGTTTTAAGTATTAGGCTTTAGGTTTTTAAAGTATTTAGGTATTTGTATCATTAAAGGAATTTCCCCTTCAGTTTTTGAAAATAATTTGTATACTGTGGGTTTTAATTTTAGAGGCCACAGACATCAAAATAGGATATTTCCTCTATATGTCAAACAGAATTAAAAAAATTTACATCTAATTAACTTTTTTTTTGTACACAGATACTTCATCCCTTTTGTTTTTTGACACTTTAAATTAATTTTATTATTTACAGGACAGAACATTGAGCCCAAATATAATTAATGTCTCATTTATTCATTGGAATCTGGCTTGAACTTACAGATACAGACAATGTATCTTTTTGTCTATTTTGGTTGCTTGAATTTGCTTCTTGAGGAATTTACAAAATTTTGTATTTCATAGAATAATTTTAGAATAATAAGAATGATTTTGTGAAGGAAGAAAGTAGTCATAACTCTACATGAAGATTTGGATAAAACTTGTTTTTTATAGTTTAAATTCACTCCTGTTAAGTATTTAATATTTAAGGTTTTTCTTATCTGAACATACTTCCATTTCCTTGAAACATCTTTATTGTACTGTGTTTTGATACTATTTTTTGGAGTATTTTATCTTCCTTATTTATGCCATGAAATCTTTGAATTTGGGAATTCTTTGTTAACCACATAGGATCTCACATATAGTAGTTATGCAGTAGAATGTTTATTTAGTGACCAAATTTAAAAACTTAAACATCCATACATTTGTTGATAGAAGTAACATGGCATGTTACAGAGAGTTGCCTTGGAGTCAGGAAAATCTCTGGGTTCCTGTACTGACTTTAATTATCTAATCCTGGGCAAAGTGTTTAACTTTCCTGTTCCCTGGACAACTCTATAAAACTATATTACAACTGAAATGTTAATTGGCATTTTCAGGATGAAACAAAATGCCTCCCCTCAAAAAAAAACAAAAAAACATAAATGAGATATCATGTGAAGTTAAAGAGTTTTATTAACATACACTACATGTGAGTTTCTCATATTTGGGCAAGGGGATTCTGCACAAATCCTTAGATGATCTAATGCGGAAAAAGCGGATTTACTTAAATTATGCCTAGAAAATCATTTGAAGTCAAGAAAACTTGGATTCAAGTTCTGTCTTTGACATGCACTGATTGCATAACCCTGGCCAAGTCAATTAACTTTCCAGTCCTCTAGAAAACTCTCTGAATCTATATATTATTGGGAAGGCTACGAATTGCTTTGGTAAAAGAAGTTTCTTTGCCTTGGAGTTTCTTATTTCTCACTAGAAATGCAATGGCTCTCCTGAAAAGAAGGAAACAAAATTTATATCTCCCTTTGTAAACTTTTATGTTCTTTTCCATGAAGCTGTCTTTAAAAAAATATTTAAAATGTTTACATATTATTTTTTAATGATATGAAATGCTATGTTCAGTTTTGAGCACTCTAGGTTTAATCAATATTTATAATATGGAAAGCATCCAGGGGAGAGCAAGCAGGATAGTGAAGGTTCTGGAATTCATGATATCAGATTGATGGAAGTTACTAAATATATTTAGTGTGAGGGAGAGAAAAATCATTAAATCTATCCAAAATATTTTAAAATCAAAATGTCTTTAAAAATATCTAATTTATTTTAAAAATTAGAACAATCTAAAAGTATTATATTTGTCACTTATTTTGACCACTATGTAAGTGCTTACCTTTTGTTAATTTTTTCTAAAACAGTCTTTTAGGCAAGCATTCATTTGGTATTCAAACAATGTGGCCAGCCCATAGTAATTTTGCTCTCTGGAGGAGAATTTGAATGCTTGATTAGCTCACCTTCAGAAAGGATCTTGGATATATGGTTGTGAAGGTATCTTTCAACCAAGGGGTTGGCTAAATGGCTGTTTTAACACACTCCTATTCTTGAAATTCTGTAATAGTATGGTTAGAACTTTTGACATTATATGTTTCTCTATCTGTTAATACTATATATATTTGACACTGTATATTTGACTCAATATGTTTCTAACAAAGGAAAATGAGTTATAAACTATAGAAAAGGCTATTAACACTGTACTTAAGAATAAAAGTTATGGAATTAGTATGCTAGAAGTTCTGTAATAAAAGATACATGTGACAGATTGTGAATGCTCTTGGAGCTTTTACAAAACAAGTTCTTGAAGAAAAAAATAATCAAGGATTGATAAGTATTTAAGATTTTGCTTGAATTCTTCCTGATGTTCCTAAAGATCTACATATATTGTTACAGTTTCTTGAACTCGCCTTACATCTAAATCAGGCAGTGACCTTTTGTCATACATTTCTTACTTACATTCCCTAATAATGGCAACTATTTTTTAAATATAAGTGAATTTAAATATTTTATAAGTATAATTTATTAGTAGTTTCTGACACATATTTGATACTTGAAGCACAAAGCACTATATACATTTCCTGATTTGATAGCCCTTCTGGGAGATAAAAACTATAGATATGATTATTTTTATTTTATAAATGAGAAACGAATCTGGAAGACTTTAAATTACTTACCCAGGAGAATAAAGATTAGAAACATAAGTGAAGCATCAAATTAAATTTAGTAAGCATTTATTAACAGCCTACTAAGTCATAGTGAGGATTCTCTTCACTCCAAATCCGGTGGTATTTTCATAATAGCATACTTTTTCTCAAGAAGAAAAAGGGAAAATTGTCCAGTTCATTTTGTGGCAAACCTTTGGAATCCTGGATTGAAAGGAAGGGCTGTGAATGAAAATAGGAAAACTGCTGAATTTGATTATTCCAAAAAGCAACAATCAATCAAAAACATTTGTTAAGAACTTATTCTGTGCCAGCCATTGTGTTAAGTGCAGAACAGAAGTAATACTGAAAGAGCATTTACAAAAGGTTCAGAGCACAGAACATCTTAAGGTAGAGCATCTTTACTCTGGGATTCTTCTAAGCACATCTTTCCAGAAAACATTATTATAAGACCTTTCTTTGTTATACCTTTGATTCCTATTGCTTCTTACATGAATCACATTTTTTCCCTTCCTCTGAAGTATATGATGAAAGTAAGTCTATTATGTTTTAAAATATTTTAAGAGCTACTGTCACTTCACTGGTGTGAGTACACTGTCCATTGATGCAGATTGGATAGCTCTCTACACATTAAACAGTTTCTTTGGATTTCTGTGGCATGAAGAATTGTATTGCGTGGTATTAATTTTGTATGATGAACCTCTTTAGATTTAGGTTGTGCCCTGGATTATAGACTTATGATCTGTCACCACTCCCGTACTCATATTTTTCATGGTATAACTGTGGCAGAATTCTTGTTCACCAAGTCAGCTGTTTGAAAACTGAGGGTTATCTGCATTTTATAAAGAAGCATTGAAGAAACACTTAATTTCCAGTCTGTTTATGAATGCTCCCATTTCCATTTCTTCCATTAGTCAGGGCATTGTCTCGTTATGCTGCAGTATAGATAGAACATCTAGAGAAACAGCAGGAAGGCAAAACAGTGGGGATTCTGAGACTGTGGATCTTTGTTATTTTAACCATCTTTATCCAATGATCCTTCCAGCTATTCTCCTACTTCTTTCCTACCTCAGGCCAAACTCTTTGTTCATTCTTCTAATTAATTACTCTTTGTCTCCCTTTCCAATCTCAGAAGGCTGAGGGGAGAGATCCAGAAAGACTTCATGAATTAGTTGGCATAAGCTGATCCTTGAAAGGGAGAATTAGAGGTTTATAGAGAGACCAAAGAAATTGAGAAGAATGTTCTAAGCATGAGGGACATCTTGTTCAAAGAACCCTTAGAGCAGTGGACATGGACATTTTTAGAAGTTAAACCATGTTTTGTGTTATTCTCAAATACTCTAATTCAGAGTTTCTCTTTGAACCATGAAATTAGGGTTGAGGGAATAATATACACAGTGTGGAAAGGCAACAACTATTAAAATAGAGTATTTGTTTTTGCCCAGTGTATTTTTTTCATAAATACATATTAGCTAGAGAAGTCATAAAAAGAGTCAAGGGAATGGAAAAATGAAAATTTTTTCAAGGGGGGTTTAAACCTTTTTGAAGTATTATACTCTAAGCTGTATTTTCTTTCAGCTATTTTATTTTCCTTAATCTCCAAAATCTTAATGACTTGCCTGTAGAAGGGAAAATATCTATATAATGTTACATAGTAGACAACTCTGTAACAAACTTGTGGTCTAGTGAATTTTTAAAAACTGTGCCAAGGTAACAGAATTCAGGAGGCTATAGGAAGGGGAAAAGCATGTGAAAGGCTCATGTAGTCATCCAAATATATGTAACCACTACATAATAAATTAATTAACCTATAAAAAGATAGAGAAACTTTCTTAATCCAGTCAAACATTCAAGTTTGTGAAGTTGTTGAGGTCTAGCTTTGGGGTACCTAAATGAAATTAGGGTTATGGTCTAGTGGCAGGTTTGGGGTACAGATTCGGCGCAAGGGGGTCTAGTAGCGGCACGAGTTCCCAATAAAAGCATTTATTGGCCCAGAAAGCTAGATTGATAAAAGAGGTTTATTATTAGATAAGCAAAGTTAAAGTATAGGAGAAAGTAGAGATAAAGAGGGCACTGGACAGAGGGTCCAGTGGACAGAGGGTCCTCATATGGTAGCCATGTTTGGAATCTCTGCAAAGAGGGGTTCCCAGTGTGGCCTTTTTATAATAGGAGACTTAGCTCAAGGGGCTTTCGGGTGTAGCCCCAAAGTTGGCTCATATCCGGGTGGGGCTGGGAACAGGTCAGATCTTCTATTAGAATTCAAAGGGACCGGGATTTGTGAGTTAAAGGGCAATTTACATTATTAACTAGGAGAGGGTGGGAATCTAGAAAGGAATCTTTCCCGCATCAAAGTTATTAAAAATAAAGGAAAAATAAACATAAATGGAATAATAAGTAGTCATTTGGGGAAAATTTACCATGTAAAATCTCTCTGATAAGGATCTGATACAAGATAATGAGTTTTCCCCCTAGGTTGGTGAGAGGATAAGCAAACTGAAATATATAGGTGATATTTTAAGAAGTGATAAATTTGAAAAACATGAACTTCCAAAACATGGAAAACATGAAAGACTTTTATGAAATGATCCAAAGTAAAACGATTAAAGCCAGAAACATAATATTCATGATAAATATGATGTTTTATGTGGGAGTAACAGCAAGAGCAACAAATAAAAATTAAATGATATATAATTACAATGACAAAGTTTGGTTTCCAAGTGAGATGAGAATGCACCTTTCTCCCTTCATTGCAAAGAGCAGTAAGAGACTACGTGTGTGGAATACTGCAGATAATGTTGAACTTAATTATTCTATTTATGTAAATTATTAAAAAATAAACATAAATATTAAACATTAAATTAATTAGGCTTTTCCTGTTATTAATCCAGCAACAGGCTTTTCAAATCTAAGATTACCATCCTCACCCTTACTCCTACTCTGTGAGGGCCTCAGCCCATAGCCCTTTGCAATTCTGATGTATTTACCTCCAGCCTAAAAAACTGAAACCTATATAAGCTTTGTTCTTATGGGAATTTCTGCTAACGAGGAAAGGGCGCCCTTGCTAGTAAGCTCAATAAAACCTAGTTGGTTCCTAAATTTATGGCATTGAGTTTGGGTTCTGATTTGGGTTCTGATTTGAGTTCTGGTTCTGGTTTGTTGTGGTTTTTATTTTACCGAAAAAGAGATGTCATTTTATATTACTATTTAAAAAAAAATCATAGAAAAAGAGAAACCCTTTCTCCCATTGATTTCCTAAATTTCAACTTGAGGAAATTATACATTTTTGCCAAATGAGGTATTATAGCAGCAAAGAGTTATATTTATGAGTGCATAGATGTATATATATGAATCTATATACATATACATATATGTATATAAATTTCTAAACAGGGAACTTTCTGGGAAAGAAGCCTGGACAATCAGGATATATTGTATATTCTGGAAATCCTAGTACCTTGTTGTATGGAGAAATCTAAAGAAAGCATCAGAAAATACTACCCAGCATCAACCCACAATTTCCCTTTCTTACTTGTTTTATATCCCGCTGGAAAGTCTTAAGAAGAAAATATTTGAGAAAAACAAAAAAAAAAAAATGTCTTTTCATTGCTAAATCTCCTCTATACTGCATAGTGAAAGAACTATTTCCTATAGGAGAAGAGCCTATTATTATATTTCAGTTAAATGATTATAGCAAAGAGTTAAAAGTACTCTTAAAACCTTATTTCTTCAACTATATAATGGTGATAGGCAGAGAGTAAACTCCTGGGAACTGCTCTATGCCATTTTTCTTCATTGTAGATAGTTTTTAGGTGTATGTTTGTTTAATTTGTATAGTTTTAGATTTCTGGATAAGAATAGCTGAGTGAAAGATGAAAGGGGAGGAGAAAAAGGGAAAGTGCTGTCTTTTGCAACTATGGATAGAATAGTTCTTTGATCAAACAAGGCATTAAAAGGATGATAAAAATGAACAATTTTGAAACATAAAAATTTCATACAAACAAAATCAGTATGGTCAAAAATAGAAGGTAAAAGCTCTTTGTTATTTTTCTAATGAAGGTTTAATGTCCAAGATATAAATAAGGGAATTGATTTAAATACCTAAGATCATGCCATTCCCCCATAGAAAAATAGTAAAAGAAGATGAAAAAAAAAGTCTTCAAAAAGAAAAAAAAACTATTAATAATCACATAAAAATTGTTTCAAAACACTGATAAGAAAAATACTAATTAAAACAATTTTGAGGGTTTTTTTTTAACCTCATTCCTATTAGATTGACAAAGATGACAAAAAAAAAAGAAATGATAATTTTTAAAAGAGAAGTGGGAAAATAGACACATTAATTCATTGTTGGTAGAGTTGTGAAATTGTCCAGCAAATCTGGAAAGCAATTTGGAACTATACTCCTAAAGTACTAAAGTGTCCTTTAATTAGTGATAAAATACTGTCATACTTATTCTCTAGAGAATTTTAAAAGGGGGTAAGGAGGAGCAGTACTTTTGGCTGTTCCCATCAATTGGAGATTGAATGAAAAATTTGAAAATGAGTGAAAAAAATAACCAAAGAAATCATGAAAATCCATAAGAAATGACAAAAAAAATAATTCAGAAGAAAAAAGAAATCTGTTGGTGGTACTTGCGTGAACTGATATAGATTGTAGTGTGCTAACCAACAGTTTTAAGAACTAACATACTTCCCTATTCTAAACTATATGTGGTAAGTGAATTCCAATTGTTTTTCCCCAGGCCACTGAGGAATGATAGAGCATTATACCAGTATGTAGACTGATGATGTTTGTGATCATTAACTTGCTGTGTCATCTGTATAACTAGAACCTCTTCTATTGATGAATAGCATTAGAAGGTTCCATTCATTCACACTGGATATTTTAGATTTTAATAAATATGAAGTATTCATATTATAACAATTGCCCCTTAAATATTGCTTTTCAAGGTGTTTTTATTTATGCATTAATCTGATCCTTGCATCAGTCCTGTGAAATGAGTATGTATAAGTCTTGTCATCCCTATTTTATAGAATGGGATACTGAAGTCTCACAAGTTGTTGACTTGCTCATATTTATGAAGTAGTAAGTTCCAGTGACAGAATTTGAGATCTTTTTGATTCCTGGTACAACATTCAATCCATAAGCCATATTGCTTATTAAATGCCTACCATGTGGAAACCTCTCCTTGGAACTGGCAATATGAAGTCAATTCAAAATCATTGCTTGTCCTCAAGAAGTTTACAAAGGAATTTAAACTTCTTGATCAAACTAAGTAGGTAATTATTACAAAGACAAAACAAGTGCAAAATTTCAGGAAAAAGTATAGGAGAGAGATTAGAACATAAAATTAGTAGTTGTCATATTTTTGCTTCCTTTCTCCATACTACCTTTCAGTATAGTCATTAATTAAGTATCTTCCCATAATTTTCTCCTTTGTAAACCAAGATGAAAGATGGTATGGAATAGTAGTAGATGAGGACTAATCTTGCAGTCAGGGAGACAGAATCAGAATATGAATATTAGAAAGGATTTCAATTACCAAGCTTGCTTCTAGTCAAAGTAATCCCTGCTATGAAATACTTAAAAGTTTTCATCCAGTCTTTACTTGAATATCTCCTAGGTGAGGAGACCCACCATCTCTCAAGGAAGCCCATTGTACTTTTGAACAACTCCAAGTGTTAGGAAGTTGGTGTTTTTTGCTCCCCGTCCCCCCTCCCCTTCCCTAGCATCAAGCTTCAATCAACTTCTACTTGTTGCTCCTATTTCTATCCTCTGGAGCCAAATAGAATTCTAATCCCCCTTTCACATTGCAATTCCTTAAATAGTTGAATATAAGTACTACTTCTCCTGTGAGTCTTCTCTTTTTCAGAATAAAATTTAACCTATTCTTATATATTTTGGATTCACCACTTATTTTTTTTCAAGGTCTGATTTTCTTTTTTCTTTTTTTTTAATATTTTATTTTATTTTATTTAATAATAACTTTATATTGACGGAATCCATGCCAGGGTAATTTTTTTACAATATTATCCCTTGCACTCATTTCTGTTCCGATTTTTCCCCTCCCTCCCTTCACCCCCTCCCCTAGATGGCAAGCAGTCCTATATATGTTAGATATGTTACAGTATATCCTAGATACAATATATGTTTGCAGAACTGAACAGTTCTCTTGTTGCACACGGAGAATTGGATTCAGAAGGTAAAAATAACCCGGGAAGAAAAACAAAAATGCAGATAGTTCACATTCATTTCCCAGTGTTCTTTCTTTGGGTGTAACTGCTTCTGTCCATCATTTATCAATTGAAACTCAATTAGGTCTCTTTGTCAAAGAAATCCACTTCCATCAGAATACATCCTCATACAATATCGTTGTCGAAGTGTATAATGATCTCCTGGTTCTGCTCATTTCACTTAGCATCAGTTCATGTAAGTCTCGCCAGTCCTCTTTGTATTCATCCTGCTGGTCATTTCTTACAGAACAATATCCATCATTTTCCAGTTTCTAGCCACTACAAACAGGGCTGCTACAAACATTTTGGCACATACAGGTCCCTTTCCCTTCTTTAGTATTTCTTTGGGATATAAGCCCAATAGAAACATTGCTGGATCAAAGGGTACACACAATTTGATAACTTTTGGGGCATAATTCCAGATTGCTCTCCAGAATGGCTGGGTTCGTTCACAACTCCACCAACAATGCATCATTGTCCCAGTTTTCCCGCATCCCCTCCAACATTCATCATTATTTTTTCCAGTCATCTTAGCCAATCTGACAGGTGTGTAATGGTATCTCAGAGTTGTCTTAATTTGCATTTCTCTGATCAATAATGATTTGGAACACTCTGGATTCACCATTTATTGATTAGACATTTTGAACATAGGCATCTATAGCATAGATGCCTTCTCAAACTCAGTATATTCAATACAGAACTTACTATCTCTCTGTCTCTTCCTCCCTATATTTATCCCTCCTTCAAACCTCTCTATTACTATCAAGGTTATCACTATCTTTACAATCATCCATATTTGCAACCTTGGTTTCATCTTCCACTCCCCACTTTCCCATCCCACATATCTTGTCAGCTGCCAATCTTGACATTTATGTCTCCAAAATAACTCTTATATACTTTTCTTCTCTCACATAACCAACACCTTGGTTCATGGCCTAATCATCTCTTATAATAACCTGCTAATGGCCTTCCAGCTCTAAGCTACTTTTTACTCAACTCTGTCCTCCACAGAGCCATTAAAATGATTTTCTTAAAGTGTAGGTCTGACAATGGCCTCTCTCCACTTGATAAATGCCAGTGACTTCTTATATTCCCTAGGCTGGAACAGGAACTCTTCCATTTGGCATTTAAAGCTCTTAACAATCTGACTTCTTCTGACCTCTTTTGTCTCCTTACACATTACTCTCCTCCCTTAAATCTACAGTTCAGTAATACTTGTCTATTCTATACTTGAGGCTATTTCTCATGCATGATCTTCCAGCTTCTTACTTTGTACCTTTCCATTGCAATTATTATTGTTGTCTGTCCCTCATGATTAAAATATTCTCTTTTCTCATGTCAACTTCTTGGAAACTTTGATTTCCTTTAAGACAACCCAAATATCACCTTACACAAGAGGATTTGTCTGGGCTCTTAAACTCCTAGAATCTTCTCATCTATGGTTATTTTTTGTGTGTTTTGTATGTATCTTGTATATACATATTATCCCTCTGGTAGAATATAAACTCCTTGTGGATACACTGCTTTTTGTCTTAATATCCCTAGCTTAATCCTTAGCACATAGTTGCTATTCAGTGGTGTCTTAGTCTTCCTTAACTTATCCTTAGTTTTCTTGGCCAAGATACTGGAGTGGTTTGCCACTTCATTCTCTAACTCATTTTACAGATAAGAAAACTGAGGCAAACCAATTTGAGTGACTTTCCCAGAGTTATACAGCTAGTAAGTATCTGAGGACAGATTTGAACTCAGGTCTTTGTGATTCCAGGTCTGGCATTCTATCCATCATATCACCTAGGTGCCTGGGCACAAAATTGTGCTTAATCAGTTCTTGTTACTTAGTTGATTGATTAGTTGACTTATGACCCTTTACCTTCCTTGTTTCCTTCTTCTGGTCACTCTACAATTTATCAATGTCTTTTTAAAACTGTGGCATTCATATTACTGAGCATATTATTACAGACAAACCAGACTACAGAGAGACTATATACCATCCTTTGTGGAAACTGTGCCTTTCAGTGCAAGCTAACCCAGACTATATTACCTTTTTCTGGCTGCTGCATCACACTGCTGAGTTACAAAAGCCTTAAGTTCATTAAAATCCCTTGATCTTTTTTTTTTTAAAGAACATCTGTTGTCTAATCATGTCTCTCCCATTTTGTATATATGAAGTTGAGTTTTCTTTTTTGTACATAATTGTAAGAAATGGTTTAAATTCTGTCTCTGATACATAACATGGGCTTTTAAAATTTAACTTCCTAAGGACTCGGGAAAGTATATTATTGAAGACTTAGCAATATATTAGTAGGTATAAGGAAGTTTCTACAGTTTCTTAATTAGGTCTAAATTTCCTCTTTACTCTTCTTCTTCTCCCCTACCACTTCATTGGAGATGATTGCCAGATGTGTGCAAAACTTATCCATATTGTGACAGATTCTAAAGGAAATAGCATTCTAGTCCTTGAAAAGTTTATAATTTTCACAGGATTTTTGTGGGAAAGGAAAATGCCTTGATACACAAAAATGATGATACTAACATCAACATTGTTTTACCATGTTGTATAACATGTTTGCAATAAATAGACTTGAAAAGTCAGTTTGTACATTTCTTGTTATTTGCATTTACAGTTCCCAAGCCTTTGAAAGCAAAATGCAAAACCAAAAAATGCTCTTCTTCACCCACTCCCCTTCCACCCACCAACAACAAAAAGAACACTATGGGATGCTTTTTCAAGGGTTCCCATGGGGTAACAATAAGAGTGTGCGATTTTCATACTTGAAAATGATATTTCCTGTGGAGGAGAGGGATTTTAGGTTTCTAGATATTAAGCTGTATCATGACTCACTTGTTCTTAAATAGGTTGTTCTCCAATTTACTAAAATAAATCACAAAAGACTGAGGTAGTTTAAGCTAGCAGAGAATTTCATACAACTGATTTTAAAATTAGAAAGGCAAGGCTTCTCTCTATTGCCTTTGCCAAGATTTTAGGGCTTAGTAGTATTTAGATAATTTATTTTAATCTATTTTTAAAAATTAAAAATCAGTGATTTAGAATAATTTCTACTGGAAAAATGGAAAAGAAAATATCATTTTGGAAATGGGGAATACAAATCATGTAGAAATACCATGCCTATTTTAGGTTTCAAGGAATAGTTAAAATATATTCTTAGATCTCTCTCTCTCTCTCTCTCTCTCTCTCTCTCTCTCTTTCTCCTTATATAAGTAAGTATAATTTTGTATGAATTGTGTATTATATAATATAAATTGTATTTCATAAATATGAAAATTATAAATAATAAAATTATTTAATAAATTATTTCAATAGAATAGATTCCATATTTAAAATTATATAATTTCTATATATCTATATTTTATTTAGTACTTAAACAACTTGGAAAGATTAAATAACTAATTTTCACAAAAAAAACCTTCTTCACTTGTGAGATATAAATTAATTGATATAAAGAATTTTTAAAATGACAACTTCCCGGATAATTCCTAGTTTCAGTTTATATTTAATTTAGTTCTAATATTTGGCCTAGAATTTGGAAAGGATCTTAATGATGATCTTCATTTTATAGATGAGGAAACTGAGTCCTGGAGAGGTTAAGTAACTTTCTTAAGGTCGAATAAGTAGTTCCTGATAAAACTAGTTTTCAAATATAGCTTCTTTGTCATCAGATCTGGTATTCTTCTTCTTATGCTCTCATCTAGTTTTTATAAATGAAAACAACAGAGACCAAGGCAGGAGCCTCCTCTGCTTAAAATCCTTTCGTTTTACCTCTAAACAAATATGAACTCCTTAGCCTGGCATTTCATTATCTGTCTCCAAAGTAATTTTCCAGTTTTACATTTCTATACTTTCCTTAGGCATAACAAATTGGATTATTCTTTATGTGCCTTTATACATACCATTCCCCATGTTTTGAATGGAATCCTCCCCATATTTCTTGCTTTCCTTTTTTCTCCTAAATTCTTCCAACCTTTCAAGATGCATCTCAGTTCTCACGTATTCTTTGAAACTTTACCTGATTTCCAGGTTTATGTTTTATTTTATTTTTTTTGTTTGTTTGTTTTTGTCATTTAAATCATATCCAAATCTTCATGGCCTCATTTGGGGTCTTTTTGGCAAAGATAATGGAGTAGTTTACCTTTCTTTCTCCAATTCATTTCCCCCCCCCCCGAGGCAATTGGGGTTAAGTGACTTGCCCAGGGTCACACAACTAGGAAGTGTTAAGTATTTGAGTCACATTTCAACTCAGCTCCTCCTGACTTCAGGGCTGGTGTTCTATCCACTGAGCCATCTATTTTGCCCTGCTCCCTCCTGGCAAAATGAGCTGCCCTTCATTTTACAGAAGAAAACACTGAAGCAAATAGGGTTATGTTATCTGCCCAGAGTCACATAGGTGGGGAGTGTCTGAGTCTGGATTTGATCTCAGGAAGATAGTCTTCCTGATTCCATGCCTGGTGCTCCATGTATTATACTACCTAGCTGATTTTCTTCACACAAAAGTAATTTCACTCTCTTCAGCTCTCTTATAACACCTTATCCCTCTAACATTATATTTAGATGTGTGTTGATAATACTTTTCTGATACTTTATTATGGCATGGAGATGTCACCTTGGGTTCCTGAAAGCGGCTTCAGTAGTATAAACATGGCTTCATTACCTGGCCCTGAGGATGAACCATGTGTCTGTTATGAGGGTTTGTCTAGTTAAGGGTAAAGAGGCTCAACATCAGAAAACATCATTGAAACCTAATTTTTAGTGACGTATAAGTGTTGCGATGTCTCAGTATGGAAAGGGTATACAACCCAAGAGTACACAAACCTTTTGTGTACTCACTAATCAGTAAGCTTTTTGAAGGTAGTAATCATAGCTTTAGACCATTTTATGTTGATACACACACACACACACAAACACACATGTAGATGCACACACATATATAGAAGCTCTCTCCCCTGTAGTTTTGTGTTATACGTGGTAATTTGCCTAGTGAATGTTTGTTGAATTAAAATGATAATAATAATAATTGTTACTAGTATTTATTTAACACCTATTATGTTCCAAGCACCATGCTGAGTATGAGATAAGTAGTATAATTATTAATAACCACATTTTATGGAGAGGGACATAGGTTCAGTGACTTGGTTAAGGTCATACTGTTAATAAAGTGAAAAACTAGGTCTAATGCCTCCAGGTTCACTATCCATTCATTCTAGTAATCTGCTTCAGTTTTTACTCCTGACATATTTCTATCCTTTTCTTGTCAAAGTGCTATTTCAGATGTGAAAAATATCCTTGATACTTCTTTCTCAGTGTACTTGTGGGTTTAACTGAGATTATGTATATAAGGAGTTTGTAAACTTTAAAGTGTTATGGCAGCATCATTTATTAATGTTATTTTTATTGCTTGAGCAATCTCCCAGTTATCCCTGACTTTGAGGAGATAACAGTTTGCTTAGGCTCTGTGACAAATGGAATTTCATGGGATCACAGAGCTGGAAAGAAACATAGAGATCATTGCATACATTCCTCTGATTTTACAGACATGAAAGAAAAAATCTTTACAAGAAACATTAATTGACTCACCCAGGGAAATTGACAAAGGGGAGGGTGTCCATAGAGGAGGGTGAATGAAATGGTGAGAAGTCTGGAAATAGTGTTGTAAACAGAGAAATAGTTGATGGAATGAGAAAATTTTATCCAAGAGAAGAGGAAAAAAAAAAAAAACAGGAGGGGAAGTGGCTTGAGGAAAGTTACTTTTAAATAGACAGAGAGAGGAGCAGCTAGGTGGTACAGTGGTTAGAGCACCAACCCTGAAGTCAGAAAGACCTGAATTCAAATCTGATCTCAGACACTTAACACTTCCTAGCTGTGTGATCCTGGGCAAGTTACTTAACCCCAGTTGCCTCAGCAAAAATAAATAGATAGATAGACAGGAAGAGCATTTATTAAGTGTTTGCTATGTGCCAGGTATGATGCGAAGTTTGGGAACAGAAATACAAGCAAAAAGAGAAACAATCACTGTCCTCTAGGGGTTTACATTCTTCTTCTTCTTTTTTTAAATAATATTTTATTTTTCCAAACACATTCAAAGATAGTTTATAACATTCCCTTCTGCAAAACTTTGTGTTTCAAATTTTTCTACCTCCCACTACCCTTTTCCCTTTTCCAAGACAGTAAAAGTTCAATATAGGTTAAACATGCAATTCTTCTAAATATATTTAGGAGCTTACATTCTAATGTGGGGAAATAACACTTAAAAGAGACCCAAAAGGCAAGGGAAGGACGAAGGATGGCACTTAGAAGAAGGATTAGATACTCAATATGCGTTTAGAGTGCAGAATTATACCTTTAGAGGCATGACAAAGTTACAGAGGAATATATTTTAGATTCAATATAACAAAGAACTTTTAAATAATCAGAACCTTATGAAAATGAAAGCTGTTAATTTCTGGGCACTTGAAGTACTCAAAGATTGGATGATCACCTTAAATAATTTAAAGAAAAATGTTATCTTGGATGGAAGTTTGAACTAGATGACCTCTAAGTTCCCTTTCAACTATGAATCTATATTTTTTGTTTATGTCTATATGCAATTATGTAAAAATACATATGTTTGTGTATATAAACAAATATTTTTAGAAACTCAGATGTCTAGTGAGATTCTACTTGATTTAAATATCAGAAATACACATGGTCCTTATTTTTATTTTATTGACATGTGTTGTTTTAAATGTTACCTTTGAACTAAACCATGCTGTTTCCCCATCAATGTATGGTTACTTAATAGAGGATAAACAAAACAGCCTTTGTGTGGGTGTCATTTAATTGAGATGCCCAACTTCTGTGCTTGTGACAAGGTTGCAAATTATCCACAACTCTGTTTTTGAGAAATACTTCAAACATTTTGACCTCCTGCTAAGCATTTATATTCTCTGTTGATGATCATGATATAAAATATAAAACAGCCAGAAGGCTTGGCTTCAGTGCACATCAATTAGGTGACCACATTCTTCTTTTGTTTACTTGTTAATTTAGAGAGCAGTCAAAGAATAAAGAACGTTTTGAAAATGCCTTGGTATATATGTAGGTGAAATAACTTTATCTATAGGTGAGGGGGTAAAACCTTTTAAATAGCTATTGAGGTTGACATACCAATTATTTTTTTTTCCTAAGCAAGAAATCTGTCTATTTATTCTTAAGCAGAGTAAGGAAAGAATCCTAGATGGAAATTTTGCATTTTAGTGAGAAGCAACATGAATAGTTCAAATTTTTAAAATCTCTATTTCTACCTTAACCATATGAGAGAAAGACAAATGCAAAGAGACTATGAACATTGACCTAATCTAGAGCAGTATAGAAAAAAAAAAAAAAGCAAAACTTCTTTTTCTCTCCCATAATGCTTGTTGTATTATATTATCTTATAATAAAATCATATATAAAGAAATTTTTTTAAATGGTGATGGTATATTTTAAAAGAAGCTTCTGGGAGCTACTAATATCTTCTATTTTAAATATGTAAGCGAAAATAAGCATGAAACTCTAGAGTTTATTTTCAATTTTAGGTTTTACCTTTAAATAAACATGACTTACTTTCTATATTTTGGGGCCTTTAGCTATCTGCAAAAAAGCTTAAGCTGACTACTGGCTAGCTTCTAAAGAGAGTTGATGAACCTGTTAACCTAATTTTAAACCTCCTTAAAATTGGCAGATGCATGGTATTTATAGTATTCTGAATCAGTACCATAAAATTCACAATATGAATTTTAAAATAGTTACATAATTAGAGAATATGTTGACGGAAGAGGCTATGTAACTCCTCAAAATCCTATATCCAGAATGAATGTTTTAAGTTTAATTTAGTGTATATTCTGCTTTGTTAATTATTTCTTTTTTTGAAAAAATATTTTTATTGATGGCTTTTATTTTTACATCACCTTCATTTCCCAATCTCTCACAGTCACAGAAGGCCGGAAATAGGAGGTGGTAAGGGATTTTGGAAGAGAGTGAGGAATATTGAGTAATAAAAGTTATATTGGAGATAAGCCCTGTGTTTGATTATTTGGACCAGTCTTCCCATCATGTGATTATTGAGTGAAGTCACTTCATGGCCCATTTGGGGTGTGGCTTACCCTTTTTAGAAACCACTGATATAAATGATGATTATCTGGCATGAAAGGATGTAGAAAGAGTGTATCTTTTACCAGAGAAAGAAGTACCTTCACCTTAGGTGTCAAGGATTTTGTGTCTATTCCTTCTATGCCAACTTCCCAAACTTCCAGGAAGCTCAGGTAGCCATATCTCCATCCCATTTGGGTTCAATTCAATTCAACAAATACATATGTTAAATACTTATGGTATGCGAGGCATCATTCTAGTTGCTGAAGATACAAAGACAAAAAAGGAAAGAGTCTTTGATCTCTAAAAGTTTATATCCTAATGAGAATATTTATATCTATTACAAATATGCAAATAATTATAACAAAAATAACCCACTAATTTATAGGCTCTCAATTTTGCAAAACATTTTTCATATGTGATCACATTTGAATACAGATTTGTGTTAAATGATTCCAAGATAGAGAACTAGTTGAAGGTGTAAGGAACTGTATCAGAAAAGACATGTGTAGAGGATGACTGATTAGAATGGTTCTAAGAGCACTGTTAGTAGAGAGGCAGAGAAATTGGCTTTAAGGTTTTCTGCTAGGCAACTTTACAGTAAATTACTTCTCCCCCAATCTTCATTCACAATTAGATGATTAGATGATCATTCCTGGTTTTCATTACAACTATATTGAAACCCTCGTGATTTATGAATACTCTTTATTTCCTGCTTCTTTGTGGAAATTATTATTCATCTCAGTTAGTTTCTTCATAGATTATTTGGGGAAGATGATTTCCCACATCGATCCTGTGAATGACAAACTATAGTCTGTGAGTGAGAAATGACCTATTCTAACACCTTTCCTATTAAAAAGGCAAGCAGGACTTAGATGGGCACCTGTTTCATCCATACACTCAGTAATTTATTTTAAATTCTGCCTTCTCCTTAGTTAAAAATCCATTTATATCTCTATCGTCTTGACCTTTTATGTTGATTTCTACATTGCTAATATGGCTCAGGTGTAATTTAGAAGACTAGTATTTAGAGCAAAGTTTCTTAAATTGTGAATGATGTAACTGAATATGGGGGTCATGAAAATGTGGTGACAATTAAATGATATCAAATATTTCTCTAAGATTAAATTCTTCATATAAAAACAAAAAAGTGTGTCTATCTCAGTAGTTTGCAAATTTGCTTTCATCTTTAATAATATTTATTTGTGTGCCAAAGAACTACTTTAAAATAAATTTCATGATTTATTATCAGGAAATGTATATTACTTATAGAAAACAGTCAATAATAATAGGTTATTCAGATAAACTTATTCCTTCTAAGTGTTAGCCATGACTCCTTTCATGTAATGTCTATATGACATATACATTGTTTTTATACCTGTGTAATGTGTGATGCTGGCTAAAATATTTGTGTTTTCTTAAAAAAATCTCTTATGGAGGGGCACTGATAGAATTTCAAGTGCTGTGGTATATACAAGGAAGAGATAGTTCCAATTAGGACAGTCTTTTATAAAAGATCAGAGGGAGAGATATCTCAGAGTTCATCTAATTAAGTAGTTCTACACTCAGAATCTCTTCTATAATATATCCCAAATGTTTCATTTGATCTCTACTTAAAAGTCCATTGAAGATGAATCTAATATTTGCTACCAGTTTATTCTACCTTTAGATAGTTCCAATTGTTTTAACATTGTTAAACATTGTTTCCATGCATTAGACCTTGCATTTAAAGACAGCAAGGTGGCACCATGCATAGAATTCTAGGTTGGAGCCCAAAGATCTGACTTTAAATTCTGTCTCATACATCCTAGCTATGTAATCCTTGCAACTCACTTAATTTCTTTCAGTCTTAATTTTTTCCTTTGGATAATGAGGGGCCTGGACTTAATAGCCTATAAAGAGTTGGGTTTTTTTTCCCCATCTCTAAATCTGTGATCCTAAAGTATCATGCCCTGAATTGTAGCTCTTTGCAACATCTATCTTTTGTTCCCTCAAAACACAACACATAAATAAATGTTTATTGTGCCTAGCTACTAACCAATTTTTAAAGTGTATGGCAACAGACATGTTAGAGGATTAACATTATCTGAAAGCTGAGCAAACAAGAGCAATTCAGTATCATAATCAAATAAAACTAGCTGTTTAAGGACAAAAATCTCATTAATATGCTACAAGAAATTAAAAATGAATAAATAGTAAATAATACATATAAATGACTATAATCAATATTATCTTTAATAAAGTCAAATCAGTTCTTCCTGAAATTGTCTGGAGGAAGAACTAACTGAACCTTAGAAAAAAAGAGTTTTGGGCCTTGGAAGATTTCCAGATCTGTAACCCATAACACTCTAGGTGACTTCTCTGGCAATGAGACAGATGCTCTCAGGACCTTAGTGTCAGAAACACAAATTCTTGTTTATCTCCCTGTCCCACATCATTTTTAGGATTTTTCTCTGTCTTCTCTCCTGCTGGGAGAAGGAATTATCCATTATCCCATTCTTTTATTGCCTTCCCATTTAGAACCAGACCATGTAGTCACTTTCATCTAATCTTTGTAGAGAATATATGGGTAAGTTTGGGGATTCTAAAACATAGAGAAGACAAAATAACTGTGACTCTAGGATTTCCCTTATCCCTTCTATCAACAGCTAGGTCATATACAGCTGTTCTTTGTGGGCTCTGAGGGAACCTTTACTGTGATCTCTTCCACTGATGAGCTAGAAAAGCAGTTAGACCCTTTTTATTACGGATATAAGACTTGCTTTCCTATTTAAGAGTCATTGTGGGGAGATTTATTTGGGAAGGCAGTTGGTAATGGAGATTACTCATTACCAAAAATCAGACTGGCTCAGAAATCTCTTTGAAATAAAAGTTACATGCTAAGCTCTCCATGAGTATTACTAATTATATATATGAGCCCTTCAAAAGAATGTCTCAGAAAGGGGGCTGGGTTAGATTAGCTTTAAAATCTCTTCAGATTGTATGATTCTGTGATCCTTGACATAACATGCCACAAACATTTGGCCCCAAATGATGAACTCAAAACCTCTCTCTTCCCCTAATTTCTGTCGTTTTAATTATGTCATCATCATGCCTAGTTCAACTAGATTAAAAATCTCAGCATCAGCATTACATCTGATTGTTCCTTTTCCCTTATCCCAAATATTTTATCATTTACCATCTTTGATTGTTTTTGCCGACCCAGTGCCTTGTTCAATCTCCTCTCACTTCTTTCTGCAACTGTATAACTTCAGACTTTTCAGTTTTTCATCTGGACTCTTATAGGGGTCTTTTTATCTGGCCTTTTCACAATACATTTTGCACCATAGTGTATGAGTCATCATATCTGTGACTGGCTGTGATCAAACATCTTCCCCTGTTCCATTACTATCTAGCAAATAAAGTATAAGCTTCTGATTCAGGCATTGAAGGTGAAAACTCGATTACATCCTACTCATCCAGTTTTATTAGTTCATGCTGCTCTTGTTCACATATTGCATTTTCTAGTTACACTGAAGTACTCCACTGCCTTCTCTGGTCTTTATACCTTTGCTCCTGCTGTCACGTGAATGCAAAGGACGCCTTGCTTTTTATCTATTTTTGTTGAATGCTTTCTCTTCCTTTAAAACCTGGTGTTAAAGAAGGACTAATGCCTCTGGCATGAAGGCTTGCCAAGCACTTTTTCAGGGCTGTTCATTCACCTTTAGTATCCAGCTTTCACCCAACTCTCACCTGACTCACAAAATTATAGCATGCACATTGGCCATACCAGGGTAAAACCATCTTGGCAGGTTAAATCATTTTAAAGATAACCAACAGACTTCAAACCCATTGGTGAGTTAGAAGGGCTGTCTGTTCCAAAAATGTGAAGACTTTCCCAGGCAGAATGGGTGAATAGAATAATTTGCTTCAACACCCATGAAAGAGGCTGATGTAGGTATTGTAGAGCACTTAGAACTTAGATGTAGAAGATGCCAAAGTCATCCACTGCATCCTGGATCACCTCTAGTCATCATCTTTATTTTTGTCTTGGTACAGGACTTCTATGACTTGGGAGGAGAAAGTGAGGTTGTTGACTTTGTACAATTCCAACCCATTTAAATCCATTACACACAAGACATTACTCTGTGACATCACTGGTTCTCTTGACTTCCTCCATGACTGGGTCTCCTGACTCTCCATGAAGTCCTGATTCCCATCCAATAAAAAGATACCTCTTCCTTCTTTTATATTTTATAACACTTTACCTGATCTCTCTTTTATATTTATTCTATTCTCCCTTGTATTTATGCACATATCTGGCACTTGAATCTTTGTACTACCTGTTAATGTCTATGAGATCTTGGGCAAAATACTTGACTTATTTGGGTATAGTTCCCTTATCTTTAATTTAAGTATTTTGTGCTATATGACTTTAAAGATTCCTTCAAGCTTTAAATCTATTATTTTAAACTTTGTATTACAAAGCACAGTGCTTTGTACATAGAAGATAGCTCATTAACTGAATGAATTATTCTAAAACAAATGTTTATGTTTTTTATAAGAATTTAAAATGAACCCTTAGATTCATTTAATAGTGTTAGGAATGTTTACAACCAAATAAGCCCAGAAGCCCTAGAAGTGAAGGATAAATTAAAGAAACACATGAAAGGAACATTTTTATACCACACTGGCTTCCATTCATCAAGAAATATCTTTCTCATTTTGAAGGATCTGGGTATTTTATGAATCTAACTGCCTTATAAACAACCTTTTATTTAATGTTGTTGTTCATTCATATTCTCTTTGTGACCCCATTTGAGATTTTTTTGGCATAGCTACTGGAGTGGTTTGCCATTTCTTTCTCCAGTTCATTTTACCGATGAAGAAACTGAAGCAAATTGGATTAAGTGACTTGCCCAGAGTCACACAGCTGGCAAATATCTGAGGCTGGATTAAATTTAGGTATTCCTAACTCCAAGTCTAATACCCTATCCATGGGGTCATCTAGCTTCTGCTAAAAATATGTTCATAAACAAAACAAAATGAAACCCTCATAACAAAACAAAGCAAGTCAGTTTCAAGATTTGGCCTAAAAATTAAAAAGTCAGAATGTTAGCCCTGTTGGTTAGTTATGAAAATAACATACACAGCTAAACTAAATTATATAGTGTAGAGGACATGTCAGTGAAAACAGGGACTATGGAAACATCTAGTCCAACTCATTCATTTTATAGGTGGGCAAACTGAAGCTGAGAGAGGCACAGACAGACAAACAGGGAGACTGAGATAGACAAAGACACATAGACATAGGAATGGAAGAGAGGAAATGATTTAAGTTCAAAAAGCTAGCTAGTAGGAAAATTAAAACTGGAAACCAGATTTCCTTTTTGTCAATCTAATTCCTTTCTCTCTCTACCAAATTATCTCTTCTACTAATAGAGAAAGTATTGTTTACAAACATAAAGCTTGAAATGCATAATTGAAACTTTAAAAAAAAATCTCTCAAATGAAGATAAAAATTTTTTATTTTCTCTATTTCCTTTCATGGTTGTAAAGAAAAGTGATTTGTAAATCTTAGAACTCTATAAAAATGTATGCTAGGTTGCATAACATTGAATGCAGACAAAAAAGACATACTTAGAAAACTTATGGCTAGCCACTGATAATATTATGATTAATGGGAAACTAATATAGTAGATGGGAAAACTGAAGTTCAAAAAAATCATGACAAACCAAAGGAATGATCTTAAATCAAAATGAAAGTTAACATGAATAAAGTTTGCACTTAGGTTAAAAAAATAATCTGTGTAAAAATCCTGTCTTAACAGTAGAAAAGATAAGGAAATGGTTGCCACACAGACAAAAAAAGAATGCATTTTTAGTCTGCATTAGTGGAATTAGAATAATACAACTGAGGGGTGGCTAGATGGCACAGCTAAATGGGTAGATTGTTAGGTTTAGAATCAGGACTCATAGTATCATAGCCCTAGTGATCACTGAGTCTAGTAGTTCCTAATATACTCCTTTAGTGATCTAGTAGAGTCTATGGACATAATCTCAGAATCATGTTTTTAAATGAATAGAATAAAAAATATAGGATTACAAAGAAAAATAATCACATTGAAATAGTTACCTATATCTATCTGTATAGACATGGATGAAATAATGAAGAGCAAAATGAACAGAACCAAAGAGATCATTGTTTATAGTAATAGCAATATTGTTTCAAGAACAACTTTGGGTAACTGTCATTCTGACAATTATAAATATTCAAATTAGCTGTTTTCCCAAATTGTATGTAATACAGCCTGCAATATAAAGTTTTAGAAAGCATTGGTTTACTAATTTAAGCTGGGAAATGTAAATCATATTGGCTGCTATCAACAGAATCAAACAAGATAAAATTTTATCTAGTTTTTAAACAAGGCAAAGCATGCAACACACTACAAATGATGGTACTGAAAAGAGCTGTGAATAATGTAGATAAGTTCTCTTTAATTCTTCTTAATAAATAAATAAATACTATCACAGAAAAAAAGACGTTGATTATAATTTTACAAGTAGTTCAAACTTCTTGAGTTTTTAAACAAACAAATTCTAGCCAATTTTCCTTCTTATTTTTAGCAATAATTAGCTCTGGCTCTTGCTCTTCTTTTTCAACCTTCCCCTCTTTCTCTTCCTTCTATAAGAAGGAGGACAACAACCACAAAACATTTATACATCTTTTTAAAATTTATAAATTATGTTAAAATTATCTCATTTGATCCTTATAACAACCATGGGAAATAGGTTCTATTAGGTCCTCATTGCAAGGATGAGAAAACAAGTCAAAGGTTAGGCAACCTGGTGAGAGTCACATGTTGCACTCTCTCACTCTTGTTTTCTTTCATTCTCTCTCTCTCTCTCTCTCTCTCTCTCTCTCTCTCTCTCTCTCTCTCTCTCTCTCTCTCCTCTCCCTCTCTCTCTCTCCTATCCCTCTCTCTATTTCTCTTCTCTCTCTCTTGAGTTTTCTGTTTCCTTCTTGCCTACTCTCTTTTTCTCCTCCATTTCTATTTCACTCCATCTTCTTTTCTATCTCTCAAATCCAAAATACTCTCATACTTAAAGGAGAAATGCCTTCTTTATTTCAATGCTTCCCCATTAAAATCTGTCAACTCTTTGGTTATGTGAGAGGAATGAGAGTTAGGGATTGAGGATGATCTTGACACTAAAGTTATGAATCTGGGTACCTGGAAGGATGGTGATTAACCTTGAGAGGAATGAACAAATTTGGTAAACGGATGAGTTTAGAGAGAAATATAAAGTAATGAGATAATCCATTAATGCCTGCTCATCCTGTGTGACTCCCAAATTATAAGTTTGAATGAGGTTCTTATTTATCAGAATGGGTTTCTAAATGCCCCAAATTACAGTATTCTTATTCTGTATATTGATTGCTATCACTGTGAAATATTCAGGCCCAGGCTATTGAATTTTCCAATAGCACCTACTGTGACTGTTAGTGTCTAGAGCAGCAAAAATGGGTAAAGAAAATTGGGCGAGGTAGTGGAGGAAATTAGGAGATTTCAAAACCAAAGAAACTGGTGGAGTAGGCTAATGGGTGAAGAAGAATAAGTCTCATTTGAATGTGATTAATTAAGTACTCTTACCTGTCTATCTTTAGAATCTAGTCCTTTACCTGGATATAGGAGATACGAAATAAATGCTTGCACTGAGGAAGAAATTTGAAGGAGTTAAAATAATTTCTCCATTGCCTTCAGCACTCTTTCCATTGCATAATGTTGCCTTGGACAAATGAAAGGGATTATTAACCTCATAAAAGTAGAAGTGGTAGAACAAATAATAGAATGGAAGTGAAATAATGGAATATTCTGAACTTAGAATTCCAGTTTCTTATTGTAACTTTTCATTTGCCTTTCCAGGTAAAATGGGGTTGGGAAAGTCATCATGTTTTCAGATCAATTATCCTAAGATAAAATCCCTCATGATTCATCCATACTGAGTGACAAAGTGAAGACCATATAATCACACAGTGCTTCTTTCATATCTTTGAAATTGTCATTGGTTCTCAAGTTGTAGTTCATGTTTTGGTGAGTGTCTAGGTAAAATCTCTCTGTGGTAATATTCCCAGTTTTGAGTTTTGAGCTCTGAGTTCCTCTGTCTCATGGTGAGTTAAAAACTTGCCTATGTATATGTTAATGTCTATAGACATTAAAGGAGAATTCAGCTCCATGAGGCTAGTGAATGTTTCTTTTTGAATTTACTATGAGAGTGAGATTGCCAATCAGATGGAATTTATAGTTCAGCCTCACTGCTGCCAAGTGAGCATTTTTTCTTTTGCTTTTATCTACCATTGCAGCTTGAAGACATGCTGAGAATGAACTGAGTCAAAGTAGAACTGGGATTCTTTCTGTCATTTCTGAACACAGATGAACAGATAATGCTGATGATGTCTTTTGGTTTGGGAAGATAAAGCCAGGATCATTCACTTTTAATAGTTATTAGAAAATTAATATTTTTCCTTGTCTCTTCTTCTGAATTGTTTACTTTGCAGTGAGTATATTTTGATTAGAAGATTTGAACTTCAATCTTAATTGTTTTGAAACTCATAAAAACTGTTAAAGCTCAAGATGAGGGCATGTTTTTTGATGAGAGAGATGAGAAGAATGGCAGATGTATGAATATATTTAAATTTAGCCAGAAGACATTAGTATATCAATCTTGTTATTGTAAGCCAATTTGAATGACAGAATGAGCATCAGCTGTGTTGGTGGTAAATATTAAATATTAGTGAAATTTTTTGAGGTTCCTAGAAAAAAGAAAATCCTTAAAATGTTTGGACAGTGGAAATCCTGGTAGAAGAACTTTATTCAGCAATGGATAAAGCTACCCCCAAAAGCAAAATAGAGTATTATTGTAGCATGTTCCTTGTTTTCATTATGGAAACAAGGCACATACTACAACAATCTAAAACAATACTACAATAATCTGACTTTCAACTTTCATTAGTAAGAAAAGTATTTTCTCAGTATTCTTTGTTCCAGAAAAAAGTGAGAAATGCCTTCAACAAAAAGATTTCTTTCCAAACACCACAGTATTTTAATCCATTTACTTGAACTGCTCCTTCAATATTCTACGATATGTGCCATAAACATTAGACAGGGTTGCCAAAAATACTCTTTAAACATGTTTAACTTTCTTTGCAACTATATTCTTTAAAATGTTAATATTATGCTCAATGCTCATAGGAGAAACATTGGGTTAAAGAGTTAAAGGCCAACCTAGAAAAATAGGTTTTGTATGCTACATCTAACAGTGGGTAAAAAATTAAAAAAAAAAAAAGTTTAGATCTTTCCAAGGAATATGAGAGGCCTCATGGCAAACCTCCAGTATCATAAGCTTAATTGATTACTCAGATTTTTGTTGGTAATTAGAATTTTTTCAGTAACACTGTTCTGCAGAACTACTTTTTGTTGGGGCTTTTACTCCTGGTTGGGGAAGGGGGGGACTTGAGGAAACCTACAATCACATAAGCCAGAGTTGCCAGCCTGACTGTTCATTTTTGCAATGGGAAATCAACAAAACCATTTATTTATTTGTTATTTTGTGTGTGTGTGTGTGTGTATGTGTGTGTGTGTAATTTTTATTAAATATATTTATTATACATTTACTATTTTAATTGGAATTTGGTTTTAGAGTTAGCAACATTATGACTATTCCTATCCATGGCCCCCTCCAATTCAATTGCATTAATATCTGTGTTGTAGGATAAGCATGTTATATCCAATAGTTAATGTGTAGTTGCTTTATGGCATATGTGCCAGTTCCCACAACAATACGCAAATCCATGTAATAGCAACTCACATTTTAATGGATTCTGTGTAATTAGTTGGATATTAGGCTTCCTGACCAGAGAGAAGAAGGGCATGATAAATGATAATACTAAATTGCAGTTTATATGCTTTTTTAATGCTTTTTTTTAATTTTTATATCAATACGAATTGGTTTTAAAGTTTCTTAGAGGAATAAGTGAAATGTATGAGTAACCAGCATATCGTGAAGCTGGCATTTTCTTGTTTAGCAACAATATGTTTTTAATTTCTAATCTTCTGCAGCGGTTATTATAGTTTGGGGCCCATGATATAAATGGGAGAGGTTTGCTTTCCCCAGAAGTGAGCTTTGTTCAAGCTCATGAGTCTAGAAGCTAAACAATGCTTAGTTTCTATCAAGAGAACTCAGTGAAACATCTCTTATTCCTTAGGTGGATTTTACTCCTACATCATTCAGTTCCCTTTCCTGTGTACAATGTTCCATTTCTAAATACATCAGAGTAAATTTCCAAGAGGATAAAAGCAGATTTTTTTTGTTTGTTTGTTGGCAATAAGTTTTTACTAATAGTTCAATCCTGGTAAGGGTTTGAAAATCCCAGTAGCATTGCCTTGTGTCACTTACCTTCATCTTCATTCAGTTAGAATTAACTGAGTACCTAAGTTTTCAGGGGAAAAAATTTTAAAAGAGTATGCTTCCATTATAAGTTAGGTGTTTTACTCTTCTGCTCACTATAAAGCAATAGTCCTCTCTCATGTTTATCCTTTAAAAAAAAACATTACCTGTATAATTATTTGTTCATTTCTTCTCAGGTTTGTTCAAGTTTTTTATTTGTTGTTAATACTGTCATTTTATTGATTTTTTTTTTCTCCCAATTTCCCCTGCTATGGAATTGGCCTGGTCTTGTTTGCCAGAAGCCTCATGTTCTTTTCTTAATTTTCTAGCTTTGACACTTATTCTTGTAGGTCTTTACAATGGGCCTCGACATTTCCCTTTATATAAAGCAGGAGTCTATGTTACTGCCTTTTGACAGATATTGTGAGGATGGAATCCCCTGACTATTCAACAACTGCAAGTTGAATTGGTTTGCAGACATGGCTTTTCCTGAGTTATGAATCTATGTGGTAAAAGAAGAGATATTTTCTTTTATCTGAAATATGAATCTACAAAGGCAGCCATTCCTGTTCTCAAGAAACTCACAGTCTAATTGGGGAGACAATATGCAAACAACATTTACATGCAGAATAACTAAGAAAATCAACAAAGAGAAGGCATTAGAATCGAGAGGGTTGAGAGTGGGAAAAGGCTTTCAATAAAATATGAGATTTTAGCAAGGTCTTGAAACTGGCAGTAGTCATACTTGTTCTTTGAGAACTTTAGCAGCTGAGTTGAGGTTGGGATGGGGTAAGAAGAAATGTATGGCAGGCCCATCAATCAGAAGGTTATTGCAGTAGTCCAGTAGGGTCTATGCTAGGGTAATGTAGGGTTAGAGAAGAGAAGGAAGCAAATAGGAGAGATTGCAAGATAAAATCAATTCCATTGTCTGTGAAGAGACTGGTTTCACCCATGGAGGCTTTTAGAAAAGCTAAGCCTTTCTAGCCTTCAGAGCAGTCAACCCCATTGAAAAAAGTTCAAGGTAAAGAACAACTTTGTTCTCTGGTGAGAAAGTATTTTCTTTTTCTCAAACTTCAATCATACTATCTTACAGTAGAACTAATCACCAAGTTGGATACATGACATCCAGCAGTCAAAATTTTTAGAGTTAATAGTTTGAGAGAGGGATTAAAGACACTTTCTATACACAGCCACAATCACAGAAATGTGGCTTTCATTTCATTCAGCTGCAAAGAATGCATAATCTCTCAGCCCAGAATTTACTCTAGATTCAAGAGCACTAGTCCTATAAGTTACAAGTTGCCCATCAAAGACACTGCCAAAAGGAGTGAAAGGTGAGTGGAGTGAGTTGCCTTGTCCACATGTATGTCCCTCAAATATGCTTCCCTACTTGTACTCTAGGTTTGTCATGTATATTATGTGTGAGGATATGATCCAGATTTTATATGTAGAATATTTTATAACTAAAATACTCTGCCATTTTAGCAAAGGCCTTTACTTTGAATTAACTTTCTATACAGGCTGATTAACTAAAGTAAATTAATTAGGAATTGTGGGTAGTTGGATTGGGATTTAGGAATGTATACCCATGGGCTATTTTAATATCTGTGGGAATCATCACCCTGCTTTGAACCCAACCAACAAACCTGTAAATTGACAAATTGGGGAGATGCATTAGCATAGTTAGATGTAGATCTCCCAACAGAATAGCCAGTCCTGTACCCTGAATTCATTATTTACATTTAATCAAGCAATAAACATTTATTAAATACTTGCTGTGTCCTGGACACTAGAAGACTATCTTTGCCTCCAAGGAGCTTCCATTCTAATGGATTTAGTAGATTGTAGTTCATTTTTTATAGATAAGATTGACATATATATCTTTGTTCTTCAAGAAGATCAGTGTAAGATTTCCTGGCTTTCCCTTCCATCCCTTTTTCAGGGATCTGTGTGTTTATGAGGATATTTTTATTACTTTGAAAAATTTGACTTGCCAGAATTTGCATGATCGACTTCTGAGCTTAATCACCAAATAGGACCTCTTCTTGTCTGTTTTTAATTAGTTTTCTCTTTGGTGGAGTTGAATCCCCTTCAGGAGTGTTATAGGGCTTGAAGTATGAGTCACAATTTGTTCTTCTATATCCTTTTGCCCATCCAAGGTGTTTAGTCTGGCACTCATTAGTCTAGTCAATCATACCTTCCAATGTGGGCAGGGATACCAGAGATTTCTTCATTGTTGGCTTGTGCCCTTGGCAAAGAAAGCAATTGTGGCATTTTTCCCCTAGGTTCCCTGTGGAAAAAACAGACTATTGTCTGCTGGGAAAGCAGTTTTTGGTGGCAAAGACATTTTTGTGACAGCACAGGGAATTCATTCCATTATAGAGACTGTTGGAAATGATAGTACTGACAAACAGGCTTTTCCAGTGTTGAAAATTGTTGCTTGCTGCTTGAAGATTAGTGTAATCTGCAGTGTAGAAGCAAGGCCTTTGTAAAGCTGTCCCCTTCCCTCTTGCTGTTTCTTTTCCTTCTACTTGCCCTTCCCCATCACTACCAGTATAATCCCTCTAAGAATGGGTATTGTTATTCTTTGGTAAAGCTTGTTCTCGCTAAACCTCTGCAAGCACAGCCAAGTTCATTAGAGGCAAAGGAAGAAGGTCACCAAGCGTTGTGTATATGGGAGTTTCCTGGGATTCTTATGAACCAGAGTTCTTTTCCTGTCAGACCCTAAAATGGAGAAATTAAGTGATTTGCCTCAGTTCACACAACTAGAAAGTAGCTGAAGCTGTATTTAAACTCATCTTCCTTACTCCATTCCCAGTGTCTCATTGTTTATTATGTAGCTGTTTCATTTCATAGAATGAAGATCAAAAAATGGAACTAAAAGACCATCCATGAATGACATCCACATGAAATTAGCCATCATTTTGTTAATAAATAAAAATTGGAGTTTATTATAGAAATGAAGAGTTGAATGGAGAAGAGTTCTACTTAATAATACATGTATATCTGTCAGAGATAATTAAAACTGTTCAGTATGCCATTGTAGGTTTCAAAATTGATCATCTACCAAATACTTAGAAGGGCAGCTAAGTGGTGCCATAATACACTGAGGGCTGGGCCTCAGGAGCTAACTTAGTAATATGAACCTGGGTAAGTCACCATGTTTGCCTCAGTTTCCTCATCTGTCAATTGAACTGGAAAAGGAAATAAAAAACCACTCTAGGGTCCTTGGTGAGAAACCCCAAGTGGTCTCAGGAAGTGATTCAAATAAATCTGAACAACAAAAATACTTAAGATCAAAGGGTTAGAATTTTATACCAGATGCTGAGTGAGATGAGCAGAGCTAGGAAAACATTGTGCATAGTAATAATAGGATTATGTGATGATCATCTGTGATGGACTTGGCTCTTCTCAGCAATCTACTGATTCAGACTTGGGATGGAATATGTTCCAATAGACTTGGGATGGAAAATGCTATTTGCATCCAAAGAAAGAACTATGAAGACTGAATGTGGATCAAAGCGTAGTATTTTTTACTTTTTTGTTGTTGTTTGTTTGCTTGGGTTTTTTCCTTATGATTTTTTTTTTTGCTCAGCATGATAATATAGAAATATGTGTAGAAGAATTGCATTTATTTAACCTATATCAGATTGTTTGCTATCTTGGGGAGGGGGGAGGAGAAGGAGAAAAATCTGGAACACAAGGTTTTGAGAAGGTAAAAGTTGAAAACTATCTTTGCATGTATTAGGAAAAATAAAATACCATTAAAATAAAAAAGAAAAAAAGAAAAAAAAAGGATGCGAGCAAGCAAAAAAAAAAAAAAAAAAAAAGAATTTTATACCAGAAACTATTTTGCATAGATTTATAAACAACCAATTTCCATATTAACCAATATCTTTGAGAAGTGAACAAATCTATCGAAATGAAACTGGAATATTACTGAAGATAATTGGTGGTACCAAGCTGTGCTTTTAGGAAGGTAATAGAAATTCATTCATCCTTCACCCATAATCACCTGAACATAATACATGATTTGTGACCATATCTATGATGACTTATTGACAAATCTCAGGATTTGCCACATTGGCATGATTCAGAAACCTTGAGTGTTCTTTTAGTACTTTTACCAGTCCCAAAACAGTGGCAGAATGTCAGGGTACTATGTCATTTGAAGGAAAGACAGATCCCAAATCACCTATTGTTAGTTTTCTTTTTGTAGTAAGCAGTGTATATTCATTCTATCGTTGGACTTCCTCTGTTGAGGTGGGAACATTGATGGGGAGTGCTCTTTCAACCCTGGAGTTAGGAATACTCATCTTCCTGAGTTTAAATCTAGCTCTAGACATTTTCTAGCTGTATGATCCTGGGCAAGTCACTTAACCTGTTTGCCTCAGTTTCTTCATCTGTCAAATGAATTGGAGAAGGAAATGTCAAACCACCCCAATATCTCGACTATGAAAATCCCAAATGTGGTCATGAAGACTCAGATGTGACTGAAAATATCTGAACAATAACAGTAAAAGGGGTTGATTGCAATCTCTAGCTTGAGATTCAACATTTTTCCCACTCAACTGCACTATCTGAAATAGTCCAAAAATTCATTTTTGTGCATCTTTACAAATATTTTTTTCCTTGATGTTTAACTCCTTACTGTATTCAATATTCTGTATTCTAAAATTTGCTGATTAATCTTTATAAATTACAGAGCCAGCTGTTTCTGATTTTCGAACTTCAATTTAGAAAGTAGATTAAATAAACTTGCACATTTGTGGTTATTACATCTGTATTTTATATTCTTCCCTATTATAAATCATGAAGTTGGGTGAAGAATTAGAAAATAACACTGATTTTATAGACTCAAGGGATAATTTTATAAATTCCTCAGGCTATGATTTATTATTACCAATAATAATAACTCATAATTATCTAGAGCTTTGGTACTTACAAGTTACTTGACCTCTTGTCTATTGTTCTTCTCCATTAGGATTAAATTATAGTATAGGAGAATTTAAACTAAATATAATGATGAATTATCTTTCCATAAAAGGTTTTAAATATTGGAAAGGGTGGTTAAGGGGAACTATCTTTGGAGGGCTTTATTAATCAAGAGTGTCATGTGAAATGGTTTATGTATGGTTCTGCCTAAAGATGAAAAACTTTTTTTTTCTTCTTCCACAAATCAAATTTCATTTAGATAAAGCCTGTGCAACACTTCTTTAGGAAAACCATTTCCATTTTCAGTTTCTGTGGGTATTTCCATTGCTTTGAAAAATTCATTCATTTAATAAGCATTTATTGAGTGCTTACTGTGCACTAATAATTTGTGCTGAATATTACAGGTACAAAGACAAAAAGAAAACAGAAGAAACAATGAGCACATAAATAAATGTGTACAAAATATATACAAAGTAAATACATTTTTTGGTGGGGAATGAGATTAGAGTATTAAATGGAAAGCAATCAGTAAAAGCTCCTGAAGGTGGTGATACCAAGCTGTGCTTTTAGGAAGGTAATAGAAATTCACTCAACCATAATATATGATGCAACAGATTTCACAGCATAGGAAGAATTTTTTTTAGGAATGAGGGATAAGTATAGAATGGAAGATAAATGTCAAGGATATGGACAAAGTATTGAGGAGGGAGGTAATTGTCAGGAATGGAAGATAAGTGTCAAAGAATTGAGGTAAGAACTGAGTGAAGAAATAATTATAAGGACAGGAAATAGCATCAAGGACTTGGATAAGTATCAAAGATGTGGAGATGGATAAATAATGGGGGAGAGAGAAGGACTGAGAAGGAAGACAGTGTCCAAAATGAAATGTTAGTAACAGAGAGACAAGTGTTAAAGATGGATGATAAATTTCAAAGATAGGAAAAATGTTAGAAATTGAGAGATAAAGGTCAAAAGGGACATAGAATGAAGCAAACACATCTAGGAAAATTATACAATGAATTCAGTAATGTAGATTTTTAAAAGGCTAAAACACAGTGCAGTATTATTATGAAAAGCAAACTTATCCCAAAACTTCTGATGAGAAAATGCACCTTCCTTTTTTTGATGGTTAGGAAATTATAGGGGTGGAACTGGGGATATACACTGTCAGATTCAAGTGACTTGATGAGTTTTGCTGAAGGTCTTTCATCCCTTCTTCCTTCTCATCTCTCCCTCCTCTCTCTCATCTCTCCTTCTTTTTCTACCTTCCTTACACAAAACTCATTTCCCCCCAAATCCTCCAGTTTTCCCAACTTTTTTATTAGTCAGTGATATCACCATCTTCTCACACACTTAGAGTTCACAACATTCGTCTCATCCTTGATTTCTCATTTTCAGTCAGTCTATGTATCCAGTCATTGTCAATTGCCAAATATTGGTATTATTTCCATTACAACATCTTTTATATATGACCCCTTTTCTCCACCTATATAGTCACCACAACAAGTCATGTCCTGATTATTTCACACTTTTTTATTGCTATAGACTTATGCTTTTTCTTCCTGTCTTAAGTCTCTCCTCACATCAGTTTATTCTTCATGCGGTTGCCAGAATTATTTTCCTAAAGCAAAGTTCTTACTATGTCCCTCCCTCACCTCTTCTCATTAACATCTAGTGATTACCTATTGCATCCAGGATCAAATATAAAGTCTATTGGCATTTACAGTTCTTTACAGTTTGGCCCCATTTTACCTTGCCAGTATTGTATTGCTTTATGCTTTATTCTCATCTACACACTTTGTAATTCAATTATACTATTTTATTTATTGTTCCTCACATATAATTTGCATCACCCTGACTTTGCATAGATTTTCCTTTATGCTAGAATACTCTGTCTCCTCATCTTTGCCCCCTTTTTGTTCTTCTAGGCAGCTAGATTGTGCAATGAATAGTATCAGGAAGACCTGAGTTCAAATCCTGACTTAGATAAATATCTACTTAGCTGTATGACTCTGGACAACACACTTAATCTTTCTCTGCCTAAATTTTTTCATCTATAAAATAGGGATAATAATAACATATAACTCACAGAGTTGTTTTTAGGAATAAATTAACATGCAAATTTTAAAAGCCTTAACACTTGTAGACATAGCTCAATCACATAACATATAAACCTTCAAATGTATGTAAATGTACAATTGGCTCAAAAACTACTTTCTTCAGGAGACATTTCTGGATCCCCTAGTTGTAATAGCCTCCCCATCTAAAGTCTTATATAAACAGTATTTATGTGCCTATTATCTTCCCATTAAAATAAAAGCTTCTTTATATCAAAGACATAATTTTGTGTTTAGTTCAGTACTTGGCACATAGTAAGAGTGTGAGGGGCAGCTTTAGAGAGCTGGTTGTTAAATTTTCAGTGAGAGCATATAAATGCTCAATTCCTAAGGTTATGATATTAAAAGGGTTAATATCATAACCTTAGGAATTGATTTTTTGCTTTTTGATTATCTAAACTCAGGGAAGTGATGAAGTAAATGTTAATAAATGCAGATTAAACTTTAAAGTATGATCTGAATAAGTTTTTTTTCTGAGTATTAGTTAAAAATTAACTAGTCTTTTCATTCCTATAGGTGAATATGCCTGTAAGCACTAAGACAAACCACCACTATATGATAATATTAATAAAATCAATATTATTTTGTGAAAGCATAAAGACCAAGTTTGTTCCTAAAGAAAAGATATGAATTGATACCTCCCTGTATTCCTTTCCAGAGATAGGATGTTCCCAGGTTTGAAACATTTCACATACTGTTTGGTGTTTTTTTATATATTGATCAATTTTTGCTGAATTTTTTTCTCTTTCACTTTTTCTTTTACATTTAAATAAATATCCCTTGTTTTTCTCTTATCACTTTTTCTTTTATATTTGAAAAAACATTCCTGATTCTCTGGGAAGAAAACAGATTCAGGGAAAATTTAGGCAATGTAAAACAAATTATATGAATATGACCTTTCTTTTTAAGTGACATTGACATTAGAAATCTCATACATGATTGACTAGTAAGGGTGAGAAATAATTTTGATATTTTTCTACAGCTTTCATGTTGTGGTGGAAAGAAAACTGGACTGGGTATCAAGAGACCTGAGTTTCATTTGACATTAGATAAATCACCAAATCTCTATATCAGTTCCTTCCTAATAATGTGGAACATAGACTAGACATCAGCATCTGCTAATGAAACTTCATAATTTCTCATCTAGATCATTGTCTATTAAAATTAAGATAAAAAAAATTAAATGTAACTGGCTGACATCACCAATTTATTATCAAAATTCAATTTTTCTACATTGCTTCTAACTTTTAAGTCTGTGGCATACATTGACATAAAGATTGGATGACAACAAATGTTAAAAGTTTTCTCTCTTGGGAACCCCAGAAAAGCAAATTTCTGAATCTGCCCCCAGTGGCAGCCTGAATGCTGCTATTTTAGCTCTGATGAGGAGGCAGTTTGAAAAAAACCTTCAAAAATAAATACTCTGATTCATCATTGTTGTTAAAGTTTTCCAATTCTCAGAGCCAACATGGAGCAGCTGAAACAAAGGGCAGTATTCAGTGGAGGATCAGCACATAATCACTTAGCTGGGAAGCAGTGGTGAGAAGAATATTTGGTGAGGAGGTGGAGAGGAAGCAAGTTTAATGCAAAACCTGGAATAGCACTGACCTTGAAAATGTAGTATGGACAATGAAGTTGAGTGAAGAATGGAACTAGAAATCTAAGCATGGATTTTTTTTTTGAAGAGAGACAAATTTCAATACTGAGGAACTAGGAAATGTGCAAATTAAACAGAATTTTTTGTTACTATTGTTTTACCTTCCTTTGTTCAATTTATCAAGCATCCAAAATATGAAGGGAGTCCTATTGTTTAGGTTAGTTGTAATTTGTGCTGTTGTCTTAAAAAGCATATCATGATTGCCATATTATCTAGGTATACTGTTTCTTTTCTTACTTATCTTTTGCCTGACATAGAAATTATTTATTCTCTCTATTAATCAGGTGCTAGAGACTAACTGATTATAAGGACTCTCACATTATAGGCTATTTTGCCATATCTGTCCTTCCATTTATCTATTCAGATGTTGCAAATATCTGCTAAATATATATGTAGAGATGTATGGGGAGAAAGGTATGATCCCTCTTCTTAGGAAACTAATGGTTTTGGGGGAAATGAATTATGAATAATAATAATAAACCTTTAGAATTTACTGTGTGCTTAGTGCTGCATACACTAAACAGAAATGGACAACCTGTACTTTCAATAATCTTGCAATTCTAATGGAAGATTCAGGGATGAGGAATTTTGGGTAGAAAGTTATAGAAATAGTGTGTAGAGTCACAGGGGAAAGGGCTGACACACTTTTTCAAGTGGTAGTGTTTGTATTGATTTGATTGTACCTATGGAAGTAGAAAGTAGATGTGGAAATGTGGAAGGGGGAATAGGGAGGATTGTTAATAAAGGCTTGATATATAAAAAGGAATAAAATGGGTTCTTGTGGATTTGACAATTTATTCTTGTCTGTAAGTTGAAGTTCATTCTGAATTTCTAGTGAAAAATGTTTCCTATAGTGTTCCTGGACTTCTGATACAATTTGTCATAGTCTAGGATTAAACAAATTTCTTCTTTGTCTAGAGCAAGAGTTCTTTGTCCTATAATGTAGGGTAAAGTTTTCTCCTGAAAGTTTACAAACTACTGGAAGGCAAGAACTGTCTTCTTTCATCTTTGTACCTTTGATATCAAGCATATAATAAAAATAAAGTAACAAGTAGAATAATAATGGTACTAGTAGCTATAAGTCACGCAGGAAGGTATTGATGAACAGTGCAAGGTAACCATAAGAAATAATTTCATCCCTAAGTTTATTCTAGAAAATAAGAAAATCAAGGAGTTATTAAAATTTGAAGAGACAAAAGCTGAATGATCTAAGACTACTGAAGCTTTTCACTTAGTGCAAACTCTAGAAATTCTATCTAAAACTGAAATGGATGACAGAGGTAATAGTAATGTCTTAAATGATTTTGAAAAGAAAATATAACTTTTATCTGCACTTTATGGTTTGTAAATTGGTCCTCATAATAATCCTGTGATTCCCATTTAATAGTTGAGGAAATTGATGTTCAATTAAGTTAAGGAACTGCCCAAGATCACATATGTAGTATTTCTCTGAAGCTGGATTCAAACTTAGATTTTTCTGAATTCAAGTCCATCACTCAATGCACTGCATGATTGGGCCACCTTTGAAAAAAGAAATGGGCCTAATTAACACTGAAATTTTGAAAAACCCATTTGACAGCATGAATCCATCTGACAGAACAACTTCACCAAAGTAATTTTTTTTCCTTAAAAAAAAAAAGCTGGCATTTGCTATAATCACCATGAATGAAGTCATTGTCCCATTGACAGAAAGTGTAAAAATATTTCAAGTTTTGCTTACAAGAATACAGGCAGCAGATACTGCTATGAAAAGAACCATGGGAGAAAGAATGGAACTCTAAATCCATACATCAAACACTCTCATGGCCAAAGTGACTTTAGAGAGCAAAATAATTATTGGGAAGGAATTGTAAGATTAAATCAGTATCTCATTGGTTACACACAGTAGAAAATCAGAAAGTCATATTATCCAATTAAAGGATTTATAATTCTATATAATCATCAATCAGAGTAACTTCTGGTATGGAAACTGTCTCTCTCGGAGAGTCTTATTTTCTGTAGCCCTGGGATATTGTTACTTGTTATCCATTGGCACAAGCCAGTATGTGTCAGAAGAAAGTATTGAATACAGGTATTTTTTTTCTCAGTAGTTTTTTTTATTTTTTCCAAATATACCTAAAGATAGTTTTCACCATTAGTTGTTATTAAGACTTTGTGTTCCAAATTTTTTTTCCTCTGTTACCTCCCCAAAACAGCAAGCAATCTGCTGTAGATGAGATATTTGCAATCCTTTTAAACATAATTCCATATCTGTCATGTAGTGCAAGAAAAATCAAAGTGAAAAAGCCATGAAAAACAAAAACAAACAAAAAAAGCGAAAACAGTATGCTTCAAACTACAGTAAGTCTCCATAGTACTCTCTCTGGATGTGGATGGCATTATCCATCCCAAGTCTGTTGAAATTATCTTGAATCATCACATTACTGATCCATCCCACTTGATTATCACATAATCTTGCTGTTACTGTGTAGAATGTTCTCTTGTAAACAGAGGTATTTCTGACTCTAAACCTACTACTCTTCCATATCACATTGCCTTTCACTTTTATTATTGTTATGATGAACACATAGTTATAGCTGCATGTGTGTGCATATATATGAATATTCTATATTACATATGAACATGGTAAATAATTAAGAGGCCAGTTGTTACTAAATAAGAAAATAAAAATTTCCTCACATTATGACACACTTACATTTCTGTGTTCTGAGTGTTACAGAATAAAATATGCACAGTGCAAATTTGTAATTAAGTTTTAAAAATACTTATAATTCCATTAATTGTTACTAGAATATGATTTGAAGCAGTGCCAACTAGATGTCACAGTATTTAAACTTGTATTATTAATTCATAAAGCATTCCTTTGGTCCAATTGCAGTTTTTAAGGAACATTCTGTAAATACTTGTTCTTTGAGAAATTAACATAAAAATTATTTGGGGAAATTAAGAAAGGCTTCACATAGAAGCTGGTATCTTGTTTGATCCCTCAGGGAAACTAGAGGTTTTATAAAGTAGAGTTTGTATATTCCAGTCATCAAGAACAGATGGCATGCCCTAGCTGAGGACCAGTTTATCTGGACCATAGAGTATGTGAATAGGCGTAAGGTATTATAAGGCTGGAAAGGTAGTTTGAATCCAAGTTATAAAAGATGTTAAATGTCAAACAGTAGTTTATATTTGGTCCTAAAATTAAATGGACTAATTAGAGTTTTTTGAGTAGAAGAGTGACATGGTAATGCTTTCATTTAGTTAATGACTTGGAGGTTTGTGGAGGATCAAATGGAGAGAATTAAGACTTGAGGCAGGAATACCAATTAAAAGGGTATTACAGTCATCAGTGAGTATGTGTTTAAGCATTTGCTACATATTAAGCCTTGTGTGAAATGCCAGATCAGAGTGATGAGGGCTATGATTGCATGAGTGGAGAGAAAGTACTTTTCAGTGACGTTGATGTGATATTAGGGTTAGAAATAATAAGATTTGGCAACCTCTAGGATATAGGAAATGATGAAGAGTAAAGAATTGAGAATGACACCAAGAGTTTAAATCCATGTAACTGACAGGTTAATGGTGCCCTTGACCAGTAGTTTAGTTCAGAAAATGGGTAATTTAAATGGCAATCGGTGTATTTAGCTACATTTAGTGGGTATAGAAATATGAATTCTATTTTAGTTTATGACATATTTAAAATCTAGATAAATTTAAGTTTTTTGGCTTTTCTATGTTGATATTTCTTTATACTTGATATACCATTTTTTTCTTATTGCTTGTGTGCAATTGAATTCAGAATGTAAAAGTCAAATCAGTAAGATATTTTAAAAGTGATTGACTAGAAAACTGTAATCTCTATTAAATACCTTAGGATGAAGCTTAGAGCAAAATGCTTCTGTGTCACCTGTAGGCACACAATGAAAAATGAATTGAGCTGTAATATTTTAGAAGTATTTTTGGAGCCTCAAATTTCTATAATTGCTTCTCTTCTGTAATTAACATAATGTATCAAAAAAAAATTTGCTTTTTAAAGTATCATTTACTAACTTCTGGTTTTGGAACACCACATTCTGTCCCATGCTTATTGGATGAGATGCAAACACCTTAGTCTGAAAGGTAAGACCAGAAGTATGCTGGTAAATATTTAACAAATTGAATCCCGAGGAGGTGGGGGGGGGGGGAAGAATTATAGTCTGCAATTTTAAATTTAATCTGCATTGTCAACATTTTCTTTTTCATTTATTTAAGTCAAGAAATTGATAAAACAGTAAATCAAGCCCTGATTTGCAGCATTTGCCAATTTCCAAGATTTGAATACACACAATGAAAATTTAACAATTGGCTCCCAAGTCATAGAAGAGGCTTCCGCACACTTCCCTAAAGCCCACTGCAATGTGTTCCCTTAATCTACTTTTCTCTATTTTAGCCAGTACCAAATAGTTTTGTTGACCTAGTTTATAATATGATTTTGATCTAAAAGAGCTACACCTTCTCTGTTCCTTCTTTTCATTGTTTACCTCAATTATTTTTTTTTCTCTAAATAAATTTGGAGCATTTTGTTTAGCTCTAGAAAGTGTTCCTTTGGTACTTTGTTACAATGATAATTATGATGATATAATATAATAGTAGTTATAATAATTATCAAATAATAACAAAACTGAAGTAATTTATGTAGACTTGCCTTTTTTTCTTTTGGCAATAATGCAGTTGTGATCACTGTGTATTCCTCCAGTTAAATCTTCTAATTTATTTGAGGACAATTTGGTATTATGAAATATGCCATAAGTGTGATTTGGTACATTCATTCCCAGATACTTTCTAATTATTTTAAATTGAATTTTCCTTACTATTTTTCTTGAATTTGATTATTATTGTATAGAAATGTTGTTATTTTGAATTTGGTTTTGTTGGTTTATTGTTGCTTTTAGTTTGTGTCTTGATATTTGAAGTTATGTATTTGTATCCTGATCCTGTAATTCTGGTCCAGATGCTTTGCTGCATTTACAGCCTTTTCTAACATGATCATCAACAAATAGGAATAGAGCTGTGTCATTTTTGAATTTAGATATCTTAGTCATATTTGATCCTGACTGTAGTTCCTTGGTACTTTAAAACTTTATTTCTGGATGCTTGCAATAACTTTATTTTATTTTATCTGGAATATTTGGGTTTTTGTTTTGATATTCCTAGACATTTTTAAGGTGCTTCTTTAAGTAGGTAATCAGTGAATTCTGATCTTTACCTTCTGGTTTTAACATAGAAATCCTTTTTTTTTTTTTTGATTTGTCAAAAAGTGTTTTTCAGATTTTTTTATTTGCTAATGAGTTGCATTTGGTTCTCTTAAATGATCCTTCCTTGATCCTTTTGTAGTTCCCAGATTTTATTTCCCTAAATTTTCTTCTTTTTAAATTTTTTTGACTTTATTCTATTTTTTCTTGTTGTCCCAGGAATCATTGAGATGTGTTTCTCCATTCTCTTTTTTTAGGGAGCAGGTTTTCATCTATTTTCTGGACTAACCTAATTCTGCTTTCTTTTTTTCTCTCCCAAACTCATGTCTCATTTCTAATTTTATTTTTATTTTTTCCTTAATTTCTTCCAGCAAACCTTGTAATCCTTCTGGATAACCTATCTTTTCTCTAGACTCTGCTTATAGTTGTTGATCACTCTTTTTTTTCTGAGTTTAACTCTTGGGTTTCTAATAAACTATAATATTTCTCTATAATATTTATTTTGTCTTCTGTTTAATCACATCTCACCCTTAGGTTTTGGTTTTTGATTTTGTACTCCGACCAGTACTACCTGCCACTGTTAGATGGGTTGAGTAGACCTTGTTTTATCTTCTTATTATTATAGGGTATATAATATTGAACTACGCTTTACTCCAATCATTTAATTTTTTTTCTCTTATTTTCCTAGTGCATATCTAATGGTTAATATAACTTTGGACAGTTTTTGCTTTTTTCTATTTACAATTTTCCCTCTTTGAAATTGATTTCATTGCCTGTTTTCACAGCCTTGGCAATTTCTATTGTGATGATGGAAATTATATTGACCTCAGGTCTCCTTTAAAGCCCATCATCTGGTATCTAGATGTTATTGTCATTTCTTTTTACTTATTTTGGCTCCAGGTGCCATAAGAAGTATATGACCAGGTTTCATCTCATTTTGCATTCATCTATAGTCCCTGTTTTTGTCTCTTGCTTCTATTCTAACATGCTAGTGCCAACATCAGGGTTTAGAATCATAATTATTAGAACTCATGCTGACTTGTTCTCTCTTCTCCCAATCACCCACTTAAAGCCTTGTTGGGCATCAAGTCTTTGGGATCTTACTCTGGATCAGGAAACTGTTAAGAGTTTCCATAAAGGACAGATATATATAAATAATAGCCAAGTGTGCTTCTGAAAAATGAACATATCTTATAGACCAAATGATTCATTCACTCATTCAACAGCCTGTTGTTTCCAGGTTCATTATTTATATCTCACATTACCTGGAAAAGGAAATGGCACTAGAGAAAGAAGTGGCAAACCACTGTCTCTGCCAAGAAAACTCCCAAATGGGTTCATGAAGAGTCAGGCATGAGTGAACAACATAACTCATATTACTCTACACATTCTATCTTCCAATTAATTGGCTTCCTGTTGTTCCCTGTGTACAACATTCTTTTATCTCCTACCTCTGTTCTTTTTCATGGATTGGCTTATATCTAGAATTCATTCTTTCCTCAGTTTTATCCTAGAAATCCTAGCTTTCTTCAAAGCTAAGCTCAAATAACATCTTCTGTAGGAAGGCTCTAGTTGCTAAAGCCCTCCTCCATTAAATTACAGTGAGTGTGTAGGTATTTATGTGTGTGTGTATGTGTATATATATAACCACTTCAACAGTCTTTATGCCCTTAAGTCAAAGTGACATCTTCCCTTCAAGATACTGATACTTTTCCTTTTTTCCTTGATATCCTCTCTCTCTAGCTTTAGGTTATATTTATGCATATTAATGATCTAACACTAATATTTTTCTAAGGAGCATAGAATCATCATATGACCATTATTTTCCTCTACTTTGCTTCACAGATATCATTTCAAATAACTACTTTGAAGAGATTAGCAGTGTTTTGTGTTTCACTTTGTAAATTTGACAAATGATTTAAAATGCCATGAAATGCTTCCTTTTAAATATTGTTCCCATTTCAGTTTCTGATACATCCAAGAAATTTCTAAGCAGTATTGTAACTGCATGGCTTGTTTTCTCCCTTAATATTCTTTGAAAGGATATTTAAGCTTTTGGAGAGCTACTCCACCCAGACTTTTCTCATTTGAGTCAGCAAAAAGCATTTTGGATTTTTTCCCTTTTTTTCACTTCCATTACCACAGTTAGTAAACTGCTATTTTGAACAACCATTTTAGTTTTTTTCCTTCACAGAAAAACTTTCAAAAATGCACACCACACCCTATTTTCTTTACCCAAATGTTCCTTAGGGTAAGGCTTTGTGTAGTCTAAAAATTCAAGAAGACTTTTATTTACCTTCTCTTAGCTACAAACATTATTGCTAGTCTTTCATTTCCAATACTAGATTTAGGGGTTGTTGTTTTTTTTCTCAATCATTTTGCCAAATTATTTTTATCACTTTTCCCCAGAATAGAAAGTTGTATGAGAAGGAAGGAATTAACTCATCTCTCTTCAAAGGTAAATTTACAGACAGTTGTTGAGTCTGTTAAGGTAATAATCATTTGATTGTTTGCTCATTCATGTGAAAGATAATTTCTTTTTTAAAAAAAATTAATAGTATTTTGTATTTCCAAATACATACAAAGACATTTTCAACATTCACCTTTGCAAATCCTTATTTCTAATTTTTTCTCCTTCTCTCTCTCCCACCACCCTTCCCAAGGCAGCAAGCAATCTGTTATAGGTTAAACATGTGCAATTCTTCTAAACATATTTCCATATTCATTATATTGCTCAAGAAAAATCAGATTAAATGGGGGAAAAACATGAGAAAGGAAAAAAAAAATCAAACAACAGCAACAACAAAAGGTGAAAATACCATGCATTGATCCACATTCAGTCTCCTTAGTTCTTTCTGGATGTGGATGGCATTTTCCATCACAAGTCTATGGAATTGCCTTAAATCATATCTTTGTTGAAAAGAGCCAAGTTCATCACAGTTGATGACATAATCTTGTTGCTACTATATTCAATATTCTTTTGGTTCTGCTCAGAAAGATAATTTCTTAGGGACAGATTATCAATTAGTATTCAGGCCCCTTGAACTTTGATCTGGAAACAATGTTTCATCAGTGGTTAGAGTGCTGAATTTGAAGTTGTCGTCTGGGACTAAATTCTATATTTGTCATTTACTGCCTTATGTCATCATGAGCATTTAATTCAAATAATTATCCTTATTTTTTCATTGGTAAAATAAGATTAATTATCCTTGTATTGTTGGCCTCACAAGGTTGTTGTAAAGAAAGTCCTTTGAAACCCTTAATGTTTTACATCAGAATAACTAGTTACTAACAAAGGTATATCTATTTAATGTGTTAGTATTAACATCCCCAGAAGAGCATTTATTAAGCATTTGTCTCTAAATGATGTTGTATTATTTAAATACTCATCCAAGATCATAGATCTTGTTGAATTGTGTATTCTCTCCTATATATATAGGATATATATATTCTATGGATATAACTCCTAACCTGTCCATGTCCACCCATTCCATGGGACAGTGACTGGCACTGATTTGATAAATGCTTTTTGATGGACTGAATCATTAAGTTTGTCACAGGATTTGCTCCGCCATGCTGAGTGACATTCTCTTTTTCCATTTATATCACAAGGATATCAGTTAAATAACACCTATGGTTTGTCCCTCAATTTTCTCTCACTCTCTGAAGTGAGCAGAACCAAACAGTAACAACAAGATTATGTAGTAATCAATTGTGTTGGATTTGGCTCTTCTCAGCAATGTTCAAGACAATTCTAATAGCCTTGGGATAGAAAGAGCCATTCACATCCAGAAAGAGAACTATGGAGATTGAATATAGATCAAAGGATAGTATTTTTATCTTTTTTGTTTGCTTGTTTTTTTCCTTTATCATGCTTTTTCTCATCTGATTTTTCCTGTACAACAAGACAAATACAGAAAAATCTTTAAAAGAATTACATTTATTTAACCTGTGTTATATTGCTTGCTATTTTGGGTAGGGAGAAAAATTTGGACCACAGGGTCTTGCAGGAATGAATATTGTAGATTATCTTTAAATGTATTTGGAAAAATAAAATACTATTAATTTTTTTAAATTCTCTCATTCTCACTGTGGTGAAAATAGACCTGTTTGTTCTCACTGTGTACTTTTCCATTGTCATCTTCATGATCGTCATTTTTAGTTCTTTAAATATTATAGAATTCCATAACTTTACCACAGCAGTGGTAAAAGGATAGCACTCAAAAAACAACTTTGCAGATTTCTGGAAGTAATCCTACATACTCTTTTTTTTTTTCCTTTTCAATGTTACATCTAACTCATCCAATGTAGTTCTTGTCCAAAATATACTTACATACACATCTGAATATATGTTAGACTAGTTGTATATAATCTAATAAATCTATTTAGGAACTCTAGGATCTCACTGACCTGGCTTTTTCTGCTAGTGGTACAATTAAAAACTCATCTTGTGTGGGTATCCAGGACTAAATATTAATAACTTAGTGGCCATACTTAATTAGCCTTTGTAACCTTTTGTTAGCTGAAGCCTTCCTATTTGATTTTAATTATAGAAGGATAATTTGGAGCCGGAGAACCTTAGTTCAAATACAGGATCTGCTATCACAGTATTTCTGTGACCTTGGGAGAAAACACTCAATCCACCCACAAATGCCAACACTAACACCATCTGCCAAAAAAACTGCTACCAATTAGGCAGGCAAGCTAGCCTAACTGAAGCAGACACAAAACATCCTGAAAGCGGTTTAGAAGTGCTATGAAAAAGGTAAGTCAAAGTACCACTCCTTGGGATCAATTAGAAATCCCTTCCACCCCTACCGTGTTTGACTACCAGTCCTGTTTCCAACCTGACTGCCACCTACACACACACACACACACACACACACACACACACACACACACACACGCCCCAATGATCAGAGGAACAAACTTTGTATAGATTTGATATGGCATTTGTCTCTACAGGTGCTATAGTCCTTTCTGCCTCTTCATTCACTACAGCTATTGAAGACTTGGAAAGGAAAATTCTCATCACCCAATTCTTTAATACTTTATGGTTTAATGTCAGAAATGGGTGAGTGTATATATTTTATCAATGGAAATGACATTAAAGAATCATCATATGATTCATATGCTTTGTTGCTTAAACCTAAAAATTACTCACTAGGCTTTTCCATCTGATTTGTATTTGAGACCTTCTTAGAGAAGAAACTCTTGCTTTTCTGTTTCCTGTGCTTTTTCACTGCTTCACTTGCAAAAGCTGCTTAACCTTCAGTTACCTCATTTATAAAATGAAAGGATTGTACTAGATGACTTCTGAGATTTCATCCAGCTCCCAATCTGATATCCTATAGTAAATTAACAAGCATTTATTGTCACTTTTATGAGCCACTGCGTCACAGACACTATGACAAGTACTAAGGATGAAAACAGAAAAATGAAGTAATCCTTGAACTCAAGGAGCTTATATTCTCTTAGGGAAGCAAAATATACACTATCTATAAAAGTCAATATTAGGCAACATTTTGGCAGGCCTGGGGAAGGCCTTGGAGATCAGGAAAGGTCTCATTCTAGGTAGCATTTGAGTTGTGCTTCAAAGGGATTTGGGAAATCTTAAGAGGAAAAGTGAAATGGGGGTCTGAAATGAAATGTGGAATATGAGGAACAGCAAAAAAAAGGTCAGTTTGGTTGGAGCTTAGAGCACATGACTGGAAATTATAGTAGCATGGTAGAATAGCAAAAAAGATCATTGCACACAAAACTGAAAATCGATTATGTCTAACATCCTATTGTTTTTAAATATACAATAAAATTATCATGTAATTTTTTTCTTCCATCACTCCCCCCTCCATTGTCCTAGAAATAAGAAATAGTACACAATAAACAAATCTCGAAAGGTAGGTTAAGCTATAAAAGGTTTTTATCTATGAAAGAAAGCAGTTTATATGTGATCTTAAAGGCTATAAATAGAAAGCCACTTCTTGATATGGATAATAACATGACCTATTATATAAAGAATGTTTTGAAAGGGCAGATGAGATAGGAAGACTTGAGGAAGGAAAATAATAGAGTGGATAGAGTGTTAGACTTCAGTGAGGAAGCCCTGGGTTTAAATTACAATTCAGTTCCTTACAAGCTGTGTGACCTTGAACAAGTTAATTGTCTTCTTTTGGCCTCAGTTTCTCATTTATAAAATAAGTTGGTTGGAGTAGATAGGTTATAAGATATCTTCCAGCTCTGAATGTGTGATTTTATAATCAAGTAGAAGATGAATGCTCTAGGCTAGCTGAGAGAAGATTGTATGAATTCATAATGTGTACTAAGACATAGAGTAGTATGTGTATTAGCCACTGTTAAAATCAGACACTTGCAGTTTTGCATGAGAATGATTAATGTGACTAAATGTAAAAACTGCATTAGTACCCTGGATACCTTAGAATCAGCCGGAGTCAGGATAAGCAAAAGTCCTTGGTCTTTATTCTTGGTCTTTAGGGGTAGAAGTGAAAGGAATGGACACAGGACCTCCTTGACATACCTTCTCCACCTCCACCACCCAAGTAACTCTGGCTTGTCTTACTTCATCCCCTAATCCCTCCCACAATTCTCTGAATACACCAAAAAATTGAACCAGCACAGAATAGTGGGAAGGGCCATTTTCTAAGCATATGCTTATAGAGTATTGTCCAATTGGTAGTTAGCCTTAAGTGCTCGGTTGTCCAACCTCAGTGCATCAACTCAGAGTTTTAACCCTTTACAACTAAGAAATTCACCTTAAATGAGAGTAGTTGCAAATTTCCATTATATACATCCAGTCATATACATAAAATGTATGTTTGAGTTTCACCTTCATTCTAGCTGAGTCATAACTACTAGTGTGAATAGAAGTTTGGAAACTTCTATTTTTAGTGTTTACAACCATTTCTCCCTCCTCTTTTAATAAGTGCATAAGACATAAAACTGCTTATAGGAAGCCTGGAGGAGCATAGGGAACTTAAATCAAATTATTGATGGTTTTGAAACTTACTGATTTCTATTATAGGTTTTATATGTAAATACTACTGTGGAAAATATGTTGATAATTCCTTTTGGATGAGAGTATACTCTCCCAAAATGATCACAGGTCAACTTAATAATGGATTGGAAGGGCAGCTGTGTCGTATAGAGTGTAATCTTTCTCTTGATCAATTAGGTCACCCATTCTAGGTCAATGTAATTTATTCCATAAAGACAGACACTTATAAAGATTAGATTTTTTTCCCCCTTATTTACTTTTGCTTTTGTTTTGTTTTTACCAGTTGAGAATAGTTGTGGCATAGTTAGATAAGATATATAGATATAGGCTGAGTACTTTTTTAGGGAACCTAACTAAAATTGATCCAAATTTTAGTCCAAATTGGTCCAAAAAAACAAACAAACAAACAAAAAACCCAAGCAAAAAGACATGTGAGTCATTATTTTAAAATTTTATAGAGATTTGAAGAATTTTCAAAATTGTTAAACTGACTTTTTTAAAAAATTTACCAGCCATTGAGTCCATCAGAAAATTATTAGTCTATTTCTCTTTTAGCAAAAGTTGCTGACTTTAATAAAAAGGAATGAGAATTAGGGATGTTATTCTATGTTTTTTTCTGCCTATCTTACTGGATTGTTGTAGGGAAAGTGTTTTGATAATTATAAAATTTCAAATAAATATGTATTAAAAGTTATATAATTTGAATTTTCATTTCTAGCTTGATATCCTCAAATTGGTAGCCATCTTCAAGGAAAAATGGTCACTGGTTATCTGGTCATGTAGATAGCAACAATTTAGATAATATAAATTATAATTATTGCCAAATAAATTAAATCAATGGCATTGAAAGAAATCCTCAAAATTCCTGATTCACCATTGAAATGGTTTAAATCTGGAAAAAATGAACACCAAAAATATTCAAAGGATTAATATTTAGCAACATTACTTTTTTTTTTCATTCAGTGACTGAGTATTGCACACTACAGTCTGGTAAGTGCTGTAGAGTATAGCAAAGAAATGATAGGAAGTTACTTCATTTTTAGAGCTAGACTATCTCAATCTTTCTAAATTCAATTCAGCAACAGATCTGTGATATAATAAATGTTGCTGCCTACTTATTGGGACAAATAACCTCCTGTGGATTCTCATCCTGGAGTATTCTTCCTTTTTTTCTGTAAGTAATCCACTGGGTATGTACTCAGTATGCTGATAAATTGAATGAAAACAATTGGGACACAGGAGTTATCCATTAATAATCCTTCTATTATAGATGTCATCCTAGCTATTAGTGCTCAGTACTGATAAAATCATTGGCAAAATTTTGTCAATCAGTGTGAAACATTCCATATTTTTATGCTAATGTCTTTTCTCCATGGATTATCCTCTATTATCTTTTACATAGCTTACTTGTACATATATGTTTTAGCATTGTCTCCCTCATTAGAAGTATGACTTCTTGAGATCAAGAGCCATTTTTTGCTTTCTTATCCTCAGTATTTAGCACAATGCCAGGCACATAGTAGGTACTTAATAAATGCGTAGTGATTGCCTCTCTGTTTTTCTTGTACTTTGTAAATACTAAATGTAACTCTAGATAGCATTTATTTAGAATTGAGAAAAGTAGCTTTGGAATTTGTATAATATGAGACTTTTTTAAAATAGTTTTTTATTTACAAGTTATATGCATGGGTAATTTTACAGCATTGACAATTGCAAAACCTTTTGTTCCAACTTTTCCCCTCCTTCCTCCCCACCCCTTCCCCTAGATGGCAGGTTGACCAATAGATGTTAAATATGTAAAGTATAAGTTAAATACAATATATGTATACATGTTTATATAATATTTTCCTGTACAAAAAGAATCGGACTTTGAAATAGTGTACAATTAGCCTGTGAAGGAAATCAAAAATACAGGTGGACAAAAATAGAGGGATTGGGAATTCTATGTATTGGTTCATATTCATCTCCCAGAGTTCTTTCACTGGGTGTAGCTGGTTTAGTTCATTACTGCTCTATTGGAACTGATTTGGTTCATCTCATTGTTGAAGAGGGTCACGTCCATCAGAATTGATCATCATATAGTATTGTTGTTGAAGTAAAGATTGATCTTCTGGTCCTGCTCATTTCACTCAGCATCAGTTTATGTAAATCTCTCCAGGTCTTTCTGAAATCATCCTGCTGGTCATTTCTTACCGAACAATAATATTCCATAATATTCATATACCACAATTTATTCAGCCATTCTCCAATTGATGGGCATCCACTCAGTTTCCAGTTTCTGGCCACTACAAAGAGGGCTGCCATAAGATGAGACTTAAAATGAGAACTGAACGAGATGAGGTGAGATCTTTCAAGACAGATGTGAAAATCAAGTGAGACTTCCTCTACTTCAGAGTAGGCCTGAAGGAATTTGAGCATTGATTCAAGGGCATACCTAAGTCCCCTTCCTGCTAACCTCCCATGACATCATTTTTTCCCTATTTCAGTCAAATATGGGCAAACTATGTACTTATTGGTCAAGTTCAATTTCTTGGATAGTTCCCCCGTTTAGAATGTAAGATCCTCAACCAATGATGATGAGGGTCAGTGGTGAGAGGAGGTATTTGTGTTAGGGTTTAAAAGTGTTAACCCTGCCCCAGAAGGTGCTTCTTCCCTTGATCACCTGCTAGACTGTGGGACGCCCTTCTTGAGAGAATGTATAATAAACTTTGCTTTGTCTCTAGAGATCTCTCCAGCTTTTTTTTTATTAAATGGTGACCCCTCACCATTTCTGAACCACACAGAACTGTCTCAATTAGAATGATTTACTTTATGAAGTAGTGGTTTTCCCAAACTAAAAATCTTAAGCTAAGGATGCACGGCCATTTATTGGTGTGTTATAGATTGAATAATTGATCTGGTACAATTTAGTTGAGGTGACTATTATGGTCCTTTTTAATTCTGAAGAACTGGACTCTGCCTTCAGGAAATCAGTCATAATTCCAAAAGAATCTTGTAGTATCATTCAAAGTTAGTTCCACTTCCCTCCCCCTTTGTTGGTATATTAGATCACCCTTTCCTGCTTCACCCAGCTTTTCCAGTAAGTTTTCCCATTACTGACTCAGCCTAACCTTGCTGAAGTTTAAAGAAATAATGAGATCATTGCCTGAGGCAGTTTGCTTGCACATTGTGAGAGTTGCTCTTTTTCTTAAAACATATCATTTTAAATGATTCTTAAGTCAGTTAAATCAGGCTGACAATTATTTGCTGAGTAGTGACAGAGGAGACAAACTGAAATGATAACTCTCACTTGCTATTTAAATGATTCAATCAAAATTAATGAAATATCTTTTGTGTATCCACTAACTGAAGCTTAAAATACAGGTACAGAACTTATTAGTGTACCATAATGAAGAAATTCAACTTCACTAGCAGTGTATGAAAGTATAATTGAGTACAATGAGATGCTGCTTTGAATTTTACTTATGATTCTAGTGGCCCCATATAGACAGCACATTGACAGGAGGTTTGAAAATATCTTTCACTGTTGAAAGTTATTTCCACAAGAGAAAACAACCTTTATGTTGTCATTCAGCATGATGAACTAGATTTATTTTTAAGGCTGTATCCATAGGCATTCTTTATTCTACTTCAGAAGAAATATGTTAGTTATGCTGCTGCTAGCCTAACCCTAAAGACATTGTCCTGAGGAACAAGGGATACCTGTCAACTTCTTCCTGCACTTCCTGTACTCTTCACCATAACTAACACTAACCACACTTAACTGCTACAAACAGGCATATAAGCCAGTAACAATGTACCTGGAGAGAGAGGGAGAAATACATAAGATAGATAGATAGACAGATAGATAGGGAGGCAAGGAGGGAGGGAGGAAAGGAGGAAGGAAGGAAGGAAGAAAAGAAAGAAGGAAAAGAAACAAAGAAAAAAGATTGATAGAGCAAGCAATTATAATACATGCTAAGCACTGGGGGTAGAGAAAGGAGTGTATAATAATGGTCACAATTAGGCAAATAAGGTTTGATGATATACTAATGTGGGTCCCCTATTCTAATCCTACTATTTATGGATTGACAAAATCTTGAGTGCTTTTATATCTCATTAAGGTTTTCTATTTGTAACCTTCCTTAATATTAGTGAGACTCAAAAACATATCTATTAGTGATTCAAGGGGTTTGGGAAAGATCTAAAAGGATTTGTTGTATAAAAATATTTAAATCTTATCAGAAAATTTCCTTTGATTTTTTTTTCCTGGAATAGATTGCACAAAGTTGAAGTGAAGTCCTGTTTTCAGTGAGCTTTTGGGACAGGGATAGGATGCTAATAAAAGTTTAAAAAACAGTTCTCAGAGAAAGGATTCCCTGGCATAGCCTGCTGCACTAAAAATGTCCCTACCAATAATTATACTTTGTGGTAAGAAATATTTAGTGAAATTATGTCAGTAACAAGAAGCAGTCTGTGTGTTGTGGGCATTTATGTCATGTCAAGAGAACATTGCCTCAAAATATGTCCCATAACGCCACCGATACACATCCCATGGAAGACCTAGACACCATATGTATAAGATGAGAAGGCATGGATGTGTTGTGATATGGATCATTAAATGGGGTTTTCACATTCATGATATCCTAGGTCCATTGAGATATGGAGTGTGCTGAATGCCAAAATCTATTTGCTTCTTTTGTCTTCAAACATTAAGCACAATTTACTGTTAAAATGAAACAAGGTGTGATGGTGCGCATCTTTAGTCCTTGCTGCTAAAGGAGGTTCAGGCTGGTGGACCACTTAGAGCTAAAAAGTTCTGAGCTACAGGGGATGAAGGCGATCAGTCTGTCTGCACTAAGTCTAGCAGAAATATAGAGAGCTGGAGACTTCTGGGAGTCAAGATGGCAGAATAAGCAGTAAATCAATCTTACATCTCTCATTCACCTCCAAATAAATATAAAATAGAACTCCAAAACAAATCCTGAAACAGTAGAACCAGCAAAAAAGATGAGGTAAAACCAAGTAAGTTGGAAAATCAGCAACAAAGGCCTGTTTCTCTCAAGTAAAAGGGGAGCTTTATCCAAGACAGGAAGCATTCGAGCAAACCAGCTACAAGCCTCAAATAGATCCTGAGCTCCAGTTTGGTGGAGCAAATGAATGCCAGCAGCAGGAGCCCCCCACATGCCTCCTACTCTAGCTCCAAGAACCATTACATACTTCAATGTAGCCCTGGGCAAACTGGCATCCTCCAACAGCAGATATTCACATGCTTAAACACAGACAGGGCAATCAGATAGAATTCACTCCTATGGATACCTAAGCAAAAAGGCAGTCACCAGACACCAGAGATATAGTTGCTTCAGTAGCCCTGGGGAAATGCAGAAACATTCCACCAGCCTCTGTACATACCAGACAATAGCAGTAAAATACCTCCTCAATACCAAGTAAACTGCAAGACCTGTATGGCCTCCAGTAACATCAGTCATCTACTCCAACCCCTCAGAGCAGCACCAGACACTGGATACAGTGGGTTTCAGGATAGCACCAGTACAACACCACAATGCCCCTTCACTCTGGGAGCAGAGTTCAAATTTAAATAAAAGAAAAAAGGTCAAAAAAAAAAAAGGTAAGCAAACAACAACAACAACAACAACAAGAAAAAGAATCTGATCATAGAAAGTTTTTGTGGTGAGAGGAAGTCCAAGATATAAACTAAGAAGAGGATGACAGTGTCAAAATACCTATAACAAAACCCCAAAGAAAAATCAGAAGTGGTTTCAAGTCCAGAAGGAATTTATGGAAGAGCTCCTTTTTAAGATCAAAAAAGATTTTAAAAAACCACTGAATAAAAAATAAAAAAAAAAAACTTTTAAAAATGTATAATCCACCAAATGAAAAGGAAGTAAAAAAGCCAACTACGAAAAACAACTCCTAAAATGTTAGAATTGGGCGAGTGCAAGCTAAAGGCTCTTTGAGACATCAAGAATCAATCAAACAAATTCAAAAGAATGAAAAACTAGAAGAAAATGTAAAATACCCAATTGGAAAAAACAACTGACCTAGAAAACAGAGACAATATCAGAATCATTGGACTGTCTGAAAGCCATAATCAAAAGGAAAACCTGGACAGTATCTTTTGAAAAATTATCAAGGAAAACTGCCCTGATATTCTAGAACCAGAGGGCAAAAATGGCATTGAGAAAATCCACCAATCACTTCAGGAAAGAGATGCCATATCAAAACATTACATTACATTACAGATCATTACAACCAAATCACAGAACTATCAGGTCAATGAAAAAATACATCAAGTGTCCAGAAAGAAACAGTTTAAATATTGGAGAGCCACAATCAATATTATACAAGACTTAGCAGTGCAACATTAAAAACTAGAGGTTATAGAACAAAACATTCCTGAAGGCAAAGGAGCTTGAATAATAAACAACTCAGTGAAATTGAGCTTAATACTCAAAAGAAAAAAAAAAAAGTCATTCAATGAAATAGAAGGATTTCAAGTTTTTGTAAGAAGACCAGAATTGAAACAAAAGGTAGGAGAAGCCTTCAAAGGTAAAAAGAGGAAAAAAAAAAAAAAAAAAAAAAAAAGAGAGATTCAATGGAGCTGAATTACTTATATCCCCACATAGGAAGACACTACTTGTGGTTCCTAAAAGTCATACCACTAGTTGTACAGCTAGAAGAGGAATACACACACACACACACACACACACACACACACACACACACGATATGAATATAAGGTGAATTTCAGGATTTCAGGGAATTTCATAAAAAAAGCATAAGAGAAGAAAAAAAAGGAGTACACTGGGTCCAGAAGAAAGGGAGAGGCAGAATGGAGTAAAATATTTCACACAAAGAAGCACAAAAGACCTATTACAGTTGAGGCAAAAATGAGAAAGTGGGCAACAAGGATTGCTTGAACCTTACTTTTGTCAGTATTTGCTCAAAGAAGGAATAATATGCACAAACAGTTAAATAAAGACATCTATCTTTCTAAACAAGAAAGTAGGAACAGAGGTGACAGAAGAGAGGATGGACTGGTAGAGTAGGGTGGAGAGAAATAAAACATTGTCTAAAAGGGAAAGGGTGAAAAAAGAAAGTGACAAACAGGAGGGAAAATAGAAGAGAGGGAAATACACAGTTAGTAATCATAACTGTGAATGTGAATGAGATGAAATCTCCCATAAAAAAAGAAACAGCAAAATGGATCAACAACCAAAATCCCACAATATGTTGTTTACAAGAAACACACTTGAAGCGGAGACATAGAAGCATAAAGGAAAGGAGCTGGAATCGAATCTATTATGCTTTAATTGAAGTTGTTTTTTGTTTTTGTTTTTTTTTTTAAATAAAAAAGCAGGAATAACAATCCTGATCGCAGACAAAACAAAAGCAAAAATAAACCTAGTTAAAAGAGATAAGGAAGGAAACTATATCTTGCTAAAAATGCATGATAGACAATGAAGTGATATCAATACTAAAATATATGTGCACTAAGTAGTATAACATCCAAATTCCTTTTTAAATTAATTAAAAATTAAATTAACCCTTGCAAAACCTTGTGTTACAAAATTTTCTCCCTCCCGTTCTCCCACCTCTTCCCTTAGATGGCTAGTAATCCAATATATAGCATCCAAATTCTTAAAATAGTTAAGTGAGTTATAGATTCATGACCAAACAAGAGATAGAGAAGATTATGAAATGTAAAGTAGCTAATTTTGATTATTAAATTAAAAAGCTTTTATACAAAAAATCCAATGCAGCTAAGATTAAAAGGAAAACAGAATGCTGGAAAACCGTCTTTATAGTGTCTCTGATAAAGGTGTCATTTCTCAAATATATATAGAATATATAAAGAACTGAGTCAAATTTATAAGAATAGACACCATTCCCCAATTGATAAAGGATATGAACCAATGAAAAAATCAAAGTTATCTGCAAGCATATGAAGAAGTACTATACTTCACTTTTGATCAGAGAAATGCAAATTATTACAATTGTCATGTGAAAAAAAAATAAAATGATAAATGTGAAAAAGGATTTGGGAAAATGAGTGGAGCTGTGAACTGATCCAACCATTCTGGAAAGCAATTTGGAATTATGCCCAAGGGGCAACCAAATTATGCATACCCTTTGATCCTGTAATACCAATATTAAGTCTGTATCCCAACAGAGGTCACAAAAAAGAGAAAGGACCTACAAATGCAAAAAATATTTATAATAGCCCTTTTCAGGATGGCAAGATATTGGAAATTGAGGACATGCCTATCAATTGGGTAATGGCTGAACAAGCTATGGTATATAAATGGAATGGGATACTGTTATGCAATAAGGAATGATGAACAGGCAGATTTCAGAAAAACCTGCAAGACTTGTATGAATCAATGCAAAGTGAAGTGAAAACATTGAACACAGTATTAGTAACATTGTGGGATGTGGGATGCTTCAGGTCTTCTCGGCAACACAAGTACAAAGGCCTCACAAAGGAAAATAAAGAACTGATAGGTTCTGAATGCAGATTGAAGCATACTTTTTTCAACTATTTTACCCCTTTCCATGTTTTTTTTTTCTTTTTTATCTGTCTTTTCTTTCATAACTGTGACTAATATGGAAACATATTTTACATGATAGCACATGTATAATCTAAATCAAATTGTCTAACATTTTCAGAAGATAGGAGAGGAGAAAAAGATGGAGAAAAATTTGGAACTCTAAATCATGTAAAAACTGCTGTTTCATGCCCCAAATGGCCATATTCATTTTGGATTTCTTTGATTTCTCTGACTGCACTAATTTTGATTTTTCCAATTGTATCTTCAGTTTATTTGCCTTTTCTACAATACTTTGTATATTGGCTTTCCCCATTGGATTATAAGCTTCCTAAAGGCAAGAGATGATCCTTCTTTTTTTTTGTTTGTTTGTTTCCTAGGGCTTGATTATGATGCCTGATAAAAAGTAGATACTTTATAAGTGTTTATTGATGAGTGACTATTGATGTATCTACTGTGAATTCTCAGGAGTATATAATAAAGGAAAGAAAAAGAGCAATGGCAGCTAAGTGACACAGTAAATAGAGAGCTGGGCTTGACATCAGGAAGACCTGTGTTCAAATCTAGCTTCAGATCCTGAACAAGTAACTTAACTCTGTTTGCCTCAGTTTCTTTATCTGAAAAATGAACTAGAGGAGGAAATGCCAAACTACTCTAGTATCTTTGCCAAAGAAAACTCCAAGTAGCATCTTCTTTTACAATATGACTAATATAGTTATATGTTTTACATGATTGAACATGTATAATATATCGTATTGCTTACTGTTTATGAGAGAGGGAAGGTAAGAATGAAGGGAAAAATTTGGAATTAAAAAATTAAATGAATGTTAAAATTGTTTTTACATGACATTTTACATAAATATTTTTTAAAATAAAAATGAGTATATTAGACTGAAAAAAGCAAATCTTAAATGGAATCATGAAAAATTGGACATGCCTGAACAATATCATGAGGAAAGAATAGAGTACATATAGATTCTGTTTCTTTTTATTTTATTTTGAGGCTAGTTCTCCCTATATTGCCTTGATAAGAAGTACAGCAGGGAGTACAGAAGCTTTAAGCTAGCTTTTAATAATATAGCTGTAATTGGGACTTTAGAAAATTGGATCAGGAAGTCATTGATGAAGAAAAACAAAGACTCCACAGAAGTCTCTTATTTTTGTGAAGATATCTTTTCCAAGGTTCAAACACTTAAGAAAATGTTTGTTTTGTGTGCTGTAATATGTTATATTTTAACTTGGTAGAATGATCTTGTGATTTTTTTGGGGGGGGGAATAAGATGATTTATGTAAATACTCACAATATTTTAAATCAAGTGATTCAAAACAATGCTTCTCTTATTAATGGGGGAAAGGAGAAACATAAAGAATGTGGACAAGAAAGTCCTTACCTGTGGTATGCTAAAAACAGTATAGAATGCACCTAAAGAAAATTGAATAGGTGGCATTGGCACTATGAACACCATGATGCTTTCCTTCCTACTTGACTTCCTAACAAACTACTAGTAAAGTATAATATGGTGGTGGCAACAGGCTTGGGACATTTTACCAGGTAATACTTCAAGTCATATTAGCATAGCCAATTCTACCTATTGCAATCTCTCTTACATGAGTTATAGTTTGGCTGTCAGTTAACAGTATTATCTGCTTGTCTTTCTCTCTGTGTCATTTCTAAAGCTGTTACTTCCAAATGTACATGGATGTTCTCAGTGTTTTTAGTGTAATGGCATATTGAATTTACTACACTTTCTTGTATAGTTGTAATCCATTTAAAAATTTGTTCTCTACTGGATAATATAATGGATGGAGTATTTGATTTTTGATCTGGAGCACCTAGGCTCAGATCCTACCTTTGACACTTACTAGAGATGGAAAAATGTGCAAGTTTTAATTTCTCAGAACCCCCTGCACAAAAGGACCTAGCAATATCTATAGCAGCAGTCATATAAGGCTATTGTAAAACACAAATGAGATAATATAGAGCACTTTACCAACTGTAAAACTTTTTAAAATGTTATTTGTTGTTATTATTGACCATATTTTTAATTGAGACAATACTCACCATGGATTCTGTGAGAAATGATTAGGGAATAAATAAGGTACCCAAATTAGAGATAATTTTTAATTTTTTCCTATCATCATCATTTTAATTTCCCAGAATAGGAAGATTTGTCTTTTTTTCCTAAACTTTACAAAGTACAAAACTTTTTTTTTTCCTTGCAATCAAAATAATTGAATACTACACTGAATAAACTTTAAGGTGATATCAAAAAGATAATTTTAAGGGCAAGTAAGTGGCACAATAGATAGAGCACGAACCCTAAAATCAAGAGGACCTGAATTCATATCTGGCCTCAGACACTTAACACTTCCTAGCTGTGTGACCCTGAGCAAGTCACTTAACTCCAACTGCCTTAGAAAAATAACAATAATAATAATACTAGATTATATAACTTTAATTTATAACTTTCAATACAGGAAGGACTATCTTCTGCTTCTTTTTGTATACTTAGGTGTTAATTGCCTAGGACATAATAATAAATTAATAATGATTAATAAACTAATAAATTTATAATTAATAATAAATAATTATAGTTATGCTCAATAATTGCCAATTTAATAAATGATAATAAATGAAGTGGGTATTTATAAATGATTAATATAGCTTAGTGGAAAGAGCCCCAGACATCGTCACATGAGCCGATTTCAATCAATTTTGGCTTTAGTGCACTCTACTTGTATGAATTTTTGTTGTTCAGTTGTTTCAGTCCTTTTCGACTCTCTGACCAAATACAATGCAGTGGCTTGCTACTTCCTTTTCCAGTTCATTTTATAGATGAGGTACTGATGCAAACAGAGGTCAGTGACATCCTCAGAGGCCAGAATTGAAGAAGATAAATTTTTCTGATTCTAAGACCAATGCAATGTGCACCACACTTCCCTATGCTGTATTACAAAGGCAAATTACCCTGTCTTCATCTTAGTTTTCTTATAATTACAATAAGAAATAACAGTTTATTAAAATGATTATTTTTTTAGCTTTTAGTTGGATACTTCCAAACCAGTATGATGCTTAGCTTCTTTATTTTGAGTCCTCAGATGACATTCATAACTGCTTAAAGAAAGCATACTATTCTTATGAGATGAATATGGACCTAATAATTTAACAAAGAAAAGATAAAATAAAAAAGGGAATGACAGACCAATAGCATTAATGAATATCAAGTCAAAAATTTTAATACAATCTTTTGTGAAAATATAGTATTTTCCATGAAATCATTCATTATGATCAAGTTACATTTATACCAAGGATTCAGGGATGATTCAACATTAGGCATATGATTGTTCACATTTAAAAAATCCAAACTTGCAGTATTATCTTAATAAATGCATAAAAAATAAAACTTGACATAGTACTTAAATTCATTTGTGTTTATAACAACAACAATCATACAGGAATAGAGAGTCTCTTTTAACATAATAAAATTATATAATTATAAACATCAGATGCAATGGGATGTAATAAGTATTTAGGTAGGCCAATGGCCAGCACATGGCACTTTGAATCAGGAAGATCTAAGTTAAAATTAGCCTCAGATGCTTAATAGCTGTGTGACCTGAGCAAGTCACACAAAATTGTTGTGGAATAAATGTATTAACAAGTAAAACATTTTGAAAACTTTTAAGTATTATTTAACTTCTAAGTGGCATTATGATTATGATGATGCACTGTATATTTCCCCAATAAATATAGAAAAAATGCAAGAATATCCTCTTTTTCTACTATTGCTTGGTAGTTCTAGAATATTCAAAATAAGACAAGAGAAAAAATTAAAGGCATAAATATAAACAGAGACAAAAAAAACTATCCCAATTTGCAGATAACATGATGATTTACTTTTTTAAAAATCTAGAGAATTAATAAAGAAACTATTGAGACAAGGAATAATTATCACTAAGATGAAAAAAAGTGCTGAAATAAATATGGGCCATGGCACTGTAATTTGAAATGATTGGATTCCCAAGTGTTAACGTCCATTGTTCTTCCTTTAGCATGTAATTTGTTTTTATCTAGAAATATTTTAAAATTAATTTTTGCACTGTTCCTGGGCCTGGTTATAATCTCACTTTTGTTATTCAGAGAAGAGAAAAATGATATCCTTGTACGATTTGATCAGGCTTGAAAATTCATTTGATTTGGTTGTCTAGGAAATCAATGTATAAATTAATGTTTTCAGGACTTCAATAGAGAACATGTATAGTAGCTAAGAGCTAATGTAATTTTTATTCTATTGAGTTATGAACCCAAGTCAATCTCCTTGTTTACAGCTGTGCTTCTTATAAAAGATCCCTATTGTTTCAAAAATCATTCTTAAGTTTTTATTTTACCAGTGGGAATTGATCATATTGTTATTTTGATCTAATGTTCTTTTTGCTTTTCTGGAGGTCTTGGAGCAGCTTTCTTTTCAGTTCAGTAATCACCACAAGAATAGCCGAGTGTTAAAATCCAAAAGTCTTTATTGTCTCCTTCCCCTGGTGCTTGGCTATCTTTCTCTTGGCCTTCAGACAAGACTTGGTTTCAGTGGAGAAAAGGCAGAAGGACAGGCTACCATGGTGGTGTGAGATGAAGTGAGTCTGAGTCCAAGGTTTTGTGCTTCAGCCTCCAGCCACCACAAAGGTGGACGATGAAATGAGTCTGTCTCTGCCTCCTTTGGCTGAGTTTGTCTTAGCTTATATCCTCTACACTGAGTATAAACCAGTCATTATATCACTAGGAAACCATTATTTGTTGTAAGATTAAATCAATTATACTGAACTTAGAGAACTATTAATCACCATGCTAAACTAGATAGCCACCCATTGTCTCATCAATTCCACTGAGTTAGCACCTTGTAAGAATCCTTGTTTCAAGTTGAGAGTTCTGGCCCATAACATTTGATATAATCTTTCTATAGTTATTTGACTATTATTTCCAATCAGTTTCTTAGACTTTAATCCTTTTTCTACAACATCTCTCATATACATCCTTTTCTCTTCACTTGTCACTTGAACTATACAATAGTTTTCTAATTGGACTCTTCCCCTCTTTGAGTTTCTCTCTTCAGACTAATCCTCAAATCATGTCCACTCAAAATTTTTCCTCTTATGTCTAAGATGAAATAAAATCCAAAGGTTTTGCCACTTAAAGCCATACGTAATAAATCCTACTTACCTTTCCAGCATTATTTTATAGTATTCTTCTTCATATCCTCTCCATTCCAATCAGACTGGTCTCCATTGGTATTGTTATCTCCTTTATTGCCATTGTACAGGAATGTATTTTCACACAATTTATAGCTAAGGACTAGTCTTTCTGAAAGAAAGAGAAATAAAAGAAAACAATGTCATGAAAAATCCAAAGTGACTAGCAGCATCAAATCCATCTGAGAAGTCAAAAGGGTGTTGTGTCTGGACCATAGAGGGGATGAAAGGGAATAATAAGTAAAGCTAAATAAGTTGAGGCCAGTTTTTTAAAATGCCAGTTTATATCTTCGCTGAGATAACAGGGAACCACTGGAATTTATTGAATGGGTTATTGAATGACCTGTCCTTTGGGAAAATTCCTTTGATATTTGTTTTGGAGGAGGGATTGGAGTGGGTTTAGAGTTGAGGCAAAGAGACCAATTAAGCACTGCTGAACATATTCTATTAGCAATAAAGACATCTCAGTTTTCCCTCGATCCTGATGAAGTAAATATTCTGCTTCATTTGCGCCACTGAGTATATAACAAACTTAGTTTATTACTTATTCACTTGAAGATAAAAGATCATAGCTCCTTTGTGAAGCAGGGAGTCTCTATTCAGTTATCCCCTTCTGAAACATGTCACAATTTTCAATTTTATGTCCTTTCACTTCCAATTAGCATCAACTCTTCCTCTTGCAAGATGCCATTTTGACATATCCTCTATGCAGAGTTCAGACATCAATGCTTTTCCCATTTAGCTTCATAGTCAATTTCTACTTACCTACACTAAACCTACCTTTTTAGATGAGGTGAAATGAAATAGATAATAGGGTTCTTGCATACCCTATTAAAGGATCAGCCTGAGTAGAAAATTCTTCATCTCTCATATTTGTTACCAAGTCAGCTTACTGATCTTTGTTAATGTATTTAACCCTTCTCCCTCCATAAAATAATAACATAAAATAAAAGCAATAAAAGCACCCTAAGTCCCCAAAGAGATGATTGAGGTTGCTATCAAGAATGTTCTGCTAAAAATTTCTTAACTCTGTAAGACTTCAATAAACCTGAGGAATCAAGTTCATTGCCTCGATGTTAGAATCCTTACTAACTGCTAACTAATTAGAGTTGATCTAATCTTACAAGAAGATTTTGGCCAGAACCTGAAACAGGGTACTAAGTAGAACTAATTAATATAAGGCTTGTGTTCACACCTTTACTCATTGGAGTTCACAAGTATGCCAGCTTCACAAAGTAAACTTTCTAACTTCAAGGGAGTTCACACCTCCCTTAAAGCTCTTTGGGCCAGAGAGCACTATGGGAGAAAACCCATAATCCCATTCTCTCAGAAGATTCGCATATAAGGAGAGAGAGCTATTCGAGAATACATTTTTCCTCTTGGCTGGCTGGTCGCAGAAGAGAGTTCAGCTGGACTCGAGAGGAGCGACTCTGGTGCAGAGAGCACTTTGATGGATTTCAGCGGAATTACTCCAGAAGCCCTCTTTCCGAGGCAAGGCAGAATATATTCCACTTGGCTGGCTGGTGGCAGACGAAGAGTTTTCAGAGGATAAAGCTACGAGTGGAGAGTTCAGTGGACAACCAGATTCATCTTCATCTCACACCACTGTAGCTGGTGGCTGGGCTCCTGCACTCCCCCCACTGAGACCAAGCTGGTCTGAAAGACTCACCAGAAAGCTAGCCGAGCCCCAAGTGAAGGAGACAAGAGATTCATTCCATCTCTGTGTTGGTCAGAGGCTGAAGAAAGCAGAGGCAGAGGCTAACGGATAGAACCTTTGGATTTGGAGATATTCGGAGGGCCCTAAGCTAAACCGGCTGTGTTTTGAGAAGAACAAGAACTCCAACATTTGAACTCATAACACCTCTCAAGTTGCCTTTCTGCATCTCTAATTGCCAGCCAGAGGCTTCTATTTGCATATTTCATAGGTATCTCATATTTAAAATGTCCAGGACAGAACTTAGTATTTTTTACCTCTAAGTCTATTCTATCAAATGCTCTGGTTAGTCACCCAGGCTTATAAACAAGGAGTAATTCCTGACTTTTTTTATAGTCTCACCCCATCCTAACATCCAGTAAGTTGCTAAGTCTTGTCATTCCCTTTTCTCAACATCTCTGAGATCTATCCCTTTCTTTCCACACATGTGGTCACCACTCTATCTCTCACCTGAACTATTGCAATAACCTCCTAATTGGTTTCTTTATCCATCCCCTCCCATCCTGACTTGAAATTACTAGCAAATGGATACTTGAAACACACAGGTCTGAACTTGCCATTTCCCTGATCTTAGACTTTTAGTACTTCCCCATTTCCTTCCTTTTATTTAATGATCTTCACAATCTGGGATACATTTCTAGGATCCTAATCCCAAACTTAATGCTCCATCCTAAGTAGTCCTATTTGTTACTCTGAGGATACCAGATTCCATCTCTGTCTGCCTTCTCTGAAATGCTTTCTCTCCTGATCTCTGTATCTTGGAACTCCTAGGTGCTTTTAAGGCTCATCTCAACGGGTAAAATGTTTAAATAACCTTTCCTAATTCTACTACTTGCTAGGCCAAACCCTACCCACCATTACTTTTAATTTATTTTATTTGTTGGTATGATTGATTCTGTATTTGGGTCAGGGAAGTAGGGCCACTGTGGATGGTTCCAGACCTGGAGTTAGTAAGACCTAAATTCTGTTCCAGCTTGATCCTTACTAGGTCTTTGATCTTAGTCGAAACATTTAGATTTTCTTTGTCTCAAATGCCTCTCCTATGAAATGGGGATAATGATAGTTCTTACCTCTCAAGGTTGTTATAAAGATTTGTTTAGATAATATCTATAAACAGCAAGATGCCTGATATATAGCAAGTACTTTAAAAATAATGGCTATTTACTATTATTATTATTTCTTGTATTTATCATTTAGGAACATGTTATTTCTCTCCTTCCTTGGAAAATTGTAGCCCCTTGAGAGTAAGGACTATTTTGTCTGTTTCCCCACTACCTATTTTGTTGTCTGGTTTATTTATTTTTATCTCTAAATCATCTCTAGCTTTATCTCTATCTCTTTATACATAGACATGCACCCCCCCCTTTTTTTTTACTGAGCTATTAAGTCTCATCTCATAATTTTTCTTGTATCATTCTCAATTCTTTTCACAGTTTGTTTTTTTCTTTTCCATTCATCTCTTTCTTTAATTCCTCCAGGAAATCTGTTAGGGTTGGGTCCAATTAGCATTTTTTTCTTTGAATTTCTTGTTGTTGTTATTGCTGTTTTCATATTGTTATCTCCTTCTGAGTTCATATCTTGGTCTTCCTTAACACTGGAATAGGTTTTTATAGTCAAATTCTTTTGTTGTTGTTATTTGCTCATTTTCCCAACATACTTCTTGACTTTGAATTTTATGGTAATGTTGGGCTCACTCACCTAGAAGTGGGGAAACACTATCCCAAACTTCGGGGATTTTTATGCTGCTGTTTTCAGAGTTGGTTCTGAAATTTGAAAGTTTTCAGTGCTTCCAAGGTGGCATTTTCCTGGGAGAAGTGTGGTCTCTGCTCTCCTGGTCTTCACTTTGGTCTTTACCCAGGAAGAGCCCTTTGTTCTTAATAGACATGAATGCTAGACCTCCTATTTACGTTGGAACTCTGACCGGGATCCCTGTTCCTTTATGACCAACCACCAAAACTTCTCACTATCCTCGAACTGTGACTCAGAATTGTGAATGGGCAATACAGTTGACAAATCAGAAGTAAATTCATCAAGGAATCTGATTTAAAAAAAAACAACAACACTTTATCAAATCTGACTAGTTATTGGGAGATTATTTTGCTAATTAATATCTCTAGAAGAAAACATTTTGTGGCCCTAATGTCCCTTAAATTGACAGTATCATTTCCATTCCTACTGTTTTAGATAATCTGTCACAACAGCTCCGGTTAGTTTTTCTATAGGTATTTTCCAGGATAAGAGTACTTGTTGCTTATCTCCTTTAAAAAGTAATTAGTTCATAGCATACTATTGCCCTGTGATTTGACAATCTTTTATTAGTCCATTTGAAATTAGGTCAATATGTCTTCTAACAAAGCTTCAAACTAGTCAGTGATCTGATTATTATTTTTTTAGTGGTAACTTTGGACCAGAACTAGCATCTTCAACTATTTGCAAATATTCTGGTATTTAGATTCAGGTTTTTATCAGCTGGACAATTAAAGTAATGTAAAATTTATAAATTCATTTTGTAAATTTAAAATGTACATCTAAGAGTCTGTCCTGGAAACTGGACACATGAATCTTTAAAAGTTCAGAGACTTGCATTCCTATCTAAATTACTTCAGTTGTTCTTAAACCTTTAAACCCTTAAAAGGAGAAATAGCATATACTATATCTTGCATTCACCCTGAGGTTTTTCACTCAGATTATTTCCAGATCTTTGATAACAGAGGAGGAATGAGATATAAATCAATAAACTGTCATTCCTTAACTGCTAGTTGAGATCTGGAGAATGCTAGTAGAATGTTTGCTAGAAAAGCACATGAGAAAGATGGTATTAGAGATGTCTGCCAAGGTAAATGCAGATTTAAGTTCTAACATCCTCAATCCCTATTAATCTGTATATTGGCTTTCCAATTTCATCAATATGAGAGAATATCTTTTTAACTGAAATTTTTATTGAAATTTCTCCTACTTTTTGTTATATGCTGTCAATACAGTTTATTAGAGGTTTTTCAGTTATGAGTTTGGTGCAGTTACAAGCTCTTATTTATGAAGCACAGTCATAGTTAACTTATATGACATATGGAAATAGAACATTTCCATATAAGTGAATTTTGCATGTTCTTGAAACTTGTCCTTTTAAATTCCCAAAGTTTTTAATTTACACATTTTAAAAAATAATCCTTAAAATGTGTAATGTCAATCTCCTTAAACAAAGCTAAATATGTATATTTTTGGTTTGTAAAATGATAGTTTTTGAGCATTTTACATAATTATATTTGTCCCTATCCCCAAAGAATCCTTCTTTATAATAAAAAATTAATCAAAACCAAATTGATAGCTTATACCATATTCTACATCTGCAATTATTCTCTCTCCTGCAAACAAGATTGATCTTTAAATTTGAGTTTGTCTGCCTTTTAGTATCATTATGTCTGTTTTTGCCAGGTTTTACAAGAGGGATGTTTCACGCCCTAAATCCCCAATTAATTTAACTAATAAATATGATATCCATCTGAGATTGTCCCTTTGTTGGAGTTATAGACTCAGTCAAATGTATAATCCAGGCACCTCTATTTAGTCAATGAGAGGTATAAACTCAGTATGAGATGTGAAATGTTTCCAGACATTGATGAAAGAAAATGAAAAATGTATTGGGATTGTTTAAAAGAATCAGATACACTTTTGGGGCTGTGGATATTTAAAAAAAAAAAAAAGTCAACTCTTTGTAAACATTCTAGCAACTGCTTGTTGAAAGCTTAGAGAATTTTACCTTTGGGCAGGAGAAGATGAACAAGCCCACAGGATTTCTTCCTTCTCCCAAAGATCATGTAAGACATAATCCTGATGTCATTGGTCCACTTTGAGAATGAAGGATGAACAATGTCATTCCAGATCTGAAAGAGGACAAACTAAAGAGAGTGAAGAAAGGCAGTTTTCAGGGAGGTATGATGTCATTGTCCTGAAAAGAAAGAATGATTCTGTCTTTCCCCTTTGTGTCACCTATTACTTATTGCTTCCTGTTTCTAGCTAGCTTTCCTTACTTTCAGAATTGTTGTGTGTGATATGCTTGTTTTTGGGAAAACAGTTAACTGCAGTTATTAAAATTCTTTATAAAGTAAGAGTATGCAAATAGACATTGAATGAGGACCTGAGGCACATTTTTAAAAAGTACATGTGCCTTACTACAGTCTTTCTGACAACTGTTTTAGCTTTTTTTTTTTTTTTTTTCTTTCATATTTTCTGGTTGGGTTGCTGATGATAGAGATTTTTAGATAAATGACTTCTGGATAAATTGAGTATTACTAGGAGCATAAAATGTAACTTTTAGAAAATCAGTTCTTTGGAATTAATTCATGACAGAGAGAGAGAGAGAGAGAGAAAGAGAGAGAGAGAGAGAGAACATAAAATTATGACTATTTTGAAGTACAAATTGGCTTTGTTTCTACATTAGAGCTTATTTTTATTCACAGTTTTAATTTTAAACATTAGTTATTAAATTTCAAAATACTTTGGCCAAGGAGGAGATTCTAGTTTTCCTCGAACTCACATATATAGATTGTCAAAGAGAATAGCAGGGAAGTATTAGTTTCCTTAGGGGAGATTTTCTCAAAGTATTGGATTTTTCTTTGATAAATTTAAAAAATGAGTTCAGCTATGTATTGACTAAAATCAGAGGTTATAAAATTTTACTGAAAATATGTTATTAAAAACAATATCACTGAATGTCTGAAGGAAAAAAAAACAATTTCTTGATTTCTACTATATGTTTATGCAGGTTTTTCAAATAAAATTAAAACCCATAAAAAAAAAATCCTAGCTTCAAATAAGTTATATGCTTGAGATAACCTCTTACTCCTTAAATGAAGAAATAATAGTATATTCTAATTATCTCTGTTCCTCCTTCCCTTACATTTTCTATAGATATAAACCTAGACTTTACAATTGTACAGTAATTGAGATTTGTCTTTAGCAAATGACCACATTTAGGAACTACTTTCCACAGTATCTCATTGTCTCTTTCATGATATGCTAACTAAGACTTGGGACTTTCCATTTGATATTCTTCTGCTACTTCAAGGTTATATGGAAATCTCCACATTCAATCTCCCTGGTCTTTATGCCCTATCTCTTGCATAGCTAGGCTTTCTATGTATCCCAAAGTGACAGCTATCTAACCTGCAGTTACCTATGTTCAATCCAGGATACTCTTCTCTAACAAAGGACTCTCTCTCAAGTAAACCTGAAATAAGTCTGTTAAGTATCCTGATCACATAGGAGATTCAGGATTGTTGCTCTCACTCTCTAGTCCCAAAGAATATTTCTTTAAAACAACAACAACAACTTGGGGATGGCTAATTACTAAGGTTCCTAAAAAGAGAATGAAAGTTTCGTTCTAGAATAGTTATTCAATAACATGAAATGCTAAGCCATCATTTTTATAACATATAAATGGGAGGTAGGGAAGATTCCTAAAAAATTATAGGACTGGTGGAGATAGATGTCCATTTTACCTTATTTTCCACTATTTGGGGAGCAAATCACTTCTTCTGAACAGCCCAGTCAAAGCTTGGGTTTTCAAGTTCTGAGAGCCTATCATAGTCATCTCCTATTCCAGAAGAGGCTCAATTGCTAGAAGCACTTCCTGTTGCCACTTAGCATCTGAGAATTTCCAATCCCTTAAACTGATGAAGTAGACATCAAGGCTAGAAATGCCTATCTCCAGTGATTGCTCTTTAGTCATCTGGTCTCAGGAAAAGAAAATAAAATGCCAAAGCTCACAGAAAATTGAGGTCTGGTCTTCAGCTTATCTAGGCAAACTCATTCTGATGCCTGGGAATGGAGCTGCCATTGCTTCTGTGAGGAAGGAAGAAGGGAGAAAAATTGCCTCTCCTAGAACAGGAAATTCAACGGAAAACTGGTTGAATCCCAAATGATATGTTCAGGCATTCTGGGTTTGATAGTAATAATTTTTATAACTTTTATTAGAAGAAATGGCCTTTTGACATCAATTGATCCTATGATAAATTTAAAGAAAGCACCACTTTTTTTTTTTAAACTGTTGGACTGCCTGGAGTTAGAGAGCTCTAAAATATGAATTCATTATAGAAGCTGATTGTATTCCACAGTACAGAAAACACTTTTTAATCAACCCAAGGAGCTGGTTAATTCAAAGTACCTTTTCTGACAACCAAGTGGATCTCATCAAGAATATTTTTACTTTGGACATGTCCACCAAATTTTTCCTCACAAGTCATCAACTGTTCTCTTTAAATTTATCTATTAAGTCCATGTTCCCTCTAGAATCTCGATTTATGCACAAATGATTATCCCTTATTATTACCAATTTCTACAATCATTTTTCATCTGATTTTTTCTTTGTGCTAGTGGGGAATATAGAAAATCTCCTATCCCTTCTCCAAAGAAACTTCCTTGAGGCAAGAGAAATAATATGTGTACATGTAGAATGATTAGCGTACAGGGGATGAATTTTTACTTGTAAAGTGGGAGAAATAGAATGACTTTAGAGTCACAATTTTGTTGCTGTTGTCAAATCTTTTTTTTTCATTTATGTTCAACTCTTGTTGGCACCGTTTAGAATTTTCTTGACAAATATACTAGAATAACTTGTCATTTACTTTTCCAGCTCATTTTACAAATGAGGAAACTAAGGCAAATAGTTAAGAGATTCGCTCAGGATCACGCTACTAGAAAGGTGTCTGAGGCCAGATTTGAACTCAGGAAAATGAGTTTTTCTGATTCTAGGCCCAACATTTATTCACTGTATGAATTCAAATTTTACCTCTGATTTTAATTGTCTCATCTGTAAAATGAGAGATAATCTAGATGACCTCCATGGTCTCTTCTAGCTCCATATTTATGATGTTATAATCTCATGTTCATAAAATGCAATGTTTGATGTGTGCTTATTGCTCCATAAATTGTCTTCATAAGTAGCTTATGTGATTCTAATTTTTGGCCTCTTTTCATAGAGAAATCCAGGGATTTCCTTTTTTCATAATCAAAAATGAGCTGGAGACTGTACTAGAAAAGTAGATAGATGACAAACATGAAATATTTGTTTTGTGAATCTTTTTGCATCCCTAGTCATCTGGCAGAGCTCTGGCAGAGCCTTTCTGATATAGTATTCAGCTCATTAAATTTGGTGGGAGGGGAGGAGGAGTGGAAAAGAATATGTTAAGGAAATCACCCCAAACATTGTGGTCTCTTGATAAGCTTTTTAAGTTAAGTTTTACAGACCAACTCATACTGATCTAGAGAAGAAAAATGAAATATTTTCCTATAAGTTTAAGGGTATATGTTGATGGCATTCCCTCAAATAACTTAACCTTTTAGTCCCGTGATCTGCTCAACTCCTACAAACTCCTACAAACACTGCTCTACTCAATCTCAGATACATACCTGATCACCCATAAGCACTCTGGTTTTTTTTTTTTTTGTTGTTGTTGTTGTTAAAAATTTTCAATTCAGTTTTATTTTCTTAATAATTGGTTATTTAATTTTTTTCTTCCATTCCATTCCCTTCCCCATACACATTAGAAAAAGAGGAAAAAAAGGGGCAGGTAGGTAGCACAGTGGATAGAGTAGCAGCCCTGAAGTCAGGAGGATCTTAGGCACTTAATACTTCCTAGCTGTGTGACTCTGGGCAAATTACTTAACCCTAATTCCTCTCAGCAGTAAGGGAAGAAAAAGAAGAAAAAAATCTTTGTAAGCAAATGTACATAAAAAAAAAACGGAAATTCCCATATTGGTTCTTTTTAAAAATTCACCTGTTTCTGAATATTAGACATGCTTCAGACACAAAATCATCTTGTTGTTAGAATCAGAATCATCATATTTTAGACTAAACTATAGCATCTCAAGGACCCAGCCCAGGAAACAAAGACCCAGATGTCACATCTACTACAGCCATGACCTTATATGCAGGCAGAACCTTTAAGAAGCTTAATCCTGCCTTCTTCACTAACATCTGATAAAGACTGGAGGGAACCTCTACCATTCATTCGTAGGACCCAAATAAATCCATATTATATAACTATTCTGTGGCTAACACATCTCTTACTCCTTCAATTCCAGATATACTAGAAAAATCACTCTTTTCTCATCATTTCTATTTCTCAAATTGTCATTTACCATTCTGATATTTCTTTCAAGTCCTGTTTTAGTTCTGCTAGTCTCTTCCAATGTGCCCTCGGGAACTCCTTTGTCATTAATAAGATTCTCATCATTTTAGACTTCTCATACCCTTCCATCTTTCAGGACCCACTAACTTAGGACTGATAGTCAGACCTGAAACTTAAGGCTGAGTCCAAAGACATTAGTTTGGGGATACTTTGTGTTTAGTTTCTACCAAATGTAGTTAATAGGCCTCCCTCCTGCTTGCAAAAGGTACTTAATATGCAAGATTGGTATCAGCTATGGGGCAGTTTTTACTTCACCTATCTCATAAAGTAAATAAGATTGAAAAGGCATGAATCAGAAAACTAAAGGAAACATTAAATACTCAATTAGTCCACTGGACTCATTAGTTTTCGCTTAGAAGAAAAAAGATATGTCGGGACTACTGAACCTCTACTTTTTTTTTATTTTAGGTATGTATAGAACATTTCCTTATTGTATACAGCCAGGGAATTTCATTTTTAATGTTTTAAGGTGAATTTTTATTGAACAATGAGCACTTTTTAATCACCACACTGAAGAAATAGACTTAGTTTTGAAAAATTAACAACCACACTAATTAAAACTACAAACTTTAAAAAATCAGACTCAGAATGCCAATTATTTTGGAAACATTAGCTTATGCCTGTGCACATCCTGCATCCCTTGCTTACATAATCATATTCTCTACTGACTTGGGGCCGACATCATTTGAGCAACTCATTGTAATATCATAGAAAGTTGGCAAGATCCAAAATCTCATGAAATGACTTTATTTCTTCAACATCAAGATAATTTTCTTCTTGAATATGAGTGTATTTAAGAATTTCTACCTCTATGAGGTTATTCCTTGAGCTCAGGAACTCAAACCTGGGATTACCCAAGAGGTGACCCCCAAGTCTGTAGTTGTTCATTTTGAGAATCAATAATTTCTGATTTTTCCCAGAAAAGGAAATACAAGTAGCAGACAACCAGGTACTGAAGCTCCACAATCTTTGAGTTTAGATAATTCTGGTCAAGTACAGTCCACTTATTCCCATGTAGCTCTCAAATTTCCAGTCGCCAATCATTTTAGAGGCAATTCCAGCTACCATGCCATCTCTTCCATCAGAGGTCCCTTTCTGAAAAAAGTACAGTTCCTCTGACATCATCAACTTGATTGGAGGATGTTGATCATCACTGATTTATTTTTAGCAAAGGTCAAATTTTCTGAAATCTTCTCATTTCCCCCTTAAATGCCTGAGAGAAACTTCAGTGAAAGGAATAGGAATACCATGGAAGACCTGTTGCCAGATTCCCTTATTGCCTGATGGTTTCAGAGTTTAGCATGATGATTAATAGTTCTCTAAGTTCAGTATGATTGATTTAATCTTACAACAAATAATGGTTTCCTAGTGATATAATGATTGGTTTATACTCAGTGTGGAGCATATAAGCAGGGACTGAGAGCCAAAGAAGAAAGTGGACTGGAGCAGGAGCTCAAGCTCTCAGAGCCAAGGAGAGAGAGATTCATTTCCATCTTCATCAGCCTGTCCTCCTGCACTTTCTCCACTGAAACCAAGTCCCCTCTGAAGGCCAGGAGAAAGCTAGCTGAGCACCAGGGGAAGGAGACAATAAAGAATTTTGGACTTTAACACTTGGCTATTCTTGTGATGATTAATCTGCTGAAAGGAAGGCTGCTCCAAGACCTCTACAAAACCATCAAGAACATTACAGTTTGGTTTCCTTGGCATGAACAATATAATTCCTAAGATCCAAGAAAACAATTTCCCAATTATAAGGATAGGGAGGAATTAAAATTTTAATTAAAATCGAGTCATGCTTCTCTACTGCAGACAAGATTGCATTTCTTGTGCATTATAGCAATATTGTGTAGATAAAATTGAGCCACAGAATTGCTTTTGAAGACTCACTGATTCACATTGATTAATGCAGAACTAATACTGAAACTTTAATAACATTCTTATCAAGTGAATTAATATTTATGCAAATGTATGTTAAAGACGATTTTCAAATCTACTAGTCTCCTTGAAAGTTAGTGAGCCTACGGTTGTTTTGGAAAGTAGGAGAAAAGAGATTTAGAGGAGTTTAACACAGTTGTTGGGAATAATTATTCAGTTCATTCAATAAACATTCATTAAGCAGCTATGATCTGCCAGATATTGTTGGAGATAAGTGCTGGAGATACCAAAAAAAAAAAAAAAAAAAAAAGGCAAAAAACAGCCCTCATGGAACTTACTATGATATGTACAAGTTATTAGTGGAGTTTCAATCATCACTCATCCTATGTAAAGACAGAACTTTGTAAACAATGTATTATTTATCCTTTGAGTATCCCTGTATTATAATCACTTTTATATGTGATTTCTTTTTAAAAATTTTTTGTTTATAGTTTGCGAAACAAAATAAGCATTTTCATAACATAGTAAAATAATAAAAAGATGATTGCACATCAAACTATAATTCTATTATGTACAACTTATTTATTCCTTTTAAATATATAATAAATTTATTATGTAAATTTCTTTTTCTTCCCTCCCATACCATAGAGAAACCATTAGACACAAATATGTATGTAAATATGTAAAATCATTCTATACATACTTCTGTTTATTAGTTCTTCCTCCAGATGCAGATATCATCTTCATATATTCTTTATAATTAATTTTGGTATTTATAATAGTAAACATGACTAAGTCACTCAAAGTTGTTCTTAAAACTGTACTGCCATTATTGTATACAACATTCTCTTGATTTTTCATTGCGGGGAAAAAAGAAAATGCTACAAAATTTGCAACAAATGCAGAACAGGAAAGGGGTTTATTTGGAGAATTCTGATGTATGTGATTTCCCTCATTATTTAAAACTGCATATAAGTTACCCAAATTCATACCTAGGTCTTTGGTGTAATAAAGATATGAGCCTTCAGTGCTATTGATGGATGTACTAGGGACTGTTCCTCCTTTGCCATTTGTTTTCTTTTTTAACTCCTTGTAATTAGTTGGCAGGTGCTCTGCTGATCATTCATCCCTTAGGGCTTGCTGAGTGTAATTTTACTGTCTAGTAGGCACTTGCTGGCATATTTTCCACTTTGTACCTTTACCACTGATTGTTGTTCCTTTGAGCTGAATAAAGGCAAGTTTAAAAAAAGCAAGCAAGAGAGCGCAGAGAAAGTCAGAACTATAATTTGGTTGTTTAAGGTTCAATTGGTCATGTTTTTCCTATTCCCTCCTGTCTTCTCCAAACTGTTTTTAAACCCAGGCTTTGTTCTGCATCATGCCCCTGTGACATTAAATCAGCTCCCACACTTTTTTTTTTTCCTGCTCATTTCAGTGGAATCAGTATTATCAAAGATAGGAAATGTGATAAGGGAAAAACATTTTCTGCTTGAAGATTTTTCTTTTCCTCACATACTTTCAAGGAATTTTTGGAGTAGAAATATTAAGATATAGATTTTATTTTGCTTTGCTTTTTAAGAAAAGAAAAATGACCAAGGACTTAAGAAAGAGTGCATCTTAGCTATTCTTTTGTAATGTATCAGTATTGACTCAGCTATGCCTGACACAAAGATCCTGGTAAAGCTTTGTTTGCACACTAGAACATTTACATTGTTTCCCTTACTATCCTGGTGACATACCTGTTTTCCAAGAATCGGAATATCCAAGTTCACAGTAGTTTCTTGCCAGAAGGTTGAACATAAAAAGTCTCAATGGAGATTCCCTAGTAAGGCATGGGAAATTTGTTATCTATATCCATGGAAGAAGTACCCATACTGATAAAATCATGGATTCTTAAAGTCCTTAAATATTCAAACTAATAAACTAGTATTATTCTTTATAAACCTATCCCTTCTTAGATCAGTATAAAATGATTTCCAAAAGCCCAGCTAAACTGACAAAAATTAATTCCTAAATCTTTTGATACTAAGGACCAACTCATGGTCCTGTGCTGGTCTCACTGAAGTATAAACAATCATGAGGCCCCTCTCTCTTTATTATAGTTTCTTAACTCCAGGTATCTTCCTGGAAGATATGGGAGAATATAGTTGAATCACTAAAGGAAACCTAAAAAAATTCTGGTGAGGTATTAGTCATATATGTTCAACATGAGCAGATAGACTGTATTACTTTTCTAATTTTCATTCTGTTTGTCAACAAGTTTTTGTAACTCCAAATTGAACTGGAAGAAGAAAAAAAAAGAGCTATCTCCTCCTCACAGTTCTGATCCTTTAACATTGTGTTCCTTCATTTAGAATTTTTAATTGACTTTTTTACATTACTCTCCTTTATGAATATCTTCTAACCCCTCAAGTCCTGTGTTAAAAAATTTAAAAGATAAGGAATATCTTTAGATTTTTATTAGCCTATTATAATTTTATAGAGTATGGTTGTAACTTTCCTATGGGTGCATTTAGAACATTTTGTTTCAGCTTCTATGAGCTGATATCTGAAGTCTTGCGATGATTTCACTTGTCCAGTTTCCTAGCAACTTATTTCCTACAAATATAGCCTTCCATTAGTGAACCCTCATTTCCTCAATAGTGACTTGTGTAAAAATGAACTGTTCAAGAGAGTTTTTGACTCTCATATCATTTGGGCTTAAAATTAAACAATATTTTATAAAGCCCCAGGCTATTGTTAAGCTATATGAACTGAATGAAATTGTCTTGTGATCATCTCTTAGATTTAGAATCCTAGATTTGAAAGCCCTCATGAGAAGGTACAGAAATTCCTCAAGGCCACATAGGTTAGGAAGTAAATGGCAGAGTTGTATTTAGGAACATTGTCCCACACTGGCTCCCATTAATAAAGGGCTGATTGATAGTACAGTGGCAGTTATGGCAAGTGTAATTAATTTTCATTACCATCTGTATGACTTTGAGCAAGCTACTTAGTTTTTTTTACACATCAATTTTCCCTCTTTGTAACGTGATCTTTATGGTACTATGCTCTAGTGTTAAGAGAAGATGGGAGTTCAAATCCTGCTCCAGTCACTATGTGACTTTGAACAAATCACTAATCTCTCTGGGCAAATTTTCCTCATCTTTAAAAGGAGAGGGCTAGATCAGATGCCTCAAGGTCCCTTCCAGCTCTAAATCTGGAGTCATTTATTCCTTTGTGGGGTGATACTACCCAGGTAAGGACTGACACAAGTACTAATGACACATGTGCCATCTAGTGGCCCAGTAAGGGGATTTACACCGTGGACATAGTAGAGCACTGCAGTCAGGATCAAGATGTCAATGTCCTTTGGATGAAATCATCTCTGAAGCTATGTGAATCATTTTAGAAGAAAGAAACCAATGTGGTCCTCTAGTTTTTAATTTTCTTGTCCTTAATCTTCTTGTTCCTCCTTCCCACTTAAATCCTGTCTTTTTTTTCTTCAGTTTTCCACTTTAAAATGTTCTTTTACAAAATTGAATAATAGACAAACTGAAATATTTTGACAAAAATAACCTGGGAATTCCATTATTGAAGACTGTGATTAGAAAAGAACTGACAATGCTAGAGCATAGCATAGTATAGTATAGGGAAGGTAGGCAGAATTAGAAATTGCCAGTAGGAACCCAATCTTGCACATAATAATTCTTGTCTGGTCTGATAATTTGTATGTAGTAATATGTAAGCATTTGTTTTTGTTGTAGATTTTCATCATAAAAACATTTTCAGTGTTCGGGAGTAGTGATTTTATTCATATTCTAGTGAAATGTACATCCACTGAAGCAGGACCTATTTCAATTTTGTTTTGGTCTGCCCAATAATCAGCAATAAGAAGCTACTTCAGTTTATTGAGAAGACATAGTTAAATCTATGCTTAGGGAAATCATTTTGCCAGCAATGACCAGAGTGTGGTGAAGGGAGTCTGAATTGGGGAGAAACTTGAGGCAAAATGACCAAAATGACCAAATTAACTTTTCCAATAATTTAGATAAGAAGTATTGTGAGCTTTGTGTGTAAGGTCTTGGTTATGTAAATAGAGAGAAGGGGTTGGATGCCAGAGATGTTGTGGAGATTTTGGTGGCAATATTTGACAACTGATTGAATAGATAGTGTGAAGAACTATAAACAGTTGAGAATAATGCTAAACTTACGAGCCTGGGAAATTGAAAAGATGGTTGCCTTCAGTAGAAGTCTCAGAGATTGGGGTTGGGAAGGTTGGAAGGAAAGGCAAATTGATATGTTTTGCAATTTTTGCAAATTGAATTTAAGATGCCCCAGCATCCATTTTGAAAAGCCTTATAGACATTTGATGATACGGAATTGGAAGTTTAGAGGAGTGATTAGGGGTGTATATATAGATCTGATAGCATAGAAATGAAAACAAAAACTATGTTATGTGACAGAATATGATATTTGTGTTCAGAACTCTAGCTTTCTAATTAATGTTAATGAATGGGTGTTGAGAATAAAGAGAGTAAAGTAAGAATGCCCTCCTATTTATGACCTAAAAAGCAGTAGAATTTGGGAATTCCACCCCCACAAATGACACTTCGGTGCTCATAATTTATCTCATTCTTTCTCAGACATCTGTTATGGATACGGATCTTTCTTTTACACTCACTTTTGGCATACACCCAAAGACAAGTCGATAACTAGCATTGAGCACCACAAAACATACCCTGAGGCAAGCAGTACCAAAGCTGCCCACAAATCAATTTTAAAACTCAGAAATACTTCAGGGAGGAAAAAAAAAAAAAACCAGAAAAAATACTTTGGGGGAAGGAAACCAGATTTCAAGTCCTCATCGGAAAAATAAATAAATAAAAAGATTATTAACCTTCTTTGTGTCATGGACCTTTTGGCAGTTTGGGGAAACTCATAGATCCCTCCTCAGAATGTTTGTGGCCTATATTCATAATTGAACAAAATGATAAATTTAAATTAGAGATTAGACAAGATAAATGTGTAATTTTCTTTTTTTATTAATCATCCTAGTCATGGACTTTCTCCAGGGATCCCAGGTTCAGAACTCCATCCCCTGGGGGGATGGGAAAGAAATAGAGATTTTGTCCACCTTTAGAGTTGGTGGACTAAAGAGTTCCCCTATGATGGGACTGGAAACAGATAACTTTCTATTTTTCTTGGGGGCTATTAGTCATCTTGACCTATATCTTGCCACTGGACTCTAAATGACTGGGGAGAAAGTGTGGCTGATGATTTTGCTCAGCCCTGCCTCACTTAAATTCAATTCACTTGCAAGTCAAAACATCAGTCTCCTGATGTCATTAGTCCTCTTTAAGATCAAAGAACAAACAACAATGACAAAAACAATACTTTTTTAGTTTTTCTTGTTAACTAAATGTTAACCTTATGTATTTCTACATAAAGAAAGTTGAAAATGTTGTGATTACTCTCTAAATACTGGTGCCCTGGGCCAGTCCCATTATCTAATAATATATGCAAAGCACTTTATAAACTTTAAAGCATAAATGAATTATAATTATTGTTATGGTTGCCCCACAAACTAGAAGGGCAAATAGGTGGTATAATGGATAGAGATTAAAGCCTATAATTAGGAAGATGTGACTTCAAATGTGACCTCAGACATTTACTAGCAGTTTGACTCTGAGTAAGTTATTATTTGCTTCAGTTTCCTCATCTATAAAATGATCCAGAGGAAGAAATGGCAAATTACTCCAGTATCTCTGCCAAGAAAACCTCAAGTGAAATAACAGTGAGGCAGATATAACTTAAAGGACTGAAGAACATAAAGCTAGAAAACATTTTAATACTGTTTTGAAGATTTGCTGATAGAACATTAGCTAATTTTCATAGCAGAATAGTGATTTTAATTTAAATGCCCACCTTTGCCCTATAGAGTCAGCTTTTCCCCCTTCAATCTCACGTTCCTAGTGAAGGAGATGGGAAGAGGAACAAGTTGTGTTGTTCCATTATTGAAGTGAATCAAAGTAAAGGAAGTATATGTGTGAAGTGTTTTGAGGCTATTGATGAAGTCAGATGTGTTTAATGTAAAACAGCTTATTGATTAAACTTGGACCACAACTCATCTCTCTTCTGTTACTAAGGTTATTGTCCAGCCTTTCTTTGCTTTACTTCACATAGTCTTATTATTTTTCATAAATGTAACCACTATAGTTTGTTCAGTGGATTTACAATGAAAAGGTTTTGATCTCCTCTTCCCACCCCCAATTTAACTAGGTGTCCTGTATACCTTCTGGAGCTTGAATTTTCTATAGAGAAATGCTAAATTTAATTGCTCCTGCTATCTAAATGTCAACTCTTAGAAATTTTGTTTCTGTAAAATTATTTCTTGATTTTATCCAGAAGATGATAAACAGTATGTGTAACAACTGGGGAGGAAAATCAAAAGATGTGGATTCAGCTGATTGATTTTTAATTAAAAATATTAATTGAGTAGTGCATTTCATCTGGAGACAGAATAATTTAGAACTGTAGATTAACCCTATTTCTTGAATTCTGTCTTAGAGTTAAATAATATTCTTACTTCACTTTTTTTTTTCCTTTACATGGCTAGAGATGGGTGAGGAAGGACTCAGAGGCAAGAATAATTGAGGTCCAGATTAAACAATTAAGGGTTGAAATGTCAGAAGTTAGTCAGAATTGGATTTTAAAACTATATTTTATCAGGATAGCTTTAACTTCTAATTAATGTTATGTCTCTCTAAAGTTGTTTTACATGTTTTTAAAATAATATATTTATTTTTAAAGGAGCTTATTGTTGTTATCAGTAAGTACAAAATCCATTATTTCATTTGCTTCACTCTTCGAAATGTTTATTTTCAATCAAATGTAAAATGTTTTAAGGTTCTTGAGTGATTTAATTTTGAGGTCAGATTTTCTTAGAATATCTTAAGTGGCATATGTCAAATTCCCTGGAAGATTCCATTTTTAGGCATTTGGGTTAAAAAAGCTAAGAAAAATATCTGTAGGTCTATTCTATCTGTTGGTTGCTGGGGGGAAATAAGTCCTGACTTTTTAAACTACCAGGATTGTGCCTGAAGCATGTCAAATATTCGTTTGTACCTCAAGAACACACTATTTTATTAGAATTGCTAAGGACCAAATAATTCTACTCACATATTTTTTTGTTTAACCAGATGGACTTCCCAACAAAGATCATCTTATTTCAGCCTCACAATTCTTTTTTGGGAAAAAAAAAAGCTTAAAGATGAATTATTAGGGCTTCAAAATCAGAAAATTGCATTTTCTGGATAAGCAGCTAGAGCAAGAATTCTTAACCTTTTTTTGTGCTATTAACTGCCTTTTGACAGTGAAAATTGTTCTCAGAATAATATTTTTCAATGCAAAAAAAAAATACCTAGGAAACTACTATATTGAAACAAAGATTTTTTTTCCTATTCAAGTTTGCAGATCTCATGGAATCTTTCCCTGAACCCTGAAAATCCACAGCCCCTAGGGCCTAGAACTCCCAGCCTCAAGAATTGCTAAGATCACTTCCATCTTTTGGATTTTGTGACCTCTTAATGCAAGAATAAGGGACTAATTATTTCCCAGGCTTCTGTTCTATTTTTGAACAAATGGCCTTTTCATTGAATGGTTTTTATAAGATGCAGTTTCATAAGATAATGGCAGTATCTCTTCTGGCCATGATACTCTTACAAGAAATGGATGACTTGAAAGGCTGTGATTGTAAGAATCATTTTATGCCATTGTCAAACCTAAAACGTTTAGTAACTCCAAATTCTTTAATGTTTATCTCTCTAAACCAGTGTGCTTTAGAATTGAGGTGATGGCTATTTCATCAGTGGAAAGAGGTTTGGGAAGATTTGTTTTTCCATAAGTTCCTCCCTTACTCTGTCCCTGTTTGAAGCAGTTGTTGTTCTGTTCTGAATCACATACTGCATTTATAATGTGATTTAATTTTGAGGTCTGGATTCCTTGTGGTATTTCTTATTTCCCTGATGACTGCTCTCTCAACAGTGGTGCACTTTTACTCGGCTTCCAAGCATGCAATTAGCTATGATGGGTCAAATTTTGCAGTTCTCAATCCAGCAAAACTCTCAATAACAACATGGGTTTTTTGCAAAAGCTCGAATTAAATAAAATTTTTCCTTCTTTGGGCTACAGTTCCTGCTAACTAGGATTTTTGTAATCACCAAAAGTCCATTTCTCTCATCTTTCCCCCTTGCATCTCTAAGACATTATTTGAAAAGAATTATTGTATGTAGAGTTAATCAGCAAAGTCAATTCCATGCAAGTATATATATATATATATATATATATATTTTTTTTTTTTAAATTCTCTTTACAATTATGAGCTTAATCTTCAAATAACATTTAATGATGTATGAAACTGAGCTTACATGCAATTTGGCTTTTAAAATGTATATTAAATTTAATGAGTTAGTAAAAATGAAAATTTTACCCCTGAATTTCTTTTTTTTCTATTTATTTTTAAAGTATGTTTGTTTATTTGTATGTTTGTTTGTTTTGGGTGCATTTCTTTTGGTATCTCTGTCACTTTGTACTTAACTATTTCCCCCATTCTTATAGAATCCCTCTTTGGTAACAATGACTATAGTCAAGAAAAGTAAACATCAGCCATATTTGAAAATATGTGCTCATTCAGTACCTCTGAGTCCATTACCTCTATGCCAAGAGGTAAGGAGGCACACTTCATGTTATAAAGTCATTAATTGATTCATCATTGCATTGATCAGAGTTTTGGAATTTTTAACATTGTTTTCCTTTGCATTACTGTGATTATCATGTAAACTGTTGTTCTTCTAGTTAGTCTTATTTAACTCTAAATCAAGTCATATAATTTTTCTCAAGTTTCTCTAAATTACTATTTCTCATTAGTGGGCTAATGTTCTAAAATATTTACAGAACAAAATTTAAGATTTCCTCCAAAAGATTATTTCTAATATGGTGCTGCAAAATAAAGCGCTGTTATGAATATTTTCATGTTTCCCTCAAACTATACATAGTTTAGGCCTTTGGTCCAAATTTTTTTTACTATAGCTCACAGTTCAACTCACAGAATATTAGTGTTCCTGCCCTAGACTAAATAAGTTTTTCAAGTCTTTTCTCATTTTTGTGAATTTGATAGGTATTGAGAGGGAACTTCAAAGTTTGAAACATTCCTTTATGTTGTTTTTATCAGAATTATTTCATGCAAGGATTTTTTTTTTTTACTAAGTTGCTGTTTCCTTTTAAATTCTAGCTGCACTTATGTTGGCCATACAAATAGTTTTCAATTTTATGTAATTGAAAAAGCCAGTTTTAATTATTATAGTCATCTCTATGCATTGTTTACATAAGAATTTTTATTCTTTTCTTAGTTATAAAAAGATATTGCAATGTTCTTCCTCCTAATTATTTGTAAGATATTTTATATTTATATGTCCCCATTTGTTAATTATTGTGCTTTATGGTCTAAGTGGGTTATCTAAACCTAATTTTCCAAATTTTAAGCCTAAACCTATTTTACATATTTCCCAGATTTTGTTCTTACTTGTTGAGTTTATCATTATGCTACTATGTTTCACTGCTTTTGTCTTTTTTGTTTGTTTGTTTTACCTAACCCTTGCTGTTAATTACTTTTTCTATTTTTAAACATGGCCAAATAGTTTTGACCATTACTGCTTTACAGTGGAATTTGAGTGGTTAAAGCTCCTTTTTTGATGCTTTTCTTTTCATTATTTCTTTTTAGATTATTCACTTTTTGTTCTTCCATATGAATCTTATTATTAGTTTGTGTAGATCTTTATATGATGCCCTGGTAGTTTTATAGTTTTGTTACTAAACTTGTAAATTAATTTAGGTAGAATTATCATTTTAATTACCTTGTCACAATAGGTAATTTATATCCTTCCAATTATTTAAGCATTTACTGGAATGTTTTGTAGTTCTGTTCATAAAAGTTCTGAGTATATTGATAAATTGACTCAAATATTTTATAGATTCTGATATTATTTGAATATGTTTTTATGTCTTTCTCTTGCTTGGTTTTATAAACTAATTTGTAGAAATACTAATGTTTTGTTGGTTTATTTTATATCCTGCTATTTTCTTGTAGTCAGTGTTTTAAATAATTTTAATTGAATTTGGATTCTCTCAGCATTTAATTGAATTTAGGATTCTCTAATAAAAAAAAAAAAAGTTATACACCTGCAAATAAGATCGTTTCATTTCCTCTCTTCCTAAGCTTATTCTTTCCATTTCTTTTGCTTCTCTTATAATTAGTATTTCTTGAACTATGTCAAATAAAAGTACTGGCAGTAAACTTCAATATTTTATGCCTGATCTTATTGGAAAAGTCTTAAATGTTTCTTCTTTATAAAAAATGCTATTTCTTGGTTTCAAATACCTTTTTTCTTGTATTAAGAAAAAAGTGCTTATTTCCATGTTTTTTAGTGTTTTAAAAGCTCTAAAATTCTGAGCAGAACTTGTCAACCATGATTTTATAGCGCAGTAAATTTAGACAGTACTGTAGTGAAAAGTGCTGAGTTTAAAATCAGGAGTTGTGTGAGTTTGAATCCTCCTTCCAGAATATATGTTTATGTATGGATATGCGTCTACATATAAAGATATATGCAGCTGATATATCAATGAACAATTCACTTAATACATCTCAAAGTGCTCTCATTTGTTATAAAAAAAAAGCAATAATGATATTACCTTATTGCAGAATTTTTATGAAGAACAAATAAGATAATATTTATAAAATAAAAATATAAATTTCAACAATTATTATTACAAGTCCTGAAGTGATATTCAAGCTAACTCAATCTAACTAGCCCATTCAGGCTTTCATACTATTTTTTTTAAATAAGTTGAATAAATTGTCTTCTTATTTTACCAGTTGCTTAGCCGTAGCATGGTTACAGAGAGAAATTTGTAACTGAGGCACATAAATTGCATTAGAAAATGATGTTTTTCTTTAGCTGTCTGCTGTAAGTTTTTTTTTTTTTTGTAAGAATAAAAATAAGAGTTGGTTTGAAGCATGGCTTATGTACGAGCACAGAAATAAGTGCTGAAACCCAACACAAGTTACATACCATTTCTGTTGATTTATAGCATAGCTCCATGCTACCTAATTTATACCAATTGATTTGGAAGGTAATAAAATGCCAAAACATGCAAAACAGATATTCCTGCTTAATGTTTCTAAATGATATTTTGAAAGCACAATGTTAGATGAAACAATATTGCAAGTGATGGTTCTATAAACAGAATATTCTCCAATGAGATTTATAAGTAGGGTTTAAATACTAATTCCTCTTCATCTCTCACCATTCTGTCAAATGATGTGATAGCAGGTTTTAATGATGCTAAAGTAAGTTTTGATTATAAATTACCAGACACTGAAATATTATTTTGCTATGGGCAACATTTTATGGCTATAGATCATTTACATCATAGATCATATGTCTATCATACAGATGAATATAGATTGTGAGATATATTTGTCATACTTAAATAAGTATTCATACTAACTTTCATTTAGAGAATATTAAATTAACAAAGGCCTGTGATTTAAAGCTAAAAGGAAACTTATAAAAATTTTTAATCCCATTTCACAAGTAAAGTTATTAGAGCTAAGATTTGAACTGATGTCCTCTGATTTCAAATTTACTCCTTTTCTTCCTTGTTAAATTGTCTCTGATGCTCTTTAGCATGTGTGCAGAAAAAATGCAATTACAGGCCACTTCTACTAATTTATGGCATCGTTCGTAAAGGATTTGCTAGTTACTGAGACAGTACTTTGTACATAATTTTAAAAATATAATTTAGAAATGCATTTGTCAAATTAAGGATAGTGATTCTAATTGTCTTTAGCTAAGTTATATGGAAATTCAAAAGATAAGTATCTTAATTTGTGGTATTGTGAATCTTTAAAAAATGCTTTTCCTTAGCTAAACAGTTGAAGGAAATTATCCATTCTAAGTTTAAATGATCATAATTTTTGTTTGTTTTTTTAGTCACAGACATTTTAAAACATTTTAAAACTACAGAGCCTGTACAATCATGTCTCTTCATTTTGATTCTTCTGTAGACATATATGCAGTACTTATAGTCTATTCTTTTGAAATTAACATCATCAACTTATGAATTACACTGATGTACATAAAGGTAGATTGTAGAAAGTGTGTTTGTATTTTAAGAATGAAATCAACAATCTTATCCTCAATTCTAATTCACATTTATGTTGGTGTAGATGACTAAAACAGCTGCCTTCTTCACCTCAATAACTAGGACATCAGCAACCCATGAAACATATTTTACACAATTAAATTACTCCCTCACAAAGAGAGAATCTTGAAGCCTATTGCTGGTTTACCTAAAAATTGAAACAAAGATAATAAAGTAATAGTAGTAAGGAAGCAAAAATTATATGCAAAATCACAAACTGTAGATGAAGATGTGTATTAATCACTCTCAGCAAAGCTCTTCAACTCGTTAAACTCCAAATAAAATCATGTGCTAGATGTAGAATAATTTCAGTTAAATTCATAATAAGACAGAATAACTCTTAGGTAAGTTTATGAATTAGTAAAAGAGAACTTTAATACTTAGATGACCCAGTCTCTCTCTTCTTCTACCCTCATTTCTATGTGATATATTGAGTCCAAAGTCACAGAAGTACTGGACACTTACTGAGCTACTGAAGGGACTCTACTTAAATATCTCTTCTCCTCACATCTTTTCCACAAGAAATAGCAAGTGCAGGATCTAACCACTATGAATACAAATTAGAATAAAGAAGGAATTGAGAGTACTGAAAATGGGAGACTATAAGTGGTTACCTTGCAACTTGGAATCAGTGCCAAACTAAGACTGATTCTTTACCTTAGAGTTTACTCAGAGCAGAAATCTAAGCCTATAAACTTAATGTCTCCAAACCCAGAGAGACTGAAGAGCTTTTAGCCTTCCTGTCTATCCTCAGTGGTTTGCAGCAGTAGAAAAAAAGGAGGGAATATAAAGTGAGAAAGAGAAAAATAGAAGAAAAAGACTGAAACCTCAAAGATACCAAGAGAAAAGGCCTCAACAAAAGTTCAACACACTAATAAATGAATCAGCATAACCTAAAAGCCAGAAGGAAAAATGAATAAATCCAAAGAGAAACTAAAGCACAATTAGTAAACATTATACCATGAAGAAAAGCAAATAATGTCTATGGAAAGGAAATCCTTTAGGTTCTTCCATAGATTGTGGAATCACAAAAATAAATCTCAGAATGGTTAAAAAAAATAACTAGAACTCAAAAAATAATAATTTAGGAATAAATATAGGATAGGAATAAGAGTTCTTAACACAAAAACAAAGTGATTAATGCAGAACTGAAAACAATTAGCAGAATATGAAAATATTGAAAAATTACGTTTAAAATATGTGAAAACGATGAATTACATTTAGAACCCTCAAATGTAGAAGTTAGGCAAAAGAAAGCCAAAGATAATAATTATTAAAAGTACAAATGGATTTTATACAATCGTTATGAGTCAATGAAAAGATCCTGTTCCCTGTAAAAACATAGCATCTCAGAAGACTTAAATCAAATCATGCATGGATTAAAAAAAGTTATGTAAGAAAATTGTTTTAAACTGAAAATGGACAAAGCACCAATCGAGAAAATCCATAGATTAATGCTGCAATAAACAAATAACACTTAGCACTTCAAATAAATTATAAAAGATGTAGTGATGAAATTAAGAAAATTTAATGATGACAAATTTTGTTATCAGTTTGTAGAAAATTCTTTAAATATGAATAAAGACAATTAAAATCACATAGGATTATTCTAAAATTACAAGAAATTGGAGAAGAAAATGGAATATTATATTCTCAAAGACAATGGATCTCAAACATTCAAACAAAAATGAAACTTCTTATAAAACTTACAGGAATTATCAACAGAGAAAAAAACAATAACCCAGGAGTAGATTTTTGATTGACAAACACCCCTTACAAAAGAATATGAAATGTAAATAAGTTCAATTATTAAGAAAGATTAAACAAGAAAACTAGTTATTTTATGGTTTTTTATATATGTATATTTAATGGGACCAAAAAGAGAAAGACTGATCTATGGAAAGAAAGAACAAGAGGGACAATCAAGGTATAAAGAGCATCTAAAAAGCAAATGCTTTCAAGGGAACCTGCAAACTCAGGAAAAGCAAGGGTAGCATAAATTAAATTACTTATCATCCCCTTCCCTCAGGTAAATCAATGCCTTTTGTGTGAGGAACTAACAGTATAGGTAAATGCAGAAATGGGAGAGAAGAAGGAATGTGATTAGAATAAATAATTTAGTAAAACAAACAAATGACAAAATATATTTTCAGTTTGTTGCATCAAGAAACATCTCAAAGGAAGGACACAATTTTTCTTTCTCACTCTCCATGGTCTAGGGACGTTACAAAAATCTAGTCCAAGTCCTCAATTTTATGAATGAAAAAACTGACATACATAAATGGAAAGTGACTTTTCTAGGGGTCACAGAGCTGGTTAGTCACAGAAGTAGTACTAATATATTAGGCTAGTTAACAGTTTAAATTACCACACTTATCATGTTGAAGTTCATGGCTTCTGTACTCACCTAACTTTGCCTCAAATAATAACCAAAAGGTTATTTTTTTTACATACATTTTTTAAAAAGACAAAAATGTTTTTGGAAAGAAATAAAAATACAATAATGAAAGGTAATATAATTAGGAACAGAATAATTTTTTCTGAGGTTTAAAAGAGAACTTTCTTTTTTTTTTAATTTAATAATTACTTTATATTGACAGAATCCATGTCAGGGTAATTTTTTTACAACATTATCCTTTGCACTCATTTCTGTTCCGATTTTTCCCCTCCCTCCCTCCACCCCCTCCCCTAGATGGCAAGCAGTCCTATATATGTTGGATATGTTGCAGTATATCCTAGATACAATATATGTTTGCAGAACCGAACAGTTCTCTTGTTGCACAGGGAGAATTGGATTCAGAAGGTATAAATAACCCGGGAAGAAAAACAAAAATGCAGATAGTTCACATTCGTTTCCCAGTGTTCTTTCTTTGGGTGTAGCTGCTTCTGTCCGTCATTTATCAATTGAAACTCAGGTCTCTTTGTCAAAGAAATCCACTTCCATCAAAATATGTCCTCATACAATATCGTTGTCGAAGTGTATAATGATCTCCTGGTTCTGCTCATTTCACTCAGCATCAGTTCATGTAAGTCTCGCCAGTCCTCTCTGTATTCATCCTGCTGGTCATTTCTTACAGAACAATAATATTCCATAACATTCATATACCACAATTTACCCAGCCATTCTCCAATTGATGGGCATCCATTCATTTTCCAGTTTCTAGCCACTACAAACAGGGCTGCTACAAACATTTTGGCACATACAGGTCCCTTTCTCTTCTTTAGTATTTCTTTGGGATATAAGCCCAATAGAAACACTGCTGGGTCAAAGGGTATGCACAATTTGATAATTTTTTGGGCATAATTCCAGATTGCTCTCCAGAATGGTTGGATTCGTTCACAACTCCGCCAACAATGCATTAGTGTCCCAGTTTTCCTGCATCCCCTCCAACATTCATCATTATTTTTTCCTGTCATCTTAGCCAATCTGACAGGTGTGTAGTGGTATCTCAGAGTTGTCTTAATTTGCATTTCTCTGATCAATAGTGATTTGGAACACTCTTTCATATGAGTGGTAATAGTTTCAATTTCGTCCTCTGAAAATTGTCTGTTCATATCCTTTGACCATTTATCAATTGGAGAATGGCTTGATTTCTTATAAATTTGAGTCAGTTCTCTATATATTTTGGAAATGAGGCCTTTATCAGAACCTTTAACTGTGAAGATGTTTTCCCAGTTTGTTGCTTCCCTTCTAATCTTGTTTGCATTATTTTTGTTTGTACAAAGGCTTTTTAATTTGATGTAATCAAAATTTTCTATTTTGTGATCAGTAATGGTCTCTAGTTCATCTTTGGTCACAAATTTCTTTCTCCTCCACAAGTCTGAGAGATAAACTATTCTATGTTCCCTAATTTATTTATAATCTCGTTCTTTATGCCTAGGTCATGGACCCATTTTGATCTTATCTTGGTATATGGTGTTAAGTGTGGGTCCATGCCTAATTTCTGCCATACTAATTTCCAATTATCCCAGCAGTTTTTATCAAATAATGAATTCTTATCCCAGAAGTTAGGGGCTTTGGGTTTGTCAAACACTAGATTTCTATAGTTGACTATTCTGTCTTGTGAACCTAACCTTTTCCACTGATCCACTAATCTATTTCTTAGCCAATACCAAATGGTTTTGGTGACTGCTGCTTTATAATATAATTTTAGATCAGGTACAGCTAGGCCACCTTCATTTGATTTTTTTTTTCATTAATTCCCTTGAGATTCTCAACTTTTTATTGTTCCATATGAATTTTGTTGTTATTTTTTCTAGATCATTAAAATATTTTCTTGGAAGTCTGATTGGTATAGCACTAAATAAATAGATTAGTTTAGGGAGTATTGTCATCTTTATTATGTTCACTTGGCCAATCCAAGAGCACTAAAAGAGAACTTTCTGTAACAAGGCTATCTGGAGAAAATCAAGTTTTTCCATTTATACTTCTGAGTAATCTTGATATATTTATTTTTTTAAAGCTTCTGAAAAGAATAATGAGAGAATAATATGAAATGCTCATACTCAATATTTTCTTGATAAAAAGAGTACCTAAGTTTAAAAAAAGTAGGTGAATGTTAAAAGAACTTTCATATCATAAGTGTGATGGATAAAGTGGAATTAACTTATTTTTAAAATGGATAATCTAGTCAATGTCCTTTTTCTATGCTTTGCTAGATATGATTTGCTTTTCCTCATGATGGTTAACTATATATAGTTTTTTTTTCCCTAAAGTTTCAGGTCCATTTTAAGATAGGGTTGTTTTTTTGTTTGTTTGTTTTTAGAAAAGTAACAGCTAGATTCTCTTCCAAGTGTCTCATGTTGTTAATTTATTTAATCTTGATCCATAACATCAAATGATGTTGTCACATTGTCACATCTTAAAATTAAAACTGAAAATGAAAGTAATAATGAACTAAGAGAAATGGATCAAGGAAAATGGATTGTAGTTTGCTTTCTTATTTTAACTTTTCAAATGTATTAATTTTTATGGGATGTCTGTGGGAGAAATATGGCTTATTTTGAACAGAAAATATATTTCATCATAGATATGCTGTATGTGTGTATGATCCATAAAAAGTTTATACTGATGAAGTTAGACTTAGATTTTCAAAGTATATGCTACAAGACCAAACCTAGTGATGAACAACTGGATCATTTGTCCAAGAACCAGTCAAACTAAAGAGAGGATCACTGGAAGATTGCTTTAAGCTGAAGAAATTTCTTTTCAACCACAACTTTATAGGCCTATAGAGCACATATTACCAAAAAGAGTACATTTATGAATGAGATCATGGTTCTCTGATGTTTTGAAGTATATGTTTGTGTCCAAAGCAGGAAGCCATATTATTAACAATAAGAAGTGGGGAGCGGGAAAACACTTATAAAGAGCATATTTGGAACAAACATTCATTGATTTTCCATGAGAACACAACCAATATGTGTTCCTGTCATAATTAAAAATCTATTTCTTTTTCTCCCTTGTTTCCCAATTTGGGGTAATAATAGTCTGCTGCCTGGCATCCAAAAAGAATGAACCAGATGATCTTTTGAAGTCTCTTCCAATTCTGATATTAAAATAAGACAGTCTAATATTTGAGAAGAATCAGAGCCTGACTTTATCTTTAATCATAGAAAAATTTAACTTCAAACCTATAAGTAACCATTAAAATTTCTCTTAGATTCAGTCAGTAAACATTTATTAAATATTTACTCTGTGCCATACATGATGTTAATTGTTGGCGCTGCAAACATAGATAAAAGACAATATTTGTCCTCAAACAACTCACATTCTGATGAAGGAAGAAAACATGAAAACAATAACGTACAAATGCGATATATAAAAAGCGTATATATATACATATACATATATTTTATATATACATACATATATATATGTATAAAGTAGAGAGTATATAAAAAGTTAGAGATGCCACGGTAAGTACTATTATTCACAAGGACATAAATGGATAAATAATTTTCAGTGGGACAGTATAATGAAAAATTTTCTCTAAATGTACACAGTATATAGTTGTTATTTTTTTTAAGCTTTAGGCATCTACCAGTTTCATGCTTCTCTAATAAAGATTAGAATCAAATAAGTAATAAAAGTCTATAGTGTTGAGACATGGCTTATGCTTCACAATAAAATGATTTTTGACTCAAGGGGTTATTTGTTTTGGAAAATGTTCAAGATCCACACATAATAATATGATGTATACATACCTGGATTTAATAAGGCTTGGCAAGGAACCAGATAACTTTTGCTCAGCACCAATGAATCCTAAAATGAGAATGTTTTGTTATAATCCCTTTCTTAATTTCCAGAATGTTTAGATCCGAGTTCTAAGGCTAGGGGTCCATGAACTTAAAAAAAAATCAATAACTGTAATTTCAATATATTTGACTTCCTCTGTAATCTCAAGCATTTTAAGAAAGAGAGGGAGAAAGAGAAAGAAAGAGACAGGGAGAAAGAGAGAGGCAGAGAGAAAGAGAGAGAGACAGAGAACAAGGAGAAGAAGAAAGAAAAAGATCAACAAAATTGACATGTATTTTTTAACATTGAAAATATATTCAGTGTTCTACTCCTAATGTCCTTTGAGCTCTGCAAGACTGGCATATGGCATCTTCTCATATCTCTTCTTTGGAAATCATGCAGTTTGAAACTTTTACTGATTTCATTATGAAATTACTGAGTGGCCTAAGAGGAGTGTAATGGGAATCAGGCCAAATGAAATTGCTCCTAGACATCACAATCTGCTCCTTAGCAGCTTAGAAAATGAAGCCTAACCTGCAGACAAACAAGACTTAGCTTTTGATTTACAAAATAACTCTGTAAGGGAACAGAAACTTCACATATCAAAGGCAAATAAGTGTCTGAACAGCCAATGCCCAAGATCTATCAATAAACCAGTGGTCTAGGAGTTATGAAAGAAGGAACGATAGAAACAAAGAGAAAGTACAGACCCCTCCCTTTCCACATTGCAGCTCCCTTGATGTGTTGAGATTGAACCAAACCAATCAATAACTTTTCTTTTTCAACCAGCAAAATCAGCTACGTAAAGGTTTGTAGATTCTTTATTAGTGTCATAAATAATATGCTGGTAAAATTATAAACACACAAGGCTGTCAGTTATTTTCCAGCCTGACCCCTTTTTGTTGACTGGGTTTCTCTTCTCTTGACATGTTCATAACTTCTCTTGGACCCTCCCTTCTTTTAAAACCAGGCGATCTTTGATAAAGATTGCTTACCTTGTTGTCAATTACTTAGTTCCTGGCCTGTTCCTAACTCATTTTAATGCCCAAAGATATCCTGGTGCATGTTCCTCACTTTCAGACCAGGAAAAAAGGTGTGAAGAAATGAAATTACCTATCAAAGATCACACAGGTAGGTAAGTAGGAGTGAAGAGTTAGGATTTCAGCTTGACTGGAAGTTTAGTATATCTATGTAAGTGCTTTTACTACTGATTATACCACCTTCCCAGGGAGTAATAAGGGAAGTTAGCATTAGGACTTCATGACATTATTTGAAAGAATTGGTTCCAACTAAGCAGAACTTTTATTTTCCTCCTGGGAGGAGGGAATGTTGAGTTTTAGAAAAACACTGTAGAGTGACTGGCAATTTCATATCAGCTATTTTCCTCATGGGAAGTTTTATAAAATATCCATTAAGTCTTGGGCATATTTGTCATTAGAGGGGCATAATGTATTTCACAGATTAAAAGCATTGTCTTTGTCCAAGAAATAGAAGGCTTCATCTATTCTTCAGTGCCACAGAGCAATTAGTTAGCAAAGTGAGGATTGGGGGCACAGGATTCTGAAACCAAGCACAGAATCCAACTAATATCTTCTGAAATTAGATTAGTAGAGAAATTTCTACTCAAAAGTTTCAAGGCAAAAATCTATTGAAAAGATGTTTTTAAAAGAAATTGGTTGTTGTCGTCTTTGTAAAATTTATGTAAAATGCTTTACATTTTGCTTGCTTTTCTTCCTGTCAGTCCAATAGGTAGGTCATAAAGAGACCTAGAGATAATTTGTTTTGCCACATAAATTTTGATGTCACAAATGACATGGTTGTTACTTTAATGTAGGATGAAGCATCTCAGAATACTGATTTCTTGTAACTTTTTCCTATATCAGTGTAATTGTGAAGCAGTCATTTAAATAGCTATAATTGCAACATATATAATACAGTTTCATAAACAAGAATGTCTAACATAAGCAGCAAGAGAGGGATAATGCAGTCTTCAGTTAATAAGCTTCCCTTGTTTAACTATGTCTCCATATTATTTTAATAGAAAAAAACAGAATTATCCATTTTACTTCTTCCCAAATCAGTAAAAAATATAATAAAACAGACTCAAACTAAAAAGCTAATGTGTTCACATATTCATTTAGTAGAAATAGCTATTTTGTTGAAAATATCAGAAATTCACTTTTTTTCTGTAAAGAATCCCAGAACTGCAACATTCCAAAAGAGGAAATTGGAAGGGTAGTGGATACAAAATTCATTCTGAAATTCTTAGATTGTCAAAATTCTTAATCCCCCTCTCGTCCTTTTATTAGATTTTTTTCTGCCCTAGGTTTATCATATTAATAACACTGACAGAGCTCCAGGGATTGAGATAATTATCTAGTCAGGTAAGACTAAAACTTGTCCTCCTTGTTTGAGTGAAATAAGATGATTGACACAGATAGTTGATGGGAATGAAAGTAGGAGAGGTGTTAGGGAGTTTAAAATTGTTACCAGGAGAGTGACCACCTAAATTTTCTTCCATAAAATATGTTACCCGCTGAATAAAGTCTGAATTTCTTTGTCCAGCATTTTAAGGCTTCTGAGATTTGGACATACCTATCACTCCAGTTTTATCTTCCCTTGGTGAAATAGGTTACTTGCTATTCTCTGATCTCTCCAATAGCCTCTGAAAAAACACTTTATACCTTTTCTCCCTGCTATTCCATATCCTCAGAATGTTCTATCTTTCAAGTACCATCTGTTTAATTGCTGTCCTTTTTCCATGGCCAAACGCAAATGATATCTTTTTTTTTTATTTGTTTTCTCTGATTCCACTGCCAGGCAATAAGCCTTCTTTTCTCAGAACTCCTCCTATAGCATTTCAATTATACATCATTTTTCACCTTTTTTCTTGTTAGAATTATTTCTAAACATATCTGCCATAGTGGACTATAAGCTCTGTAAAGTTAGGGACTACTATAACCTATTTTTCTTCATAGACATTTAGTAAATATGGCCACTTGACTTCATCTTCTCTCTTCAGTGGAAACAAGTAAATATTTCAATTATTTAAAGTCAGCCAACTATTTTCTAGATCAGTGGTTCTCAAAGTGTGGTGCAGAGCATCCTGGGGATCTTGGAAACCCTTTTAGAGTGTCTACAAATTCAAAATTAGTTTTTTATTTCTAATATGGTAAATATCTATAAATATAGTCCACAAAAGCAAAAACTTTTCAAACAGATGCTTAATAATTTTTAATAGGGTGAAGATCTTGAGAACTAGAACTACTATCCTGGATCAAAATATTACTATAGTCTGCCTTGTTTGTTATGCTATTAGTTCAACAAGAAGTGTTTAAAACATTTGTTCTACCAGAAGCCTTGACTTTCTTAATTACACATTCCATGTTTGGAAGGGGAAATAAATTCATCTTGCATTTAACAAAATAGCCTTTAGGCATGGAATTTGCCTTCTACCACATAATCTGAAAATAGCTCTAAAGTTTCATGGTCAGACTTTTCCCTCTGGTAACAGCATAAAAATAAGCTTTTATCCATTAATCAGGGCAAATTTAGCTCCAGTCTCTTTCATTAAGTCAATTTTGGTCTGTGATATTCCTTCTAAGAATCATTAACCTCCTACAATCTACCTATGCAACCATATTGGCGTATTTGTATCCCAGTCTCATCGTTAAACTAATTGTTGCTCTAGAAGGGAAGCTTTCTTGAATTAATCCTTGGATTAGTAAAAGTTGGAGTTTAAGAGTTGGAAGTTTAAAGTTGGTAAAGCTTTTAAGATGACATTTAGTTCATACCAAGCAACCTTGACTATGGGATTCAGAACAAAACAATTTTGGGTTTTGAGAAAGCATGCAATAACATTTCCTATGATTTCCTTTAAACTTTATAGTTCATTTATAATTCTATATAGATAGAATCATAGACTACTTAAGATATTTTCATTCTAAGCTGATCAAAACTAAGATTTTATTCAGTGAAGAATATATGTTTTTTTCTTCAGGGACTTTTAGTTTTTGTTTTCCTTACAATCTGTGTTAAGCAAGAGTCTATTTTCTTTTTAAAACCTAGAATTTTTTTTAGCTTATATCCATCCCTTATCTTAACTAATGAACTTTCAAGCATGTGAGCCTTTTGCTCCTTACAAGAGGGAGCCTTTTGCTCCCTCTCTCTTTTTAAGCTGGTTTCCTTTGAAAAGCATTTAAGTGTGTGCTGCAGGTGCTATCTGGCTATAGAAGAACAGTGAGTAAGCAAGTACAGCAGTGAAGAAAGTGTATCCTCATCATCAAACATTTATTGATCACTAATAAGATGGACTTCTTAGAATAAAAGATGCATGAGTTGTGAAGTATGTGCTTGCGTTCGTACTTCCTTTTGGAGAACTCACCAAAAGCACAGATGGTGAATTAAAAACCCGTAGCCTCTATGTATGTTTCAACTCTGACCACTCAAAACTACTTGAAGAAATATTTGTATGATCTAAAATGACTGGAGGTCAATGATATTCAGAAATATTTTATTATATTAAAACTTAGGAGGAATTTGCAATTAGTTTTCTTTACTATTTCTTCTCTCCTCATCTCATTCACTCCCCCCATTATCACTGCAAAAAAAAAAATGATATAAAGAGGTATCCATAAGTTATTAAAAATCTATTTAAATCATTCCAGCTTCTTGACATTTATTAATGAATTTGTGGGGGATTTTTTATTGTAATCAATGTATATTTACTAATTGTTAAAATTTTCCTTTTTTGTATTCACATTTCCATGTATCATTATAGCTTAGATATTTATTATATGGTTAATGATAACGATATGCATCATATTTATAGATGACACATGTTAGAAGATTCTGAATTGTTGGTTGGTTTCCACATTTTTTTATACTATAACAAATAGCACTTCTAGCAATCATTCAGAATTATTTACTAAGTATCTACGGTGTGCTAGGTGTAGAATTTAGGCATGGGAAATACAAATACAAAATTGAAACAATAAGCTTGCATTCTATTTTAAGAGATATGTACTTATATATGTATTTACATATATAAATAGAAGATAAGTACAAGGTAATTTAAGTATTACCTTTCATTAACAGTTGAAGAAATCATGAAAGGCTTCATTTAGTGCTTGCATTGACTTTTTAAAAAATTTATTTTGATAGATCATTTTTCCAATTACATGTAAAGATGATGTTCAACATCCATTTTTGTAAGATTTTGAGTTCCAAATTTTTTCTACTTCCTCAACACAGCAAGCAATCTGATATAGGTTTCATACACACACACACACACACACACACACACACACACACACACACATATAAAATCACTTTTAACATTTCTATACTAGTTGTGAGTTATTCTGTGAAAGAAAAATAAAAGAACAAAAGGGAAAAATCTCAATAACAAAATACAAAAAAAGTGAAAATAGTATACTTCAGTCCATATTCAGTCTTCTCTTTCTCTGGCTGCAAATGGCATTTTCCATCCAAAATATACTGGAATTGTCTTGGATCACTGTATTGCTGAGAAGAGATTGGCCATCAGAGATGATCATCACATCATCCTGTTGTTTTTCTAGTTCTGCTCACTTCACGTAACATCACTTCATGTAAATCCAGGCTTTTCTTAAATAAGCCTTCTCATCATTCCTTATAGGACAATAATATTTCATTCATATACCACAATTTATTCAGCCATTCCCAAATTTATGGGTTTCCTCTCAATTTCTAGTTCCTTGCTACCATAAAAAAGAGCTATTACAAACATTTTTGCTTATGTAGATCCTTTTCCCTCTTTTATGATCTTGTTGGGATACAGATCCAGTAGTGGCTGGATCAAAGGTTATGCAGAATTTTATAATTCTTTGGGCTGAACTGAATCTTTAAGGAGTGAGATTAAAGAATCTTTATTCCATGCAGTGGGGGTGAGGAAGGAAAGCATTATAGGCATGGGGGTGAGTAGTATAAAGGCATAGCATGGGAAATTAATATATGGTGACATGTAGATTACTGAAAGGAGAATAATTTCTAATGACACTAGAAATATAGACTGGAGGCAAGTTGGGAAGGACTTTAAAAGCAAAACATGAGTTTATATTTTATCCTAGATTCATTAGGGAGATGAAGTTCACTGAGTTTCAAAATAAGGAGGTTAGACTTCTGTTTATGGAAAATCACTTAGGCAGCTATGATAAAGATTGTTTGAAATAGGGAATGACTTGATACAGGAAAACTAATTTGGAGGCTATTATAATAATTCTGGTGAAAGGGGTTGAGGACATTTATTCTGTGAGCAATGAAAAAGGAACAGATAAGGGAGATGCTGTAGAAACTGAAATGATAAGATTTTGCAACTGATTAAATATGTAGGTTAGGGAGAATAAGAAGTTGAATATGACACTATAATTTGAGAGATACCAGCATCTTTGAGAAAAGTAGGAAAGTTCAAAAGAGAAGTGAGTTTTACAGAAAAGAATGAAGAATACCTAAACAAACTGTGATACATGAATATAATAGAATATTACTGTTGATAAGAAATTATGAACATGATGAAGCATGGAAAGATTTACTTTCCATAACAGTGAAATAAGCAAAGACAAAAAAAAAAAGCAACAAGAGCAACCCCAAACCACAGCATTTCAATGACTTCATCAATGTTAATGGAAAGAAAAATAAAAAAAAAAAACATGAAAAACAAAAAGTGAATACTACAAGCATAACTCAAAAGAAGACATATGAAAAATTAGCCTCAGCTCACTCCTTTGCAAAAAGTGATATCCACAAATATTTTATATTGCATTTTTTTAAAAGAATACACTGTTTACAGTGTATTTATTTATTTATTTTTGCTGGGAGCAATTGGGGCTAAGTGACTTGCCCAGAGTCACACAGCTGGGAAGTGTTAAGTGTCTGAGGTCAGATTTGAACTCACAGTCTTCCTGACTTCAGAGCTGAGATAGAGATCCACTGTGCCATCTAGCTGCCCCAACCATAGTGATATTTAAAAAGCCATCAATAAAACTTATTTTAAAAGATAATAAGTTCTGTTTTGGACATATTAAGTTAAAAATGTCTATATTATGGATTGTCCAATAGGAAATTGGTGATGGAGTCAGATAAATAGATCTGGGAATCATCTACAAAGAAATGATAATTAAATTGATAAACACTGACAAGTCATCAAATGAAAGTATATGTAGAGGGAAAAAAAAAAAACTTCCACAGAATCTTGGGGTATACCCTCATTTAGGCAGTTTGATATAGATGATGAACCAGCAAAGTAAGTTGAGAAGTAGCAGTTAGCTATGTAGGGGGACAATGAGAAGAGAGTAATGTCATCAAACACAGAGAAGAGAGTATCTGGTGAGAAAATGTTATCCCCACTGTTAAATGTTGCTACTGCAACACCAGATGAGAATTTTAAAAAGATGACAATGGTGTATGGGTGTGGGAAAAGGCTATTAGATTTTATCAATTAAGAGATCATTGGTAAATTTGGAAAGAAGCATTTCATCTGAGCATGAGGCTGAATCCAGAATGTCAAAGGCTAAGAAGCAGATGAGAGAAGAGGTAATGTATGCAATGAGTATAGGCAGTATTTTCAGGGAGTTTAGATATGAAAGAAGGAAGAAATGATTTAAGCAATGATTTAAGATTGAAAATATAATAAATTCAGGTTTGTTTTTAGTCTGCAGGTAAAGGACCATTAGATAAAAAAGATTAAAGATTAGAGAGGACAGATGGGATAATTGGGGCTATAATGTAGAAAAAATGAGAGGTTTAAGTGCACATGTAGATGAATTGGCCTTTGTAAGGAAGGTCATTATCAGACCAAAAAAGGGGAAGAAAGGAGAGGATGATATCAAGGGATTTTGAAATGAAAAAGGCAAAATATCTTTGTATAAGTATTTTCCTTTAGGAGTATATCTTTTATATTCCCCAAAGGGAAATAATTGCTGTTACATGTCTCCATATTGATGCACATGAAAATTGAAATGATATACGTTGCCACTGGCATAGCTACACCAATTTTGAAGACCTTAAGGGCATTTAAATTGGTGTAGTCATTATATATGTAATTTTTTTTCTGTTTACTTGAGTTCACATAAACTCTTCTCATACTTCTCTTTACTCACATCAGCCAAAAGTGATTGAACAAATAGCTTTAAAGATGAGAGTAGTTCATAACAATTAGGATTATTTAAAAGTGGATGGATTACTTTAAGAAGTTCTCCTCCTGGCAAGTTTTCAGACTGATAACCAGTTATACTCATAATGGGTTGGACTAGATGACCATTATGGTACCTTCAAATTCTGTGATTCAAACAAGGGTGGTGTCATGCTGCCAAATCATTTAATCTAAGGAAAACTAGATACCATAAGCAAAGTTTTCAATAAGAGATGTCTAGGAAAGAAGACCAGCATCCTGGAACCAAGAAATCACTTAACAGAGAAATCACTGACAGCAAGAAACAGGAGATAGGAACTATTATAACCTGAATTTTCATGCCTAGAACCCTGTGTCTTGGAACTATTCTTCTGAATGTGCTTTTCAAAGTCGGTGATATGGCACTGGGGCACAGGGTTATTCAATTCATTTCTGGCAGGGCTAATCTACAGCTGACTTTCAGAGTAAAGACAACTCATTTAGCTTGGTTTCCTTTCTTGTGGTTCATCTTTCATTGAATCTATAACCCATTCACATATTGATTTAATAGACATGCTTTTTTTTAAAATAAATAACATCTTTCCTAGAGTTGTTATGAGGATCAAATGAGATAATGTTTTTTTTTAAAGTAGTTAGCAAGGTGCTTGATATATAGAGGGTACTTTATAAATATTAGTTATTATTATTATTATTATTATTATTATTATGCCTTACTAATACCAAAGTAATAGCTGATTCACTGTCTCAAGTCATTGAAATAGTTCATAACTGACACCTACTCTCTTCTTAAGGTCCTAAATCCCCAACAACTTCCAAAATAAATTCCCAGAATTATGTAGCAAAATGATCTTTTTCTTGCCATTGTTGTTATCCCTTGTAGAGCAAGCCCTGATAAATAAGTGATTAGCAGGAAATTTTGGCCTAATGAATAGGGAATTTTTAGGGAGGCACAGATCAAGAAGAAAAGTTTGATCTGAGCCAGGCAAGACCTGATTGACCCTAAAATCTTTCCGGGAATGAAAACCAGCTGGGCTCGAACTTAGAAGCATGTTCCAACTACTGTCAGAATTAGTTCCTTTCTCCTTGGATGGGGGCCAGTTACATAGGCTGGCAACTTCCATTAGTATTACAGCTGAGCTTTGAGCTCTGCACTTCAATGTAACAGTGTTAGCAAAGGGTCATCATTCTCTTAGGAAGTATCTGGTGAGGGGAATCTTTAGTAGCATACAAGATGTTGATTAGTTAGTTTGGAAATAGCTGAAAAAAGCAATGACCACTCACAGTGGGTAGATGTATTGCTGACTGGGCCATCCCAAACAGATTGGTCTAGAAAAGAAATAGGGGCTGAGATGTGGAGGATTCTGACAAAGGAGATAGAAAAAGTGAGATTAGGAAACAGGAGTCAGAGTCAACATGAAAACAATGTTTAAAAAAATGCTTAAGACATTTCTTGTCTTGATTTCTTGACTTCAATTTTCACTGGCTATCCACCAGGCTCTCCTAATCTTCATCTCCTGGTTTCTTTTGCTTCCTTTCAGTCCCAACTAAAATTTCACATTCTACAAGAAGGCTTTCTCAATCCTTCCTAAAGCTAGTGTCTTGATTCTCTTGGTTATTTCAAAATTACCATATGTGTAGCTTGTTTGTATTGTTTACATGTTGTTTTCCCTGTAGATTGTGAGCTCCTTGAGAAAAGAGACTTGTGTCCCTGCCCTTTATCTTTCTTTCTATCCTTAGCAACTATTATAGTAGCTGGCACTATGAATGTATTTGTAGCATGGGTGCACAATAGGAAAACTGTATGCAGTTGCTTTCATTTAAGAAAGATTGATTAGAATACCAAAACTTGTGTGATGTACTTTTTTGTCTCTGTGCTGCCCACACCCACCTTTACTTTTACTGCTTACCTGACTTATGGAAACCTCCTAACATCACTACCAAAATCTGCCTTTATCAAAATCTAAATTGGATTTTGCTAGTTGAAAAAGTTATCCCCTAATATTACAGTGGTCCAACATGGATGGAATGACAGCTTAGAGTTGTCTTAATTTGTATAATTTTAATTGCTTGCCAAAATAACATGTTACTGAGAGAATTTTAGAGTTGGGCAGAACATATCTAATCTAATTCGGATGAGAAAACAGAGAGACCAAGAAAGGGAAAAAGGATTGTCAAGGTTTTTTTCCTAGTGGTCTGTTTTATTTCTCTGACTACTCATCTAATGGAATCTGTGTATAAACTTTAGATGTTCATGTCAGGTTTTACGTATTTAGTATAATAAGCCACTGGAAAGGGTTGGCGTTTAGGGCTAGTGATGGAGAGCACATTATTGTTCACATTCTATTTAGAGAGTCTTGATAGATTATTAAACTACAGCAACTCTCAGAGATTAAATACTGAATTTTAGGAGTTGTAATCTGTAGCAGTGGAAGGAGTACCCTTGCCAATAAAATTTCAACTTCTTGTAGAAAAATTTAATCAATTATATTTTTTATTTTCCCCATGCTGTTGTATTTATTTTATTATATTTTATTCTACAAATCTTTTTTAAAAAACTTTTATATATTCCAACTATTTTGTACATTCAACTGTCAAAATATGTACTAGTTTAATAAAAGTTAAACTCTAAAACTTCAGTGGTTCAATATGAATATAATAGCACCTTTAAATCATTTAAGCATATTTAAGTCATAAGAGGGAGAAGGAAAGGGAGAGAGATAGAACTCTCCATTAAGCATTTCTTATGTGAAAGGCCTTGTAATAAGTGATAGGGATACTAATAAAAGTAAATAAAACAATATTTACTCTTAAGAGATTTCTATTCCAATGTCAGAAGACATCTCATAAAGACAGTTGAAAGAGGGCTGAGGACGTGTAAGGAAAAGTCTGTAAAGTGAGCATGATCTGGGTTTTTTGTGCATGGTCCAGGCAAAAGAGTCCTCAGGGAAGATATTTTTCTGGGCCATGAAAGCAGGTTAGTAAGAAAATATATAAATTGCAGCACTGAATATAAAAAAGGCTGTATCAGTTGGGCAGGGTACAAATGCAAATATTACTGCATAGTTAAAAAACAAAAGCAAAAAAATGAACATGAAGAATACAAAGTATGGCAAGACATGAACTTCTACAAGGTCAAGTAAAACAGAACTAAGAAAACATTATATATTGTTACATCATGATGGAAATGGAAAAAGTAACATTAAACAATCAAATGTGAATGCTATTTCAGTATGCTTTGTCTGCTGGTTGAATTTAGGACATCAAAACTTTGTAGATATTTTTTGTCTATTTTGTTTGCCTTTTAAAACCAATTTTCTCAAAAAGATATTTGAAAATCATCAATTCTTTTAAAAATCCTTCTCCCCCTTTACTTATATGATTTCCTTCCTTTTTTTTGAATGCTACCTAGATAGATGTGTTGATTATGATATAAAAATAAAATATATTAACTATTTCTCTCTCTCTATATATATATATACACAAATTATGTACACACACATATATATATACACATATATATGAATATTACATATGTATAGCATCACCTAAATTTCCTCATGTTTCTACTCCTCCCAAAGAGCCATCTATTTTTTTCAAAGGAAGAAGAGGGGAAAATGTTAGCCAAATATATGTAATGTTTCACACTCATGTGTTGTGACTTCCGCAAAGAATAAAAAGAAATGATTTCTCACATATTTTCTTTATGACTAAACTTGGTGATAAAAAAAGAAAGGAAGGAAGGAAAAAAGGAAAGAACGAAGGAAGAAAGAAGGAAACTATCTCATCCCCCTTGTTAACTGCTTCTTTTCTAATGTTAGTTGCATTGTCTTGTTTATGTGAAAACTTTTTTTTTAATTTAAAATTAAATTTTATTTTAAGATCTGCATTCCCTCTCCATTGAGAAACTAAGGAAACAAAATTTTAATTAATTTTTGTAGTCAAAATCATTCATATAATCTTCTTTGATCTTTTAAATAGTATTTTATTTTTCCAAATACATGCAAAGATAGCTTTCAATATTCACTTTTGTATAATCTTGTATTTCAAATTTTTTCTTTCTCCCTTCCCCTCCTCTTCCAAGATAGCAAACAATTTGATATAGATTAAACATGCTACATAAGAAAAATATCAAAAGGGGGAAAAAACATGAGAAAGGAAAAAACAACCAAGCAAACAACAGTAACAAAAGGTAAAAATGCTATGCTTTGATCCACATTCAGTCTCCATAGTCATCTCTCTCTAGATGAGAGGACACTTTCCATCAGAAGTCTATTGGAATTGTCTTCGATCACCTCATTGTTGAAAAGAACCAAATCCATCACAGTTCTTCTTAAACTGTGATCATTATATAATCTTGTAAATTGTACAATTCTATGTACAATGTTTTCTTGGATCTTATCACTTCACTTGGCATAAGTTCATTTAAGTCTTTCCAGGTTTTTCTGAAATCAAGTGCTCATTTTATGATCTATCTCTTTTTTACCCATAAACTCTATCCATAGACCTGAATGGTAATTCCTTCCTTACTCCTCTAATTTCTTTATGATATGATATTTTAAACCTAAGCCAATTATATATTTAGAGTCTATCTTGGTCTAATTTCTTCCTGATTTTTTTCCAGTTTTCCCAATAGTTTTTCTCACATGGTGAACACTTATCCCAGTAGATTTGATATACTGAATACTAGACTGCTAGGTCTGTTTGCCTTTCTGTATATTGTATACTTAACAGGTTCTTCTGATCATGCTTTTTTTTTTTTTTAAACTGGTTCCAAAAGACAATTCTAATTTTGAGAACTATCTGTTTATATCCTTTGACCATGTCTTTTTGTTTAGGTGGCATACAATCTATTTCATATCAAAAAATAAAGAAGGCCAAACTACCAAAAAGTATTTTATAGAACCAAAAATTAATAACAAAATTCATTTGGAAGAACAAAAGGTTAACAAGGAATCAGGGAGGAGGAGGAAGTATGAAGGAAAGCAGGCTAGCAGTGTGTCTATCTCAAATATCTGAAGACTTTCTTTGGCAGAATGACTGATAAGAATAATTTGTTCTAATGACCATGAAAGTGGCTAAAGCAGGCATTTTGGAATGCTTAGAGCTTGGTCAGGCATTAAAGACACCAAGTTCATCCATTGCATCCTGGACCATTTCCAGTTGTCTTGATTTTTGTTCTGACATTAGACTTCATTGACTTTGGATGAGGGAGTGAAGCTGATAATTTTGCACAACTGCATCATTTAAATCTAATTCATGCACAAAGCAAGACAAGACCGATGATGCTATTGGTCCTCTTTGAAAACAAAAAATGGACAAAAACCACCAACATGGTTCCAAAGTGGTAATCATCAAAAAGGGAAATTGGATGGCACAGTGGAAAGAGTTCTGCACCTAGTGTCAGGAAGAGTCATTTCTGAGTTCAAATCCATTTTCAGACACCTACTAGAGGTGTGATCTTGGGCAAGTCACTTAATCTTGCTTGCCTCCATTTCCTTATTTGTAAAATGAACTAGAGAAGGAAATTATATACCACTCCAGTATCTTTGCCAAGAAAACCCACTAAGAGGAGAATGAAACATATATTTAGAAATGAAGATGATATAAAAATAAAAGACATCAATAACAGTTTTTTTTTTTAAAGAAAATTGTTAATGTATTGAACAATTTGGATTTTGGTGGCAAAAGATTAATCCAGATGGTTCAGAGATTACTTGAGGGTAAGAGTTTTATTTGGCAGTCGAAGTTTCAGAATTTATTTCTAAGGGAATTTGACAGAATGACAGCCCTGGAAGGCTCCCCACAGAATGTGGAGACCAGGAACACAGGGAATATCATAAATAATTTGCCCAATTTCTTGCCAGCTTCTCACCCATCTTGCCATCTACAATGCCTAAATTTCCTTAGTCCTATATATCCATTTAAGATGTAAGTCGTTATACCTATCATTCCTAATGAAGTGGGGAACCATAGACTTTTTTTTTTAAACCAGGATAATAACTGAGTTTATTCTTTAGAAGACAGAAGGCATTTCATTGAAGCTATTGTCTTCTGCTTGGATCAAGAAAATTGGAGACTGCTATTTTTGGAGAGCTCTGAGTAAAAAAGGGTTCCAGGGCTGTACTCTGGACTCTGGTCCAAAATTTTACACAGTATAGAATTGATTGCTTTTATTTTTCCCCTGTAGCTCTAAAATCCTTACAACCTACAGGAACCATGAAAATACTGAATTGCTCAGACAAATGAAGCTTTACTAGAAGCTTATGAAAAATGAAGTATTATGCCTGACCACAACTTGGGGCAATGTTCCACATGTCAAAACTGAGGTATCTTTTCTGGGCTGGTATGGAAGATGTCTGGAAATGCTTACAGCCTTTATGCTTCTAATTAATTGCAAGAATTCCAGATGGATATTATTCTTAATATGGTTTCTTAACAGCTGTTTATATCTTGCTTCTAGAAAGTTGTTTGCTATTTTGCCATGACATTTCCCCAGCACATTGTGAATAGATTTTTTTATGTTTTCAGCACAGTGCTCAGTAGAAACCACTCTATCCTTAAAGTATTTAACAATATAGTTGACAACTGTGTCTTTTTTGGAAGGTAAGATGCAGACAAAAGCAATGCATCTGACCATTATTCTTAGAAACTTTGCCTAAAAGCCTGGTGAACTAGAAATAAAAATCTGCTTGGCTTCTTTTTAATAGGTAGTACAAGTGCATGCCATAGATTTCCTCTAAGAACAAATAATCTTATTAGGAAGGTGTTAATTCTCTCAAGCCCCAAGGTGATATTTAGAAGGTATTCTAATAAGGCACCCAAGAAATCTAACTTATTAGTTTTAAGTCACACATTTGTCAACATCTGTTTTGTTGTGAACTGAGTGTTCTTATGTGCTAAGTTCTTATTTGCCATTAATTACAAAAGTGACCCAACAGTATTTTAGTACTTACATAATCCATGATCTCTTTGGTGTCCAGCAATTGCAGCTCTTTCATAACATCTCATATTAGAGATTGTTCCAAAAGTCTTAATGCAGCTAAACTGCACTAAGACTTTGGAAACCCTTTGTTAAATGTGATTTTCAGGGACTTTTTGGAACACTCCTCCGATGGCTTTCCATGAAACTTGAATAAAACATCCATCCATTGGTTTAAAAACTTTGCTTTGGTTCCATTGCATTTCATGGGTAACCTATGTAGCACAAAGCCTGTTGTCTCTTACCTTCTCCAGTTACTAAATGATTAGCCCACCCAGGCATATATGTATTTAATGATATCTTCTATATAATTTCATGTCCTCATAACACTTAGATAGGCATGTACTTAGAGAATGTCATCTCCTTAACTAACTTTTTTCATCTTCTTTGTTTTTCATGTTTGAAAGTACATATATGTGGCTAGACTAATCTCTTTCTTTTAAGTGATAATATCTGTGTCAATATAAGCCATATGATTATGCATTCTCTTGTCATCCTAGTTATATACAGGCAGTATTAAGCTATTTAAAGCACTAAGACTTTGGAGCCACTCTTTATAAATAGCATGTTTAAGATACCTCATAATACTTTAAAGGTGAATTCCTGAGAATGTTTAAGACAGAACGCTATTTTAACTGTCAACATCAGTAAATTATAGGATTTAGGCATAATTAGGAATTAGGGCAAGAAGTTATAACTCAAGTTACTCAGGTAATGAGCTGCCAAACTAGGATTTGAACTAATTTCTTCTGTCCAAATCCATTGTATTTTTTCCTGTTTTTTTTTTCTATTGTATCACACTGTCTGCCTCTTTATTATTACTATCTCTGTTTAAAATTTAGGACTTAATTTATTTGAAGGAAATTAGGCTTTATCTAGGCAGGGATGTTTTTCCAAGCTGATATATAGAATATATGATCTGACTTTAATCTCCCATCCAATTCTAGAATCTCTCATACATTATTTCTTGTAGATGATCATCTATTCTTTTTGGGCTTACACTTCCCTAGAGGGATTTTACTATCTAACAAGGCAATTGGTATCTTTTGGGCAGAGTTTTAGTTATTCATTATTCTGCAGAAACTATGTTTCCTTGTAGACAGACACAAATATTTGAACACATCTGTCGGACCTCTTCCTAAGTCATCCCTTCTCCCAAGTAAACATAACCAAGGTTCTTCAACCGTTTGCTTTCTTAGCATTAAAGTTGCCTTTCTTCTGATACTCAGTAGTTTGTTTTTATAACTCTTAGAAGATAGTACACAAAATTCCAAATGTGATTTGACTAGTACAGAGTATCATTTCTATCTTTCCCTAGCACTACTCAGCAATCCAAGATCTAGTTTGTCAGGGTAGTTGAAGCCCCTCATCACTATATTAGTTTCCCTCTGACCATTTTGTAATTTGTATTATGAAAGCACCTTCAGAACTTCAACCTTGCCAAGCAGTCTGAGAAATTGTTGCTATGCTCAGTCAGTTCAGTCATGTTTGATTGTGTGAACCCTATTTGGGGTTTTCTTGGCAATGATACTGGAGTGGTTTGCCATTTCCTACTTTAGCTCATTATATAGAAATTGAGGTTGATGGGGTTAAGTGATTTACCCAGGATGACTCAACTAGTAAGTGCCAGATTTGAATTCAGGAAGATGAATCTTTTTGATTGTGCAGCCCCAGGAGTCTATCTATTGTGCCACCTAGCTTCCCAATCTATAGGATATTACAATATTATTTGTCTTTCTCTCTCCTTTTATTCTAATCCAAATGCTGTCTATCATACTTTCACAATCTAGTTTATGGCACGGTGTGTGTGTGTGTGTGCGTGTGTGTGTGTGTAATACATATATATATACATACCCATATGTGTATGTCTATTTATTTGTGTATGTATTCTTTTTTTGTGATGACTTTTATCTTTGTCATTTCAATTATCCCACCTGCAGAATAAATCTGTCATGTGACAAAGAAAAATAATTAAGTAATAATATTCAATATAGTGACCACAACTGACAATGTATATTGTCCTTGTAGACCTATACCAGTCGGTAAAGTTGGGAGTGGTGATGGTGGTGATGTATCATTATCTTGTCCGTGGGAATTCTTTTGGACCCTGATTATTCATAATTTAGCTTCCCTTTAGAGAGATTTCTATGTACATTGTTGTGTTCTTTATAAATATCACTCTTGTAGGTTCTTATTTAACTTTATTTAAATTCATATACATTTTCCTATTTCTCTGAATTCCTCCTAATCACCATTTCTTATTATGCAATAATATTCCATCATCAATCAATTGATCAGTAAGGTTTTTTTTTAATATCTATTTTTGCCAGTCATGGCGCTGGGTGATAAAATAGTCCCTGCTCTCAGAGAATTTGCTTTCTAGTTGAACAAGTGAATGAGCATTGATGATGATTTCTTACTATATCCAAAGCACTGACCTCACAAATTGCAAAGTATAATAGTTCCTATCCTCAGAGAGCTCACTTTCTAATCATGGAGATGACACAAAAAAAGATTTCTGGAGGTCCATAAACATGAATGGGGGAAAAAAAATCCAATTTTGTTTTCCTTACTCTCTGATGAAAATTTTCTTCAATTATGAATGTAGGCAAGAAATTTTCTGAGACAAGATCCATAAGCTTCACTAGACTGTAAAGAGCTAGGGCATGATACACATACAAAAAAGTTAAGACTTTTTGGTTTCCAGGGTGAAGAAGGGGGTGGGATGAAAGGCTTTAGGAAAGAAGAAAAAGTTTGTAATAGAAATATGATAAAGACCAGTTGTGGGGGATAGTGGGAGAGATGGAATAAATGAAATAATTGCCTTGTGCCAGTGAAGGCCCAGTTGAAATGAGACAGTCCAAAATCTGTTACTAACCATATTATGAGACTTTTTCTACCATCATTTAGCAGCATGTGATTGGTTGGAGAAGAGATTTTGACTCCATTGTCTTTTATAGAGAATATTCAGTCTATTATCCAGTCTTTTATTTTATTTTTTTTGGTCTAGTCTTCTTAAGACTACTTCCACAGCATCTTTTACATCTGTATCCTCACATTTCAGGTCTTCTCAATGGTCACTACTCTTTTTTAAGTTTTTATCACTTGTCTCCTAAATTATAGCAATATCTTCCTAATTGGTCTTCAAGCCTTAAAACTTGCCTATCTTCTACTAATCCTATATGCTAAAGTCGTAACTCTAATGTACACATCCGAGCACATTGCTCTCTTTTCTTAAAATCTATATTGGTAGAGAGAGTTTCTACCAATATTTCCCAACAATTTCAGATCAAACAAACAAAATCATTAATTAATGACCAAATAAATGTAATTTTGGTTAAGTTACAAGAAATTGCATGGTGAGGCAGACTGTGGACTATGTATGCAATATTATATTCATTTGCTGGAATAGGTCAACTCTTATGAATGGACATAATGGAACATGCCTACAAAGAAAGGGAAAAATAAAATAGAAGAGTTTAATAAATAGTACAATGAAATCTGAAAAATTGAGCTCACCACAATAGTATTCTGAAGAAAGAAAAGAAAGTATTTAAGTGATAAACACTTTAGCAAGTCATGGATTTGCTGTGAAAGGGGCACATTGTTCACTTGATTATGCTCAAAAAGAGGAAAATGAATATAATTTCATTAAATTGGATTGTACCTGTGTTTTTTTCTCATTAGGACCCCAGAAGTAAGCACAAGTTTAAAATCCACACATATGGAAGCCCTACTTTTTGTGATCACTGTGGCTCACTGCTTTATGGACTTCTACATCAAGGAATGAAATGTGACAGTAAGTTTTCCTTTTATATACAAGGTATTTCTTAGATAATGAAGTCACAAAACAATGAATTTTTGAAGAGAAATTATTTTGTTTGCTGGTTGTATAAGTTTCCCTGAGAATATTAAGTTATGAAGAGCATATTTATTAAATGATTAAGATGTTCAGTGGGGCAGCTAGATGATTTAATGGATGGAGCATTGGGTTTGGAATCAAGAAGATTCCATATTTGAAGTTTATAGGTTCAAATATGACCTCAGTCACACTTAACTGTGTTACCTTGGACAAGTCATAACTCTATTTGTCTCAGTTTCTCATCTCTAAAATGAGCTGGAAAGGAAATGGCAAACCACTCTAGTATCTTTTCCAAGAAAACCCCAAATGGAATCATGAAGAATCAGATATGACTGAAACAATCTAAAAACAATAGAATATGCAAAGATAATACTGATCAAGAAGGGACTAAAAAAATAGAGCTCACCATATTGATAATAAATGTAGTATGGTCACCTGATAGGCTTCCACCCTACTGCTGCTCAGAACTACTAGGCTGAATCAATCCACTACGTTCATCTTTCCCCATCGTAGGGATTACAAGTATGCACCTTTATTCTTGGTTTTTAATGTTTTCCTAGTGGTTCAAACTACTTGGAACATGCCAGAAATAATTAGCAAATCACAAAATTATATTCTCTGCTGAGATACAGATGCAGTATGTTTTCTGAGATAAGCAGGATCCTTTACACTCTACTGGTAAGGCTGAGCCTTTTTCCTATATATTTAAATTTCTGTTTTTTGACATTGGTAATGTAGAAAGTGAGCTCTTGGTGTAAACCAAACTGAAAAGGGCAGAAACTCTGGTGCTTTGGACTTTGAATTTATTAAATTAATTTGTTAAATTTGTATTTGTATATGAAGATGTATTTATATATTTATATATGAAGATAATACACTTTAATTTTTTTAAGCCAAATAATAGAACTTGCTCAGAAAAGATGATATCATATTTGAAAACAAATCAAAAACATCTGTGATTCAGGAATATGATAGTCCTTCCAGGTTGTCTTTCCAACCCCTTTATGCCTTTGTAGATGGGTACATTAGTTGCTAAGTCCTTTCTTGCCCCAATATTAATCCCCTTATGATAAGTTTTCTAATTATGAACCTCTCAAAGCTTAGTTGGGCTAGCCATCAGATGATGGACAATTATCAAATGTATACTTAAAGATTTTCCCAACTTTGTACTGCTTACTAGAGATTTTATTTTGATGGTACTACCTGTCTAATGTTCCTCCAAAATTTGATGAAGTTTTTGAGGAAACTGCATAGAGTTTTAAACTTTGGATGCTCATTTGAGAGTAAACTTCATTATGTGTATATCCACATAGTTAACAACTCAAAATTCCACATTTCTTTTCAATTGAATTCTCCAAATAGTTATTATATGTTTTCAGGTATGATACTGATAACAAAGACTGAAAAGCTATAATATATAATGAAAATGTAAAGAAAAATGTAATATTCTTTGTCCTCAAGGAAGTTATAGTCTATGAAAAAATATTACATTTACAAGCACAAAGATATATGATACAAGGTGGAATGTGATGGGGCAAATTAGAATCTCAGAAGAAAAGAAAAAGTATGCTTAAAAATTGATGGAGAGTAAGATCATTTTTTACCTAGGAAACATTTGGGAAAATTTCATAATCCTAGTTCCTCCTAATCCTTTTGAAGGAAAAGAAAGATAGAAGTAGCTTGTATAAGTGCACAGAGGAGAGAAAGTACATAGTTATAGAAGATTACATAACATTAATCCTTTTGGACTAAAATGTAAAAGATACATTATCTGAAGGAGAATAATTTAAAGTTAGACTAGAAAGGTAAGTTCAAACTAGATTGTGGAGGACTTGAAATGTCAAATTAATCATTTTTCATTGATGGAATTAGGATGGGATTCCTTAGCAGAAAATAGTCTCCTTTTAAATAATTTGACTATCATTTACATAGTTACATATATTATTAGTTTGTCTGTATTCTTTATTCTGCTACCCAAGTTTAGTTTTGTACTCCTAACAGCTATCAATGTTGGTAGTCCATAAAATAGTGTCCAATTGAAAATTAAGATTATTTTATGAGATAATACTAGGGGAGCTTAAGTCACAAACCTGACATTTGGTGTCCCATGAGTTCCAATTATTAATTCTTCCTAGGATTCATAGCAGTAATTTTTTTGTAAACTCTAAAAATTTATTAGACATATATCATAAAACTTATCACACAGATGATTCCAGGAATTATAAAAGATTCCTGCTACAAAGCTGTTATATGAACAAAGACATTAAAACAAATTTTCAAGTTGGAAGAAAACTAATTTGTCATTTCTATTCAGAAATGAGAACACTGTGAATATTGTAATAATGCTCCTCATATATAGTTTCTTTCTTAAATTTACAGCCTGTGATATGAATGTTCACAAACAATGTGTAATAAATGTTCCAAGCCTCTGTGGAATGGACCATACAGAAAAAAGAGGACGAATTTATCTGAAAGCAGAAGTCACAGCTGAAAAACTACATGTCACAGGTAAGACATAGTTGCAGAATTGCCTATAACTTAATGGGGGTATATGATCAGCACATTTGTCTTTGTTTTGTTTATGAATTAAAAATTTTCCAAAAGGGATATTGGACATATTCTATTCATTAATTTAATATTTCAGAAGTAGTTTTAATTAACACATATTTGTGGAATTAAATTGAAATGAATCAAATTGAATTGAGTCCACTCAAAATCAAGAAAGAGTTCTCCATTCCTGGGAATGCACTCACTCCTTATCTTTATCTCTGAGAATCCTCAATTCCCTTATGGGCTCAATTCAATTGCCAACTCCTACTTAAGACCTTTCTTGATATTCCCATTTGTTATTATCTCCTCTAAAATTACTTTGTCTTTACTTTCCACATATTTTGTAATTATTTTCTCACTTGTTCTCCCAGTAGACTGAAGTTATTTCTTTGAGAGCAGGGTTTGTTATATGCCCATGTGGTAGGTTCCTAATAGATGCTTACTGATTTGAATTTAAAAAAGGAAAAATTGTGTGAACCAATTGCTAAAGTCCCCCTCCAGAGGAAACTTTTCTTAGAAAAACCTGAACTTTCTGATGGTTATGCATCAAAATTGCAATTTAGTAAATAGACTTTAGGACATTAAGAAATGAAATAGATATACAGATACATACATACATATATACACATATGTATGCACACACATGTGTGTGTATTTTTAAACAAATACTATTTCATGTGATATTACAGAGATTCTCAAACACATGGATTATGTAGGATAATAGAGATAATTTAATCAGAGGAGGCCTAGATTTTATTCCTAGCTCTCCCACTAAGTAGTTAGATGACTGTGTGAAGGTCCCCTCACTAGGTTTTTGCTTCCTTTGCTATAAAATGAGAGGCTTGTACCAGGGAACACCAAAGCTCCTTTTAGGTTTGAAATCCTATAGGTCTGTGATATGCTAATAATAATCATAATCATAACAACAACATTAACAAAGCAGATTTCTTATCTTATTACTCCAAGAATCTCCTGAGAGGAATCTGAAAATTGGCCTGAAAGACTTGTGTGGGGCACCAAGAGGCTGAGAGATTCCAGTAGCCACACAGCCAACACGTGTTAGACTTGCCACTTAAACCCAGGGCTACCTGACTACAATTCCACCACTGTCTTTTTACTCTATACTACTCTTACATAGATTTTTTTCCCCTCCTGTCCATTAATAGCAGATCTCTTTTATGTTTTGGACACCTTTATTTTTCTCGTAGCCGGCCCATGTGACTTTTGACTTTGTTTCCAAAGAGAGTTTGATCCAGTGGAGAACTAAAGACACTACTTTCATGAAATACACTCTGTGCTCAAGGCACGTGTCTATTGAACAGTGAGTGTACTTTGGTTAATAGCTTCTTTAATATTTGAACATCTCAAAAGACCTGTAAGTACACTGTGTGTGTTTTTACTCTCAGCCCTCTCTCCATCTGAGTAGATTGTTTTAGGAGTTAGTGTGATCTAAAACTTTCACCCCCCAATAGCCAGCTTTCTGATAATGCATCTATCTGCACTTGCTTAAGCCTGACCTTAGACAACCTTAAACCCATCCTCAAAGCCTACATGGACCCCCTCAGTTTTTCCTCTACTAGCATAATCTTCAGACACCCAAGGTCACCCCAGTCATCATTATGAAACATTGAAGGGGATATTGATTCAATTGCCTCCCAGCTCTGTTATCTTAGCCACAGATTGAGGGCAGGAGGAAATTGGGTACATTTTCCTGGTAAAGCCTTAATGGGAGAGAAGCAACTCCCTTTACACTTAAAAGTAGTTTTCCATGCACAACAAGAGAGTTGGGAGGGTTAACAGAAGTTTTAATCACAAAGCTTTAGCCTGGCCTTAGCACAGAGACCCTGCTTTGCATTTCCTGACCTTTGTGCTGATTTCCCTTCTTACCTCTTGTAGGTACAGTTTAAGTGATGCACTTATACTCTATTTAGTACTTTAACATCTTAGATCTTTTTAAATGCAAATTGTGGGATATTAACACCTTTGGAGGACTCTTATCTCTTCAGGGAGCAAAGATTTAAGTGAAACTAAGAATGCTAAAATTCAAAATGAACATCAGACAAAATAATTAATCTGACTGTTCAAGTGGACAGTATCTATGGAAAGTTAAATAAAGGTCATCTGGGTCCCAACTGTATTTTTTAGAGATAGGTGGACAGTCCATGAGGACAACTAGGTGGTTCAGTGGTTAGACACCAATTCTGGAGTTAGGAAATTCTGAGTTCAAATCCAGCCTAAATCACTTAACTCTGTTTGCCTCAGTTTCCTCATCTACAAAATAAGCTGGAGAAGAAAATGGCAAACAACTCCAGGATCTTTGCCAAGAAAACTCCCAATGGCATCATAAGGAGTTAGATATAACTGAAAGGACTCAACAACAAAACAGTTCATGTGAAGGGACTTCTCATTCCTTTTTTGTACATAAGCATATCTCATACTGTTATTTTTTGGAATAACTTCTATCATGCTGAGAATGAATAATACTGGGGCAACCTAATCTGTCACTGGATTTTCTATGCTCTAAAAGAATTATCGGTTTCACTTTCTTTTGGAATAATCAACAGTTGATACTACAATGGAAAGTCATCAGTTCAGAGTTCCTGGGACTGTGTCTCAGGTTATTTCTAGCCAGAAAAGTATACTTTCTTCCCGTGATAACTGCTTTCCTCACACTTTCCCTCACACTGCCCATAATTGATTTGATCTTTGTACTGTCACTGTCTCCTATCCCACTTCATTTCAAACCATTTTGGGAGTAAACCCACAAGGGCTGCAACTGAGAAGATAGATGGTCCTTCCAGAGATGAATCATGAGTGCATGAAAAACCACATGGGCCTGGGGCAGTATGAGGGAAAGTATGAGGGAACTATTTCTAGTGGCAGCTCTGATGGATCCTTTTTCTCAGATTTTTTCACTTGTGAATTCCATGTTAGCTGAGAGAACCAATAGTCTCCCTGATCTTGTAGACAAATAAATTTTCTTGTATAGAGAAGCATGAGTTAAATTGTGAGCTTTCTGAGCCTGCCCAGACCTAACAAACTATTTTTGACTGCTCATGCTTTTAGCCCTTCTATTTTCTAAATCCTGAAGTGTAAAACACTTCACAATACATTATCTGCTACTTTATTAAGGTCAATTTGCTGTACCTTGGATCAGCCCTGATTAAAGAAAACAGGTATAAATGAAAGAGTGATAGAAAAAAATCCATGATAATGGGACTCAGGTCCTGCAGGAGTGAATGCTTATTGGCTACACATTTTTGTTAATTGTCTTGGCATCCAAAAGCTTTGGATTATTGTTGGCGTGGTTACAAACATCACAGGTGCATTGTCAAGCTCTAATTCCATGGTTCATGTGGTATCCCACAGGCAGACAAAAGACACAAATGATGAAGCAAATGAACTATTTAGTTTTCATCTCTTTTTGGTTATGTTTCTGAATATGGGGTGAAGTGGGTGGGAGAACTGCACACACTGGACTTTCTACTCATTTCCACTCATCATAACAACAGCAACCTTATGGTGCTATCTGAATTTTCTAATCTTGTCTATTACTGCCAAGGGCCTTGACAGTTTTTCAGAATTATATCAAAGTGAACAGATGGATTAGGACTGAATATATAACTGAGAGAAATTGTGAGGCATATTTCAAAGGTCAAAATCCATATTGAATGTACTAATGTTATCTATGGTGGAAGCTAATTTATGACCTGAAATCATCTTAAAGGAAGATAGTTTTCATTCATTAGGTTGTCCATGCACTTTTAAAACAGGAAAAAAAAGCCAATGTTATTTTTAGGACAACCACTAGAGTTTGTAGTGGGAAGAATATCTACCACAATCCCCTCTCCCTGTGCCCAACCATGCACTGGCCTGGCTTTTCCTTATTCGGATAAAGTTAGATTTTCTTTAAAAGACATTGAAAGTACTTTAGACTTGATTAGTTCAGGGAAGTAAGACTCAGGCTATTGATATAAATTCCTGGTTGTCAGAATGAAAGTTAACATAGGGAGTGGTCAGGCAGGATCTTCCTGGAGCTTCAAGCAGGAAGATGAGCCACATGACAAAATAAGATACCTTGTTTATCTGGATCAAGTTTGTTACCTCAATAAATATTCTTGCCCTGTTCTAAATGCCTTCTTTTGATCTCCTTAAGTAGACTTCCTTTGGATTACTGTTAGATTGTGAGTATCTATAATTTTTTGAATATTAGACTGGTATATTGTCCCAGTTGACCACTTCCCTTCTCATCCTCATTAATTTTATTCATGAAGAAAATTTTCAATTTCATGCATTAACATTATCTATTTTATTATTTATAGTCACTTCTTTTTTGGTTAAGGATTCACTCCTTGCCTGTAGCTATACAATTGACTTTTCTTTATTTGTAGATACGGTGCTTTAATATTGAAGAAAAATATCAATTTATAATTTTATTATGAAATATGATATAGAATTTTGATCCCAAACTAACTTTTCAAGACTACTTTTGAATTTTTCCATCTATTCTTATCATATAGGGAGTTCTTTTCCAGGTAATTAATGTTAAAGTTTTCTAAAACACTGGGTTATTGAGTTCAGTTATTTTTTATTCTTCCTTATCAAGTCTTTTTTAATGATCTGTTTTTCTGTTGGTTTGTTTATTTTTAGAACTAGTACTACATGGTTTTGATGTTTATTCTTCATATTATAGTTTGATGTCTAGTCACACACACACCCCCACTTCATTCCTAACTTTTTTCATTATTTCTCTTGTTAGTCTACATGAATGGTGTCAACCTTGAATAGAAATAGGGGCCACTAAGCCATACATAGGGGTTCTTGGGGTGACTTACTTAATTAGTTTTAAAATGCAATTTAATATGTTTTATTATGTTTTATATATTTTAAAAATTATTTCTCAATTATATTTTTTGGGGGTGAGGCAATTGGGGTTAAGTGATTTGCCCAGATAACAGAGCTAGTAAGTGTCAAGTGTTAGAGGTTGAACTCTGGTACTGATTCTAGGATCTGTGCTTTATCTACTGTGCTACTTAGTTACCTCCCACACCCCTAAATTACATTTTAAAGTGTTTGAAGGCCATGTGTTTGGTTCTTCTGGTCTATCTATGTCTTTTGTTCCTGCAGATTAATTATCTTCTCTAATTCTGCAAAATGAATCTTTGATAGTTTGGTATTGATTGGAACTAAATCCATAAATTAACTTGGATAGTATTGTCATTTTTGCTATATTAATACTCACAACCATAAGAACTAATCATCCAATTTTTAAATTGTTCTTTATTTGTTTAATTTCTTTAATTAATTATTCATACTAATAATTAGTATTAAATATTAATACCTACAAGTATTTAGGTAAATTAACTGCAAGATATTTTATGGATTTTGTAGTTATCTTGAATGAAATTTCCCTTTCTATTATTGTCTCTTAGTTTCGTTATTACTATGTAGAAATGCTGTTAATTTTGGTAGTTTATGACATATCCTGCAACTTGATTGAAACTATTCATTATCCTACTCTATGGATGATTGGGAGGAATTCACTCTATAAACCATAAAGCCATTATTACTATTACTATAATTACCTACTACTAATCTTGGTTTTGTCATTCCAATTTGCTTCCTCCCCATGTCATGCATACTCTGAGGATTGTTTGTAGAAAAAATAATTGGAACTTTCAGCCAAGTTCAACAATTAACCAAGCACTGGTTTGAAGTCAGAAGACTTGAGTTTGAATTACTTATTATTAGATCCCCTGTTATACTCAAGTTTATAAGAACACTAAGCTTGATCCTGGAGAAAAGTTGAGAAAATTAAACTCTCTCTTTTCATTGAAGAATTTCAGAATTGTGAATGTGAAATATTGGATGTACTGTCAGATATAGTCCGTGGGTTTGCTAGTTTCACTAAGCTTTTCCCCTCTTCTTCTTTATATTTTTATTAGAAAGAATGTCTAAGTAGATATGGAGGAATTGATATATATTTTACATGAGTGTAATAATAAAAAAGATAGTGACAAAAAATAAGATAAAAGAAGAATTGGACTTAGATACTCATTTACAAGGAAAGGATTTATTTGGAAATAACTTGCTAACATGGGATCTTGGGCTGAGATCAAATACATATGATGTGGATGTTCTAATCCATTTGCTTGAGAAACATCTCTGTCATGGAGGCAAAATAGCACTGAATTTAGAGTCAGAGAACAGGCGTTCTAATTCTGGCTCATCAACTCCATCCCTAGGAGATTTCATTAAGTAATTTCTCTCTCTGCTCCACTTCCCTTGTTTGTAAGGTGAAGGCAATAGAGTAGATAATCTCTAAAGCCTAATCTAGCTATAAATTGTATGATTCTTCAACTTTATCTATCCAGCACAGGAATTTTATCATTTCCTTTTTAGTTAAAAAAGTCTTCAGCTTAAATAATTCATTCTACTGCATTAAAAGGATTCTTGTTTTCAGATAATTCTTACTTCTTACTTCTCCAAGTGTTTCTGCATCCTAAGGAAAAGCTCCCATCTTTAGTGAAAATGACAGATAATCATAAGTAGTTATTTTGCATCTCAAACCTGATTTTTTTTTTTTTTTTGGTGGCTCTGGGACTAATACACAGACTTGAAATTCAGCTTTGCTAATAGTAATTGTCTAAAACTAGTTGATCCACTTGATTTGTTGACCTTTTCTACAGAGAATGATAAAGCTAACTGAATAGGACTTAACCTGCTAGTGGATGAATACCTATGCCTTGGTGTTCTATATGACGAGTTAACAGCTGCCTAGGGAAGCAAAATGCCTCTTACACTGTGAGTCACTTAGGAACTTGTCAATTACTCTTTTTTTCCCATATGATCTGGACAAAATTAATAAATAAGCAGAAAAACATTTATGTAGCATTGCACTGTGGATATGAAGATAATAAAAAATTAAGTCCCTGCCCTAAAGAAGTTTACATTCTAAAGGGAAAGAGGGGTGAAAGACCAAGGAAAAGAGTTTTGTTCTACGGAAGTAGGAAAAGGTAAGGGCAATGTGGAATATCAAGAGTGAATAGCTGGATTGCATATGAAGTTGAAACATGATTTGGACTAGCTGACATACATATAGACTACATGATCTACTGTACACAGTCACCCATCAGTCAGTTTAGGCATTAGAACAGACATTCCCAACAGAAATGGATTCAGAAAAAAACAACAAAAACAAAACAGTTTTGGAGGTCCAATTCTCAAGTCCTTTGTGCAGATTGCTGGGCCAAATGAGACAAATTTCTCATTGAGAAATGAGTCAATAATGCCAGGCAAAAGGTGAAGTGAACTGGGTAAATTGTTTGATAGGGTATAAAATTAAAACATGGTGAAAGACAATATATATGTACACACACATACATACATGCATGTATACACACATTTGTGTGTACGTGTGTGTGTGTACTGTGTGGTTATCTACTACTGGTGGCAGCAATATAAAATTTTTAAAATATGTAAATGCAGGTAAATACATATAGCATATACATATGCATATATTTATAGGTGGAGATGTGGCTACTGTCAAACCTTCCAAAGATTATAGGCTTATAGATTCTTGAGGTCAGGGACCCTATTCCATCTATTCAGGTATCTTCCTTAGTTTTTAGTACAATGTTTGTATTATCAGGTATGCTTTGTGCATTTGTAGATCACTCGACTATAGCTTGCAATATCAATGATTGTTTCTGTCTGTGGTTGCCTGATGTCTCTGTACCCTTGACTCACTGAATGGGTTTGTCATTGCTGCTGATATTTCCTGGCAGTCCAGAGTTGGTCATCATCGTTTAAGGGGAAAAGAGTAGGAAGGGTTTAAATTTCCTTGGTTTTTTTCTGGATGAACTGAACTGTTTGCTAAATCCTTTAGAGATATTCTATCATAGTTTGTTACTTAGCTATTCAGAAGTAGATTCTTGAGTCAGACTTGCTTTCCAGCTCTATTGTATATTACTCTTTTTATATGCTTTACTTTCCAGTGAAACTGATCTTTGTGCAACTTCCATGGAATGCATTCCCTTCTCACTCCATTTCATGTAATCCCTAGATTATTTCAATATTCTCAAATGCCACCTCCAATAATCTCAAATGCCATCTCCTAAACAAGGATTTTCCTGTTCTGCCAATTGTAAGAACCCTCCCCTCTCAAGAATTCATATTTGTTTTGCATATATTATATATTTCATTATAATTTTATTTGTTTTTCTTCTTTTTTCTGTCTCTTACTCCCATAAAAATGTGATATCCCTGAGACAAGGAAATTTTTCTTTTCTTTCTTTTTTTTTTTTTTTAAGATTGAATCCCCAGCACCTAGCATAGTTTAGCACATAATAGGTATTTGATACATGCTTATTGGATGAGTGATGGAAGTGAAAGTAATTGTGGTATATGTGTATATATAGCATATGAACTTAGATTTGGTTACAAAAATTATTAGAAAAAGAACTAAATATATCTTGTGAATAATATTTATGACAAAGTATATTTACACTAAATGAGTTATTCTTTAGAAACTGCATCAATTTCCTAATGTCAGTTCTATTTTCTAACAAAGTTAAATGAGATTAAAGATATTTTCTCCTTAGGAGTTCAATTGCAAAAATGTTTCATTCACTTGGTAGAAAATGAAGAAAAAACAAAAGGTAAAGTAGCCTCCTTATGACCACATGACCTCATAAGTGCTAACCATCCATTCTCATTCTCAGATATTGTTATTCTCAACAGATTTTATTTATCTTTTCTCTGACCTGTGGCATAAGCAACCTTAGATAACCTTGTAAGCCTCATTTTTCCCCTATGTAAATTGAGGAGGATGAACTAGATGATCTAAAAGGGCCTTTCTAGCTCTGACATTCTATGATCTGGCCAGATAGAATTTCCAATGTGTAGCTGGATGGTCAAAAGTCAGGTAATAAGGGAGACAGAGAAAGAAAAATGAAGGGCAAGCTAGAAAACCTATTATTCAATCATTTATTTGCTCATTCCTATAATTAATACTAAGTGCCATTTATAGGACAAATATTGAGATATAACAGTAAATAAGACTTGCTTCCTCCTAAGAGCAGATTTGTTTTTGTTTTGTTTTTAAGTTTAATTGTGGTTTCTCCTTTGACACAAACTACTTCATTAATTCCTTTTTGAGCAGGGATAAAAAGTGTTTACACCTTAAAATTTCTAGCATTTTGGATGCTGAGAATACTTTATTTGATGCATTCTCTTTGAGAGTTGCTACCATTTCCAGAGTTCAGATAATGGGGAGGGGGGGAATGGCAATAAGGATTCTGATTTAATCATTTTTTCTTCTGTAGAAAATAGGTTAGCTTAAATAGTACTAATGGTTAAAACTGTCCTCTATTTGGCTTGAATCAAGGGATCACATACTGAAGCTATTCTCATCTGATTCTATAACATCAAGTTATTTCATTTTTCTCTGTTTAGAGAGGTGTTACTCAATTGCAAAAGTTAACTTAACCTAAGTGACCTTGGATGACCCTTAAGTACCTATCTTCATGTCAGCAATTGCCTGGTTTTTTTTTCCTTGCTGCCAAATGTCACCATTATGATATGTAGAAAAGTCTGTGCCCCCTCCAAGCTTCCTGATGTTTCTCTTTTCTTTTGACTGAGATATAATAAGATCCAGAGTGCTGAAGCTCATCAAGGCAGTTTTGCAGATATACTTTCTCAACTGGCTGGTAGTCTAATGAAAAGCTTTGAGCACTTTGAACTGCCAATCAGAATGTGGTCTTTAATTCACAATACTTCAAAGTGCAAAACATAAATGGACAATGAAATCCTAAGTGGAAAATGCAGGGGGGGAAACAAGGTTTTATTTGATAGTGTATGAGTAAGCTAGCGATGGAGCCAGTATTCATTCTACTGGCTTATCTTTCCTACTAAGCAACTCTGCTAGTCCTGCTTCTTTCCTGCTGACAAGACGTGCTTATTTGAGTGTATGTCCTAAAAGGAATCAATGGGAGACTAACAGCAAGGAGGCTAACTGCTTCACTTTGGCACTATTATGTCCTGTTATATTTATGAGAACTTAAACTTATGACTACCTCTCCCATATATGTGCACAGGGTCATTTGTAAAGAAAATAAGGTGAGTTTTACTGAAATATCTTAAATCAACAATAGTTTATAGAAAGATTTATTAAACTGGAAAACTCATAGGACCATAGCTTTCAGGTCTAAAGGATCTTAGAGATCATCTAGGTCACCCCCTTTTAATAGATAATTAGAAATTCATCCCAGAGATTTGCTAAAGGTCACATTAATAGTAAGTAGTAACTCTAAATCTAGTATTATTTCCATTGTTCTATGCTACATCCAAAATAATTGAAAGTTATCATCATATTTCTCTATATATTGTGGGTTGACTAGGGGCCCCTACATCAATTGAATCCTTCCACTCCATTTGGATAGACTAGAGGTCAATAGAGAAGCTGGGGCAGAATAGGTAGATTTGAGAATCATTAGCATTGAGATGGTAATTAAATTCTTGGGAGCTAATGAGATTCCTAAGATGATTACAGTTATAGAACATGAATTAGGAGAGGAACCAGCAAATGAAACAGAAAAGGAATGGCCATGCAGGCAGAAGGAGAACCAAGAGAGTGATATCCCAGAAACTTAGAGACAAGAAAATATTAAGAAAGAGATAGTATCAAAGATTTAAAAGAGGTCAAGAAAAATGAGGTTTGAGAAAAGGCCACTGGATTTGGCAACTAACAGATCAATGATACCTTTTGTGAATGCCTCTTTCAGTGGAATGATATCAGAAGCCTGAATGTAAAGAGTTAAGAAGAAAGTGAGAGGAGAGAAAGTGGAGGTTCCTATTATAGATGACCTTTTAGAAAAGCTGAGCTATAAAAGGCAGAAGAGATATAGAACATTAGTTAATAGGGATGGAAAGATCAAATGAGAGGGTTTTTTTTTTTTTTTCAGGATGGGGAAGACAGGGCCCTGTAGCTAGTACTTATTGAAAATAAGTAAAAGAAATGAGGAAACAATACAATTACTCTTTGCATATTGTGTGATGATATACTTAAAGAACCATGGGAAATCAACTAAAAAACTAATCGAACAATTAAGAATTTTAGCAATGTTGCAGCATATAAAATAAATCCATATAAATCATCAGCAGTTCTATATATTACCAAGAAAAACTGGTAAGAAAAGATAGAAATAGAAATACCATTTAAAATGGTATTTCTATCACAGTAGAAACCATAAAATACTTGGGAGTCTACCTTCCAAGTCAAACTCGGGGGTCATATGAACACAATTAAAAGTAAGACAGATCTAAATAATTGGAGAAATACTAATTTTTCACGGATTGACTGAGCTAATAATAATAATTCATACTAGATTAATGTACTTATTGAGTGTAATACCAATTCATCTACCAAATATTTATTTCATATGGATAGAAAAAAACTAAAGTTCATCTGGAAGAACAAAAGGTCAACAATATCAAGGGTCTCTCTCTCTCTCTGTCTATCTGAAGGTGGCCTATAGTACCAGATTTTAAATCATTAAAATTCAAAATGATAATCATCAAAATAATCTGGTACTGGCTAAGAAATATATTAGTGGTACACCAATTGAATAGATACCTAATACACAGTGGTAAATGACCAGAGCAGAGTGGAGAGAAGGCAGGATGAGATGGAATCTCCTGAAAAATATAGAGAGGTTAGTCTTAGTAAGGAGTAAGGTCACTTCATTCTATGAAAGAGGAGAGAAGGAAGGCAAATTGGCAGAAGAGTGATAAGAGATGAGGATGAGGGAGCTCATTGTGAATGTCCTGTTTTTCTTTAAAATATGAGTCAAGTTTCTCATTTGAAAGAGATCTAAAAACTGATCTTGGTCATTTATTAAGAAAACAGAAAGAAGTGTTCACTATTTGTTGTTCCTTAAGTGGATATGAAGTAGCTACTTCATTAATTTGATAAAATTTCAGAAAATCTAGCTTGGAGGCTTAAAAACTTTTGTAATTTTGTTTTTGTTTTTAAGTGTGTCAGTTTTAGAAAGAGATTTATCTTAACAGGGCCAGCATGGACAAATTACCCAGATCTTAAGAGAGAATAAGTCTTTGACGTTTCCCTTGTGCTTCTTAAAAATTACATGGTGAAAAGGATTGCTCTCTCCTTTTTTAATCCCATTGGTAATAGGGTCTGCTATGGAGTATTTGATTGAGTGGAAGATTCTATGCTAATCAGAGTCAGCATAAAAAAATGAATATTGGTAGCCAAGAGTTTACCTATAAAGAGAAAGCAGTTTAGGGAGTCTAGCAAAGTGACCTCCTCAGCACACATGTTATACCAGGGCGGGTAGCAGCATGAGAACACCATTAAAAATAAACAACAATATTCAGGACCCTGTAGTGCTAGAGATATTTATTGTGTTGGCCACGTGAATATATGCCTCTCCACTTGTGTATTCTCTCTGTGTGTGTCCACATCTGTCTCCGATTCTTTTTTTATTTGTGAGAGAGTAGGTCTGAGTTTTATGAGGATAATGTTTTGTATTCTTATGAAATCATTTTTGCAAATGCCTTTAATTTGAACGGCATCCTTTAGCCAACTATTAAAGGTAAATACATTGGTGGGGGCTTTTGAAATTCAGTTTTAAGAATATGGACCTACTAATTACCCTGAACCTGGGGTAGTCATCTCCTGAGGGAGTTACAGGGTTATTTGAGACATCCTTCCTAAACGACAGTACATATAAATACATTATTGTCTTTTTCTTTTCTGATTTTTTTCTTTCTAGGTTGCAAGTTTGTGCCATATCTACCCCTCTATTATTTTAACCATTCTAATCAATATGATATCATGTATGTACTATGTATTCAATAAAAGTTTAGTCATAATTGGAGTACAGCCCTGATGCCTGATGAGTCTATTATTCTATTCTTTTGCCCTGCTCCCCCTTACTGCCTTTAAACTGTAAATTATGAAAATTATATAGTTATTTTGTTCTATTTATGAAACCACATAACTGGTAGAATTTGTAAAAAGAGATGTGAATCAATAAAGGAAGTGCATAGATTATTGTAATTTCTTATGCCATATCTATAATTCCATTTATTGACCTTTGTAGCTCAGTTTAAAATCAGATGGGTGCTAAATATCAGGATATTCACCTAGGAAGTCCATATTTTTGTATGCCATCATTAGCTGTGGGAGGATAGCTTGGGAAATGGGAGGCTGCTATTTTTGCCTTTCTTTTCCCACAGTCACTGAGTATCATTTTTTTTTTGGGGGGGGGAGCGGGGGATAGCTATTGAGCTCACACAACTAGTTAGGTGTCAGAGGCTGCAACTGAACTCGGGTCCTCCTGACTCTAGCACCAGTACTCTATCTACTGTGTAATTTAGCTGTCCCTTAGTCTTTTCCTTCAATTTAAAAAAAGGTGGGGGGGGGGGGGAACCACTTTTGTATCAGAGCCAGAAATCAACTGTAACCTTCTTGTCCTATTTATGACTGATTAAATTATTTCCAAGTATCCAGTTTCTTGTAGAAGAACCAAACTAGTCAACCAGAGGGTCTTAGGTGAGCTTTTAACTCCATGAATTATGGTAGTGTAATTTTCTTGAAGGAACAATATCCCTCAGAAGAGGGGAAGCAAATTATTATAAAGGTCTTTTCCAAGATTATCCCATTAGCATAAAAATAAATAAACATTGACAGAGCAGGTCATTCTTGTGTAGGATTTTAAGTGCTTCTAATTATAGAATTATCATTTAAGCATAGAACTAATTGCTCTGAAATTGTTGCAGGAAACTTGATCTGCTAGAAAGAGCTACAATTACTGAGGAATTGGCTAAAAAATTGCAAATTTGTCTCTCTAAGCACTCAGACTTTCCAGTCTTAATCTTCATAGGGAATAAGGATTTGGGGAAGAGGCAAATAGAGGAGAAAATGAATGCCAAATGAGTTTTGTTTTTTGTTTTTTTGTCCTTAAAGGACACACTAAAAACACTATTGTCCCAACTGGAAATTATTTTATTAATATTAACCATAATTCTTACTCTGTATTCAAAGATATTTAGTTTCCTCATTGGGGTAGATTATATAGGTTAGTGTGTGTTTCACCTGCAAGCAAGTAGATGAAGACATCATCCAAAAGTCATTTTCAGTGTTAATTTTTTGTTTCACAAACAGCAAAAGATCTAGTAGACATAAGTACCCAAGCTTCCAAAATTAATGAGGGGAGATTATTTGAATCAATTATTGACATGAAAATTATTTTAAATTTTTTTCTTTTTTATTAAGAACTTGTCATCAACAAACATTAATATTTAGTATAAGATTGTATTGAAACTATGAACTAATGTTACATTTTAAAAAGTATGTTAACTATAATACAGTAGTAACAGAATGACTGATTTTATTTGCCGAATTTCTTCATTTTATTTTGTGTACTTTTTTGTTGATGTTTTCTTCATTCTTTTTGTATCTATGTCACTGCAAACTAAACAACCATCTCGTAATAAATATGAACAATCAAACAAAATAATTCAATGTAGTGGCTACAGCTGAAAAACTTGATCATATTCTATACTTTATCACATTTCTGCCAAGAGGTTGGTGAAATGTTTTATCAACAAATCCCTAAAGTAATGAGTGGTTATTGCACTGATTATAGAGTTTACAGACCATCCTCACATTAATTTATCATCAGTTAAATTGTTCTGTTATTTCTGTTCTTTTCACTTTATGTAAGTTCAAATAAGTTTTCTCAGATTTTTCCAAATTCATCATATTTATTCTTAGAGTGCAATAATATTCTATTGCATTCACAGACATCCACCTTGTGTCCAGGACGTTGTTAGAATAACAACAACAACAAAAAAAAAAGTGGCATTATAAATGTTTGTTTGAATATGTCCTTTCCTTTGTCTTTTTATCATACTTAGGGTATTTGCCAAATAGAGACATGTACACATTTTAGTGACAACTTACAGATTCATTTTTTCCCTTAGAACTAATTTCACTTCAATTGATTCAAAGCTCCAACAATGGAGCAGTTTTCCCGTTCTCTAATAATTTCTATTTTCATTTTTTATCAACTTTGCTAGTCTGATACATGTGACAAAGAAATTTAGTTATTTTCATTTATATAAATCTTATCAGTGATTTAGATCATCTTTCATATTATTGCAATAACTTACATTTCTTTCAAGAGATAATATTTACCAAAAAGTGTTTAACACATTTCTTTCCTTTCTTCTCTTTTTCTACATTTATCCCTCAGTTTCTTTATCCTGTCTTGCAATATCTAAATTTCTATAAATTTATCAAATAATAGTGATGACAGTGGATATTTTGCTTTACCTTGATTCTTATTAGAAAGATATCTAGTGCTAGTTCTTGGTTTTAGATACATATTATTTAAACTAATAACATCTTAAATATAGATGTATTTTGTAATTTGTCAAAAATATTTCATCTACTGTTATACCCATGTTTTTAAGATTATTACTAATATGCTCTATTACAACTATCGTTTTCCCAATATTAAACAAACCCTGTGTTTCTGGTATAAATTCAAACTTGTAATAAGGTACAATCTTTTTAATATGTTTTATCTTTGTTGATATTTTATTAAACTTTTTAGCACCGGCCCAATCAAGCAATCACCTGTTAGGAGATCTGCATCTTCCAAACTTCTCTAGGTTACTCTACTGAGCCATAAATAGCACAGACTTTAGTGCCTGCCTTCTGACTCAGCCTCAAAAAGGAGATCCAAGAAAGCCCCCAGCTTCCTAAGCCAACTTATGGTGTGCTAATATTCACAGGCTTTGTGTTGTCCTGTGCTTAATAGAGGAGCTCATTTGGGTTTCTTATTGCTTTTTTTAAATCTCAGAGAAATCATCAACTTTTCATTAGTTTTTCTGAAGGGAGTGAGCATTTCTTTGCTGGAATTATTCACATATTCACTTATTTGAAAATCCATATGAATTCTAGAAGAATCAATCCATTCACTTCTTTGGGAGGTTAGGACTATTTTTCCCATTTTCCCTAACATTTTAATGGTAAGTTTGTGACGAATGAAAGAATGGCCATGATCCCTTCTATTATTACGGGGTCACAGTTTCTAGAAGCATTTAAGGGAAGGAACAGAGGGAGGTAAAACTTTCCTCTAAGGCAGAAGTTCCTAACTTAGAGTATGTAAACTTGTTTTAATTGTTTACAACTATTTCAATATAATTGTTTTCCTTTGTAATTATGTAAACTATATATTTTTTTGCATTTAAAAGCATTATACTGGTCTTTAAGCTTCACCAGATTATCAAAAAGATCCATATCAAAAAAGATTAGGGACCCCCTGCTCTAAAATTTTCCAAGGGAGCTGAATTTTTGGATGGCTGCGGTAGGTGATATTGATGGGACAGAGAAGAGTTGAATTATTAATGTAGAAGAAACAAAGGTTTGCTGGAGATATGAAAATCTCAAGACTTAGCTACCGCTTCCCTAGTGAGTCTCTGGCAGTTGATGGCTCTTACTCCTCCAAAAGACTGATACGAATTTCTTTTTTTTAATTCACTCTAGTATGGCCAAGCGAGGAGAAAATATGTGTTCTCTAACTGCATTTTGGGATTTCATCCTGCAGAGTGCCTTGGGTGCCAACTTAGGGGTAAAGATCTCATTTATATAACTGGAAACCAAAACGAAAAAAAAAAAGCCATGGAAGGGAGGGTGTGTATAAATTGAAAATTATAAATTGCTTCTTTGTGGCATTATAACCGACCATTCATTCTGTTCTCATTACTTCTTTCAGATACATAGTCCTCTTGGACTTCATTGCTACCTATTTTAATAAGACCCAAGAGAGCATAAATCTTGTTCCAGCCCCTTCTCCTTACTCAGAGTTTCTGCCTTCTAAAGGATACTGATTAAAAAACAACCACCACAACAAAAAATTAAAAAGCTGGGTCGGAAATAAGAAAATGTCTGCATTGGTATTCCATAGACAATAGGACAGGAGCTCCCACAGTGCTTATTTTTAGAAGACTATGAAACTAATCTGGTTTTAGTGTTGTAGTTGTTCAGATGACATTTATTAAATCATTTTCTTATATTGACACAGCAGTACCACTCATCCTCCCACTGCTAGACCCACAGAGAGGGGCTCTGGCCCCAGCAAGAGAATTTATCCTGAACCTTCATTTATTTTTAATTGCCAGCACCCACTATGCATTTTGTTTTTACATTCTCCGTGGGTGGGAGTGGGCAAGTTAGGGCAGGACCAACACAAAGACAAATAAGTGACTTACAGGGCAATATTTAAGCATGTACAGAGACATGTGGGTTGTATAATGCTCAAGGATGTTTTATCCAGGTCAGCATGTTACTGGTCTATGCCAGTTATAAGATGTAGCCAAGTGTGAGAAAACTATCAGCCTACAGTTGTCCAATATAATTGGCCAAGACATTAATCATCTCTCTTATTTGGGTGATGTAAGTGAGAGAAGAAAGAGAAAGAGTATTTACTTAAGGCCTACTATGTGCCTAGGCACTGTGTTCCAAAAAGAGCATTTTATTCAATCCTCACAACAACCCTGGGATTTAGGTACTATTTTTAGCCCCATTTTACAGTTGAGGAAATCGAGGTCATAAGAGGTTAAGTGACTTGCCAAGGATCACATAGCTAATAAGTGTCCAAGACTGGATTTCAACTTGTGTCTTCCTGACTCCAGACCTAGTGCTCTGTTACCTAAATGCCTTTATAAAAACGGGATGCTCAGGACCTAGTGCTCTGTTACCTAAATGCCTTTATAAAAACGGGATGCTCAGGACCTAGTGCTCTGTTACCTAAATGCCTTTATAAAAACGGGATGCTGCGCCTTGAGCTGAACTAAAGTAATGCTTATATAGAATGGTATCATGGTAATGCTATGAAGTTAAAACTAACATCTATTGAATGGGTTGCCATTTTGAATGCACAGAAAGTGAGTGAAGGACCTTAGAAAAATAGAGAAAATATTGCAGCCCAAGGAATAGACAAAACATTACTGCCTGTGTCTCAATCAGTTTGGCAATCACCTTTAGTTCTCAAGAGCTACTCTGTCTGGACACTTTTTAGCTTCTGGGCATGGATATATTTATTCTTATCATCCTTGAGGCTTTGCTTTCATCATGAATTTGCCAGCATTACAATAAGCATTTTGTGATTTTGTTAGCAAATCCTCTGTGGTTCTTAGCATCTCTCCCAGGTAAATGCCTGCTTTGTGACTGACATGTAGAAGGGGAAAAGGAAAATGAGGTAAATTTTATTTGTGAATCACTGGTTTAGATCCCACTGTCAGAGAAATGATGGATATTGCCAGTTCTGTGTTTGAATTGTGAGTGTGAATTCTGTTCATCTAGTGATTATATTCTGACATGAAAACTTCATTTTCTCTACTTTTTACTACTTAGGGATGTAAAGGCACCATTTTAAACACCTGTTCTAGAAATCATGAATGCCTGTCAGTATGGTGGACTACCTCTTGGGATATGTAAATGGAGCCTTTCTACTCCTGTTGTATCATTTCTTACTTATGACTGCTCTGCAGAATTGAAGATTGTCTTGACATGTTAGCTAGATGATATATGCTTTGTGGAATTAGTGTTATTTGGCCAAAAGACACTTTGATTTTTTTTAATTGATAGTGTGATGGGAATTACTTGCTCTCAAATTTTGGCCACCTTCAATACCTCAAGTCTAGCTCCCTGTTTCTTATTAGAATACAAAATCCTTAGCCTTCCATTGAAGGCACTCCATACTCCTTTCCAGCCTTGTCTTCCACTGATTCTTTCTTTTTAATGTTCCAGCAAAATTGGACTGCTGTTTTCCAATCTCACCCCATATTTATCTTTTTCTATAATTCTATGTAGGCCCTTCTCTCTTTCTGCAATATACTCCTTTCATTTTCAGTTGAAAAATGTTCTTTTTCTTCAAAGTCCAAACTCCTTTACCACTTTATTCCATAAAAACTAACCTGATCTCCCTAGTTTAAAGGGATCTCTTTCTTCTTAATTTTTCTTAGATAATTTATTTAATCTGGATCTCTCCTTTGTCTCTATCGTTACCTTTAAAAACTTTTGAATTCTGAACTCAACAGTTCTCAACAAATACAAACATTTTCAAATGATAATAACAAAAGAGGACATATAAGAAACTGTTAGCTTCTGTCATGTGCCATTTTAAAAAAGGATGCGTATTTGCATCATTTAACAAAATAGTAACCCAATTATTCTATTTGTGTCTTTTTAGATACTGGAAAAATAGGTATATTCAAAAAAGTATTATTGCTGATCATTTTTTCATTTGTAGCACTGCCAGTAACCTCCCTCTCCTGATTCCTACTAGAAGCTATTCCTTGTAATAATTACCTATATTCAAGGGGAAAAAATAAAAACATTGACTATATCTGAGAATTCATCTATTTCTGTATCTCTTTGTTTATCATCTCTCTCCCAAGAAATGGGAGTTATATTTCATGATCTTAGTCTTTTGAAGTCATGATTGGTTGCTGTTTGGTCAGAGTTCTAAGGTCTTTCAAAAGTGTTTTTCTTAACATAATTATAATGGCAATACCTTAAATTATCCTGATTCTGTTAATTTTACTCTTTATTGGCTTATATAAGTCTTTCTAGGTTTCTCTGATTCTATTCCTTTCATCATTTCTTATGGGAGAATAAAATTCAATTACATTCACAAACCAGTTTGATTCTTCAAGTAGTGGCCAATTTTTTTTTTTCTTTTAATTTGCTACAACAGGAAATGATACTATAAATATCCTTGTCCATAATGGTCCTTTCCTTCTGTTCTTGATCTACTTTGGATACATGACTAGTGGCAATATTGCTAGGTCAAAGGATGTGTAGAGTTTAGTCATTTTGAGGGGATGGGGGTAGAGTTATAGTTCCAAATTATTTTTCCAAATGGTTGAAACAATTCATGACTCTACCAATAGTGTGCTTGTCCTCACTCATTCTCTTCAGCACTTTGGTCATCTTTGACAATATGATAAGCCCTGTGGATTAGTTATTGATTTTTTTTCAGTTATTTGGTGTTAGTTGGCATTTATACATTTTAAAACTAGCCATGTCTTTTGACTACTTATCTAGTTGGGAAATGTTTGTTATTCTTATAGGATTTTATTGATTCTTTATAACTTGGATATTCAACCTTTTATCAAAGAAAATATTTTTTCTCAATTAATTAGTTCCCTGCTAAATATACTGGTTTTGCTTATTCAGAAATTAGTCAAGTTTATATCATTATTGTGTTGAGTTCTTTCAGTTGTATTTGACTGTTCATGACCCCAGATGGGGTTTTCATGGGGTTGCGTGGTTAGCTAGTTTCTTCTCCAGCTCATTTTACAGATGAGGAAACTGAGGCCAACAGAGTTAAGTGATTTACCTAGGATCACACAGTTAGTTTTTGAGGCCACATTTGAACTCAGGTTTTCCTGACTCCAGGCTCCATGCTCTATCCATCAAGCCAATTAACTGCCAATTACAGTTGTCTATAATAATTTATGATCACCTTTATCCCTATTTTATGTTCTCTTCTATGCCATTGTTGTGGAATATATCTCCTCACTTTTATGATATGAAATCACAGTTGTATCTTCAGATTTTTGTTACTTTTTTCCATTTCTATAAAAAATAACTCCTTAGTAACTTGATATCTCATTAAATTTGCAAATTAGTGACAGCAGCATGGGATTATTATGAGGATCAAATGAGATAATCTATGTAAAATACTTTGCAAGTCTCAAAATACTAGATATTAATAGCAATTTTAATTTTTATTATATTGGCATAGTTCAATCATGACTAATTAGTTCCTGTCCAGTTTTTGTCTTCCTTTATTCCTATTAAAATAGTGTTTTATAGTTGTATGTGTTACATAAGTCCTAAGGGTATATTATTAGCTGGACTACAAGATATATATATATATATATATGTATGTATGTATAAAAATACATGCTGTGATTATTATGAATGAGATTTTTTTTTCTATCTTTTCCTTATATATCTTAACACATACTTATTTGTGTATCTGTCATGTCTCACTTGTTAGACTAATGTGTTGAGGAAAGAGTCTGATTTTTTTTTCTATTTTTTGTGTTATTCTAAATTTTTCTACATTTTCTAAATTTTTATTCTTTGCATTCTTAATCCCGCAAGCTGTAAAGAGTGACACTATATGCTCTAAAATAGGTTTATTGCATTCAATTTAATTTAGGCAAACAAAAAATAGAGTAACATTAGTTGATTCTTAGTGGCCAGATTTCTCTGCTGATTTTGACCAATAGATTTGAGGAAACCAAAAGAAAATGATATGGCCACTACAATGTGAATGTCCAGACTCTCTGGCTCTTGTTGAAATGAATGAGCAGCTTTGGCAAGTAAAAATCTCTTGGCTCCTTGCATCTCTGGTTATTTAGTGTTTGTCAACAGTTTCAAGAGTATCATAATAAAAAAAGAGGGAATGGCCCAAATATAACAAAGTAGAACACCAGGGGAAAAAGGTATGTTTCCCACAGTGAGGTCTGTAAAAAGAAAGGAATGAATATTTATAAAGCACTTACTATGTGCCAAGGACTATGGCAAGTGCTTTACAAATATTATCTCATTTGATCCACAGAACAACCTTGGGAGGTAGATTCTATTGCAATCTTTATTTTACAGTTGAAGAAACTAAGTCAGTCAGAGGTTAAGTGACATGCTCAGAGATGCATGCATAGTAAATGTGTAAGACTGGATTTAAACTGTTCTTCTTGACTTTAGGCTTACTTCTCTATTCATTGCCCTACCTAGCTGTCTCTGTAACATTCTAAAGGACAGCCACCAGTGTTATCACCTTACTGTATGTGATCAAGGCTGAGGGTGTATGTGATGAATCAAGGGCCACTACTCAACTGAGTTTCCCTTTTTCCCAACTTGATAAAACTATGGAATGTAAGGGGGTCTAGTGATGAGGTCTCTAGTAATGAGATGTTGATTAGAATGACTTTGGCAGGTGCCTAAGACAATATGAGATGGTAAGTTTTTAGTGGGAATTTAAAGGAGTGTTAAGATTTTCTTACTTCTTTAGGAAGAATTAAGTAGTTCTTCAGCAATATTTGATAGAATTATAAGGCACTACCCATTGGCTGACCCAAGCTTCTGCACATTCCTGGTGCCATTTAAAAAGCAAGAGAGACACACTCTCTAAACTTCAATCAAGACAAGAAACAGGACTATGAAATCTTATAGCCTGAACGAGAGGAAGCTTCAGAAAAAGAACCAAACTCTTTTTTTTTAATAATCTCATTTTTTTTAAAATAACTTTTTATTGATAGAACGCATGCCAGGGTAATTTTTTACAACATTATCCCTTACACTCACTTCTGTTCCGATTTTTCCCCTTTCTCCCTCCACTCCCTCTCCCAGATAGCAAGCAGTCCTTTACATGTTGAATAGGTTACAGTATATCCTAGATACAATATATGTGTGCAGAACCGAACAGTTTTCTTGTTGCACAAGGAGAATTGTATTCAGAAGGTAGAAATAACCCGGGAAGAAAAACAAAATACAAGCAGTTTATATTCATTTCCCAGTGTTCTTTCTTTGGGTATAGCTAAGAACCAAACTCTTAAGGGAGAATTTTGTCTCGAGAAAACAAAAGAAATAGAGGCCTTGCAGCATCAGAAATAAGAGTTTTCTTGGCCACATATATTTCCTAAGTGCATGCGTCTTAAATAATAGAAACTATGTATGTATGCATCTACTCTTTCCACTAATGCTGTGTTTGAGAAAATACACTCTTAATTAATGAGGAGTAAAAATGTTTTGCAACTACTGTTTTATGAAGCCATTTCAGAAAATGATTTTGTTTTGAGCTAATTGGGTCCTCTTGCTGGCAATTAAATGTAAAAACATTGAAATGATAGTTTTTTTCGGGTTTTTTTTTTTTTTTTTGAGAAAAAAGCTTTAGGACAGCAAACACTAGAGTACCTTGAACTTGTGGTTCACTCAAAACTCAGTCTGAAAATGGGCTTTACAATTGGTTGGATCATTCTTGGGAAAGTGAGTGTTTTTATGAGTTGGGAGAAGACATATGAGTTGTAGAAGACATATGAGTTGCAGAAGCAAGATATATATATGTGTGTGTGTGTGTGTGTGTGTGTGTGTGTGTGTGTGTGTGTGTGTGTGTTTTGATAGGATCAACCAGGGTTTCCCATACTCATCATGTGGATTAAGCTTGGTTCTCCTTCCCTTATGCCAAAAAGGAAAGAAACTGTCCCCAAGGGAAGATTAGCCCCAAACCTAAGACTCAAGCCATGTCTTCATCAACCTAGCTTTCTAATGGCAATGAGCCTTATTGTTCTGCCTTCTTGGTGTCCTTAAAGCATAAAAAGATCCAGCCACATGGAATAGCTGCCTTTCTGATTTGGAAAACTTCTCAAGGGCATGTAAGTCATCATATTCTGTACTGCTAAACAGACTACTTTTTGGCAGTGGATGAGAGTTTTTCTAAGTTAAGAGCTACAATATCATTTAAAAATATCCTTTCTATGCTGTGGATTCTTCTTTTAATTGTTAATTGTTTAATAGGGAAATGAGATATCCAAAGAATACCTCATTTCACTTTTGTATTAAACTAACAGGTAACTTTGATCTTCTAATTAATGATAAAGGAATTTACTATATGGTCTTATCAACCAAAACTTTTATGTATTCCCTGAAATGTGGCTGCCTATATACACCACCCCCAGAAGAGAGCTTCTTCAGGTACTGTTTTTAATGACAAATTTAGAGTTCTCTTTAGTCCATTACCTATATGAAAGGGCAATAGAGTGCTGGGCTTAGAATCAGAGGAGAGTTGGACTCAGATTATTCATCTAATCAAAACCTTCTTTTTCAGACTCAGTCTTTTCAATCCCTGGGAATATTAGTTGAGTCATCTTTGATGTTTTGAATCTCCCACTATAAGGACTAGCCCAGTTGATTGTTGTCTGAATTCAAACTAGCCAGCTTAGTCCACTGTATCCACTAACTTTTCCTAGACACCAGACAATGCATTATTCCCAGAATGTAAGAATTTCATCTGGGTCATCTTACCATCTGTCTACTGCTGTTCCCTAAGCCACTGCATTCTCCTTCAATTTCTTGTACTGGGCAACGTAATCAATTCAATCCCCTTCTAAAAAGGACATGTCAGTTGACTGCCTTATGTGTCAACTCCCCATCTCTATAACCCCTCCAGACCAAAATTCTTGTCCCTGCTGCCTTTTATGTGGCTGTCTTTCCTTATTAGATAGAAACTACTCAAGGGCAGGGACTGCCTCTCTTTTTATATTTTTATCCTAAGTCCTTAGCACAATGCTTGGTGTTTAAGCACTTAATATGTGCTACTTTTCCTTCATTCTTTTAGGGCTGTGTGACTATAGACAAACCTCTTCATCTTTCTAGGCCTCCGTTTTCTTCTCTGTAAAGTAGGGGAAATAATATCTATAGTGTCTCTTTGTTTCTCATAGTGTTGCTTCCAGTTCTCAGATGAGATAATTTATGTAGAGTGCCTTTTGCAAAGTGCTTAAAATGCTAGATCTCTGTCAGCTATGATTAATTGATTTGATGAGACTGTGTCTCCTGAAGGGTGAACTTCTTTTCCCCACCCCCAATCAACAACAAAAACAACAAAAAGTTGTGTGAAGCCTATTTTTGTTCCTATCTTCCAGGCTGATGTGAATATATGTGATTCTATTAGTAACTGCCTCGGAACCAGTCCTGATTTAATTTAATTTAATATAATCGCCTTGGTTATTTTCAGTTCTGCTTCCTCTATTTTAAGCACAAAGGCAAGGGAAGTAATCAGAGATGGGGAAAGGGGAGGGGTAGGAGATACCTCTTGGCTCATCACCCGGTTATATGAGCAGAACCTGCTGACAAAGAGGTGGGTCAACAAGACCTACTTGTTTCCCTAGCTGTGTTCAACTGTGGTATCATTCTTTTGTTACTCTCAAGAAGAGTACATCATTTGAAGAAGGGGTGGGGAGTAAGGTTAAATGTCAAGAAATACTAATAATGTACTTAGAAATATAAATAGCACAGGTCTCTGATGGCAGGAGGAAGGAAGCCGAATAATGACACCTTTCATTTTTCTTTCTCCTTTGAGCAAATGGCATTTTTCCTTTTGTTCTTTCCTTTCACTACTCCACCATGAAGCCTCATTTTGGCTTTTTTGTGCTCTGTAGTAGGAGGAAGAAGTGTGGTAAGTAACTGAAAAGTGGGCATTGAGGAAACAGTTTTGTGCACAAGTGTGCCAGGCAATAGTTCCTGCAGCAAGACACAGAAGCGAGGATCCGGTGTGGTGATTAGTATTGAGATAAAGAGTGAAAGAATAACCTCAGCATAAATGTCTCTATTCAAATCAACAAACATTTATTAAAGATGTGCTTATGTGCTTATTAAACACTGAAGTAGGAAATATGAAGATGAGGATGACATAATCCTCATCCTCAAGGAGTTTAGTTATGAAGGGAGGGGGAAATAAATATATAGGAGTAAGTATGAAAAATTATGGTAGAAGGGGGTAGCAAAGGAGAAACCAGATTCTCTAGGAAATTTTAAAAGAGATCAATTTCAAGTGGAGAGATCCTAGATAGCTTAATCAAGGAGGTGGCACCCGAGGTCAGAGAAGAAGGGAGGAAAGGAAAGAGGAATGAAGGAAAGAAGGAAGGAAAAGAATGAGAGTGGGAGATAGAGAAGGAAAAAAGGGGTAGGGAGGGAAGGAGGAGAAAAAAAGGAAGAAAAAAAAGAGGAAGTACATTTCATTAAGTGTTTACTAAATGTGCTAAGACTGGGAATATGGGGCAAGATTGGTCTCAAGAAGCTCACATTCTAAATGGGGGACACATAAAAAAAAGTTTAGCAGCAGGATAAGTAGAAAAGCTCAGAAATCCTAATATTCCTCAACGAGGGTCTACGGGGGTCCTTAGGTTACATAGAACACATTAATTGTGCCTATACAATGTATAGAGAAAGGCTGCCCCCAGTGGTGACAGGTCTTTCCACTCTCTGAACATCCCAGATGGGTTCCACTGATTGAGAGGTAGAGCGTGTTTATTCTTAGCATGAGAGTATTTTTCTTAAACTATGAGTCCTGATCCTGTGTACGTAATTGAATTGGGGGGGGGGGGGAGGGAGGAAAGGTGTCACAAAAAAATTTGGCAACAATAAAAGATATCAATTATTCCACCAAGATTTAATTCTTTATGTAAAATTAACAAATTAAAATTTGCTTTTGTCTTTAATAAATAAAATTATATGTATATCAGACTTGTTTTAGGATTTATTCATGATTTATTATCAATAAATGTTTGGTTTGTATACATATTTTATATATCCACATACTCAAGGTCACATAAAAATTTCTTAGCCCAAAAGGGGTCATTAGTGAAAAAAGTTTAAGAAGCTCTGATTTAGAATATGTTTGGAAAGGCACTTTGGAGTGAAATCTAATGAAAAATCAACTTTTATTTCTTCAAGTCTAGTAGATAATTATTTCCAGAATTGTGGCAAGAGTATCTTCAAGGTTTTTTCTGGATCTGATTTTATTGACACAGTGTTTCATATATGATCTCAAAACATGCATAGGTCAAGTAGCATTTTAAAAAAAGCTCCATAATTCTGAATCTTTACTGACACTGACCAGAGCCTCATAACTCATTATTTAATAAAAAGAGAATGTCTCCTATATATACCTAATTCCTTTTTTTTTTTTTTCACTCTTCTATTTTCATGGCTCTCTCTCAGAATAATGATCTCAAATTCATCCCATCATCAAGCAGAATTGAAATCAACAAAAAAATTAAATAAATCAACAAGTTTTACTTTACTCAATTCTGTTTTCTCTTTTTGATACTATTTTATTATATGGATTTTAAAATTGAATTTTCTTCTTAAAGGAAGAAAAAATATTTTGTCATTTCAGATTATCAATGGTTGTAAAATATACTGACATATAGAAAGCAGATCAATAATTTGAAAAGGAAATACTACCCTCTATAACCATATCGTCTAACAAATACCTAGCTCTGGTATTTACATGCTGTGTGACTTGAGACAAGTAACTTCATCCCATCATCAATATTCCCATCTGTAAAATAGGGATAGTAATGTTTCACTTTCTATCATATACTAATTCATAACACAAAATTTGTATTGAAAACTCTTTTGGCTACTCCTTAATTACTGTTCCTGTTTCTATTTCAAGAGTCTCCATCTAAAATAAAATAAAAAATGGAAAAAGCTGAGGAGGACACAGATAATACAAATAATAGATTCTTCTGAACTTCCCACAAAAATAAGAGAGTTTTTCATTATTAAATGAAAGTACCTTGGAATAATTAAAAAACTAACCAAAAGTCTTTGCTAACAATTTACTTAACATGTACTATTGGTCACTTTAAATTATATATATTAAATTATATAATTATTTAGGATTATATTTTGTAATTGGCTTATCTCACTAGGCCCAAAAGGATCCAAGTCTCTTACTGAAGCAAAAATACCTGCCTTCAATATTTTTCAAGCTAAAGTCATTTCCTTATTATAATGTTTTTAAAAAGCAAGTTTAAGAAACTTCTTCCTGAAAAAAAAAATAATTGGTGTTTATCCATAGGCATTCATGACTGCCCCTACCCCAAGACAGGATAGATAATCTTCTCTCCAGGCCAAAATGCAAGGATAATTCTTAAATTTCCTTAATAGAATATCAGTGTTTTCTATCTGGTATATGGTATCTAAAGTTCATAATTCTTGCTTTTATCCAAAGTACAGACTATTTGCCTACATGTATTGAAGAGTGTTTGGCTCATAATTGAGTGAAATATAACACCTGCTGAAAAACCACTTAAAACTACTGAAATTTTTAGAGAATCTAATGGTTGCCTTCGTTGTTTGTTCATACAATATTCCTTGAGTTTTATCCTTGAATTAAGCAAAATCATAGAATGTTAACATTAGAAGGAACCTTGGGGAATTGCTTAATTCAAAGATTCTTAGACTAAAATCCATGAATTTCTTTTTAAAATATTTTAATAATTGTGTTTAAATATAATTTTTTCTGCTTTAATACTGTGTTTATAACAAGGACCTATAGGCTTCAAAAAGGGTCCATGATCTTATTCATTCTCTTCTACCCCCAACCTTATCATTCATTATCATAGGAATTAAGCTTGACTTAAGCCCAGTGTCAATTAGCTAATTAGTGATGTCGGCTCAATTCAAATTTTCAAATAAATCTTAATCCACAGTATGTGTAATCCACTGTACATATACTATATAGATATATAATACATGTGAACATATCATATTCTAAGAGAGATGAATGAGATCTTGCTCTCAAAAAGTTTATAATCTAATAAATTCAATCATCAGCAGAAAGTGATTGAAGTCTATTTTTGTAAATCAGTGTAGTTCTCATGTTTCCATATTCTGCATTCTTTATCTTATTTCACAGTATCTGCTGTTGTTCAATCATTTTCACTCACATACGACCCTTTGTGACACCATTTGAAGTTTTCTTGGTAAAGATTTCCTTCTCCAGCTCATTGTTCAGATGAGGAAACTGAGACAAACAGGATTAAGTGGCTTGCCCTGGGTCACAAAGCAAGAAGTATCTGAAACCAGATTTGAACTCAGGAAGAATCTTCCTGATTCCAGCAGGCCCACTCAACCATCCTGGTTAGCTAAGTCTTCCTGCTTCTAACTCAGGATTCTTTCCACGCTGCCATATCTTGATGTTTCTTTATATTTCTCAAACCTATAGCCGGTGATAAAGGATTTATCTAATATGGTGCTCTACTGCATACAGATTGAATATAATTAGGCCTCATGGAAAGTGCTCAAAAAATATCTGACTATTATTTTTGGATTATATGTGCAATCATTTTAATCTTTTTTTCAACTAGGGATCTAATTTGAGAAGTATCATTATTTTTATCATAAGCCCAGTTGTCATATAACAGAATTTCCACACCCTCCTGGAACATTATTATTATATTATACTAACATAAAGTTTTATTCTCTGCTGATTTTTTAATGATAATGGAGCTTATATGGCCCTCTTCCAAGGACCAAACAGCAATCTCTTTCTTTATCTATATTACATGTGACATCCTTAAGTCCTTCTTCTGTCACTTTTATTACTCTATAACATTTGATAAGTGTATTCTATTTCAAGTTGATTATTCTGTTATTCCCTCCTGGATTTGTTAAGATAGAAGTTGCTTTCTTATCACCAGCCATTGAGGCATGCCAATAAAACAAAAAGTAGAATTAATGTTTTTAAATCTATATGAAATAATAATATCAACAATAATCTTTTACATGATGTTCTTTTTTTTTATTTGAACTCATTTTTTAATGCTTTAATAAATTTCATTTGGTCTTCACTACAGTCCTTTGGGACTGTATAATATGATTTCTTATGATCATAGTTCCAGATTGGAATATCTAGTTTTTAGTGGGGATGGAGTAATCATTATTAGTCAATCATCAAGTATTTATTAAGCACCTACTATATAACAGGCACTGTGCTAAGTGTCAGGGATACAAAAAAAGATAAAAAATAGTCCCTGATCTCAAGAAGCACTCAGTGTACTTGGGAGACAACCATATCTAAAAAAGACATAAAAGATAAATTGGGGAAAATCAACTGATTTCTAAGCATTAAGGGGAGATCAAGAAAAGTTTTTTTTTTTTTTTTAGCTAGGACTTGAAAGATTCCTGGGAAAGCAGGAGGTACTGGGGAGGAGAGAGAGAAGTTCAGGGCAGAATTATAGCAAGTGAAAATTTGAGTTGTGACAAAGAAGCCATTATCACTGGATCACAGAGTGTGTGGAAGAGTATAAGGAGTAAGAAGACTGAAAAATGTAAGAAGCAGCATAGTTATAAAGGACTTTTAAAAGCTAGTGTACTTTATATTTGATTAGGGAAACTCTCTCTTCCTTCTACTTCAATTCTCTCTTATTGTGAGTTGTTGTGGTGGGTTGTTTTGTTTGTCCTTCATTCTAGAAGAGGACCATGACACCTGGGAGGTGATTCATGAAATGGAAATGAATTAGATTTATCTTGCCTCACTTTCCCCTCCAGAGCCTTCTGGGAACAGTGGCTAGATACAGATCAAGATGACTGGAGATGGATCTGGGTGAAATGGGAGACCTTGACCTTTTTAAGCTTTTTAAGTTATACTGAGATCCATTCAATGGTTAAGGATAAGTAGCAATAAAAGGAATCTCCTGTTTTACCTAGTCAAAAAAAATTAAATAAATAGATAAATGATCCCTCCCATTTTCCCTCCACATAGAGTATCATATCCTTACCTTATCATATCTATACCACAAAGCACATTTTTTTCCCACTCTTGCACCTTTGAACTCTCTCAAGATATCTTGGGCTTTACTGGCTAGATTTATTTTTTAAGGACCATGCCTTAAACCAAAACCACTCTGATTCTAATTTGCTACCAATACATTGTTTGAATTTTGATTGACTCAGATTGAATGTAGGTAGCAATCATTTCTGCTTTGTCCAGAAACCCTAGTTCTACTAGCCAGGGTGCTGCTGGGACATTTAGGCAAATCAGTGGTTTTCATTAGTATTGTTATTTATTTATTTTTTCTGTTTCTTAGAATGTAGAATATGTCAATTTGAAATGTGGTCTGTTTAACTCAGATAGTAGAATTTACTTACAATAATAGCAGCAAGATACCGCTCTATATAAGGTCTTCATCTGTCCCCAGATTAGTAGTCATTGTATATATTTTATGAGCTTTTATATTTTTTTCTTAAATACCAGTGATAGAATATATATCTAATAGTCTTCAGAGGAAGGGCTGATAAAAAGAGCATTTGTAATATGTTGTCCATGTAAGCTGGAGGCATATCATATGAATATGATCAAAGCATCTAATGTTTAGAAAAGATAGAGTATATTCCTTTTTAGACATTACATGGTTTTCCATGGATAAGATATATTAGGTTTTATTGTAATCTTATGGTTCCCCCAAATGGACACGTTATGTACTACATTTAAAATATCTGTAGCAATTTTGAAACTTTCCAAATAACTATAATTTATGTGAACTAATATCAGTCAGTAAGAATAGAGTGCTTATTATGAACCTAATATAATGTGTGTGCATTGCATATGTATGTGTGTCTCTTGTAGGGGGAGAACATATAGAAGAATATTACATTCTTGCCCTTAGATAAATGACAATATAGTTGGAAAAAGAAACTGATATACATTGAGGCTTATATGTTAATTTGAAGGTGAATAGGATTTAGGTAGATTATAGATGGGATAGAGAGATATTCCAAGTGGAGGAAATGAAGAGAAAGATATGAAATATAGAAATGGACATGATTTCTTAGAATTCCTAGTTTCTTCCAAATTACAACAGCAATAATACTATCAATATTGCATGAATTAGTATTATAATAATTAATATCATTAATAAATAATAGCTTTTATATGTCCCTTCAAAACTTGCAAAGTGCTTTACAAAGATTACATTAATTTTCACAAAAACTCTGTAATGTGGTTTGCTATTATTATCCCATTTTACATGTAAGGAAAGTGAGTCAGATAATGTTGAGCAACTTGCTCCAAGGTACCACAACTAGTCAGTGACTCAGAATTTATTCTAGGTCTAGAACTCTATCCATTGTTACTACTTAATATCTCTGAAAATTATCTCAATTGTCAGCTTCTACCTAAAGGTTGTCCTGATTCTTTCGAATTACCAGTGTTTCCTCTTCTTTTGTGTAGAACTCAGTATTCAGTGTTGTATGTCCTCATCCCAACTCTGACTCTCCTGAACAAGTTGAGTTTCCACAGTAAGAATAGACAATAACATCTTTCCCACCTCAGTTTTAGGGACATGCCTCAAGTGTTATAGTATTTTCTTAGAATACTTTGTGCCCAAGCCCCTGTTCTGGTAGTTTCTCCCGACCTACAGTCACCATTGATTAACATCCCATTATGATTTAACAGGCAAACCTAAATTACTTAAGGAATATTTAACCGAAGTATAAACTTATCTCTTGGAACTAGGACTCACTCTCCCCTCTACCATATCTATCTTCTGAAAAAATGGTATCAAACTTAAAGTAGTTGCAGCAAAGTATTTGACTTTTGCTTAAGGTCAAATTAAGTTTGATTAGTTAATTTAATTAATTAAATTTCAATTTAATTGGACACCATTTAAATTCCAATGGACAAAGTTTCTCCTTTCCTTTCAAAAGCCAACTTCTCAATGCTGATCTGGGGCTGTATTTGAGTCACACAGGCTACTTAGGGCTTTGCCCCTCACCATGCTTGGCTGCCCGCAAACTCTGACATGGACTCAATTCCTGGACTTTAGTTCTTCTTAATCTCACTGGGTCTCCTCACCTGATGCAAGGAAAAATACACATAACCATGAGAGGAGCGCAATACCCATGCTTTTTCTCATAGCTTCTGTCTACTTGAGAAAAGACCAAAGTCACTTCTCCATTTTGGTACCCACTCCTCATGCAAATAGAGACAGGAAGGAAAAAGAAGAGTTTGAGTTATTGGGATCTTGTATATACATGCTCAATTATGGTTCAGAAGCCAATCCCAAAACCTTCCCAACTACTCCATAATTGGACCAGATAGTCACAATATAGTTGCATCCACTCCAAATTCCTTAGGGAAGATCGCATCAGGCTTATCAAGCTGTACGTACTCAAACACTGGGCTCTCAATGACCTGTATCCTGTGACATATATCTGTACATATGATGTCTCCCTTATAGAATCTAAGCAGGGATTGTTTCACTTTTGTATTGTATCCCTAGTGTCCACTACAGGCACAAAGCAGATGCTTCATAAGTGCTTATTGATTGATGGATGGATGGATGGAAATATAGATAGATGGATGAAATGCTTAGAGACTTGTGAGACCAGCCTCACTGATATGTATGATTTCTTCTCTAACATTTTAGCTTAACACTAAGCCCATCACTTAGCTTCTCTGGCTATAGAATGGGAATAATATTTGCATCATCTATCTAGATTATTAAAAAGAAAATGGTTCATAAAACCTTAATGCATTCTGTAAATATGAGCTTTTATAATAGTGAGAAATAAAATTAGATTGTCAGGGAAGAACCAGAGTGTGGAATCTTATAATCAGGCAGAGAAATTTAATATCATTAGAACAGCATTTCTATAGGAAATTCAAATCTTTATAAATTCAATATATATCATCACAAAAAAATCTTAACCCCTATTTCAGCTTGTAAGACAAGAAAATGAACTTTCTTATTGCTAAGAAATGGTATCTCTTATTAAATCAGCCTGTTAAATATAAGTTCAAGTAAGTTCAACAATGTCAATTGTTGAATTCTGGAAGTCTCTCTTCTCCTCTGATACCGGAATCATTTTGATCACTGATAATATGTCAAAAAAGAATCTCTAAAGCTTTCTCTCATAGCAAGCTTCCCCTCAATAGACATGGGGATGGTTTTATTACAAGTGTCAGATTAAAGCCTGACAATCACATAGATTCCATTAGTTTCCATTATTACCCCATGATACCCACAACTAATATATCTACTTTAGGCCCTGAGGAAGACTATGTTACTAAAGACTTAGAACTACAGTTTTCTTCTATTAGACTGAGACTGCTTCCCTTATGGTCTAACCCAACAAACCCTCTACATCAAGCTTTCCTTGACATTTTTTTGTGTCATGACTCCCTTTGGCAGGCTGGTAAAGCCTATAAACTAATAATTTTTTTAATCTACAAAATTAAATTACATTTCTACATGTTCCTCTTGGAGATCCATGGACCTTAGAGTTTGATTATCTTTGGATATTTTCCAGCCACCTCCACATTCTCAATGATTGTTTTTCTGCCTTCCAAAGACTGTACTCTGGAGTTTCTAATCCTGTTGTCTTTGGAAACCCACTATCCTCATTGGTAACTCCTTCTGGCCTATCATTTCAGGAAATTCCCAACAATGCTTTACTTCATTCTGTATTCTCTGTCATCCCCTCCATACTCTAGCCAGGAAAGAACATTTTGGTTCTAAAACTTAATAGGAATGGCTAAGTAGATCTATAGACAAATAGATTGACATGATCTTTTCTCTCTCTGTCATTATTTCTAGATACAATTTATCAGTCAATTTCCCTATGATCCCTCCCACTTTTCCATCTCTGTAAATTTTATGTACTCTTTCCATGGCTATCACTTCCCAATGTGCTTTGTCTTCCCCTTTTAGAATATAAATTCCTTGAAGGCAAGGGCTATGTTTACTTGTTGTTTTTATAACCCCAGAGCTTGACAGAGGGTGTGGTACATAGTAAGGGTTAATAGTTTTTTTTTTTTAATCATTCATTTATTTATGTTAAAATAGAATCATTCAGTCTCAGGAAAGATGAATTTTTATAACAATTAAAGATCCCTTTATTCCAGAAAATGATGAAATAACACTATTATCAGAGTTCTACAAAATTCCTCTCCTCTCCCCAAGGAACAATTGCTTTTTGTACTCCCTGCCTAACCCTTCTTGAATCTTTTCCATCTGACCATGACCTTCTTGACACTTGCCTGTCTGATATTGGATCCTGCCTAGACTTAACACTGTAGTCCTGACTTACTGATGCAGCCCTGTCATCACCTTGCAGCCATGACAACACTGGTTTATCTGACCTGGATTCTGCCAACTTCTGTTCTACCAATCATGATCCAAGATGATTTAATGGCCTTTATTTGTGCCACTGTACCCTGTAGCATATTCCCCATGCCTAGCTGCTACCGAGCAATTACCAACTTAGATTCTCACATAAAAGGCTCTTTCTTTATTGCTAGACAGCTTGACCCACCCTCCTCCCCTCACTATTAACTCCTTTAAGGATATATGATAAATCCTGTTCTGGAAGCAATCTGCTCTTTCACTTTCTCAAAGAATGTTTGCTGAGAGATTCTGCTTACCAATTTGTGGTGCAGAATAGCCTTATAACAACATAAGGAGAACTGACAGATGCTTATACACACATTCCTACTTGCAGAAATATCAAAGAAAGCCTGAAAGTTAAGGGCAAAAACAAAGTTAAGGACAACATGTTCTTCGTAAAGTAACAGGAAAAATGTAATTTAAAGAAAACAGGAGAACTTCACAGTCTGGCCCAATGCAACTATGTTAATCTAGGATTTTTTTTTTCCATCTGGTTCCACCCAACTGCCTTTTGAGATGTGGCCAAACATTACAGCTCAATCCTTGAACCAGTCTTCTGTGAAGTAGGAAAAAGAAAAAGCTTTAGCATGCCAAGCATTTTACTATTGGGAGATTTGGAAATGCAATCTCCACTAATCATTAAAGTACAACTAGTCTCATGAGACACTAAAGACTCATCTTTCAGCTCTTCATTTCCTTAAAATAATCTACCTACTTCTTTAGATTATCAAATAATCAAATCTGCCTTTTTGTTTACCTCTTTCCTTCAATCCATTTGACTTTGTTATCACTAGGACAGGATGGAACAAATTAGATTGTTAGGGCTAGAAGTTGTTAGGTTGGTAGCAACAGAATATACATAGCCAAGAAATTAACTGAAATCATTGATATAGAGCTGCAAATGACCTCAGAGGCCATCTAGTTCATCAGTCAGCCAGTCAAAAAGCATTTATTAAGCACTTATCATGTACCAGGCACTGTGCTATGTGCTAGCACACTTTAAAAGAGTGACAAGACTCTTCTGAAAATCTTAGTTCTGAGAGCAGGGAGAGGAGACAGAGACAGAGGACAACTCTGAACCTCCCAGTTTTCAGAGGAGGAAGAGTCAACAGGGACAAGATATTTTCAATGTGTGAATTCCAGAACTGGAACAAGCTTCCAGGAAGAAGAGGTTTCTGGAGCATGGCAGAGAAAGTCTGGAGTACAGTCTAATCCCCTCACTTTTATGATTAAAGGCATGTAATTAACATAAATATGAAAGAAAAGTCAGCATATGAGTCCCAAAGTATGGTGCCAGCTGGAGAGAACTAGCAGGAAGAGATTTCTGAATAAAAAGACTGGATATCAGTTTTTGTGGGTTCAGACAAAATGGGTATGGATGGCATTAGGTAGGAACCTCGGGAGTATAAATATATTTATAGAGGCACTGGCTATTATATAATAGAACCAAGAAAACAATTTACACAATGGCTATACTGTTGAAAAGGGAAACAACTTTAAGAACTCTTATCCATGCAATGGTCCTGGCAAAGATAATTAAAAATGGAAAAGCTCAGTGTTGTTTTGTTGCATGAAAGGAGGCATACTAATTTACTGCTGTTTAAGCCATGAATTGTTCTGTTTTGAAGAGCAATGTGAAATTATACAATAAAAGACCCAACAATATAAATTCCATTTTATCCTCCAGTATTAGTGATCTGACTAACAATAATGGTAATTATTATAGCTGGCATTTATCTTTATGAAGCTATTAAAAGTTTCAAGATTTGTGTGGCAGTTTACATGCTTTATTTTATCTTCATAGAAACCCTGAAAGATATATTATTTTCCCCATTTCACAGATGCAAAAACTGAGGCCCAAAGAGATTGTGTGTACAATTAGGAGGGGTCTGAGTCCAGGTTTGAACTAGATGATGAATTTAGAAAAATATTGGAATACATATTAAATTATGCCAAATGAAGAAAGGAGAACTAAAAGAACAATCTATACATTGACTACAACTATTTAGCTGATGACAACCATTAAATACCAACCAAGTCAAATACAGTGGATGACTCTGATACTTAGGACTCTCTTCTCTTATGACACATCATTAATAATTTCTCCTTCATGTTTTTCTAAAGGCAGATGCCTTTAGGGATTTCATTTAGTTTTTTGTTTGTCTGTTTGTTTTGACAAAATAGAATTTGTCATTAAAAAAAAAAAAGAGGCTATTGTCAGTGTCCAAAAATTTGAACTGAATCAAAGGAAGAGAAACAGGAAAAAAGAGGGGGAGAGGGGGAATAGATTCCAAATTAAATCCAAGATGAGATTTTGATGTTTGGTAGAATAGCTTGATTTAGAGTCGGAGAATTTAAATCCAGTTCTACCATTTGTTACCTGCCTGACCTAGGGGAAAACATTTATTCTTTCAGACTCCTTTTCCATTAAAATGAAGGAGTTAGATTAAAGATCTCTAAAATAGCTTCTAGCTCTCCATCTGTGATCTTGTGGTAGAAACAAGCCAAATGCATATCAGGGCATAACACTGTTAGAGCCATTCATTTGAGGACAGAGACTAGCTGTCTTCTGCCTGGTGTCATATGTCTTGCTGGGTGCAAGTGAACGGGGTTTTTGGCTGATGTGTTCTGGGAGCTACAAAGATTGTAGGTAATAGTAGTAACTGCTTATGGCATAAAGGCCAGGCTTCCCTAAAATTCTATTAATGGAAGTTAGAGAAAACTTTAACCATTAGGTTGCATTGTATTGTAATAGTTTTGTTATTTTTTTCCTGGGGAGTGAGAGATTTCATGTGTCCTGAAAGCACACAGTGTCCCAAGACACATATGCTATTCATTCAGTCAATAATTTTACTGCTATGTTGGGGAAAATTAAGAAAGATACAGTACAGGAGTATTCAAGTGATTTTATGAGATCTGTGTTTTCTTTGGTATAAAATATGCACATAAATGGCAGAATCATTCTATTTAATTTCATACTGACTCTAACTTCCCTTTTAATTTATAGTTGTTAGTGGGTTGTTGTTTTTTTAATTTGCTATTTGTACCACTATCAACACGTTTGCAAGAGGAGAGACAAAAAAGGGAACTAATTAATATCCTTTCAGGGCTGAATAGACATAGCCTTCAACATAGCCCCATAAAACATCATCAACAGTTGGTAGCAGATTTTTTTTTTTTGGTGACTTAGTGAGATGCTGTTCTGGACCTAGATTCTTCCTAACATGGTCTCTTTCCAGAAATATGTCAACATTAAAAATTATGTTCCATGGTCATAACTAAAGAGTAAGTGGGCCTAGAAAAGAAAAATTTTATAAGTTCTTCTATACTACTAAGATCTGTGATGATGATAATAATAGTAGATGATATTTATTTTGCACTTTAATGATTGCAATGCATCAATACTCCCCTCATCATAAAATGAAAGTCACCACTCTTCCACACCATACTAAGATGGTTTTTATAAACTTTTGCAAAAAATCAATCAATTAGTCCATCAATCATCCCTTGCTGGACGTTGTTTGACAAAGAACTTTTCTTGAATATACCTAGGCTGATGACAGAATCCTAGTCTATCACCATTCCCCATTCCCATATTCAAGGCTTTTCCAATTTGGTGTGTATCTGCTAGAACTTGGCTCTGTATTGATGACAAATCTATTCTAGCTGACCATCTGATTGACTACAGCTGTGTGAAAGGAGAGTGACTCATTGGTGCTTTTCAAACTTTAAAGCCTGTGCTTTATTTCATGAATTAAGAGAATTGAAATAATACCATATTTTCATAAGCACTAAATTCACGTGTAAATTTTCTAGGAAATCCATCTATTTTACTGGAGCTTTTTGGTGGAAAGGTGATTTGTTAATTTATTACCAAATAGTTAATATTTCATGATTCTTGTTGTCTAGTTTCATTCTTTGTGGGGAGAAAAGTAAAATATTGAATTAAATGTAAAATACTGTCTTATCATGTGTTGACAGGCAAGGAATGATCAAAACATAATGCCTTTAAATACTGTTTATTTTAAACACTCATGGTGTTTTTGCCTATTATTCTAATGCTTCTTGTTGCAGATAACTGTGGCCAAAGAAGCCTTCTTTTCTTTCCTTTAGTGGTGGATATTTATAAAGAATATAATACCTCAGAATTTGGAAAGTACTTTGGCATAACAGATAAAGTACTGTACTTAACAATCCAGAAAACTTGGCTCGAGGCCACTTCTGCCTGATTATTCCAAGAGATCCAGAACTACCGAATTATCGAGTCCAAAAAAAGACTAAAAACTCCTAGGAAAAAAAAAAATTAGTAATTGTATCAATAGAGAAAGTCCTTACTTAGAGATGTAGGCTGAACAGAGGACATAAGTGGAAGACTGAAACAAAATTCATGCTTTATAGAGTGAGCAAAAGGGTACAGTGAGGAGAGTTGTACTTGGAATTAAGACATGAGTTCCAATTCAAATAGAGGCATTCACTAATTGTTTGAACCTGGAAGACTCAGCCTCCATCTTCCTGAATTTTCTCATTTCTAACATTTTCTCACAGGGTTGTTGGGAGATCAAAATATGATAATATTTACTAAACATATTTGGAAACCTTAAAGCATTATGTAAATACTAGATATTATTGTTAGGATTACAAGAGACCTCAGAGGTCTTTGAGAAAAATTAAACCCTGCATTATACAGATAGTAAGTAGTAGAACTAGTATTTGACTACAGGTCATTTGACTCTAAATTCAGTGTTATTTCTATTATTTCAAAATTCGATTTTTTTTTACTCCAATACAGACTTTTAGAACTTGAAGGTACATTAGAAACAATTTACTGTAGTAAACTTCATTATTTAAGTAATTGTCCTAAGTCACAGAGGACTTAAGACTTGAATCCAATGTTATTCAGACTCGATGTTCTTTCTACTCCATCAGGCTGTTAATCTGGTTCAGTGACTGGTTCTATTCACTACCCCATCCTGAGGCTAAAAATGTAAACCCATGTTGAAGCATGTGAGAGATAGCAGAAGAACCATAGGTACTACTTTGTGTTCAACTCAATTTAGAATTAAAGAAAGATTTCCTCCAAGTGTCTTGCAAGTAGCGAGTGTCCTTTTTATCTTCCATCCTATCTCCTTGTTCTGGAGATTCTGAGGTAATAGTGCCCAGAAAGATGATTCAACATCAAATCATCAGCATCAAACAAATATGCTATTTTAGCTCACAAGATACAATTATTCTGCAAGTGGAATTCATTTTCAAATAGTTATGTTTGCTTTGTCTCTGCCAAGCCCCAGCCCTTGCCTTATATAATCATTTTCCAATATATTGTTTGACTAGATATTATGCAAAAATTTCATGATATTTTATCAAGAAATTATGTAACTCTTCAGCCTTGATCTGATTTTACTTTAATCTGGCTTTGACAGCTGATAATTGCAAAGTAAAACATCTTACCAAAATAAAAAAATGTGATTAGTACGCTATGTCTGCATCATAATTAGAAAACTGGGCAGTTTCTCCATTCTAAACAGCCAACAACATAAATCAGAGATATTTTGGTCTACAAATGTGATATCTTTGTCACACTTGGGTTCCAGAATATTTGTCAATGGCTTTCAGGATCAAGGAGAATGTGTACTTTTTAAAAAATCTTTTAAAAATTCTGTTGAGGATTTGTTATTCTTCAATGAATAATTGTTACAAATTTGTTACAGGTTTTTTTTTTTTTTTACTTTGTCTTTGGACAAGAAAGAGAGAAAATAAATGCTTGGCAACTGAAAAAAATTAATTAAACCAAAATGAAACAAAACTTTACTGATCCTTTTGGTTTTTACACCATCTTGATTTCCCAATATATCTATTCTTTTTCATTTCTATCATATAGAGTAATCTCTTCTATTAACAAAAAAGATATATAAAAATAGTTCAGCAAAATTAATACATATCAACCAAGTCTGACATGTTATATGTGGTATCACATAACCATAATTACCCATCTCTGAAAAGGAGGGAAGGATATATATTCTATCTCTTCTTTGTAGTCAAGCTCAATTATTAAATTTTCACAGTAGTTTCTCTCATTATTTTTACTTGATGGTAATAGTGGTTTTCTTCAAATGACATTGTTTTAGTCATCACATACATACATATGTATGTTTATACATATATATTTTTGTTTTCCTCTCCTTCCATCCCTTCTCTCCCCTCTCTCTCTCTCTTTCCCCTCCTTCCCCTCCATGAATGCCTTAAATGCCTTTCTTTTTCATTGCTGTTTTAGCCTCACAGTATGCACACCATTTTGGTTTGCAGCTTGAATTCTTTTGCCTTTTTGGAATATATTCATCTACTCTTTTTTTGTAACTTTTTATGAATGAGGAATAGTCCTGTTATTCAGATGTCCTTTCTTTCATATTTGGAGGTCTTCCTGCCTATTGGCAAAATTTGTTGTTCATCATTGACTTTGTTACATTTAAACATTTCATATACTAGAAGTAATTTTTGTGATAATCTGTTGGAATCTTTTGATTGAAGTTTTTTGTAGACTAAAAATTCAGAATGCTGTGTGCTTTCCTATATTTTTCCAAGTTATTATATTTAGGTGTTTTGAATTTTTCTTTTGTTATTTTCTGGGAGACCTACTGAATTACCTATTCTCAAGACTTCATGCAAGATAAAGGTAAGAATGGTTTGGGAGCAGCATCTCTTTAGCTGCAAGAAGGTCCCTGCTCTTAGGAACCTTGGGGGATGAGATTAGTCCCAGCTAGTATTCAGTCTCCTTTTATTTAGCTCCAGTGTAGCTGCCTTCCTCAGATATTCCACTCAATTCTTCCCTCAACTGTATTCCTTCCTGTACATAATGGGCAGATTCTTCAACTTCTACTTCTTTCATTGTAGTATGGGGAACAGGGGTTTTCAGAATTAGCCCACGCCTATGCCTTTGGCACCAATCTGCAAATATGTTTGGAATGTTTGGAAGCTGTTGGGAGAGGAATACTAGATATCTTGATATTAATATTCATAAATTTTACCTTGTCCAAAAATTCCATATCCTGTTGTTAATTATGAGACAATAATTCATTTTTAAAGAGATTGAGGATTGAAGATTTTTGAAGAAAGTGGCTAATCAGTAGATTAGATCTTGCTTCTCTGTAGCAAGAATGTGTTCTTACAAAACAAAAAGGAAGAGAAAAAAGTGGTAGACTGTTAGCATTGACTTTTGCAGGGCCTGATTATAATTATAATCTATAAGGTTATAGTGGATTAAACAAAAGAGAGGTAGCACACTGAACTGGAAGAGACCTTAGGGTTCATCTTATTTATAATATTTATGCCATTTTATTTATTTTATACTATCATGTCATCTAAATTTTTGGTCTCAAAGGCATTCTCATTTCTTTCTCACTCACTCCACTAATCCATCAGTTTCCAACTGTTATTGATTTTTACCTCTAAAATATTTATTACATCTCACTCTTTCATTCATACTCTATAGACTCAGAATCGTATTTTAACTTGTATAGATTACTGTAGTAATCCCTAATTAAATAGTAATCCCTAATTAGACTTCCAAACCCCAGTCTTTCTTCTCTTCAATTCATTCTCCACCTCATCTCTTGGATAAGAAACTATGCTCTGGAAGACAACCCTTTTTGCTCTGGAATCGCCATTTTCATGTATCACTTAATCATTTGGTGAGTGTCTCACTTAGCCCTCAGCATCTAGACATGTGCTAACCAAGTTTTTCTTTACTTCTTACCAGATATCTCATGCTTGTCCTTCCCACCTACCTCATCCTCAGCTTTCCTACTGTGGAACCTAGAAAAGATTGTGTCCCTTATCTTGTCTATATATCCCCTATATCTTGTCTAACTTCAGGAAGGGACTCTTCACTTTTTTTTATTTTTGATCACTTAGTACTTGACAAAACAGCTTTGAAAGTTACATGTATAATTTATTATATATTTAAAATATAAAACAAAATGGACATTATAAAGATTGACAGTTTCTTCTTTACAAAATTCTCTTTCAGTTCTACTTGATCTATGGATATGTTCATTTTATTTGGTTTTTGTTAAATTTAGAATAAGTATTTTAAAAGAAAAAGCAATAATTGGCATATAGGAAACATTTAATTTTTTTTTATATTCGCTTGCCAAATTGATATTTCTAAAGACTAGGAATGATAAAATAAGTTAAGACCACGTCACTCTCCTTTTAGTATTTAGTCTTTTAGTATTTCCCTTCTTATTGCCTCTCATATGAAATTTATGTTTGAGATGGCCCTTATTCTTATACATTTGTATCACATCTCTAGATAACTTATATATCAGATTTCTATTGGGAAAAGTTCCTACAAAGACTTTGATTAAATAGTGAGGCAATTTAGGACAATTCCAATACACTCAGAATTAGCCCAGGTCTATGCCTTTGGCATATGACAATATGATGGAGAGAGATCTCCAGATGATGGAGAGAGCCATCTACATCCAGAAAGATGACTATAGGGACTGAGTATGGATCACAACATAATGTTTTCACATTTTTTGTTGTTGTTTGTTTGAAGTTTTTTCTTTCTCATTTTTTTTTCCTTTTTGATCTGATCTTTCTTGCAGAGTATGATAAATGTAGAAATATGTTTAAAAGAATTGCACATGTTTAACCTATATTGGATTACTTGCTGTCTAGGAAAAAACGGAGGAAAGGGGAGGGAGAAAAATTTAGAACACAAGGTTTTGCAAGGATGAATGTTGAAAACTATATTTGCATGTATTTTGAAAATAAAAAGCTATTATTATTAAATACATATAAACACAAAAATATTTTAATTAAATAGATTGATTTTATTCATGCAAATCTTTTTGATTTTATAAAATCAAAACTGTCCATATTTTCTCCTTTAATACTCTGTCTTTTGTTTAGTTAAAAATTCTTCCCATCCATAATTATGAAAAGTATCTCCTACCTTGTTCCTATAATTTGTTTATGATGAGAACTTTTATATCTATTTCACATATCCATTTGAACCATCTTTTGTTATATGGTGTGAAATGTTGGTTAAAATCAAATTTTTGCCAGACTATTTTCCCAGTTTTCCTAGAAGTTTTTGTTGAATAGCTTGTCCTTCACTCAGAACATGAAATTTTTGGATTTATTGAACTTATGCTAGTATAATTTGTTTGTTTGCTTCTGGATTTTGTGTTTCTAATTTATCCCAAAGATCAACTTTCCAGTTTTCTATTAGTATGAAGTAATTTTTATGATTATAATTTAGTAATATAGTAGAGAAATTTGATGCTGCTAGGATCCCTTTCTTTCTACTCCCCCCCACCTTTTCCCCCTTAATACGGTTGAGCTTTGTTCCTCCAGATGAACTTTATTGTTATATTTGCTCATTCTATAAAATGTCTTAGACATTTCAGATGTCATAACATTGAATAAAGAAATAAATATACATAGGTAGGATTGTCGTTTTCTTCTAGTGGCATATCACAAGCATGACCATTTAATATTGTTTCAATTATTAAGGTCCATCTTTATTTCTTAATGAGTGCTCTTTTATTGCAATTGTATAAGTTCTATGTGTATCTTATCATATAGATGCCCAAATATTTTATGCATCGTGTAATTCTTCTTTATGGGCTTTCCTTTCTATCTCTCCCATGGTTTTGTTAGCATAATAATTCATATATAGTATTATTTCCTGTTATTTTGTTGAAGAATTTCATTTTTTTTGTTAAATTCTTAGATTTCTAAAAATTGAAGTCAATCATCACAAAACATTCTTGGCCTATATCAAGAATGAAATTCAACATTAAACTGAGATATTTTCTCCAAGCATGATAGCAGATTATTAGCAGTGCATGAACCTGTTAATAAAGTGGGTCAAAAGGCTACCTCGGACCACTTCAAAAGACCCAGAAGAGGAGGCACAGCTTCTTTTTATAAGTATAGAATATAGAACAAAACAGGGTAAGTGAGGAAATATTGCAGTTAGTTATAGGATTGGCAACATCATGAGAATGAGAATATGATTAATTACATTAAGAAGAGTGGACCACATGGGGCCAGCAACCACTCCATTCTGTCTTAGAGAAATGCTTGATTAATTCATCAGAACCATCTGCATCCTAAGCTTTTTGATAGTGGACCAAGGATAGCAGACTCTCTGGCTCCTATGAAGAAGATAAGACCCTTTTTAATTGAACTAGGACGAACAGTATAATTTGTGGAAATGTACCAGCCTATTTTGTAGACTGTCACAGACAGCAAACAGATGTCATGGAGTTTTTGAGGAGCTGAAGTTATGAGGAATAAGTTTCCTTGACATAAAGTGATTTGCAGGTGGTGCTGAGATAAAAATTTTCTTTGAATTAAAATGTTTTATGAGAGCACTGGATTTCTAAACTTAGCTCAGAGTTTTCCTTTGATTAAAAGTGATCAATAGGAAAACTAAATTTTTGCATCTAACTTGAGAGAGGAAGACTGAACTTTTGAATTCATGAGCTTCTTCACTGAGAGAACAGAGAAAAGGCTTGTATTGTTAGAATAGTTATAGAATGGAATCAAGTGCAGAGAGGATTCAAATATGAAATATGAAATCAATGTTTGATTTTCTTCTTATAATTAATCCCTCAGTTTCTTTTTCTTGCCTAAGTTCTAAAGCTAGCATTTGTAGAACTGTAATTACCATTATCTGTCTACTGCTCATTTTTTCCTCATCATCCATCACCAGATCTCATTTACTTATTTTTATGCTTTCTCTTTCTTTTTAATCCCCTCTTTAAAGTCTATTTTATAAATTTGAATTTTGTTTTCCTTGAACTCATCAAATCAACTCTCCCTCTTAAAATCTATTCTTTCTTTTCTCTGATTTGTTTATTTGTCTGTTGAGATAAATGAGCTATTTCCAGTCTCCATAGCTTTCACTTCACTTATAATATAATTCTTCATTTCTTCCAGGTACTCCTGTAGCCATTATGTAGTCCATTCCCCCACACACACACACCCCACCCCCTTAGGTCCTGTTTATGGTTCTTATTTTATTCTCTTCTTCTGGATTTACCTCTTGGCATCTCTTAACCTTTAGTGTTCCTTGGCTTTTTCTGTTTAATTCTATCTCTACCCTAAGTTCTTGATTCAAAACTTCATGAAAGAAGTTTTTTGATTCTGGCCCCTCCTAAACTTTTGAATGGAGTACTAAGGCCCTGGTTTGTTCTTCAGCTTGATTTCCTGGAATTTTGTCGAATTGTTTTATGCCTTTCCTGTTGTATTTGCGCTTAAAATACTAGCAAGTGGCTCCTGGATAGTCAGTGTATAGAGCACTATAATTTTCTTGGTCTTTGGGGGTATCTCACGTTGGAGTGCTACAGATATTTGGCTCCCTACAACTTCCCTGTCTAAACACACCAGGTTTTCAACTGCCATCATCTCCTCTTTAGGTACAGCATAATCCAGGCTTCCAGGTGCTCCCAGAGCATCTCTAGGCAGTACACTTGCAGAATTTTGGTTTATCTATGCTCACTGGTTTTTCTGATGTGACCCCTTTCCTGATATGTATAGGCTTCTATCTTTTTAGGAAGTCCTTGGATTAGATGAAGACACTGTTTCTCTGAATTTTTCTTACCATCATTTGATCTGCTGCTCTTTTAAAATATTTGTTGGCATATATGAAGGAGATTTGGGCTCTGCTTTGACCTTTCAAGTCATCATCTTATCCACAATTCCCTAGAGGAAATATTTTTATGAGCTTTTGCTTTACTCTGTGTAATTCAACTCTTATTTCAACATCCAAATGGAAAAAAAAAATCCTTTTTGATGTTTCATTGGGCTCAGGCCAAGTTTTATATGCTTATTTGCACATTTTTTCTATAGTTTCTCATTTTATTAGAAAAGAATGTAAGAATTTTGCCTACTCTTTCATAGAGTTAGTGGAGATTATCTCATTTAAAAAAAATCTTTTTATTATTTTGAGATCAAATATAAAGAAGAAAGACCTAATCAAATTGGGACCTTATTTCAGTAAATAAGTATACATTTTATTAGATGACTGATATGTCATTGATATTATTCAACAAACTTGATTGCTAGGCCAGCTCTTTTTCGAGGACACCACAACTTTATGCATCTATATGTTACAGTAAAAAAAAAAAATTTTGAACTTAAGAAACATTTTTAAACCATCTGCTATGTGCAAGGGGCTAGAAATACAGAGACAAGGATTAAATAGTTCCTGACTCAAGGACTTTATGTTCTATTGGGGGGAGGGAGGAAGTAGAGGTGTTGGTGCTGTAATAACTCATATAGAGATAAGCAAATGCAATGTAATTTCAAGAGGGACAGAGCAGAGGGCCTTATATGTTCAATGTGGCTCCTGAGAAGTGCTTTGAACAGAGGTAGGGATTCCAAGGGCTGAATGTGCAAGGGGCAGTGCATTCCATTTGTTTGGGTTGAACTGTACAATGGCATAAACAACTAAAGATGAATTGTCAGTATTTGAGAATTGCTAATAAACTGTTGATTGTCACATATTGGAGAAAGACTAAGTAATCTGTCCCTATATATGAAGTTAGTCAATATCAGGGCTGGTAATCGAACAGAAACTTCTATACCTTGATTAACAGGTGGTATTTTCTGTGTCTGTGCTTGGAATATCATTCATCAAAAACCAATTCAAATGTCACCTCAACTATAAAGCCTTTATTGTCTCATCCTTAATCCTCAGACTGTCTATAGCCATCCTTTGACTTGGATCTCAGAGAGTATTTTATTTTCCAACTCTCTATTGTATTTATGAAACAATGTGTGTGTAATTATGTATGTGTGTCCTGTTCTTCTACTATATCATACTTGCTTAAAAAGAACAGGGACTATGTCTCATCTAATTTTTCTATTTCTCCTAACACTATATAGTAATAAATACTTATAGAATTAGTCCTGGTTGTGCCTCCTGAGCAGAATAAATCTAATCCTTTTGATTAAGCTTAAATCTTCCTTCTCTTTCCATCATCATCTTCTTCACAGTTATACCATCCAAATTAAGTTGAAAAAAGTTCTGAGCTAGAATCACTAAATATGGCTCACCTGAGGATTGACTAATCTGTCCATATGAATACTATTTTCAAAGCAATTACATAAAATCTTATTAGTTGGCAATGCAATTTCTTTAAGGATCCAAACTCATATCTTAGGTATCAAAGAAACAGTTATAAATAATAGATGAAGTAGTGGAAAACTTTAAAGATGCAAATTAAGGTTAAGTGTCTGTCAGGAACACTGGAGTGCAGCAAACTTCAATCAATCAATAACAAGTAGCACTTATTAAGCACCTCTCAAGTGTCAGGTCTTATACTAGGAAATAAAGATGCCAAAACAAAAAATAAAAAGGTCCTCATCCTTAAAGAGTTTACAGTCAATTAGAGGAGAGATGTGTACACATATAAGCAATACAGAACACCCCAAATAAAACATAGCTGGGGAGGAGGGTTAAAGGAAGACAAGGTAAAAGGTAGAATGTGTGCTGAGTTTTGAAGGAAATTAGTGGTTCATAGAGGCAGAGGTAAAACAGAGAGGTCATTTTAAGCAAAGAGGAGAGTCTGTGCAAGGGCTGTGAAACAAGATGAATAGGATATTTGATAAGCAACAAGAAGCCAGGCTGACTGGACGAAAGAGTGCATGAAGGGAATTAATGTATAATAAGGCAAGAAAAAAGTGTTGCAGCCATCTTAAGAAGGGCTAGAAATAACCGAGGAGCTCATATTTGATTTGAGAGGTAATCCAGAAACATTGAAAATTATTAAGCAGAGGAATGACATGGTCATATTTATATTTTAGGCTATTTGCTGGCTATGTGGCTAATAGAATGGAAAGAGGAGAGATGTGAAGTAAGACTAATTAGAATGTTATTGCAGTAATCCAGGTGAGAGGAGATGTGGCTTAAATGAGGTGGATGGCTCATCTAAACAGATGGTAAAGATGCTGTGGAAGTAGAACTTGCCAGAACTAGAACTTGATTGGACATCTGGGGTGAGGGAAAGTAAGGAGCCACACTGCCTAACACTGTGCTATATGTAGGGGATACAAAGACAAAAACACAGTCCCTGATCCCAAGGAGCTTGTATTTCTTTTGGCATGAGAGAACATGTACACGGATGAATGAATAAAATAAAATAAATAAAAACTGTATACAACATAATTGCATGAGATTGATTAAAAGGGAGCATCAGAACCTGAGAACAGCAGAAATTCCTTCTAGGAAGTGGTATTTGAGCTGTCTTTTCAAGAGAGCCAGGAATTATAAAAATCAAGAGTGAGGAGGATGACATTCCAAGAATGAAGCAAAGATACAGTGATAGGAGACAGCGTATGTGAATGGAAAACAATCGGCATGGCTGAAATTTAGATTGCATAAGGTAAAGGGCAAACTGGAACTTGTAGATATTCACGAAAAGAGAGATGAATATGGAGTCAGAATATCTAGGTCCAGATCTTCTTCTGGGCCTGGACTGAAGAAAATCTAAGTTTAAATCTAGCATCAGACACTTGGATTCTGCCTTGGGGAAAGTCACCTAACATCTGCCTCAGTTTCCTAAAACATGGCACCTATTTCTCAAAATTGACAAGATCAAATAAATTAATCATTGGAAAGTACTTTGCACAGTACCTGACACATAGTGGATAATATATAAATGCCAGTCTTTCTAGTTGCTGTTACCACTAGATTCTATCTGTATAATTTTACTCAAGTCACTTAATAGCTTTAAAATGAAGTTGGATTAGCTGATAACTTAGTAGCATTCATATATATAAAGAGAGAGAGAGAGAGAGAGAGAGAGAGATGTATATATATATATATATATATATGTATGTATGTATGTATGTATGTATGTATGTATGTCACTTTAAGGCTTACAAAGTGCTTTACAAATATTATCTCATTTTGCCTTTTCAACATCCCTGAGAGGTAAATTACTGTTACTTATAAAGTAACATGAAAGCAACTCAAGCAAGCAGAGATGAAATGACATAGCAAGAGTCCCTTAGTTAGCAAGTGCCTGAGGCCCAAAGTCCTTCTCTCTCTCTCTCTCTCTCTCTCTCTCTCTCTCTCTCTCTCTCTCTCTCTCTCTCTCTCTCTCTCTCTCTCTCTCCTCTCTCTCTCTTCTCTCTCTCTTCTCACACACACATAAATACAAACACAATTAAAAAAAAACTTTGTCGATATCTTGATTTTTTTTCAATTTATCCTGCATATCTTTTATATGTACACAGTTATTTGTTGCAATTAGATGGCACAGAAGTATAAAGTGTTCAACCTGGAGTCAGGAAGACTCATCTTCCTGAATTCAAATATGGCCTCAGATACTTACTAAATATTTATCTCAGGCAAGTCACTTAACCCTCTTTGCCTCCCATCTATAAAATGAACTGGAGTAGGAAATGACAAAACACTCCAGCATCTTTGTCAAGAAAATCATAAATGGTCACAAAGAATCAGACATGATTGAGAAAAGACTGAACAAAAAGTTATTTACATATCTATAATGTGAGGTCCTTGAGAACAGGGACTACATCTTTTTTTTTTTTTTTTGTATTTTTGTATTCCCAATGTATAGTAAGTTCCCATTGTTTACTGAATGATCGATGTACTATATATTAGTGACATTATGGACCAGAGTTCTAGGTCTAGAATAATAAAGATCTGAGTTCAAATCTAGCCTTAAGTACTTCCTGCACATCTGACAATGGGCTAGTCATTTAACCACTGAGACTATAAAATGCTTTCTACATTACAGAGTTGCAGTAAAAATCAATTGAGATTATATATTCAGTTATACTTCATCATATTGTTTTTGTTATTATCATTGCTATTATCTTTAAGTTTAAGAATTTGGGACTTTGATTAACCAACATGGACTCAAGCAGTTTATTCCTTTGATGAATGATACATAAAGCTGTTTTGTTTTGTTTTGTTTTGTTTTTTTAAGCTTCTGAGTGCCAGCATTAGATTTAATCCATGTGTGTGCCTAACTGGCAGATGAATCTTCAGTCTGTGACATCTGAAACTATGAAACTAAAAAGTACAGAATGAACTTTGGTTTTTAAAAGTAAAGTGTGATGACATTGCTTTCTTAGGCGATTTCTTTTTTTAGAGTGATTTGAGGAAATGTGTTAGTGTTCTATTATTTGTCCCAAACAAGTGAGTTATAATCAATTATTACACTGATGTCACTGTTTTTCAATTTTAAGGTAGATTTTAATTTTGAAAATAATGCAGGATAAATTGAGATTATTGACCTAGTTTTATTAGTTGAATGGAAAGTTTGTAAATATATTTTTGAGTTAAGTAGAATTATCACTGAAAAAATAATAAAAATATTGATTCTATGTAGTATTGTTTTATATATTTTTTTCATTGGACACTGAAAACAATCCCATGGAGAAGTAGGTGCTTATAGTATCTCATTTTACAAAAGGATAAAATAAAATTGATAAAAATGAAGGACTTGCTTAGGGTCACACAGCTAGTAAGTGTTTGAGAGGCAATTTCATCTCAGTTCTTAATTATTAAAATATTTTAAAGCAGTATTTTTACTATGACTACCTACCAGCCTAATAATAAAATAATTAATAATTATGTAACTAATAATAGTAACTTACATAAAGGTCTTAAAAGTTTGTAAAGCAATCTGCAAATATTATCTCATTTGGTTCTATGGAGTAGGTACTATTATTATCCCTGTTATTCAGATGAAGAATCTGAAGCATAAAAAGCTTAAGTGATTTACCCATTAATGGTAAATAGTTAGGCTGATGTAATTCAGAAATTCCCAACTCCAGGTTTTGCCCTCTATCTACTGTACCATCTAGCTGGCTAGAGTTATGTCCAGAGATTCCTAGATTTAGAGAGCATGAGTACTTAATTCCTTCAGCATGTAGCAGCCATTGAACTTAACACCTAGTTAACAAAAATAATTATTAAAAATACAAATTTGCTCCTATGTGACACCCTTAAGACTTCACCGCTATATGAGTTCTTCCCTAACTTTCTCCCCAACCAATCCTACTCTCCTGGCAGTAGCCTTGTATTACCTCAAGGTCTCTCCCTTTAGACTTTTTATTCTAAGGTCCAGTCTTTTTTCTGAGGTTATTCCTTTATTTCCAACTATGTCTATATCCCCCTTTTAAATATTGATTTGATAGTGTTTTTGTACTTTTTGCCCTTGAGTCCATTTTATGGTGCTCAATCATATAGAACTTCTAATTATAGCTCTCTGGGCAGAGAAAGAGAGATTCTGGATTTGGGGATATAGCGGAGATAAGAGAGTCGGGTTTTTATATGTGACTAAGCTCTCACTATGGAATTTAATAGTATGTTTTTAAAGGTTTGTCATATTTGTTACCCACTCTGAAGCCCTACACTAACTTGACATATCTTCCATTTGACTTGGATTACCATCATCAGATTTGTGTATACAATAATCAATATCTTTTTATTAATATTTTTCCTTGTTCCTTTTTATATAGTACGAGATGCAAAAAACTTAATCCCTATGGATCCAAATGGACTTTCAGATCCCTATGTGAAGCTGAAACTTATCCCTGACCCTAAGAATGAAAGTAAACAAAAAACCAAAACAATCCGCTCCACACTAAACCCACAGTGGAATGAGTCATTCACATTGTAAGTAGCAACCTCTTCTCTTCTTCTCTAAGTAAAAGAGACCATTCTTTACCTTATTTCTTACCTAGCTTTAATCATTGATTGGACTTTACTTCAGTTGCCTGAGACCTAGGAAACACTTTAGCTTAAAATAACCAAGGTCTCCTTCTGCATCCAGGGATGTCCTAATCTGCAACTTACTATTGGACCCACATGCCTTTGGAAGAGAGAGAGTCTGGTCCATTCTCACTTAGAGCCAGTTCACTTCCAAGTCATGGTATCCCCTTCCTAATGTCATGGTCCTTTTCAAAAGTGAAGGACAAATAGTAGAAGTAGGTGTCAGTTGGGGAAACAACTGACGAGTTCCAATTGAGCAATGCAGCTCTTTCCTTCCTTTCTTCCTTCATTCCTTCATTCCTTCGTTCTTTTCTTCTTCCCTTATCCCTCCTTCCTTCCTTCCTCTCTCCTCCCCTTCTTTCCTCCCTCCCTCTTTCCTTCCTCCCTCCCTCCCTCCCTCCTTCCTTCCTTCCTCTCTCCTCTCCTTCTTTCCTCCCTCCCTCCTTCCTTTCTTCCTTCCTTCTTTTCATTCTTTCTTGCTTGCTTTCTTGCTTCCTTTCCTTTTCTTTCTTTTCTTCCTTCCTTCCTTTCTCTGAGGTTTTTCCAAGATTATTCCTTCCTTCATTTCCAACTGTATTTGTTTCCTTTTTTAAGTGTTGATTTGAGAGTGTTTTTGTACTTTTTGTCCCTGAGTTCATTTTGTGGTATTCAACTCAAATAGAACTCCTAGTTACAGCAATTTTCTCAGGGGAAAAAAGTACAGTTTGCTTCCTTCTTTCCTTTCTTCCTTCTCTTCCTTTCCTTTTTCCTCTCCCTTCTTTCCCTCTGTACACATAAGGAATCATAGACTTACCTGCAAGTGCTCTGCCCAAAGGAATATAAATTTTGATCATGAAACCTTGGGAGATATCTTGGAGTTTATGGGCTAGATTTCTTTCTTAAGGACCATGCCTTAGCCCAAATCACTCTGGCTTTCATTAATTAACCACCAATAGGTCCCAGTCCAAACTTCACTTGGTCATTGTTTGAGTCTTGATAGCTCAGAGTAAGTGTAAATAGTAAATTTTTTTTCTATTTTGGACAGAAACCCTGAGTTTCTTCTCCTCGTAGATTGATTTTTTTTTTTAACTAAGTAAAAGAGATCACTCTTTGCTTCATTTTTTACCTAACCTTAATCACTGAGTGGGCATTGCCTCAATTAAACTGAGTCCTGGGAAAGACCTTAACTTAAAAAGGCTAAGGCCATTTCCAGTTGTCCTAATCTTGCCACTGGAACCAGAAGGCTCTGGAAGAAAAAGTGTGTCTGGTGACTTTGCACAGCTCTTCCTCAATTAAATCCAATTCGTTTGGAAGTCATGGCATCATCTTTCTGATGTCTTGGTCCTTTTCAAAAATAAAGGATAAACAACAATAACAGAAACCTCTTCTTCTCTAATAAGTACTTCCTCTTTGTGCTCTATTCCTGTTCTTTATGAGGTATATTTATTATTAAACCACCATGATATTTAGGATATCCTTCTCTTTCTGTCTGTGACTCTTACCAGGTTAATGGATAAATGGAATGTCAACATGTTCTTCTCTATTCTCTAAAGAGAAAACTACTATTTCCTGAGAAGTTATACAGTGAAGTTGGGGGTATCATTGGGACCATTTTCTCCCTAATTCATGCTGAGACAATGAGAATGTGATTTTTTTTCTCTCGTTCTTTCTAGCAAATTAAAACCTACAGATAAAGATAGACGGTTATCTGTTGAGATCTGGGACTGGGATCGAACAACAAGAAATGATTTTATGGGTTCACTTTCATTTGGGGTATCGGAGCTTATGAAAATGCCAGCAAGTGGATGGTAAGACTTCATCTAGTCTAATACATCTGCAAATGAAATAATTTGGTTTAACACTTTGCATACATGAAGAATTAGAATAATTTTTTAAAAAAAGAATCAAAAAACTCCTCCAAAAGTGACTAGACAGAACCTTTTTGGTTATGCTATATTTGATATAGCACTCTATTTATCAAACGGTTTAGTCACTGGTTGAAGGAAAGGTTTTACGTAAACTATTGTTGTTGATTTGAGAATAAATGAACTTACAATTTTCTCCCATTTCTTTGAAAGGTATAAGTTGCTTAATCAAGAAGAAGGTGAATACTACAATGTGCCCATTCCAGAAGGGGATGAAGAAGGAAATATGGAACTCAGACAGAAGTTTGAAGTAAGGATAAGAAGGAAATAGCTTGAATTACCCTTCCTCTGACTAAGCAACTAAGCAACAGAAAATTAATCTGTACTTTCCAATGCTCAAAAATGTTCATTAGTTATTTGCTTTAAAGCATAGATGCTATATTATTAAATCAGAAATATGAAATATTTCTAGTGCTCAGCTTGCAATCAGGAAGACATGAATTTAAATCCTACCTCTGATAATTAGTAATTTAGATTATAGACTAGTCACTTTGCTCTTATATATCTCAGGGAACTGCTTAGGTCCTAATGGGTTGTAATCTATTCTGGTAAAGGGAATGTCCACAATCAGGGTTCTTTATATTCACAAAATCACATTTCCTTCTTCTAAAAGTACATTTCTTTGCAAGTTCTATTCTTTACTGTCATTAATCATTTGAATAATAAAAACTAAAAAAAATTTTATAATAGACATGGGTAAAAGAAGAACTGATTGTTTTGTGTATATACCAAAAAGAAGCAGTGAGGTGAAATCATAGTGCATAACAGAAATGGGTCCCAAGTTCAAATATGACCTCATATACGTACTAACTGTATGACCCTAGCCAAGTCACTTTACCCTCTTCACCTCAGTTTCCTCATCTACAAAATGAGCTGCAGAAGGAAATGGCAAACTATTCCAATATCTTTGCCAAGAAAACCTCAAATGTGGTCACAAAGATTGGATATGATTGAATAGAAACATTAAAAAAAAACCTTAAGTATTCAGATTTTATAAGGAAATAGTTGTTCTCTACCATAAGGGAATAAAGAAATGCTCTGTGCCTCTAATCTTGAGAACAAAAACTACAAAATATAATAGGTATATGGCTATTTTAATAGAGGCTCTTCTAAGCAAATGTCACCTTGCCTTTTCAATATTCTTGTTCAGGTTTCCTGTCTGGGATCATCAATTCAGTCTTTAAGGGAAGCACATAGCTTCTATTGATTTCTGATTACATCTCAATCAAAAAATTCTTTTTAATTTCTAATCTCATTGCAGGTGTCTATTAATCTATCTTCTTCTTTCCTTTCTTCTATTTCTTTATCAAACTTTGGTGTGGAATAGGGGCTAGTATTAAATAGATTCTTGTTCTTTAAACTGTACTTTTGTGACCAGGTCAACTCTTTTTTTTTTCTAGTTCTCTATTTACCTCACATTTTAGCTTCATTAGTAATTATTATAATGATCAATAATCAATCCTTCCCTAATGTCTTTTTAAATCTTCTTACTATTCATGGAATAAATTAAGATGTTAATAAATTCCCTGATATAAAAGAGAATCTATATACAGAGCTATAGACAAAAATAAATATTTATATGTCTACAATATGGATCTGTACATATACACATATATTCACATATGCATATTCATGTGTATATATATAGACATAAATATGTATATAAGTGTGTATATGTATATATAGTTTCCATGAATCCTAGACATGTAAAATCCTGCAGCTAAATGATGCAGCAGATAAGAGTGTTGGACCTGGAATCAAAACAAACAAAACAAAACCAAAAAAAAAATCCAGGTTCAAATTCTTTCTTCCTTAGTTGCTTTGTGATCCTGGACAAGTTACTTATCCTCTACCAGTCTCAGTTTTCACACCTGTAAAATGAGGAAAATAATAGCACCTACCTCACAGGGTTGTTGTGAGGAACAAATGATATAATGTGTAATGTGCTTTTCAAATCTTAAAGTGCTATATAAATTTCAATATTATTGTTGTTATTTCTCTTTCTAGTCATTTTTTTCTCCATATGTCAGATTTAAATTCTGCCCCTCCACCAAATAAATAAATATAGTCTGATTCCAATAAACTTTTAAGAAACTTGGAATAAGCAATTAGCCAAATTATTTAGTTCTCCTGAAAAATGATTGTATTAGATATTACTCAAAATCAATGGACCCATCAAATGAGCTTCAGAAATCTATAATTTAGTGGTTGTGTCATACACTCTTTTTCATAAAATTTTTTGATCTGTTTGGGTGTTTCAAATAAGAAGATATTTTCTTACATTTTTGTAAAATGAAAACTATCTCCTAAGATGGTTATGAAAATGTTTGCTAGTTTGCTACTCAATGTGGATTGGCTGTATATGTTTAAATATGCTCCTTTGTTACTAAAAATGACCCTTTCAAAGTGAATTTGCCAATAAAAAGATCTCCGCAGTCATATTTTAAAATATAAAGGGAAAGTACACAACCTGAATTCTAACCCAAAATGATGATTTACAGTTGTTTGAACATATTATTTTGAGGCATTATTGATATTCATATTTTATAGTGCTTACAGTTCAAGTAGGGATTCCATTTCTTTCCTCTATATAATTCTTAAGCTGTTTTTCAATTTAAATTTATTCTACAAAAATTTTACTTTCTGTACTATAGCCCTACATTTCTCCTTCTTAACTTTAACATACCATAAAGTAATCTCAATTTTCCCATGTTTCAAAAGGCATACATTCTTGATACTGAGTAGAAAAACATGGAAGAAACCAGTCTGTGTAATGTGAAAACAGTGCTTTCTGCTAGCTTTTGACCCACAAAACTTCATAAAAACCACCTTCAAAATATTGGACAGTTTGAGAACATCATGTTCTGTTGGTGTTTTAGGATGGCTCCTCCTTGACTATTCACTTTTTCTATTCAAAGTCTCATACCTCCTATATTCATCATGTGTATGGTTCTTGCACAGTTTTGAAACAAAAGACTGTCTGTTCATACATATTTCAAAGCATTTGTCTTGGTTGTATATAATAAAATAGAAGTGAATCTCTACTTAACTTTATACCCTCCTTCAGGCAGCATTTTTATACTAAGTTGCCAGAACTGAGAAAGTGAGAATTAGGTCCCTATTTTATATTATTAAAAAAGGTCTTGTGGTCCTTCTTGAATCAATTTGATTCATTGTAGATTTATTTATTCATAGTCACATTTCTTGACAGTTAGAATGGAACTTGGCTGTCTCATTTAATTTAAAAGAGCTGTTCAAAGTCTTCTCTTGTGTAGTCTAAATATACTCACTTCTTTCAATTGATCTTTCTATAACATAGATGCTAGGCTCTTTGCTCTCCTGATTGCCGTTCTCTGAATTTTCCTCAGCTTAGCAATATTTTTTTCTTAAACTGTGGCACTTAAAACTGAACACTGTACTCCAAATAACATCCAGAACAGAGCACAGAGAGACCATTGCCTCCTTAGTCTTGGAAGCGCTGCCACTCAGTGTAGCCTCAGATTTCTAGACTGACACATCACACTGCTTAACCTTGACATTCACTGAATCCACTTGGAACTTTTTCAAACTGCTCTCTTAACCACAAACCCCAGTCCTGTACTTGGGAAGTAATATTACATTTATCCCTAACAAATTTCACTTTATTAGATTCAACCCAGTAGCCTAATTTGTCAAGGTCCTTTTTGATCCTGATTCTTCCATCCATTGTTTTAGCTAATCCTCTCAAATTGGTGTCCTTTGGAAATGTGATGAACATGCTATCTGTGCCTTTATATAATTCATTGATAAAAATGGTAAGCAACATAGGAAAAAAAAAGCACTGATTCCTGAAGTACTTCTGCAGGTTTTCCACATTGATATTAAAATATTAATCACCATTCTTTGCGTTCTTTCATTCAGCTTTCTGAATCTAATTCTGTTATTGCTTATTACATATTTCTTCATGATATGGATAAGAATGGCATGAGACACTTGATCAAAGATTTTGCCAAAACCTAAGTAAACCAAATCTATACATTACTTTTATGTACCAGTGTCGTAATTTTGTCAAAAAAAAAAAAAAAAAGACCACTCTAGTGTGACCTGTTCTTGACAATGCTATGTTAGTCTTTTGAAAACACTACTTCCCTTTCTAGATATTTATTAACCATCCTTTTAACAATCTATTCTAAAATTTCCTTAAGAACCAAAATCAAGACCCCATCATTCCTGAACTGATTTTCCTCATTTGAATTTTAATTCATGGGTTTCTATCTTCCTCTGAATCCTTTGCAATCTGCTTTCTTAAAATCCAACATGCATTTTACACTATGTGCACATTTCTTCTCTTTTATCCTATTGTTGCTGTTGTTGTTGTTGTTGTTGTTGTTCAGTTGTTCAGTCATGTCCTACTCTTTGTGATTTTATATGAGATTTTCTTGACAAAGATACTGAAATGGTTTTCCATTTCCTTCTCCAGTGTATCTTTATCACATTCTAGACTGCAGAGTGGTTATTTCTTCCCACAGTTCTCATGTGTCTGCCTCAGCAACTATTTCTTTCCTACTAGTAAGAATTAGAACCAAAACAGAATTCCCCCTTGTTGTTTTCCCTGTCTTTGAAAGTATTACATTTTCAGTAAGGCAAATCAAAAAGTTGTTAACTGTTCTACTTTTGGAAAAGAGAAACCTAGAGATGGAGAAATATGTGTGGATAGTTGAAGTCCCCTCACCGTTCATTGGTATCCTACAGAGTTATTCATCAATAAGTCATTATTGAGTGTTCACTTTGTAAAGTGCTATGAGGGAAAATAAAAGAATAAGTCAGGGAGATCTTGATCCCAAAAACAAAGAATAGCTGTCCTGGACAGCTTTTTTTAAAACATGGACCTCGCTCCCTTTCTCCCTTTCTTCTGTCCACCAACCATGCCCTCAAAGATAGTGTAATACTACCTGAAGACTAGAAAAGAAGGTTTATTTGCATTCCATGACACTGCAAATTCAGGACACTTACTAAACTTGAACACGGATGTCTTTTGAATTCTTATAGAAAAAATTTAGGAATGACTGAATCTCTCCAAATATCTAGAATATGATTAAGTCCTGAAAAGCCAGGAAGAGCATTATTGAACCAATGCTTTCTACTATATTTAATAATTAATATTCTTTTTATTTAGAGCTTTAGAAAGTTCTTGAGATTTTTGATATTATTTCACTCTTTCAGTGACTACTGAAATTTATCTTTGTGGATGAAGAAATACTTACTGACAAATCTTATGATACATATGTGCATTATTGACTTTCTGGCTTATAATCTTCTGGTTTGTTAGTCCAAGTGTTGCAAATGGTCAATTCCAAAAAAAAAAAAAAAAAAAAAACAGACTAAAGGACTCTATTCTAGAAAGTCAAAAAGCATTTTCTTTTGAAAATATAAATCTCATGTGAAAACTTTACCTTTATCATATAGCAAAGTTTTGGAACAGACCAGAGACTTGTTACATCAAATGTGAGAAGTTGTCTTACCTAAAGGAACATTTTATGTTCCTTCACTTAGCAATCAAACGCATTACCTCATACCAATGCCATAGACATTCCTTTAAAAATATTTTAAAATATCATTGATATCTTTTCTCTTCCCATCACCATCATTTCCTGATAGTTTTTCTTTTCCCCTTATTTAGAGAATAGTTCCTGGTAACAATGAATAAAAAAGAAAGAAGATAATCATTTCAGCAAAAATGAACAACAAAGCAACAAAATAGAACAGGACATGGTATCCTACACCCATTGTCTCCTGAGTCTGCCCCCCCACCCCTACCTCCCACCCCCGTCCCCATCAAAAAAAAAAAAAAAAAAAAAAGCAAAAACCAGATTTGTTCTAGGTTTCAATTTTTAAAATTCTGTTTCAATTTTTAAAATTCTTTCTATTTTCATTGTTATAGTTATTCTGTGTCTGCATGTGTGTGTATTTGTGTACATTTACGTATGTATGCATGTGTATATGGCTCTGTTTACCTCACTTTGTTCATATAAATTTTCTCATGCTTCTATGTGTTCCTTACAGTCTTTATTTCTTACAGTATAATAATTTTTTATTGCATTCTTGGATTACAATTTATTTAGCCATCTTCAAATTGAAGAGCATTTACTTTAGTTCCAGTCCTTTGCTCCAATAACAAAACAAAAATAACGTTTCTTTAAATATTGTGGAGAGGTGAGCTTTCTTTTTCTCTTTATCCTCCTTGGAGTATATACCTAATAGTGGGAGTTTCTGGGTCAAAAGATATATGTTCTTACTTTCTTAGAACAATTTTAAGGATTGTTGGTCCTGTTCATACCTCCACTAGTGATTCCTTGTCTTTGGTTCTTTTATATGTGATCTAGTGTCCTTGTGTATCTTTACTGATATTATGAATTTATATTTTGCCTTATCTGATGATGTCATTGCAATTACTGCTTTTTTGGTTCACCAGATGCACAGTATATTTTGTCCCAGCCTGATATTTTGATTCTGTACATGTCTTTACATTTTAGATATATCTCTTGTATACAACAGATTGTTGATATTTCCCCCCTTATTCTAAGGGGGAGATATAGTTTGGCTAATGGATAGAGAGTTGGTATAATCAGTAGGCTTTGGAGTCAAGTTGATTGGGATTTGTGTCTCACTTCTGACATCTACTGGCAGTATATTCTTGGGCAAGTAACATAACCTTAAATTGCCCCGAGGCAATTTCCTAAAATTACAAATTGTGCATCTATATTGTTAGGGGAAGCTTTCTTTTCTTTTTTTCTTCCTTTCCTTTCTTTCTTTTCTTTCTTTCTTCCTTTCCTTTCTTTCTTTCTTTTCTTTCTTTCTTTCTTTCTTTCTTTCTTTCTTTCTTTCTTTCTTTCTTTCTTTCTTTCTTTCTTTCTTTCTTTCTTTCTTTCTTTTTTTTAGGGGAAGCTTTCATCAAAAACTCTCTGTATTGATGAAATTGCCAAGCTAGGTTTTTTAAGTCCATTCAATCTTTCTTTTCACTTTAACATTAAAAAATGGATTGTTAAATCTACTCAAATTGAATGTCATAGTTGTTACACTTGGGTTTTCCTCTATTTCTTTTGTATTTTTTCTCCTCTTTTAAAGCAATAATTTGATGTTAGGTTTTTTTTGCATTTCTTTGATGTTAATCTATTCCCACAGACTCCTCCTTCCCTTACCCCACTCCTATTTGCTTTCTCTATCTCAAGTTCTTTGAATGTACTTTAATTGTTTGTTTTACTTTTTTAAAACTTTATTTAGTAATGTATTTCCCCCTCTTTTTCCCTTTTTCTTTCCCTACCTGCTTAAGTGATTATTTCAAACTCTTCTCATTCCTTTTCCTTTCTAGACTCTTATTTTTAGTAAATTTCTTTTATAACATTCTTTCCCTAGAAATTTTCCTTTGCTTTGTTCTCTTCATTATTTTTTCTCTGAATTTCCTTTTCTCATGCAGACACCAAATCCTTATTTGCCCTTTCTTCATTCTTTTTGTATCCTACCTCAGGGTTAATGCTTCTAAAGTACCAACTTTGAGTTCCTTCTTCTAACCAATTTCTGTTATTATCTTTGTAGGGCTGGTTCTGTCCTTTTTTTTTTTTTCTGCTGTGTCTCCTTAGAAATATGAATTTGTAGGGACATAATGACAGATAGAAGCAGTGCTATATGATAGGAATTATCTACCTTCTGTCCAAATTAAGAACCCTGATCTAGCTTGATCTTTATCCCATTTGGAGATTTGTCTGCTACTAGTTTCTCAGTGTGGGTATTAAATTAATTCTTTTCTTAAAATGTATCAAAGTATCCTTTATACTTAATTGGCTCAGAGGACCAAAATAGGTTCATTCTGATCACCTGAGTACAAAAATGCCACAAGAATGCTCCCAAAAGGATAAACCACCATGGGCAGCGCATAGGAATAGGAAGAATGCACTCTACTAAACTAAACTAAAAGATATGACCTCCCTCACTATTCATTCTGTGAGTAGACAAACCTTCTTTTTTTTAACCATTAAAGTTTTATTTTATTCCAGATCAAACCAAGTCACTAGTCTGAGTCAACCTTGGCTTACAAACTCTGTCATCTCACATTTGATATTATGTCCCTTCCACTTTTAGGGGTTTTGGTTTTCCCTAACACCTCACACATCCTGGGCAATATGGTACTCATAGAAGCACAATACTCTCAAAGAAGCTTTTTTCTCTTACCAGACTAAACTTTTCTTGAGGTATCCCCTCTCACTATATAGTACATATTCACAATTCTTCAGTCTCACTTCATATATTCAATCCACTGCTAAATGTTGATGTTTCTTCCTTCAAAACTTATCTCATCACCAGCAAATAGAGGGAAAAGATGTGGAAGCAGTGTCAGATTTTATATTCTTGGGTTCAAAGATTACTGCAAACACTAATTGCAGTTACTGAAATTAAAAGATAGTTGTTTCTTAGAAAGTTACAGAAATTTTGGATGTCATGATAAAAAGCAGAGATATCACTTTGCTGATAAAGACCTGTATAGTCAAAACTTTGGTTTTCCCAGTAGCATTGTAAAGCTGTGAGAGTTGAACTATAAGGAAAGCTGAGTCACAGAATTGATGCTTTTAAATTATGGTGCTGAAAAAGACTTTTGAGAATCCGTGGACATCAAAGTGATTAAGTCAGTAGATGTTTAAAGAAATTAATTCAAACTTTTCATTAGAAGGTCAAATACTGAAGATGAAGCTTAAGTACTTTGACCACATGATGAACAGATAGGACTCTTTGGAAAAAACCTTGATGCTGGAAAAGATTGAAAGCAAAAGAGGACAGCAGACAATGAGATGGGTCATGGAAGCAACAAAATGAGTTTGGACAGATTTGGGATAATGGTAGAGGATAGAAGGAACTGGTATTCTGTGATCATGAAATCAAAAAGAATTGGATATATTGAAAAGACAACTCCAACAAACTTCAAGACATGTCTTTTATACATACCCTTCTTTCCACTCACTCAGCCACAACCTTAGGCCAGGGCCTTATCACTTCTCACCTGAAACATCACTATGGCAATACCCTTCTAAAAAATCTGCCTGCCGCAAGCCTCTCCCCATTACAATCCATCTTCCAATAAGCTGCCTACTCAAACTTTATTTTGGGCATTCAGAACTCTATATTTTGAATAATAATTCCATGGAGGTATTTTCCAGAATGAATGACTGAATAAAGTATTTATTAATCCAGTTACTATGTGCCAGACACGGTGTTAAGTACTGGGAATCTTAAGTATTGCTCTTCAGAAGCTTAGATTTTAAATGGGGAGTAGGAGGAAGAGGAACAAAATTATAGGAGAATTGTTACCAGAATACAATTTGGTCCTAGAAAGAATGGACATAGTGAGTGGGGCAATAGGGAAATAGATTGGCATCCCCTAACAAGGAGGTATGACTAGAATTGACTTGATCTGGCTCCACAAGTGGGAGGAAAAGAAAGGCAAGACAGAAATATGTCAGGCTGACATATTTCTGTCTTGCCTTTCTTTTCCTCCCACTTGTGGAGCCAGATCTAGTCATACCTCCTTGTTAAGGCTATAACATAACATAAGGCTATGAACAAGATGGTTAGAGAGTAGGGGGTAAAGTGAAGCAAAAAAGGTAGGCCAATTGAAGCAGTCACTAATTAGGGACTCCTAGGGTGGAAGTTCCTCCAGCACATAATCTGTTATGGGCAGCAAGGGAGGTTGGAGGCCAGAATGCAAGGAAGTGACAGTAAAGGTTGCAGAGCACCTGTGAGGATCCAGCTGAGAATAGATAGCATTAGTTCGGGTTTGAACTGGTCGGCCTAGTTTTGTTTCTTTTAACATAAGCATCTAGCAGCATGGGAGCTATACTAGAAGCTTAAAAGATAGGGGTACAGCAAACTGTCAAGGAGGTAAAGAAGTCTAGAGTCCTGACCAGAGCATCTCTATGGAAACTAGTCAAGGAATTTAGATTTTGTAGGAAGGTATTCAAAATTGGAAGGGAACTAATGGAAGATGAGAATAAGGAGAAGTCCAGGAACCAGAGGCCTAAATGAGGACAAAGACCAGGATCCATAGATGTGAGGGAATGGAACAGGAGGAAGACAAAGAGATTGTGGCCACAGTTGGGAATTTTGTAGTTAAAGATTCTGGCTTGCTATACCACCATTTTGGAAACTCAGATATCTTATGTGAGTTGAATAGAATCTTGAAAAAGTATTCTTGCCCAGGGACCTCAGAGCATAACTTCTCTCTTAATTCATTTAAAACAGCCATGAAATTGAGAAGAAAAAGCCATTTTTTCCAAGATTGGTCCGATGTGTTGGTCAGAGCATTAATGAAGGATTACAATCTGTTGTGATTTAACAAATTTACTGTATTTTCTTTTCCCCTTATTCCTCTCTAAGAGATGCACTGCCTTTTTTTCCTTTCATTATTTAAATTACATATAACCAGGTAACACTCCAAGGCTTCCCTCATAACGTGTGCTTTATTGTAGTAAGTGGCCTGAGTAATTAGCTCACTACTTCGTTTCCCAAGATCTCCATTGCTGAGCTCAGTCCATATCAGCTTTATCCCCAAATATATATTGGTTTCATTTTCACTGTGTGGTGTCAGGAACAACATTCATGCCAATGAGAATTATGTCTGACAGCATTCAAGTGGGAGAAAGAGAAAGTCCCTACTGATTCTGTCCCACTGAGAGAACAATTGGAAGAAAAGGATCTTGTCAACCAGCTTATTATAATAACAAGAGATTGTGAAGAAAGAGCAGTGCATAAGGATTGTCTTTGCTGTTTGATTTGAGATCCTGACTCAACTGACTCTTGCAAAGGAAATGGCATGATGGTACATTGGAAAGAGTGAGACTCTTGAAGTCATTTCAGGAGCACAAGACCTAGATTCTAGTCCCAGCTTTGCCTCCAATTAGCCCTGTAACTTTTATTACATGATTTGAGCTTTCTGGCCCTCAGTGTTACCATCAGTAACATAAACAATTGGATTCACTATCTTCTAAATTCATCTTTCAACTCCGACAGATTGTCATTGGATGTCATAACAAACAAACTTTTCTTTATTTGTTATGAAATTGGGCTCAGAGTATTCTCTATAGGGACTCTATGCCTGTCATAGTGCTCTCCATGAGATTGATATAGTCTTGATGCCAATGTATAATTCATAAATCATTATTTATAAATAAATCATTAAATTTATAAATGATTCTATTAAGGAGCATGAAATATAAGTGAATACTTTCCTGAAACACATAATTCAAAATATGTGTATTAGATATATATGCACCAATCAGCCATAAATTGTTTGGGGCAATACTTCATTTGATCTTTAAAGTATTTCTTCTGCCTTCCTCACTTCCAGTTATCCCATATCAGTAGCATCTGCTTATAGGGGGATACAGAAGGAGGCAGGGAAAAACCCTGCTGTTATTCATATTTTGGACATAGAGTCAAAGAATTGTCTGCATTGGATAAGATTTTATAAGCTATTTATTCCAAAATCCCTATTTCTGTGTATAACAAGAGAAAACCTTCACAAACAGTTAGATATAACTTTAAAATGGATGAACAACAACATATATAGATACACACACACATAGTTATATATACCTACAAATTGCATGTTCTCTTCCCCATTAGAATGTATGCTCCTTGAAGGCAGAAACTATTTTTTTCTTTTTTTCTGGCATATAATAGGCACTTAAGAGATACTTGCTGAGTGCCTGATAGTCAAGTGATTAGTGGTCCCAAGCATTCAACAACAGGGTAAATGGAAAAGTCCAGGGGTCCTTAGGGCATATTGACAAGTCATGACAATTCCTTTGGCTCTGGAGATACATAGCAGGGTACATAGTATGCTTTCAAAAAAGGATTCTAAATAGAATATAAACTCACCAAGGGTAGAAACTATTCATTTTTGTCTATACATCCCATTGCTTTGCATAAAGCTGGTCCTTTGTTTGCTAGATTGAATTGTTCTTGTATTTTAAGATCCCTTCTAGCTCTATCAACTTTTTTAAGTTCATGATTCTTGGTGTTCAGTAAGATCTATTGTGGCTATCAGTGATGCACACTGCAGTAGAAGTGATTTCTCCAACTAGGTCTAGTTCTCAAAGTGGTATAAGGTCATAGTTCCACTTTATCCCATACTAAACCCATACTGATACTTCTCATTCCCAAACTTCCCTGACACTAGTCACCAAAAACAGTTGTGTTTCTCACTAAGTTGCAAAGAAAACATAAAGTAAACAGATAATTCAAGGAATCAAGACACAATCCCTCAAGGAATAATCTGTCTTTTGATCCAATATACAATCTCTGTCCTCACCTGAAATCTTTCTACAGGAATGATAGAAATGGAAATTTTTTTTACTTGATAAATGCATTTTCTAATACATTTAGCAAGGGTCTCTACTACTCCCCCACCCCATCCCATCCCTTCCACTTAATAGCACACATAAAAGGTCCTATTTACATACTGGAATTCAAAATAATAAGGGACAACAGCTAAAATTTCCCCAGGGCTTTAATATTTGTAAATGACTGTTATGTATCTTATCTCATTTGAGTTAGCAGGTACTGTACACTTTATCATTCTCATTTTACAGATGCTAAAATTAAGCCTCAGAAAAGCTAACAGATCTTCCCATGCTTATGTGGCTGATATCATAGGCCTTTTTTACTCTAAGTCCAATACTCCATTTACTACTGTAACAACTCCTGTAGCAATTCATTTCCTCCTATTCTGTATATAGCAAAGAGGGGAACATACAAAATATATTACACTGTAAAAAAAAGTTATTGGATAGAAGATATATTTCATCTGGGAGGAAATATATTATTCTTTTGGTTAGACCTGGTATGTAGATATGCAGAAATATTTACAGTTTCTTGTAATAATTGTGGTAATATAATTGATGTAATGCAATACTTAAATGTTTGAAAGCATTTTTACTTATTTTATTTAAATTGTACGACAGCCATAAAAATTGACAGGCATTATAGTCCCCATTTTATAGCTTAAACAAATTCGGAGAGGTTCAATGATTTCCCCATGCTCACATAGCTAGCAAATGTAAAAGGCAGAATTTTATAAATCTTCCTGACTTGACACAAAGATGTTGTACCAACTCACACTTCTTGCTCTGAAATACATAGCAATGAAGTAGCAAGGGAATTAAATGACTATTCAATGAACAACATGATTTAGTGATGGCTCATCACTTCTATACATGCTGGCCTTCTAGCTACCATTGATAATGAATTCATGTTGATAAGAAGTTCATCCAATTGACACCTGGGAACCCTGAATTACTCCATTTGGATCTTTCCTGTTGATCTTCTGCAGGTTATAAGAAAATAAAATTATTCCATGTCAAAGGTTTTTTAGATCATTTCCTCCCTTGACTTTTGGTGGGCAAAAAAAGTGTAGCATGTTTAATGTTTGAATACTGGCACACAGAATTCCATGTTTCCTAAGAAACTCATTAGTTGTTTCTGTAGGAAGAAATTACAAGATCCCAGCTTAAGTCATCTTTTTCTTGCTATCTGATCTTCAGGGAATGATGCCACATTATTTTTAAAACATAAGATGCTCAAAAACTGCAGTTATCTGAATGGACTTTTTTTTCCTTTAGTAGACATAATTAATTTTCTTTTCTTTTTTTTTTAATAGCTTTTTATTTACAAGATATATGCATGGATAATTTTACAGCATTGACAATTGCCAAACCTTTTGTTCCAATTTTTCCCCTCCTTCCCCCCACCCCCTTCCTTAGATGGCAGGATGACCAGTAGATGTTAAATATATTAAAGTATAAATTAAATACACAATAAGTATACATGACCAAACTGTTATTTTGCTGTACAAAAAGAATCGGACTCTGAAATATTGTACAATTAGCCTGTGAAAGAAATCCAAAATGCAGGCAGGCAAAAATATAGGGATTGAAAATTCAATGTAGTGATTATTAGTCATCTCCCAGAGTTCTTTTGCTGGGCGTAGCTGGTTCAGTTCATTACTGCTCCATTGGAACTGATTTGCTTCATCTCATTGCTGAAGATGGCCAGGTCCATCAGAATTGATCATCATATAGTATTGTTGTTGAAGTATATAATGACCTGCTGTTTAATGTTTCATTCAGTATCAGTTCATGTAAATCTCTCCAGGCCTTTCTGAAATCATCCTGTTGGTCATTTCTTACCAAACAATAATATTCCATAATATTCATATACCACAATCATAATTATGTTTCACAGGGAATTCTCTAATCTTCCAATTTGTATGTTACCCACATTCTAGTTCCAGATTTATAAATGAGCCAAGGATTGTAGGTCCTTTATAACCTGAGATTACTTTTTCTCAGAGAAATATCAGAACTGAATTTTTAGGACCCCCCCCCCTCCAAAACTACTATCTATTTACTTTGTATTTACTTTATCATACAACATAAATTTATTTCAGAGAAGGGATATGTTTCATTTTTATCTTTGTATTTCCTGGTTCTAATACAATGTCTTACACAGAGTAAAAAAGAAGAAAGGTAGGAGAGTATGGGACAGTGTGTGTGTGTGTGTGTGTGTGTGTGTGTGTGTGTGTGTGTGTGTGTATGGAGGGGGGTATATAGTGTATATAAGCCTGTGGTGTGACAGGCACAGTGCTAAGTGCTTTACAAATATTTTCCCATTTGATCCTCACAACAAATCTAGTAGGTATGTGTTGTTGGTATTATTATTATTGTTATTATTATTATTATCATCAGATAAATTATCAATCTGTCTGATCCAAGCAGAAGTTGTGAGTTGTTCAGGGTCAATTACAAGTAAATAAGTATGAGATCACCTTTAAATGCAAGTCTCCCTGCCTCTAGGTGTAGAACTCTATTCACTATACTATTTAGGTGCCACTTAATAAATACTCATGGAGTGAATTTACATAATGACATCAATCTTCTACACTTTAGTTGGTTATATAACTGATTGTCACATTGAATGAACAAATGAAACTGCATTTATTAAGTGCTTATATGTGCAAAGTAACTGAACTCTGAGAATATGATTGTAATGGGCTGAGGCTTGAGTTGATGGACTGAGGTCCCAAGCACGTGAGGCTAAATAGTAATTGGACCATACTCTATTAACATATATGTTTGGAGAAAGAATGGCCCCCGCCCACTCTTTGTGCAAGTCCTGATGTGTTGTATAGGAAATGACGATTTTGCTTCCTGCTTTTAAGTAGCTCACATTCTAATTAGAGAAGACATGACTTGTAAGAGATTTCAGCTATAAGTCAGATGAAAAGTCCCAAATCCTTAACATGCATTTCCAAAGCATATGGTAATTGCATGCTCTTTCATGTTATTTCCATCAAGCTTTTCCTAGTCTTCTTCTGATCTTTCATGTTATTTCCATCACAATTTTCTTAGGATTCCTCATCTGTCAGTTACCTTTTATCTTCTTGCCATAGTTGATATTTAACTATTGATTGATCAATGCCATGGACTTTGACAGCAAGAACTTTCTTTTCTAGGTTTTCAGTTGTTGAACAGGTCAATCAATGTTACTCAATAAACATTTGCTATTTACCAAGCATTGTGATACAAATACAAAAAAAAAAAATACAGAAAGATGAACATTGTTTTCCAGGAGCCAACAAAATCATGTAGGAATAGGGCCTGCAACTTTTACAGAGAAAATTATTAGGTCAGATCTCCACAAATGTAGCTTTGATGGACTATGACTACTTGAGTCAAGCCCAAAATCATGTCCTGGAGAATGCTTTTGATCCAAAGTCTCTTCATCTTATTTACTTGTTAATGGCAACTGGATTGTTGCTGATATTAATGACATGACTAGTTTTTAAGAAGGTTTGTTTTCTTCAGTGATGGTGAATAAAGGCCAAATACTTAGTAGGAAAGAGGACAAGTATTCTGTTTTTCTTGGCCATCCAGTGCATGGCAAAAGCAGATAGGAAAATTTTGATACTTGTTTCTTTCAAAATTATAAATAAATGAGTCCCAAAGTTTCACAACTCAGGACCAGCATTGAATGATATATAAATATCAGCTGCAATATTATCAGTAATAAACTTTTGAGTCACCAGAGCAAATGATAAAAGGAAGACCAATGGGACTCTACTTTCATCAATAGGCATAAATTTCTTCTTATCTGAACTAGTTAATTTACTTCTTAGCTCATAATAGTCATAAAATCAATCATATACACATGATCCCCAAACAAGACAATTAGCTTTTCACCAAAATAAAATTTTTAAAAACCCAAAAAACCCTCTATTCTATGATTATAGACTTTGTGCCTACATTTGCTTAGCCATTTTGCTAACCCATCATACTCTTATACTGACCCTTGGCTCTTTCCTCCTCATGGGAGCTGCTCAAAAACCTCAAGGTCATTCTTAATATTTCACTCTCATTTGAGATATATGTCCAATTTTTGTTAAGTCTGTTTCTTCTACTCCAGTTACCTTTCATCTTTCATCTATTCTGTTTGTCTGTCTTTCTATGTGTCTTTCTTTGTCTGTGCCTCTCTCTCTCTCTCTCTCTCTCTCTCTCTCTCTCTCTCTCTCTCTCTCTCTCTCTCTCTGTGTGTGTGTGTGTGTGTGTGTGTGTGTGTGTGTGGAAGTGGGTTTATCAAGCAACAGAGTTTGGATAGTTCAATATAATGAATTACTAGGGGTTGGAGGAGTGGTGTCCACACTTCATACCCTGGTTCACAACTTAGCACAGAGAAAGAAATGCTAAAGTTAGAGATGGAAAGACATGGGTTCAAATCTCACCTCTGACATTAGCTTTTTGGCTGTTGGTGTCACTTAAATCTTCCAGTCCTCAGATAAGTAAATAAGCTACAGATGGATCACCATCTGCATTGGTGAAGAAAATTCTTAAACCTGTGAAATTACTGGTCTTTGATATTTGGCAATACTCTCCTCAAAGAACTAAGGACAAATAACTATTTGATTACAAAAAGAATGAACAGTTTAAATGTTTAAAAAAAATCTAAAAAAAAAGAATTTTTGCTCACTGACATCCCTAATATAATGTGTTAAGTCTTGATAAGAGCAGATTAGAATTATGATCTTGGAAACACTGACAACTTTATAAGAAACCCAAGGAACAGTGGATAGAGCACTGGGCCTGGAATCAGGAAAATTTATCTTCTGGAGTTCCAATCTGTCTTCAGACACTTGTAAGCTATGTGACCCTGGGCCAATCACTTAATCCTGTTTACCTCAATTCCTCATCTGTAAAGTGAACTGAAGAAGCCAACAGCAAACCACTATAGAATTTTTGCCAAGAAAACATCAAATGGGGTCATGAAGGTCAGACATGACTGAACACACTGCTCATTTGGAAGGTCCCGCAGGAGGTTTTTTTTTTTTTCTTTTTTTAACACTTCTTTGTGACCAATTCATGAATAATTTTTCTAGGTTCATGAATCTGGCAGCTATTTGCACTTAGAGTCTGTTTCTTTACCTGAGAGCATGGTATTTTTGAGCTTGTTCCTATCTCTTTAATTGGTCTATGATGATTCAATTACTCTGACTCCCTAGTGCTTCAATGCCTCTTTGTGGAGAATTCATCCCCCTATATCCAGCTTCCCTAGTGATTAGGAGATCTTAATCTTAGTTCCATGTCAGATTTTTCTTGCCTCCCACAGTGATACCCCATTACATTTTGCCTTTGTCTTTGTAATGTAGTAGAACTGATATAATGATCCTAATTTAACTGTGGTTTAGCAAGCAAAAGAATCAAGAGGTTGATTTCTCTAGAATCTATCTTGTTCTTGCTTTCTTAAAACTGAACTATTATAGAGGGTACCTAGATGGTGCAATGGATAGCCAACCTGATACTTGGTACTTACTAGCTGTATAACCCTGGACAAGGCACTTAACCCCAGTTGTCTCACAAAAACAAAACCAAAAAAACCTTAAGCAGTTTGCATTTTGGAATCTAAATACTTTTTAGTCTCATAGGATTCTTTTTATATTGTACAGAACCAATGAAATTATTGAGTTCAGTTGCAGAATTATAATTTGCTTGAGTTATCATTCACTGAAATATATATATATATATACACGTGTGTGTGTGTGTGTGTGTGTGTGTGTGTATCACTATTCCTCTTATCACAGTTAACACACAATGGTTGAAATTGGACAATGGCCATAAATCATCCACATAGTCTGACTTTAAGCAGTGCTTTTCCAAGTGATAAGTTCTCCCCTTTCCAAATGGCACCAACTGTCAGAATGTTCCTTATGCAGATTGAACTTCAAATATAAAAATATGTTAATAAGAAAAATTGTAGTGTACTTTTCTATTTCCTTAATTATGAAAAGGAACATGGCCCTATGATTAGAGAGCCAGACTGGAAACCAAGAAAACCTGGGTTAAAGTCTCTCCTCCTCTGTCTGACATAAAATGACTGAATAGACCTGTGCAAATCACTTAACTTCCCATTGTTTGAGACAACTCTCCAGAAAAATCTGATCTGCAATGATTGAGGGAGCTTTCACACTCAAGAGATTTTTATATCAATGAAATCATAAATTCAGGACCTTTATTTTGAGAAGAGGGCAAGAGTATGATTTTTTTTTCCCTAAGAAGAAACTTCTTTGGGTCAAAACAAGAGTAGCCTATATTTGAGAGGATAATTGGGTGATGGATTGTTTTTATTGTTTGAATGCTTAAAAAGAGACGTATTTGCATAACTCTGATTGGAAAGTAGAACTATTTATATAGCTTTTTAGAAGAAGAGTGTTTTTGTGGGCAATGTAGCCATTGGCATCTGACCTAATATCAATTCCTCTCTCTCTGTAATCCTATTTTTCTTTTCTCAAATCAATCAGCCTTATTTAGAATGTCTTTTTATTAGAAGAAGATTAATTTTCTTACATTTGATTTTTATTTAGAAAGCCAAGCTTGGCCCTGCTGGTAACAAGGTGATCAGTCCATCAGATGACAGAAAATCCAATGTACCATCCAACAATCTTGACAGAGTGAAACTTACAGACTTTAATTTTCTCATGGTCCTGGGGAAGGGTAGTTTTGGAAAGGTAAGTAGACTGTATGCTTCTAATACTACATATAAATGACAATAGAAAGTGGGGGGAATAAACAGCTTTTCTTCCATTCTCTTCAGAAATCTATACTTTCAAGATAGAAAAGGATATATAAAATTATAGCACAGAAAAAAATAGACAAGGCTACAATCACTCCAATTTTCCTGATATCCCAAATATTTCCTAGATCCTTACCTAATTTCATTACATAAGAGCATTTCCAAAGAACTCTATATAATCCAGTTTTGTTCATTACTTTTAAGCAAATTTAACAGCCAAAAAAAATCTATTTGTAATAAAATAATTAAGATGTCTTCAATCAGAGTTTTCTATTTGTTATCTCTCATGAATAATGAATCAAAAGCTAAATAAAATATAACAAATTACCTTTTTGTGGAAGATACATTAGAAAAGTCTCCAGTTGATGAATATAAACTGCTTGCATTTTTGTTTTTCTTCCCGGATTATTTACACCTTCTGAATTCAATTCTTCCTGTGCAACAAGAAAACTGTTTGGTTTTGCACACGTATATTGTATCCAGGATATATTGTAACCTATTCAACATATAAAGGATTGCTTGCCATCTGGGGGAGGGGGTAGAGGGAGGGAGGGGAAAAATCGGAACAGAAGTGAATGTAAGGGATAATGTTGTAAAAAATTACCCTGGCATGAGTTCTATCAGTAAAAAAGTTATTTAAAAAAAAAAAAAGAAAGAAAAGTCTCCAGTTTATGGATAAAATTCTATATGTGAGAATAAATCAGAGTAAAAAACCTGCTATCATTAGTGGATTATTAAATTAAGCAAAAGTTGAGCAAGAGTTGAGAAAGCTCTGATTTCTTGAGGTCCAAGTTTTTATGTTCCATTGGAAGAGGATCCATTCCTTAGATTTGTAAATATTATGGCTCTCTACACTCTCACCTGATAACCTCATCAACTTCCTAATGATGATCTCTCTGCAGATGATTACCAAGTCTGTATATTTTTGCCCTCATTGCCCTTCTTAGCCAAAACCATACATTTCCAATTTCTATTAGATATTTTGAACTCAATGTCTGATGAGCATCTCAGATTCAACATGTACAAAACTAAACTCATTATATTTTCCTCAACATCCACTCTTACTTTGAACTCCCCTCTTTCTGGTGACAACATCACAATCTTTTCAGTTACCTAGCTTTGCAGACTTGGATTATTCCTTGATTCCTCACTCTCTCTAATCCACAACACTGTGGTTTAGGAAAAAGGACACTGAAATAAGTTAGAAAACCCTTAATTCAAATCCTGCCATAGATGCTACTTATTAGCTGTTTGATTCTATGTAAGTCATTTAACTTAGAAAGACCACTTGAGAAAGTGAGATTTTAGCTAAGACTTGAAGAAAGCTTGTGAACTCAGAAAGCAGAGACAAGGAAAGCATTCTAAGCATGCAAAAGGTTGGGAGATATAATGTTATACATGAGGAACTCCAAGTAGAATGGTGTCATTGAATTGTAGACAGCATACAAGGGAGCAAAGCACAAGAACAATGGAAAGATATGCAAGTGTCAAATGAGAACTTTAAAAGACAAATAGAATTTTATTTTTGTTCTTGCACATGATAGGGATTACCTGAACACAGCAACTTCATCTATAAAAAGAGGGAGTTGGATCAGATAGCTGTCCTTTCTACTGTCTCTTCCAAGTTTATAGCTATGATCCAATTATCAATGTCCCATCTCCATTTAGAAGTCTCTATAATACCAGAAAAATTCTGCTTCTCCATTTATCAACTTATTTATCAGAGATCATCATTCCTTTAATGGAAATAAGATTTTTAGAAAGTCAAAAATGTTCAAGATGGTTATTTTTGAGTGAATGTTTTATTCAGTGATGATTTATTCAGATCTTACATGCTCACTTAGACTTCTAAAAACTGTTTTGGTATATTCTTGAATGAAAAAGTGAGTTACATCAATAAAAGTTACATTTTTCCCATCCAGACCATGACAAATAACTTTTCAATAGCAATGGTTAGTAGAATTTTTTTTTTTACTAGTCTCTTTACAGTAGTTCTTTCAACTTTAAGATGCCTAAACAATACTATATAAGAATCAATAACTACCTTCTCAATTTCCAGATTTAAAAATCTTGGCTTATTTTGAGTATTAATTAGCAGTAGTTTTTACCTCAAAATTATTTTTAGCTTTTGAACTTACTTTGCTTTTTATGTGACAGAACTTAATTAATTGTGGATTGAAGGATTCAAGGATAACAACTGCTACAATATCTCTAGCTATCATTTTATGTGTGTTCTACTACTTTGTAGAAATAATATTAATTAATAGGAAATGAACATTTCTTTGGAGTAATAACAATTCTTTAAAAATATCAAAATAGAGCAATAAAATGCTCATTTTCATGTGCCCCAAACCCAGCACTGAAGTACTGACTGAAAACTAAAGGTTGGGAAACCTTTATCTGGTTTCATCAGGGTCAGCAGTAAGTAGAACATATAACTGACAATTAATCATCATCACAACAACTATTATTATATAATTATTATATATATTCTAACATATAACATAGGTATATATTATATAATTATTATAATTATATAATTATGATAATAAGGAGTTTTTGCTTATATTACCCTTTAAGATTTGAAAATTACATTTCAAATATCTAATGTTATCTTCTTAACAACCCTGGGAAGTAGGTGCTATTATTATCTTAATTATTCAGATAAGCAAACTAAAACACCCTCTCCCAAAGTTCCACAGCTATTTAGTATCTGAAGCTTGATTGGACACAGTTCTTCCTGACTCCAGTTCCATCACTGTGTCCATGGCACCATCTAGCTGCCCCTAAAAATAAGACTTTATCAATTAATTTTTTTTTTGTCTAATCAACAAGCATTTATAAGATTCTTACTACTAGGTACCAGGCACTATGGATACAAAGAAAAACAAAAATTTTACTGGGAAAGCCACAGTCCCCAGGTTTTTGGTTTTTTTTTTTTTCCAAACTACTATGTACAAACAAGATATATACTGGATAAATTGAAGTTAATTTCAGAGAGAATGCACTAGCATTAAGGAGACGATTTACTACAGAAAATAGGATTGTAGTTAAGATTCAAAGCCAACCTGATAAGAGGCAGAGATGTAGAGAAAGCTTTTTACCTATAATGGACAATCTGGGAAAATGCAAGAAGTCAGAAAATGTAGTGCTGTGCATAAGCAATAGCAAAGAGGCTTGGTATCATTGATTGTAGAATATTTAAGGGGGAGGAAAATGTAAGAAGGCTGCAATTATCTAGAGGTACTATATATAATAATATAACAGGCTTTTTTAAAGCCAAACAAAGGATTTTATATTTGATCCTGAAGCAGGGAAGTTATTGAATAGGGGAAGTGACATGGTCAAGCCTATGCATCAGGACCCAGCTTCATAAACTGTGAATCCCAACTTCATATACATAAAATTATGTTTTATTATCAGTAAATGTTTGATTTGTATACCTGTTTTATATGCTGGAGATCATGTAAAAGTTTCATAGATGAAAGGGAAAAAGTGGGAAAAGTTTAAGAATACCTACTCTAAGAAAATAACTTTGACAGTTGGGTTAAAAAGTGAACTAAAATGGGAATAGTCTAGGAAGGTCAGGAAGATCAGTCTGTAGACTATTTCAATAGTTTAGGTAAAAAGTATAAAAGAGATTGTACTAGGATACAGATGTGACAGGATTCAGCAACAGATTGGATGTGGGGATGACAGAGAATAAAAACTGAGGATCAAAGCTAGATTATAATGTTTTCAGTAGAACTTTCAGAACTTCAGGAAATTTTTAGTCAAGTAACAGCTGATTTAGCTAAATATAGCTTCTCAGTGCTAATTATGCTGCTGACCTGAAATCTCAGTACCTTTTTGCAAGAGCTTTAGTCCCCACAACCAGTTAATTTTCTATTTTTTTCCTCAGTAATATTTTATTTTACAATTACATGTAAAGATAACTTTCAACATTAATTTTGTAAGATTTTGAGTTCCAAATTTCCATTTCACCTTTCCTACTTCAGTAACACAGATATTGACTCAAAAGACCAGATACTCTAGAATTCTATCATTTATAAAGTTCTTAACTTTAGACTAATGGCAAAAATTTTAAATCAAATCCACTGCTCTGTTGCAATTTGAAACTCTTAAAAGTTACAGTTCTTTTTCAAAAGAATGTTCAAGTTATCAATTTTTCATGTTTAGGTGATGTTGGCTGACCGGAAGGGAACAGAAGAACTATATGCCATTAAAATTTTGAAAAAAGATGTGGTGATACAAGATGATGATGTTGAATGCACAATGGTAGAGAAGAGAGTATTAGCACTCCTAGACAAGCCTCCTTTCTTAACACAACTGCACTCCTGCTTCCAGACAGTGGTAAGTCTTTCTTACTTAACTTTATATGCTTTCTCAAATAGTTCTGCTTTGCTGCAGTAAGACAATAGTTATTTAATTCTACATCTGAGTCCTCTGGACTCTTTGTACCTAGTTGCAAAAACAGAAATAAAACTGGGAACTAAATGAGTACTTTCAGATTACAGTATTTCTCGAGGTTTTCTCCATGGTGGAAAAATATATAGTCTGGCACAAATCCTCACTACTGGGCTTTAATATCATGAATTGTTGTTATGTACTGTGGAAAACTTTCTTGGATATCAGAGGACTGGGAGAATGTAGGATGCTGTGCACATCCTTATTATACACTTATAGTGTAACCAAATAAGAACATTACTATTCTTCATAGCAGTAACCAGTATCAAGAACCAATAGCACAGGAAGTAAGATTCAGAACATCCCCATTCTACCAGTCTCCAATTCATCTCTGAGAAATACTAATAGTTTATAAGTATCCTATAAGAATTCCCAAACAAGCCATTTCCATTCTCTTGTCAGTTTGTAACTCTATTTGAGATATGTCAAGCTATAGTTTACTAGTTCAAACTTGGGAGTGAAGAAATATATGTGTTCACGAGCCTAGCAAGTTTTACCAGTAGTCCTTTGCTTTTAATTTCAAAATCTTGAGAGAGAATCATAACCAGATTGTAATAAAGCCTGAAATTGAAATGAAAGATAATATTCACCATTCTCCAGCCACTGTGTGTCAGTCTTATCTTGGTTGTAAGCCATGTTTCTCTAATCCTTGTTTCAGTATAATTCTTGGCGTTGCCATCCATCATTGCTAATCTCATTTCTGTAAGGGAAGTATTTGCACAATTTGTGTTAGGTGGGATCAGCAGGGAATGGAACCTAACTATGTTTGAAAAAAAGACCCCTGTGTGCTTCATCTCTACATCCCTGAAGAAATCACATAAATCTTGTTACACTCATTAAGCTAAGGGAATGATATATAAAGCACAGAAAGAAACATGAAATTAAAGCATATAAAAAACAAATTGAATATGATGTGCTGAAGGCCTCTTCTTGGCAATAAACATTGATGACATCATCCTTGTCTTCCTCCCAGCCCTGTACACACTGTACATCACTTTAATGATGAAGAACTTCAGTGAAATGATGGTGTTGTCAAGAATAAAATCATGTTCGGCTTCTACCTCTGTAGGATTCAGTTTTAGCTATTCTACTATTAAACTACCTAATTTGCCTTGCCTACCACTAACTTCTCCCACCATTCTGTACAGTATGTTGATAATTATTCAGACATCTATGACTGTGCAGCCTTTTATAAATGTTGGTGACATAAAAGAATTTAGTGCATCAGTGACTAGATACCTCTCAGGCAATTTAAACTTTTCTGTAAAGCCTCATGTCTTCATGGAGTGTTAGTCAAACTAAATTAATGTCTAGTATTATAGGTCAACAAAGAAATAGAATCATCAGCTTTAAGGCTAAGAATTGATGTCTTTATAAGTGATAGGTAAAACATCACTGTATCATGGGATCCATGGCTCATAGTTCCTCTGTGCCTCAGTTGCCTCATCTGAAAAATGCAAGAGGCCGCTATTAAAACTAAACCCAAATCCCCTATGAAACTCTAGCAAAAATTTAAAAGGGGACCAGGTAAAACACAGTATATGAATACGGCCATAAATCTATATGTGCTCTGGTGGGAGAGGGAGAGATGCCAAAGGGGTTTGTTGCCAACAGTCCTGGCCCCAGCCTGTGGAAACTGAAGCAAGGGATAAAGATTAATTCTATCAGGTTACTGTACAGGAGAATGAGATGAGTGTCTGGGGCCCTAAAATTTGCCTGAAGCTAACAATACCTTTAATATCTTGTTAGAACCAGAATAAGAGTTGAAGCAAGCTCTCTTTTTAGGCATCTACCCGAGGGAAAGAGATAGACACAATAGCCAGGGTAGGGAAGGTTCGGGAATCTTATAACGGGTATGATCACCATATTCAATGTATACACCAAGAGATCCAGGTGATAAGGATGAGGCAGAGGTAGCCCAGAGTTCTGGAAGAGACAAAAAACCCCAGTATAATCTCCAATAACAAGTCAATCTAACCTCAGCAGGAAACAAAGACATGGAGATATGGCCACAGTCAGCAGCTGGAGAAAGCCACTAAGAGACAAAAACAGAAGCATGGATTGTGGCAGAGAGCTGAATTTTTTCCCAGATAGAACCCAGCTCTGTGTCCAAGGCTAAGACTACAGAAAAAAGTGGAGAGGATGATCAGGAGCTAACTATCTCATCAAAAATATACGAAAACTACAGAACTACTATAGCACAGTAGCTAGACTGCAGCATAATCAAAACAAGGTGGGGCCTGTCCATTACATCCAATAATTCAGGAAGAACCAGAGTCTTATTGAAGGACTCAGGAAGGAACCATTTTTAGAAATATGAGTAAACAGAAGAAAATTGTGCACCTGATGAAGAAATATTATAGCTAAAAAGCCCAAAAAGATAAATTTAGAAAATGGTAATTCCACAAGAAGTAGTGTCAGGGAGGGGGAAAATAACAGCTACCACTTATATAACTATTAGGTTTGCAAAGTGCTTTACATTTCTTATTTCAATGGATCACTTCAACAGTTGTAGAAAATTCTAATTCTATGCCTATTTTCCAAAGAGAGAAAATTAAGAATACGGAAATAAAGTAACTTGCCTGGTATCACATAACATAAGTATTTGAGATGAAATTTGAACTCAGATCTCCATGATTTTTGTTTAGCACTCTATCTACTACACCATGACTTAGTTACACTTTCAGAGTAGAAGGAACAAACTCATTAAGAATAGATAGAATTAGATTTTGTAAGGGAAAAAAATTGGGAAGGAAATAAATGTTTTGTAATAAAAGGTAGAAAGAATAATTTGATTAGTGCTCTCCATGAAAAAAAAAATTTTAAACTCATTGTTCAAAGCCAAAATAGTAGAAAATTTAGGAGACCATTTGAGATACCTACATTCAAAAACAACAAAACTGCAAACAATATGAATTTTCAGTTGATGAAATTAAAGCCATCTATAAGCACATGAAAAAATGCTTTAAATCACTATTGACTAGAGAAATGCAAATTAAAACAACTCTGAGGTACCATCTCACACCTTTCAGATTGGTTAAGATGATAAGAAAATATAATGATAAATGTTGGAGGGGATGTGGGGAAACTGGAACACTAATGCATTGTTGGTGGAATTGTGAAATGATCCAACCATTCTGGAGAACTATGCCCAAAGGATTATAAAACTGTGCATAACCTTTAACCCAGAAGTGCCATTACTGGGTCTGTAGCTCAAGGAAATCATAAAGTAGGGAAAAGGACCCACATGTGCAAAAATGCATGTAGCAATTTTTTTTTGTGATAACAAAGAATTAGAAAATAAGTAGATGCCCATCAATTGGGGAATGACTGAACAAGTTGTAGTATGTGAAGATCATGACTATTATTGGTCTATAAAAATGATGAACAATCTGATTTTAGAAAGACCTGAAAAGATTTACATGAATTGATATAGAACCAGGAATACATTGTACATATTAACAACAAGAATGTATGATGATCATCTATGAAAGACTTGGTTCTTCTCAGTGGTTCTGTGAGCCAAAGCAGTCCCAACAAACTTTGGGTAGAAAATGCCATCTGCATCCAGAAAAAGAACTATGGAGACTGAATATAAATCAGCAGATGCTATGTTCGTTTCTTTTTTCTGCTTTTTTTTTTTATCTCTCCCATGGTTTTTCCTTTTGGGTCTAAATTTTGTCCTCCAATATGATTCATAAAGCAATGTGTATTAAAATAAATAATTTTTTTTAAAAAACTGACCTGGAAAAAATCGGCAGTGAGAGATAATTTGAAAAACACTAGACTTCTTGAAAACTATGATCAACAAACCTGATTGGATAGCATATTTGAAGAAATCACAAAAGAAACCTAACTAGGTTTTTTTTAAAGCCAGAGGGTAAAATCAAAAATAAAAAGAATAAAATAAAAAATAAAAAGAATCCATTAGAAGCTACCTAAAAGAAATCCTGAGACAGTTGTGTGAAGCTGGGCAAGTTTCTTAGAGTCCCCAAGACTCAGTTTCATTCATATGAAAAATAGGGTTGACAATGGTAGTACCTACCTCATAAAGTTCTTTTGGGACGTTTAATAAAAAGATATGTAGAAAGCACTTTGCAAACCTTAAAGAACTATCCAAATGCTAGCTGTTATTATTCAGTGCTTATCAGAGTGCCTGGCACAAAAAAAGTGCTTATTAAATACTTGACTGATTGACTGAAGTCATTTATAGCAAAGGATCCATGAAAAGTGCTTAATACATTAACTTGACTGACAGATCAAGTGCATATCTAAGAAAACTGGAAGAAGGTAAGAGCTAGTGATCATGCTTTGAGAAAAATGGAATGAGATCACTTCAGTTATAGATTTTAATATGACCGCATTCCTTTTATTTCCCCTTCTTTTCTGTGTAATTAAGAGAAAGAAAAAAAATCAATGCAGTTAGAATTAAAAGAGTGGAAAAGGAAGGGGAGGAGAGACTGCTTGCTTTTGCCATTGGGATGACTTTTCTGTTTGTTTCTCTTCTTCTTTTTGCTTTTTGCTGAGGCAGTTGGGGTTAAGTGACTTGCCCATGGTCACACAACCAGGAATTGTTAAGTGTCTGAGGCTGGATTTGAACTCAGGTCCTCCTGACTTCACGGCTGGTGCTCTACCCACTGAGCCATCACAAAATGCTAACAGTCTCTCCTTCCCCTTCCTTTTCCACTCCCCTGCCTCCACCCACCAAAATTGTCATTTCCTATACAACAACAGGACTTGCACAAAGAGTGAGCGGGGGCCATTCTTTCTCCAAGTTTATATATTGATAAGAGTATGGTCCAATTACTATTTAGCCTCATGTGCCTGGGACCTCAGTGCATCAACTCAAGCCTCAGCCCATTATAATTATCATAATTGTCCAAGGATATGAACAGGCAGGTTTTAACATAAAAAAAATGGAAATATGCTCCTAATCATTAATAGTAAGAGAAAATTAAATAGAAAATAACTGCTGTTCCACTTCACAGCCTTCAGTGTTTGACATACTAAGCATTTAAATACTTGTTGGTAAATTGGTCACATTGACACATATGACCAAAAGAAAAATGGTAAGTATTGGAAGGGCAGTGTAAGATAGAACCTATGTGAATTTCACTTACTCCAGAAAACAACTTGGAATTATACTTCAAAGGTGACTAAATTATGCAAACCTTTTGATCTAGTAATACTAGTAGTAAACATATGTTTTAATAGGTCAAAGCCTTTTTGTTGTAACAAAGTATTGGAAATAAAGTGGTTTCCTATCAATTGGGAATATATAAACAAATGATGAAATGTGAATTTAAAAGGTTATTATTAAATCATAGAAATAATGAAATGATGAATGGATTGAGAGAGAGAAATCTGAAGATTTGTTTAAATTGCATAGTGAAGGAAACAGAACCAGTGGAACTATTAATACATTAAGTAAAATGATGTAAAAAGATGTAAAAGAACTTTTATAAATGGTTAGTATAATTTCCAATTATGACTCTTGTAGACTTATGATGAAACATGCCACTTCGTGGCAAAAAGATGATGGAATAGAATATAAAACATGATATGCATTTTCAGAAGCAATCTCTGTGTTAGTTTGTTTGCCAAATCATATTTTCTATTGTTGAGGAGGGAGTTATGAGATGGAAGAGGGTTTGGCATCTAGTAATAGTAAATCAAAAAAAAAAAAAAGGAAAGGAAAAAATATTAATGGAACATTTCTAAAAAGATACCAAAGAGAACAGAAGAAAGTAGAAAAGGGCAAGTAGGGCAGTTTTACTAAATTTAATAAACACTTTAAAAATTGTAATAGGTGTAGTTTCATATACAATCTTTTTTCTCTGCTTTTCTTTTGGCTAATACTTGGTTCCTAGGATCGTCTTTATTTTGTCATGGAATATGTCAATGGTGGAGATCTCATGTACCACATTCAGCAAGTAGGAAAATTTAAGGAGCCACAAGCAGTGTGAGTATTATTTTATTTCTGCCATTTTAATTTAAATGTACAAAAGGAGAAACCCATTATTGATGTTCTCTTGATTGCCTTTTTTAGCTATTAATATCCTTTGTTTTCCTCTTATATTTAGAATTAATAAGCCAAAATAGCAAACTTGAGAAGTGGATTTTGTGTAATTTAAGAACAATATGTAAGATCCATTCAGTTTATTGTTTTAAAAAAACATTAAGGGGCAAATTGCCATTACCAAAAAGTATATACTACATTAAAAAATAATTATTGGGAGTTTTTTCAAGCAAGAGAAATTATAACTAACTCTCAAAGAAATCCTAATATGTATTATGTTATGATCTTGTATTAGTAGAGGAGATGCCCACATTGATCACACCACTTGTGTGACCTAGATCAACTCCCATAACCTTGATGAATCTCTTAATTTCTTCATCTGTAAAATGAGTTAAATAGATGTCCTAAAAGATCCCGCTGAGCTATAAATGCATGATCTTATGATCTTTCTGGCAAATCTACAATCCTATAATACTTTGAAAATGCAGAACCAAATGACTTTTGGAAGGCACAATATAAGATTGTTCAGGCAATGCATTTCAGATACATGTTATGAAAATTTTCTCACTTTTGATTTTTATCTTTAAAAGGAAAGACATATCTGTTCTCATTCTACCTGTATATGTGTGTGACATAAAACTTTAATACATACAAAGATCAAAAGTTAATGCCATGGCAACTTGATTCACCAGAAGGAACATTTCAGAATTGCTGAGAACAGTTCTGAAATAATACTTAAAAGCTTCTGGGATCTTTTCCTTTTATTAAATTCAAACTAATGAAAAGCATTTATTTTAGTGATCCTTCCCCCCCCCCCCTTTTGCCCTATTTTGACTGTTCACAACTTTTGAAAGCTGATTTAGATTCTGTCTTCAAAGATTCCTGAATACCTTGAGATTTTACCCCATCTTTCAGCATTTCACCTAGGCTTCACAAAATTTACTAATTTGGAAGTAACATTTTAGAGCTATCAAATGATTCTAAATGGGATGATGGTTCAGTGAGAATTCATACAGAGCCCATTTTAGTTCAGACTTTCAGGAATGATGACAATCATTTGTTTCCTTGTACATTATATTCTGTTTTGGGGAAAGGAATTAGTTGTAATTCAATTCACCACTGTGTTTTCCCTAAAATGACACTGAATGGAAAGTGGTAATTTTTTCCCCTTAATATCATATGGAGGGGGCAGCTAAGTGGTCCAGTGGATGGAGCACTAGACCTGGAGTCAAGAGGACCTGAGTTCAAATCTGATCTCAGACACTTAACACTTCCTAGCTGTGTGACCCTGGCAAGTCATTTAACTTCAATTGCCTCACCTATTTACATATATATGTATATTTATATGTATATGTGTGTGTGTGTGTATATATATATATATATATATGTGCACACACACATATTTATATGCATCATTTGCATGTCTAGTTATTAAACAATTTGCTTAAAAGAAAACCTCTTTGAAGGCTTTTAAAGAACCTATGTGGAGGTACTTTATGAAGAAGTAACATCTTTTTTACTGAAGTAGGAAAGCATCCATTGATATTGAATAGGCAACAAATTGCAAATTTTTCTTAACTATTAAATTTGGAGTCAGATGACATGAATTCAAATTATGCCTCTCTTATGTAGCAGGGTTTTTTTCCCTGAGTTGTTTTTTTTTTTTTTTTTTTTTAACTTTGGCCAAGTCACTGAACTTTTCTGAGTATGTTTGCTCATCTGCAAATGAAGAGTGTGGACAAAATGATCTCAAACTCCCTTTCAGCACCAACATTCTATTTTTCTATGGGCACATAACAGACTTTCTGAAAGAGAGGTACCATAAGAGAAAGGTTAGAACACTCAGGTTTGAATCCTGACTTCATTAGTGTGATCCTTAGCAAGTAGAATCACCTCTTTGAATCTGTTTCCTCATCGGTAAAATTATACCTGCTTCCCTACCTCCCATTATGAGGAAAGCACTTTGTAAACCTTAAGAGGAAATCAAAATGGGGATATTTGATTGTCCATTAATTTCCTATGGGGTATGAAATTGAGGGGAAGGTTTAATTTGTTCAATAAATAACAAATTGTGCCTGGCTTGTTCTAGTCGATACCAGATGTCACAATTGCTTTTATGTTCTTTGATGTTTTGAGTTTGGAACATCTAAAATGGAAGAAAGGAAGGATAAAGAAGGAGCAAGTAGAATGTCATGGATCTCAACTAATATTTCTTTTCCAGGTTCTATGCAGCAGAGATTTCAATTGGATTATTTTTCCTTCATAAACAAGGGATCATTTATAGGTGAGACCTGGAGCTCTTTTTCTCAGCTATTCATTTAGTAGTTACACTACATGTTAGAAGATAGATTATTTTGTAATTTATATACTGAAATACAAAACAGATAAAAATCAGAAAGTAGGGCATAGGAGGCAGAGTTTTAGTTCTTGCCCTGAAAACTTTCTGTCTTGTGATCTCAGTGTAAACATTGCACTTCTCAGATTCTCAGCTTCTTTATCTGTAAAATGGACACAATAGCTGCATTCTCCCATGTGCATTTTGTAAATGGCAACCTGCTATTTAAATGTAGCTATTATCAACAGGCATCCCCTCTGAGTTTCCTTTCATTTTGACCTCAGTGAAGAAAGAATCATCTTTGGTTGAATTTCTCAGTTTTGGAGACTTTCCTATTTTATTTTTACATTCATAAAGAAAACATGTTTATGCCCACCAACAATGCCTTTCTCTTTTTTCTTTGAAATGAGGTCACAACAAACACTGAAAATCAAAAATATTGTTTTCAATTGTATGTGTTTCTGTAGAGGAACAGCATGATAGAGAGTAATAGTGTCAAACTCAACTAGAAAATGGGGCCATTAATCTGTTCATAAAGATTCATGAAAGCTATCTTTTGACTTATTTTAAAGCATAACATTATTTATATTTTATTGAATTTTTATTTATTGTCAGATATTTTCCAATTGGGACAGTTAGGTGACACAGCAAATGGTATACCAGACCTGAAATGAGAGTCAAATCTGGCCTCAGACATTTCCTAACTATGTGGCCCTGGGCAAGTCACTTAATACTATATGCCTCAGTTTCCTCATCTATAAAATGAACTGAAGAAGGAAATAGTGAACCATTACAGTATCTTTGCTAAGAAAACCCCAAATGGGCTTATAAAGACTCAAGCACAACTTAAGTTTCTGAAATGACTCAATAACAACAAATTTCCCAATTGTATGTCAATCTGGTTTAAGCCACACTTGGGAGTATTGTAGGTTGCTTGTGACCCAGAGACCATGTAGTTGAAATCTTAAAGCCAAGAAGATTTGGGTTTGGGTCCTGCCTCTGACATACTGACTATAACTCTTGATATGTCATTTACCCTCTCAATGTTCTGAGCTGTTCTCTAAGATGTTTAAGTTGTAGAGAAGGTGCTGACCTACTTTAGTAGAGGAATTTTCCCTCTATCAATAAAATCACAGGTACAGTTTTTATCCCTTCCAATGGCAGAATATAGGGTTGTTGGGAGGTCTATATTTGAATGTTGTTGATTCTGATTCTGCATATTAATTAAATACAAGAAAATTCAACAACCACAAAATGATTCTTTCCAAAAATAACTTTAAAAATTAATTGTCATCTTGAATTCCCTGAGAGGACACATGTTCCCTATATTCTTGTACAAAATGGAGTGGGGCACAACCTCTTTTTATGGTGGAGTACCTACTCACCGGGCCATTTCAATGATATCCAAATGATACAAAGGAAATCTGAGTTTACTCTGGAATTAAACACTGATACGAATCTACTTCCTTTCAGAGATTTGAAATTAGACAATGTCATGTTGGATTCAGAAGGACACATCAAGATTGCTGATTTTGGAATGTGCAAAGAGCATATGTTAGATGGAGTCACAACCAGGACCTTCTGTGGAACTCCAGATTACATTGCTCCAGAGGTAAGCATTTGAAGTTGCAGTCCAATTCTCAGGCATAAGGAGCAAATGTACATTTAAGATTTTCTAAATTTGAAAGTTTGAGTTTTTTATCTTTGATATCCATTCATTCAATCAACAGTTCACACATTTATCCTCATCCAAGCCTATTGAAATATTTAGCTTTCTTGAAACCTGTCTCATGTTTCCCCTGCTGTGTGGTTCCTGGTTTTTTTTGGTTCTACAGATGGTTACCTCTATTCATTACTACTTTTACCCTGCCTCCCAAAATGATTTTTTATTTATTGTGTATTTTTTATTTTTATTTTATTGTATTTTATTTATTCTATATTTTTCCCATCAGTAAAATCTAAGTCCTTGCACAGCAGAAACTGTTTCATTTTAGTCTGTGTATTTCTACTGCTTAGCACATACTACTTAGCTTGGTACATAATAATATTTTTATTAAATGTTTGCTGAATTGAATTGAAATGAATTCATTTTGTTCAGCATGCATTAAATCTAATATCCACAAAGTAATTTGCTAGACACTGATAGAAACACAAAGAGAAATGAGACATGACTTCTATCCTCAAGGGGTTTACAATCTATTTGGGAAGAAAAGATACACGTCCAAAGAACTAAAAGTAGAATATGGCATGTGTTTTAAAAAGGGATGACCTATAGTGTTATAAACATTTGGAAAGAAATTCCTTCTGCTGCCAGCAGAGGTAGGATTGTAAAATAATTCCTAGTCACTTTGAGTGACCTACATAATGCCAGGCTTGGGCTTCTAATCCTTAATTTTCATTTTGATTGCCAAATGCTCTCCCTCCTTTGGGCCCTCTGTGACTCACTGAGACAACAAGCAATATGATACCCACTATATATATGAAATCATACAAAACATATTTCTGTATTAGATGGAGAGGGAGAGCAAAAAAATAAAGAAAACATACAAAATATATACTTCATTATGCACTCAGCATTCATCAGTTCTCTCTCTGTAGGATTTTATAAGCTTGTGATCTTAATCACCTATTAGAAATCACATATTTCACCACAATCTCAGAATACCCTTCAGTTAACATCCTAGAGCCACTCTCAAAACAGACACAGTGTGGGTCAGAATCCTGGCTTGTCTTTGTAAACAACTTCTTATTCTGCCAGTTCAACAGATGACCAAGAGGCCATTAAGCCGACTCATATTCAAAAAACATCTTTCCTTTAATGTACTAGACAGGTGAATTGTCCAGTTTTTACCTGAATAATTCTCCTAAGAAGTAACTCTTCACCTCATAAGGCTAATCTATTTCATTTGGGGTTCTTTTTTAATTAGTAGAAAAGTTTTTCCTGTCCTCAAGCCTAAATTTCATTCTTTTAGCAATTTCCAATTATTGTTTTTCATTCTACCCTATGGGACCAAATAGAACCAGTCTGATCCTTCCATATGACATCTTTTTTTAACTCCTGGAAGACTGCTGTCATGTCCTTCAACCTTATCAGGAAGAACTCTAACATGACTTGAATGGGTATTTCTTCTCAAGGAAGAAATGTTTTAGTATCATACCAGTTTGAACAATCAGGCATTTCATATTTGAAACCTAGGGAGCACCACACTATAAAAAGTATAAGCTCTTAGAGCAGTGTTTGTTTTGAAGCCATCCAATTCTTGACAGGTGTTAAGCAGAATGTGATTATAAGCTAAGTAATCTTCATTTAACATAGACCAGATGCTGTTTGAATACAAACAAACAAATAACTGTCAGCAGAGAAGGCAGCATTTTTAGGAACAAAGATGTCTCTGGAGTTCATCTTCATTAAGAATGAGTCTGGACTGGTTAAAATATTAACTTTCCAAATACAATAATGCATTCAACTGCCATCATCAGAGAATAAGGTGTTTTACTCAAGTGAATTATTTACACAGCTAAAAGCATATCTCTTTAAATTCCAAAACTTTGTGTTTAGCCATTCTTGAGAAATTTTTCTAAAATACCTCACACATTTGCTTTCTTAAAGAAATATGTTAAATATCAGCTATTATAACGTGCTCTAAATACAATTTTACACTTAGTTATTCTATCAAAGGTTATTTAGCCAAGCACTAAGTGATCTTAGACTGCTATGCATGTGTATACTTTTTCTAGAGTTTTTTGTGTCCTTTCTCATTATCAAGCTCCCAGAATACCTTCTTTAGTCAATTCCCATTTCCCTTCTGATTTGCCATTTCTAATCTTCTACGATCTGGGAAAGTAGATAATCAAATGTTAAAGTTTGGTCTAAATTAAGAATGTAGTAAAGCTGGAATATCTGGAGGACTTGGGTAAGCTTCCATGTATGGACTTGGCAGATTTTTGGGGTGCTCAGAGGTCTTGCTTCCTCTATTATTTAGGTATATTTCAGATAGCACTACTAGGAATATGATTTCAAAATAACTGAAATATTGCTAAGTTTGCCTAAAGTTGATTTATATAAAAACAAACCAGGACCATGGTAGATGATTTTTAAAGGAAATTTAATTTTTAACTCTTTGAAAATGGAAAAAAATACTAGAGATTTATCTTAAAACACATCATTTTATAGTCTGGTGAAGGTTAGAATACCCACAATCAAGGTTTTAGAATCTGCACAAAAGATTGAAATAATCTCATCCTCTTTATAAGTAAATCTGGCAGGCAGAAGCAAAGTAATTATCTCATATAGAATTTTCATTAGTAGTGTTGGCCAAGGCATAAATATTTATGACTATTTGTTTTAAAGCCTTGAAATTGATTAACAGTGTAGCATCTCCTTAACCAGTCAAGAGGGGCCAAGACAGATGGTTGTCACAAATAGATACATGGTTGGTGGTGAGATGGGAGCATAAGAGGCACTAATCAGGAAATTATTCCAGAATTTGATGTTATTCCTTTTCCTGACACAGAAAATTCTTGAGGGGTCATCAAAGTCTTCTTGAGGTGAATGAAGAGCATTTTCATCATTGATCTTAAGATAGATACTATCTTACTTTTGGGGTATTTTTGGCAAACACCAATAGTGTGTCTAGAAAGAAAAAACTGGATGACCTATTTTTACTTAAAAAACTGGTCATTATCCACCTCAAGGAAAATAAGAAATGAGAATTCTGAATACTCTTATCAAACACTCTTTCTTATAAAGTAAAAAGGAAAGAGGGAGCAGCTCAAGAAATAGTATTTGCCTCCATCTGGGGTTACACTAAGTCAACAAACATTTATTAAGTGTTTAACCTATGCAGAGCATTGTATTAGGCCCTGAGGATATAAAGAAAAGCAGAAGCACCCTCTGCTTTCCTGGAAACTCACATTCCAATGGGGCTGGAGGAAGTATGTTTAAAAAGAAGAAGAAGAAGAAGAAACTAAGTATATAAAGCTTATAAACCTGAATGAACAAGGTGCTAATATCTTGAGTCACTAAAAAAGGTTTCTTGCAGAAGGTAGATTTTGAACTGGGGCTTGCAAAAAGTCTGGAAAACTTAAGAGACAAAGGTGAGAGGGCAAAGCATTCCAGGTGTGGGGGATAGTAGAATGTAAAGTGACTTGCCTAGGTTCATACAGAAAATAAGCCACAGGATTTGAATAAGATTGAATATTTAAGAAACCTTTTGAAATTATACCATTTTGAGACCTCTTCCACAGTTAATACGATCTAGGAAAAATAAGGGAAATCCCAAATTATAAGAGTTAATATGTATAAGTAACAACTTCCTAATAGGAAAAGACTTTTCATCCTGGAATAGCAAGAGAATGTGTGAAAAATATCCTTCTTGGAATATCATTTAGAAGGTTCATCTGAATGAATGCTTGAATCCTAGTACCTCTGTGGTCTGAATTAGCTGATCCATATTTTTTTTATTTGATTAGGTTGTAAGTTCCCTAAAGACTTGTTTTTTTTTTTTAATTTTATCTTTATATCACTGGTAAGAACAGTACTTAGCATCTAGTTGGTACTTAAATGTTTGTTGGATTAGATTCGATTGAATTATTTATTTTCTTTTGAATCAGAGAAGGCTTAATAGGAGATATTGACTCTGAACAATTTCCTAGAAGTTCTTGTGATTTGAAGGTTGGGGGTGATGAGGTGCAAATGCTGATGTTAGTGGTAGTGAAGAGATGCAAGAATTGGGGTGGGGAATCCCCTCTGGTCAAATGCAGGTCCAATGTGAAAGAATTCGCAAACCCAAAATGAGTATGGCAAAAGGGAATTTTATTGTTCACTAAGAAGGAAGCTTTCTTAGTGGGCAAAACTCCTCATTAGGAATTTGGCAAAGGTAGATTGACAAATCATGATTATATGGGATATATCTTGGGCTGGGGCTGGGAGATCAGAGAGATCACCACTTGAATTATTTGAAGTTTGAACTGCTGAGAGTTGTTTGTGGCAATTCAATGGAGGCCAAGATCTCCAATTGGATAACTGGGAGTTTGCAGGCTTTTCCCAGGATCTGGGACTTCCTGAAGAAGTTACCTATCCAGTCCCCCCAAAAGATCTCAGTTTATGTCATCCTCCATTGGGGCTCTTTCAGAGGAGAGTTTGGACCATTTCAGGGTTTATCAGGGAGAGGACAGGCTAAAAATAGCCTAGTATACAAATCCTTAATCATCTGTGGTTTATTACAAAACTTCTTTTTATAAATATATCTAAAATTACCGTGAGTTCTCCCAACTTTGAGAAATGCTTTATTACTCTGAAGATCTTATATGTATGATGATACTTTTAACTCTCTCATCATTTCTTTATAGCACTGGTATTCCTTTTGTGCAAATTTTCAGTTAATATTTAAGTAGTTCCCACCTAACAGGAGCCACACTCCTGGTGATGGCTCACAAAAAGCAAATTCACAAGTAGAAGTAAAAAATATTTGGTCTCAATAAAAGTCTGCCTATAAAAATCCCAAAGACAACATTGACAAGTTTTTGAATTGTATACAATTAGGATTAAATATATTTTTGAACAGAAACTTAAGGAACCAAAATATTTCAGCTGAATTCAGAATAACTCAATTCCATAGGTGTTCTGTGTGATTTTCTTGAGTTTTTTACATGTTATATTTTACATATAAATCAAGATTGTACACATGTAAGTCAAATTTGATGGAATTCGTTTTTGAATTTCTAAACATCTGAAGCAAGTTTCACATCAAAGCAGTCTATACCCAAAAATCAAACAAACATCAAAAAACACTTTAATTCAGTGGAAGTTTATTGAACCTTCATTAGCACAGACAAGGCTTTATTTTTATCCAAATAATTTTTAAAAATCGCCTTAGTTTATTTATATTTGTGGATTTAGGACATGAGAAATTATTTAAACTGAGAGAGATTTTAAATATATAATGCACATACATATACATATATAAAATGGTCCAATCCACATGCATTATTATTAGCAGGGTAAAGTTTCCAAAGAGAAGATGACTATCTCTTACCTCAGAATTTTAAGATAACACTCTTATGTTATTCACTCAAGCCTCCATTCTGATGGGTTTATCCCAGTGTTAAAAAGCCAGTGAATGTCACCCAATTATATTTAACCATTTCTTCCAGAAAAGAAAAGAAGGTACATTTAATTATTTCTATTTTCTCAAAATCTTTTTTCTAACTATCAGTTAACAGACACTACAGAATGCCAGTTTAACTGTCATTCCCCAAGGTTACATTGCCTCTTAAAAATACAATAAGGATATCCATAATCTCTATGGGAAAAGCTATTGAAGCTGGTGTTTTAGATACTTATATGTATGTATGTATATATGATAAAAGTCAGCAAAGTGTAATGAAGGCGTGTGAGATACATGACCATACAAATCCACAATACTTCTGAGAGTGGCCCAAACCAGACTAAAATATTATTGGGGAATATTTACCAAAACAAATAAAATATTAATTATTAATATTAATATGTGTTTTTTAAGTTGGTATGTAGCCCACAGGGATCCTTTTTTTTAGAGATTAGTAGCCCCTGTTTTCGTGAGTTTGGCATCATCTGTGTATGAAGAACCAGCTTAGATTCAAATCTTTTCTCTGCCACATATTTATTTTATAATCTTAAGTCATTTAAAACTATATATTGCTAGGAGTGGGAGTATTCTCATCAAGAGATCCCCAAAACAATGAAATCACAGTTTCAGGCCTATCTACATATGGATATGTATGTAGTGCCAGCTTTAATACTCTTGTCCCCCCCCAAAAAAAATGATACTAGTATTTTTGTTTAACTGTCAGCTGTGAGGAGGCAGTGAGAATACTGACTAGGGCAGTTTGTCATTTTAGGAAGACTGTTAACTGTGGTGGCTGGAGACACTTTTTGTGGACAGAGAATAAACCCAAAGATAACTTTTCCTAGATTCTTAGTGATTTGACTACTAGAGAGAAATTTCCTGAGAGAACTACATTTAACCCTCATGTGAAAAGACATTATAAAGAGAATTCTTGAAAGACAATGACTGCCATCCCCAAAAAGCAGAGTGCTCTGAAAGTGTTTTCCTATTAAGAAATGAGCAATTTAAAAAATGAGCAATTGCAGGCAATGGTTAGAGTTGACTCTGTGTATTGCTGAAATATTTAAAATATGTGTCTTCATACTGTTGTAATTATAGCTTAACATATATACATATATATAGTTTTAACATATAACTATGTTACTAGTGTAAGTAGCCAGTATCATTGATATTTATTCAACTACCCATTTAAGAGAATTTGATACATGTTTCTCTGGTTTATCTAATATTTAATAAACTTGTGTGGGAACTCAGAGTAAAGTGATTATTGAGAATTATTGTGTGTTTCTACTAACATGTGATGTAGCAAAACATATACCTTGATTACCTTACAGACTGAAATGAGAATTACTCAAGAAAGTGAGTCTGTAGCAATTAAAGGGATAAGTACCTCACCTAGATTACCTACACTGTGATTATCCCTATATATAAGGGCTTTGCAGATTTTCTTTTCTTCTCCGTAGGCATTTTCTATCTCATTGTAAACACATTGTAATTCACATAATCATAAATGTACTGATCAGTGCCTTAATATTAATCAGTATTGATGAATGGCTTTTACTTTTTTATTTGCTGTGTTCACTACAAATAATCATTGTTCTATTGCTCATTACTATGTATATTTGATTTTAATCAATAGTTGCATTGTTAGTTTTCAATATATAATTTTATGTTATAAACTAAGTAAAAATTGAGACTAGTATGTTTAAAAAGTATTTTTGTTCATTGGTATAAAAGCATAAAAACTTATTTTGATTTTATGAATAAATCCTGACTGTTAGAGTATCATAAAGTTGTTTTAAAAAATCTGAAAAAGAGTTAAAGAAATAAAGTGATCATTACAGGGGGGAAAACTCAGAGAAATTACTAGATTGGTATTTTGCGAGTTGCTAGACCCAGTTGATCATTCAAAAATTCCTGATTCAGTGACAGTAGCGGTTAATATATGAAAATTGATTTCTAAACCACCCTCTGAGAAGAAAGTATTAATTTAAACATTAGAAAATTTTATGAGACAAAAAAGCATTTCCCATTAGAAAAATGCAAAAGCATGCTGAAATCAGAGAAAGATGCCTATGTTAGTAGTTCTGAATATAGATTTCCAAAACAACAAAAACGCTATAGATTTATAGTAAGAATCTTCTGAGAACAGGTTCTCTTCTGGGGAACAATTAAAAGTTTGGAATGAACATCTATGGAATTTCTAAATGACTGGGTAGCATCTGAACTAGACAACAATATATAATTCAGTAGAAAGTATTGTAGGACTTCCTTTTTTAATTGCAATTCTCTCAGAAGAGAAAAATCTGAAATCAATTATCAAGCATATTTGCAATTGTTAGTATGACCCAAATAACTGACTTAAATACTGAAATGGCATTTGCTAGGTATATTAGTATTCTTGAGCATAAATGGGAATTGATATGCAAGTCTGTGACACAAGATAGTCTACTTTTAGTGAATGCTTCACCCTGAAAAACTACACCCACACACATAAACCCCCCCACACACATACACACACCTGGGGATGGGGAGGGGAAGAAAGGAGAAGAAAGAGAGAGAGTGAGAATGTATTTAAGGCTTACTAAATTCGAGGCATTGTGCTAAATGCTGGGAATACAAATACAAACTGAAAAGATAATTCTTGTTCTCAAGAATCCCATATTCTCCTATGTTATACATAAAAGGAGACTAGAATGAAAAGTGGGGATATATTTTCTAGGGAAGGTTAAAAGGCTTTTGGAAGGAGGTGAAAAAAGTTCAGAAACAGTCCAGAGTAGAGCAAAGAGTCAATTGAACATAGATGGCCCAGCTTCCTCAGGAAATTGTGGTCTAGGCAGAATGTACCAATCAGAGAAGGGTGCCCTAAGACTGGAAATATTTCCTCTAAAATGAGAAGGTTGCTATGCAGATTAGGAGGAAAAGTCAGGAGAGTATCTGGGAAGGAAAGATCTAAATTTTAAACAATGTGTGTATTCCCTCCATCAACAAAGTTTACAACCTCTCTGTAGCCGATTATCTCTGTAAATTATAGTGTGGATTCCAGAGACGGCATTTTTTAACAAAGTATTGTACTCCTGAACTGATATTCAATATTTAATACAGCTACTTCCATTCAGCAATATCTACAATGGGCTAACTATTGTACTAGCTGCTAAGGATACAGAAATGAAAAACTAAATAGCCCCTGCCCTTAATGAGTTTACATTCTACTTTAATGCCTCCTTTATAATATAGTATCTTTAATTCTATTGACCCATTCATACTTCTGGTGATATTATACTTCCATGCAAACAAATGGTATCCAGCACATTTCTCTCACTATAACCCAAAAGGCCTCAACATAAGTATTATCCTTGGCTCTTATTGTAATGGGGCTCTCTACCTTGCTGCTTTTTCTAATTTCTCATAATTTTATCAAAATACAATCACTTGTCCCTAATAGAAGAAAACTTATTAATAACATGTTTTCTTCTAATGATTAGGTCTGACTCGCTTATTTGCACTTTGCAAACCGATTTTGTTTTGATGAAGAAAATAACCTTTACAGGTTATCTGAGAGTCCAAGATATGAGATCCCTTAATTTTAAAGCAGGTACAATGTGGTCATTAGATTTCTCAAAGTTGACCATTTTGATTTGTGTTAAAAAACCATGCGTGATTTTATTTTGTATCCTTGCAATCTGGTCTGATCTTTAGAAAACTTTACTTTCCTTGCAAAAGTCATATTTTTCTATAAAGTAAAAATAACTGTTGGGAGGGAAAAGGTAGTAATTGCATGTGGGTTTCAGAGCATTATTGAGTTTATTTTTAAGTAATTTTAAAATGACATTAATTTCTTATTTTCTTTAGGAAAAAGGAGTTTTCTTCCCTATATGCTTCTAGATTGAGCCATAATTTTTGCTTAGTAATACTTTTCGGGTTGTATCTGCTAATCCAATGTAGTCCAATAAATAGCTATTCAATCCCTCCTGTGCATATGATATCTTGATGGGCTCTGGAGACACAAAAATGAAACAGACAAACAAAAAATGGCCCCAACCACAAGCTTGCATTCTGATGAGGGAAAAACAAAATATAATCAGATAAGTATATACAGGATAATCTAAGGCAGGACAAAGAACGGACAACTAGGATAACCAGGAAAGATGGCCCTTAGAAGGTGACACATGAACAAAAGATTGAAGGAAGCGAGGGATTCGAAAAAGTGGAGGTAAGAAGGGAAAGTAATATTAGAACTTTTTCTATTTTTTTAATTTAAAAATGGTAAAGAGGTTAAGCTTTGACAAAAGTTCATATTTCATATTAATTTATTTTTAATTTAGAAAAAGGTGAAGAGATTAAGCTTTACCAATATTTAAAACCAGGCATCTGCATATCAGATTATTTTATATAACATACAACATTTAAATTATTCTGAGAGAATAAGAAGGAATTGATAGGGGCACTCTCACTCATCCATAATAATAGCAGCATTTATAGGCATGTTTTGTTAGATTGATCAATGATATCGCTAAGACAAATAGGCCTCTAATGTGTAACATTGATTTTCAAAATCTTAGAAATGGGGGAAGGGAACAGAATGGAATAGTCATTAATGGTATATGGGAAAGGAAGATGAAGATCAAATTATAACCATGTTGAATTCAGAGGGGAAATCTCATATACTGATCACTTTCCATATCTGTGGAAGTTCTGATGCAGACATAGAAGCAGAATTTCCAAAGTGTTGAAGTTTTCGAGAATTCAGGATTCATTTCCTTAATCTGAGCAGTTTGTTTTGATTCTTGATATAGTGTATTCAGTTTTAAATAAAGTTCCTTTCATTCACAGACCTCACTAATTATATTGAAATTCAATTATTAATACATTTTAAAAATAAGTTCATAGAACCAAGGTTGAGAACTCATTTGCTAAATCAAGTAATCTATCAGAAATTTAGGACCTATTAGTTACTATGTTGGGCATCATAATGATATGTTTAATTGGACCATCATGTGCCATTAAAAAAATGATGCTTTAAGAGAGGCAGCAATGATATGGACAGACTCAGGAACAATACTTACCAATTCTCTAAATGAGTAAGATATAAGTTTATAATTAACAAGCCAAGAGGTAAAGACATTCTCACAGGTATGATTACAATTTGATGAAATAGGATTCTTAACAAGAGTATAGCAATGGAAAAGTTTACTTTTTTTTCAAAAAGAATAATACTTGATAAAGCAATTAACAGAGTATTACTGGAGTTCATGAATATATAAACTACTATAGAAATGTACAATATGAAAAAGAGGAATAGAAAATATTTGGGTGAGATGGAAAACATTGGGAAAAAATTTTTTTTCAAATCTAGAAAGATTCAGATGAGTGTTCATCTTATCTCAGACTTTAAGCATTTGCCTATTTCTATCCCCTTTATACTGAGTGAAACTCTAGAATGTATTTAGGGTAATCTTCTGTTACCTACAGGATCAAATGCAAAATCTTCTGTTTGGATTTTTTAAAAAAAACTTTTTCTACCCTTCCGCTCCCTTCAGTGTATTTCCCTTGTTAAAATATTTGAATATTTGATTTGTTCCTAATTACATATAAAAAACAATTTTACAATTTTGCGTTCCAAATTCTCTCTCCCCCTTCTTCACCTCCCCTCATTGAAAAAGCAAGCAATTTAGTAAATATTATATATGTACAGTCATGTAAAACATATTTCCATATTAGTCATGTTTCAAAAGGAATTGTATACTATTCTTCTTACTGTTCCTTGAGTATAACACCATGTTCTAACTCTGCACCTTCCACTGACTGTCCTCCATACCTAAAAAGCTTTCCTTCCCTACCTCCATCTCTTGGCTTCTTTCAAGATTCATCATAAATCCTACCTTCTAAAGATGTCCCCCCTCCCTTCTACTCTGTCCTCCCACTAATGCCTTTCCTCAGATATTACCTTCTATTTACTATTTATATACTGTGCTTGTGTACACTACATAGTGTACATACATATATAGTAAATGGAGGATAATATACATATACATATACATTTTGCAAATTGTACTCCCTGCATTAAAATGTAAGCTCCTTGAGGAAAGGGGCTATTTTACTTTTTATATCCCCAGTGCTTAGAATGATGCTTGCCACATAGTAAGTGCTTAAATGTTTCTTAATGAATTGATTAGTTTTTTTCTTTGTAGAGAGCTTTGGGCTGGTTAGATCCATAAATTTATAACAGCTAAACTTAGAATAAAAGTACATTTTCTTTTTTGAACGTTGCTATGGTAATATTAAACCTTGTCTTTTCATACTCAGAAACCTTTTTCAAAAATGAATTATAAGACATAATCTACCTCTTTCTGAGGAAACCCTTAGAAATCTGGTATGACCATGAAAATTATATATTACATTTGCTATTCAACATTCTCATTACCTGTCAGGTTTTAGAATGTTTTGTTTCAGTCTCACAGATGCAAGCTTACAATGACCTTCTTGAATAAAGTGGAAAGAGATGGAAAGCAACAATTTGTTTAATAAAACTTGTCACATTTTATTTTTTTGTGTTAAACTCATGAAACACTGTGTATTATTGTGTGGTGACCATCAAGAGAACAGCCCCAAGCTAAGAAATTCAGTCCTATTAGATTTGTTAAGGAATAATGAATTCCATTGCCATTAGTCTCTTAATTAAGTTCCATTTTCATAAGGTTATTTTACATGCTCTAATTGCAAATTTACCAATGACAAAGAAAAGCACTTATAAATAAGTCAAACATTGTCTTAACATTATCCTGCAGTCTTTCTGGGTAGAGCAAGAATATGGATGATCTCACTGATAGTGAAATGATACCAAAAAAAAAAAAAAAAAAAAAAAGATTACAATCAAATTTGGTTCATAGATGATTAAGATAGAACCTGCTGCTCTGTCACAAGAAGTGACATCTTTTTCCTTATTGGTTTCTGTACTTGTTAATTTCCTCTTAAAGAAATAAGTGTTAACAAAATAGAATCTGAAATTTATTCTTTTTTTTTTTCTTCTTACATCTATCTGGTTAAGCCTTTGTTATTTCATTTTTCTCCGAATTCTACACAGAAATACTTTGAATCAATTATTTAAACAGACATAGACTAGATATAGAGAAAGTGATGTAATTATAGTAAGACTTCTTGAATCCATCCTTTGGACATTTGGGAATATTAGGAAGGTTAATAATACTTGATAAGATTAAAAACTTTTTCCATGTAATTGGGGGAAATAATACTAAGAATAAATCAAGGAACTAACTTCAAAAATAACACAATGGATGCATTGAGACTAATAGTATTATTTTTCTCTTTGCATAGAATACATGAAGAGATTGAATCCCTTGCTTTTTGTTTTGTTTTGTTTTTTTCATAATACCTAAGAACTTAAGTGTCACCTCTAATATTAAAGCAATTATTTTGGGAGATTACACATTGATTCTCATTATGTTGGATTCCTTCTTCATATATAGTCATCTGTTTTTGGCATTTCTCTCCTCCCTCTCTCTCTCTCTCTCTTTCTCTCTCTCTCTCTCTCTCTCTCTGTTTGTCTGTCTCTCTCATGTCTCACTCCCTCTCTTTCATGTCTCTCTCCTCTTTCTCTCTCTCTTTTTTCCTTCTCATTTTTTCCTTCTTTCCTTTTTCTCTGCTTTTCTCCCTCCTTTCTTTTCCCCCCCAATACTTTGAGAATGAGTTTGATTTTTGGAAAAAGCAAAATGTCATTCAGAGAGAAATCTGTTGTAGATAACAAAGATAACATGTCATTTATATTCAAAGAGGAAGTGTCAACAATAACAAAAAAAATTTCCTTATGAGGCACATGAACTAGTGTTATGGGTTTCCTTTTATTGTCCTGCCTCGGTTTCCCCAATTGTTCTATCTCAATTTCTCTGAATTGTTCTGCCTCAATCCCCTGGTTGCAACCCCCCTTCCTGACCATTAGGACTAACCAACCAATTAGGGTTGGGAACCCTGACCATTAGCATTCCATAGAGCCATAAATTGCAAATGAATTACTAGGAGATATACTTTCATATTTCTAAGTTCCAGATTTTCTGTCTCTAGGTCATTACCCCCTTCACTCCCAGTTTATCAGAATTTATGGTCCTCATCCCCCACCCTGTCAGAACCAGATTGATGGTCCGTTTTTGGAAATTCCCACCATTTACCAGCGTTCTGTCCTTTGCCTTTGTCTTCCCTGATCTTAGAGCTATATATAAATCATTGGAATCTCACATTTGATGCTGATACTGAATGCTTTAAGATATCAGGCCTCGGACCAAAATCTCTCCCTCTCAGAAACCCAAATAAAATATTAAAAATTCTCTAATCTTTATCTTGCCTCAGTTTCTCCAGCATTACAGGGGCAGTTCCCAAAGAATTCCAAATATGTTCTAAACAAAGATGGTATCAATGGAATTAATGTATGAACCTTAAAAGAGTCTACTAGAAAGGCAGTATTGCTTTATGCATGTAAATTCAAAAACAGTCACAACAAAACCAATTTTATGACATAACAGTTGCATCTCTAATGTGTGTGTGCTGCAATGGTTTTCTGTACAAATTACTGATTAATAACTAAATTACCAATTTGTCTCCACACAGATCATTGCTTATCAGCCGTATGGAAAATCTGTGGACTGGTGGGCCTATGGTGTCCTGTTATATGAAATGTTAGCTGGACAGGTAATGATTCATTACATTATGTAATTGATTTTATGTGGTATGCTAAAAAAGTATTTCTATATTACAGATAATTACACAACTTCCTATGAAATAGCAGCAGGACATAGCTATTCTGGATTGAGACCGATAAGTGACTGACTTGTATGATTTCTTTTTAAGAACAGAAATTCCCTTTACTAAAAATAAAATGGAGGTAGCATGGAGTAGTATGGGGGTTCTTCACTATTTTTTGTCATAATCCCTTGGACAGTTTGTTCAAGCTTATAAATCCTTTCTTAGAATAATGTTTTTAAATGTATAACATAAAATACATAGGATTACAAAGGAAATAAATTGTATCAAAATACAATTTATGGAAGAATCCTAGAAAGTTAATGCCAGTTTAGCTAAAATTGGCAAGTAGAAAAAGAGAAATCAATGATGGCTCAGCATAGCTCTTTACTAATAGACACCTCTTTCTGACTCTGTATTTTTGTCTTGTACTTTTTTAGAGAAATATCCTATGGAAGACCTACTATGGGTTAGTTTACTTATAGAAGGTTGTTTCTATGTAGTGTGAAGACCTGGCTTTGTGAGGCATAACTGGGTCACAAGGATCATTTCCTTCAATTTTTTTTTACCTTTTTCAGTAGAAATGCTTATCTCAGGATGAGTACCTGAAATTAAAGGAGGTTCTCACAAATAGGAAAAAATTGAAACCACCCAGGTCTTGTATCAGTGTATTAGCTATGGAAAGTCTGCACCAAAATAATCCTTGCTTCCTCTGCCATACAATTTGACCATGTGAATCATGCAATACTTTACCCTTCAATAGCTCTGCTGAACATGAAAATCTAAATAATTCTGATTGTTCTCTGTGACACAGCTTGAATATTAAAAGTCCTGGACCCCAAAAAACAAGCTCATTGTTCTTTAGGAATCACATTTGCATAAACTAACAAATGATGCTATTTGACTAGGGGAAAAAAAGGAAGAAGAAAAGACCAAAGGTCCTTTAACAAATGGATTAAATCTTTATTGGCCAGAAAAGTACTGCTATGATGCTACACCCAAATTGTCCATCTTCCTTTTTTTAAAAATCACTTTCACTTGATATTTTTCTAAGATTTTTTCACAATAAAAATTTTTAAGGAGTATTTAAAATGCACTTCTTTAAGGTTGTCATCTTAATAAATAGCGGGTTTACACAAGTCACTTAATATCTCTGACTTTTAGTTAACTCATCTGTAAAATGGGCATAATAATAATTACCCCCTCCCACAAAATTGATGTATTTCAAAATAAGGAAACATATGTAAAATGTTTTGCAAACCTTAAAACACTAAATAAATTCTAGCTATTATCTTTAATATTGTCATAATTATTGAACTAACTGGTTGGTCTTAGTCAATATTTCTATAAAACTGTCCTTTTTTATTCAGTCCCTGCCTCAGTCACTGTACAAGAGCATACTCAATTCATCCAAGGCAGTGAATCCTCACTTGGATTTTTCTTAAGTTTTCTCTTTAATTATTTCTTTCTCAAAGTAGAGCTGATTTTACATATTGGTTATAGCAATAGTTGAGAATATTTTCCATCCAGTAATGAGATGAGCCAAACCAGTTCCAATGGAGCAGTAATGAACTGAACCAGCTACGCCCAGCAAAAGAACTCTGGGAGATGACTAAGAACCATTACATTGAATTCCCAATCCCTATATTTTTGCCTGCCTGAATTTTGAATTTCCTTCACAGGCTAATTGTACAATATTTCAGTCTGATTCTTTTTGTACAGCAAAATAACTGTTTGATCATGTATATTTATTGTGTATCTAATTTATACTTTAATATATTTACCATCTACTGGTCATCCTGCCATCTAGGGGAGGGGGTGGGGGGGAGGAGGGGAAAACTTGGAACAAAAGGTTTGGCAATTGTCAATGCTGTAAAATTACCCATATGTATAACTTGTAAATAAAAGGCTATTAAAAAGAGAGAGAATATTTTCCATCCCTACATCCCAATGTATGCTGCCTCTGGCACTGAGCCACCTGGGAGCATTTTGTCACCAATTAGTTGCTAGTGTTCTTTAACCTGAGGAGCCCCCTGTAGCCAGTCCAGCTAGTCCCCCACAGTGGGACTAGAAGTTAACCCAGGTTCTAATGGTACTACTCTACCCAAGTAGAGGTTTCCAGGCTAGAAAATGGAAGTAGAGGAGCAGCTAGGTGGCGCAGTGGATAGAGCACCAGCACTCAGGAGGACCTGAGTTTGAATCTGGTCTCAAACACTTAACACTTCCTAGCTGTGTGACCCTGGGCAAGTGACTTAACCCCAATTGCCTCAGCAAAAAAAAAAAAAAGGAAGTACATAGAGTGTGAATCGGCTCCATACCTGACAACTTCTGCTATGTAGCAGGGCCTTTATAAGTCAGCTTATAATTGGAGGCAGGTGGGACTCCGCCTGGCCACTGCAACTTTGACATTACTAGATGCAGAATTAGTGCTACAACCAGAGCACAGGGCAGAGTGACAATTTAGACTCTTAAATATCATTTTGCTCTATTTGGTGAGGATGGTGATGGTAGTGATGGTGGTGATGATGATAATAAACTAAATTTATAAAATAGGTCACCTTTTACCCTATGACCATCTGAGACATAATCAACACTTTTTAAGCACTGCTAGGTTCTGAGCTACAAAAGACAAAAATGAATTAATTCCTTTTCTTGAAGCTTCCATTCTGCTGAGAATGGAACTGGCATTTATATATAGCTCTTAAAATTTTGAAAGGTGCCTAAAGGTACATAATCTTATTTGTTTGTTGCTACTACTCTGAACTATTGCTCTAAAATTTTGCTACTATTACTCTAAAATTTTACAAGTGAGGAAATTGAGACTGAGAGAAGTTAATTGATTTTCATAAATCAATATAGTAAATATCTGAGGTATAATTGAAACTCAAGTCTTCCTTACTTTTAAGTCTACTTTTCTCACCACTGGCCATCTAACTGTCACTCATCTATGATCTCATTAATTTCTTTCCTCTAACAATGCAGATCTCAACCCATCTATTTCCTCCCACCTCATGCGACTGTCATCCATATTCTCCCTATAGAAAATCTATCTACCACATTGAAGGCCTTTCTTAGTTTCCCCTGAAACAAGGATGTTGGCAGAATTCTGCAACAAACAACAAACTACTTACCCATATTTTCTACTAGGAATTCCTTGTGATCCTTCACTCTTTTTCTGCTTTGGAATTATTTGCTGTTTATATGCAGAAACTTTTTCATACTCACCAAGTAACTCCCCATTGCTTTCTCTGTGATGTTCACTTTGAATTCTTTGGAGGCATTTTTACTCCATGATTCATAAGGATAAGCAAGAATAATAATATTGAAAAATGGGCCTTTATTTCATGGAAAGTTTGGGGGTCATTCGTGGAACTTTGTAATTTCTTAAAAGTTATCAAGCCTATTCCCCTTTTGTTCAAGGGTGTGTGTGTGTGTGTGTGTGTGTGTGTGTGTGTGTGTGTGCGCGCGCGCGCCATGGACAAGCTATTTAGTAAATCTATTCAAATATATGTAGAAATCTAAGCAAAAGACATCCTTCCAATTGATATTTTTCATGTAGATAAATGACCAAACTCCTTTGAGTGATAACATCTCCTCCAGGAAGCTCTGTAGTATTCTGAGGTTTAATATCTGGAGGACCACAATATTCACAACCAATCCCTCCTTGACCTGAATTCAGAATATAATTTCCTCTATCATAGAGATGAACATTTTGGACAGTATAAATGTTCCTGTTCTATGCTTTGCCTCATGTTTATTATTATCATAAGGAGAGGGTTATTTCTATAATTATATCTTCCAAGGAATCTTGAATGATTTTGATTGTAGAAGCAGGAGATACCTTAATGTAAAAGATTCTGTAAAATGGCATTTTATTCTACAAAATCAAATTAGTATTTGTAAACAAAAAGTAATAATAAAATGGGATCTTATAGTTGCTAAATCTTTCCATTAATGGTGAAATCATACTGAATGTCATTTGCAAAATTCTACATGTTCCCTAATAATAACTTTATCAAGAATAGTCTCAATTAGTATATAGATCGGGGCTTTTTAAACATTTTCCACTCACAACCCCCTTTTTGCCCAAGAAATTTTACGTGACCCTAGATATATAGGTAACTAAAACAGGTATACATATCAAACATTTGCTGATAATAAATCATAAAGAAATTTATTTTTTAAATGTCATTTAATATACATATAATTTTACCATTTATTTAAGATGAAAACAAATCTGCATCCTAATGAGATGAATTGCTTGTTTGTTTTAACACAAAGAATTAAGCTTGGTGGAATATTTGATACTTTTTGCTCTTGTCAAATTTTTGCTAACCCCACATTCAGTTAAGTGACCCCATATGGAGTCTTGATCCACAACTTAAGCAGCTTTGGTTTGAATGACTCATAAAAGATTTTGTATAAATAAGAGAGGAAGCATATGAGTTGTTAATTATTGGCATCAATCACTATCAGTATTAATTCTTTCCCCACATTTTAAGTTTCTTCTCTTATCCTTTGGGATAAGGGAATATTCTCATATACCTTCTGGAAGAACGTCCTCATAATTATGCTGCTTCCAGCACAGTTTTCCTCTAGATATTTTTCATCCTGTCCAGCAGCTTTTCCTGTTTTGTTATCTTTAGTGCCCTTTTTACCTCCTCTATAAGCAGCTCAAGGATTGATATTATAATTCAAGTATAGTTTTTCCATTGTCCTTAATGGAAAAACAATTTTTAATCTTATTTTAAAATTTTTTTATCATTTTTCCTTCTGTAGCTATCCCCCTTTTATTTCATCTTCGAATGCCTTTGGGATGATTTTATTTAGTTAAATATCTTGCCAAGTTTTCTTTAAATTGGCTTTACGATCCACTGCTTTTCTCTGCTTTCTGAAACAACACTGGTCATACAGGTATAGAATAAATATGTGAAACTTAAGATAAAAATGTAATTTTTAAAATAAAAGTTTAAAAATGTAATAATTGGGGGAGATGCTAGTATTTGGAGAATCAGTGGAAAACATATAGGAACTGGTGTTTGAGCTGTGTCTTAAAAATACTTAGGGATTTGGGAAGGAAGAGAAATGGAGTATGGCCAGTGCAAAAGCACAGAAATATATGATAGCTTCCATATACAAAGAACAAATAGAAGTTCTGATCAACTGATCATAGAGAATAAGAAGAGGATTAATATATAATTAAGTTGGAAACAAAGGTTCATGCCAAGTTATAACTATTCTGCAAGCAATAAGGAACTATCTATACTTAAAAATCACTTTTGCTGCAGAGTGGAGGATGAACTGGGGAGAAATGGGAAAAGATTTGAGGCAGAGAAACCAATTAGGCAGCCATTGCAATACTGAGGTCCACAATTAAAGTGATGATTTGAGAATAGGAAAAAAAAAGGAGATTAGATGTAAGAAACGTTGTAGAGGTAGAAATAGCAAGATTTATCAAAGGATTTGATATGTGGGTTAAGGGCTAATGAGGAGTTGAAAATTTTGAAGTTGTAAGTATAGAAGAGTAGAAGAATGAAAGGACTTGAGGGAAATTTGATAATCAGTTTTGTTTTAAGGGTGTTTCAATTTAAGATATTTTAATGGATATAGTTTTAATAGCAGTTGGTTGATGTGGATGGAGCTTAGGAGAATCAGACTAGCTCTATAGATTTATGAATCATCTTTATAGAGATGATAATTGAATATATGTAAACTAATAGTCATAGAGAGAAAATAGAGAGAAGAAGATGTCCTAGGATAGAACACTGAGGTACATTCATGTTTTTTTTGTTTGTTTTATTTTGTTTTGCTGAGGCAATTGGGGTTCAGTGACTTGCCCAGGATTGTAAAGCTAGGAAGTGTTAAGTGATCCGGATTTGAACTCAGGTCCTCCTGACTTCAGGGCTAGGGCTCTATCCACTGTGCCACCTAGCTGCCCTATACATTAATGTTTAAGGGACATGATATGAAGGTCAATAAGGGAACCCATGAAAGATCATCAAACATATAGAAGAAAAAACAAGAGAAAATGGAGTCATGAAGACCCAGAGAAGAATGAGCAATAGCAGAAAGACAATCAATACTGCCAAATGAGAGGGACATTGAGGATAGGGAATAATATCTTTAGTTTGAAATTTCAAGACCACTGATAACTTTGGAGAGAGCAGTTTCAGTTGAATGATAAGATTGGAAGTCAAATTACTATGGATTAAGGAATAAGTGAAAAAGTAACAATTAGAAGATGGAATATCATTTGTGAGGAACCACAATGAGGACTAGTTTGATTCAGCATAATTTATTGAGGGGGTAAAGTATAAGAAAACAGTAAAGATGAGATTGAGCAAAATTGTGAAGAGTTTTAAATGTCAAATAGGATTTTACATTTGATTTTGGAGAATAAGAAGGTGACAGAGTCAGATCTGCTTTTCAAAAATCACTTTGGCAGCTGAGTAGAAAATGAGCTGAAACAGAAAAAGATTTGTAACAAGATGATGAATTAGGTTGTTATTGTAATTGTCCACACAAAAGGTGATTGATAGCTGTGGACAGATGTTGTGAGAATGAAAATTACAAGATTTTGAAAAGAGATTGGATATATGGATATATGGAAGATATCAGTCTTATAAGCCTGCACACTTGAAAGGATGTTTCTTCAACAGTAGTAGGAAAGTTAGTAAGAAGGATGACTTTAAGGGAGAAGAGAATATTACATGGATGGGAAAAGAAGCCATAATCACCTGTCATCTCTCTCTCTAGTCTAGAAGGCAGTAAGAATATTATTTTTAACTTAACATTTGCTATTTCAGAAATGATTGGGTATATTAAATGCTATTCAGTATGAGGCTTACCTTTAACTACTCTGAGTAAAGAAGCACATGACACAGGTAGGTGCCCTTCACCAAAAAATGTTCTCCAAAAGAAAGTCATTCCTTAAATCAAGAAGATAAGTGAGGGAGTGGGGCACAGATACAATGGATCAGATTTATTCTGAATGTTGAGTTTTTTCATGGCTTTATCCGAAGAAAAATAACTGAGAAAAGTTAAGAGTCTGTTCTCTGTCACAGCCCTTGATTTTATTAACTATAGATTTCTATCATGTGAACTAATCCAATATGTGATTATTATTATTATTATACATGGTCTTATATTTTGCCCCCTGAATTGAAATAGTCTGTGTGTCTCTGTGCCTTGCAGAGTAAAAATTAGATACTGGGATAGATTAATTGATGTCCCAGGGTGCTGATGAGAAAAGTATAGAGGAGACCATCTTGACACTTCATCTTGTCCTAAGTTTTATTTATATGTAATGACTACCCAGAGTGTAGTGCCTCTTACCATTTAATATAGAAAGTGGAAATTCCGACTCACTCTTTAGGCTGGCCATGCACTTCAGTCTCATCTCACACTGACAGGTCTGGTTTCCCAATGAAGATTACATTCACACTCTCGGAGGTAATCCTATTGTAAATCCAATCTCCTTATTGGTTTTTATAGCTTTCCCACTGCCACTAGTGTAGTTACATTTGTACATAATTAGTTACTCACAGTTGACACATTTAGCTCTTAAACTTAGTCCTTTATTAACACTAAAACAAAAAAATAATAATAATGATGCCATCATAGATCATTAAAAAGAGATTCAGAAATAATAGAAACATATGTACTCATATCTGTGGGAAAAAATGGGCACATACTTACAGATAATTGATGGGGAAGCCCTTGGGAGAGGAAAACCTAGGTGTTCAAAGTAAGTCTAAACTACAGATTTTGACGGCATTAGTCCATTTAGAAATTTTAACAACTACTTATCTGCTAGCTATTCCACTTTTAATCCTCTAGTTGGGCAAATCCTGTCCTCTTTATTCTCAAATCAATGAATCATTTAAAAGTTCTTTCAACTAACAATCAACATTAAAATGACATTAAGAAATCATTACTATTTAAACTAGAGAAATGCATAGCTCAACAAGCTGGCTGTCTCAGGGGAAAGCATACAACCATATTCACTAACCAGGATGTTATATTGTCCAATTATGTATAATCACTTCTTTGTGAACAACAAAGCAACTATAAATCCTATCCTTCCTTTATTCCCCTTTTCCTTTGCCCTCACAGAGGGCAACAAAGAACAATAACCCCTTCTCAAAAATCATCTTTCTCAATACCCTATGTCACTGATGATATAAAAGTTTCTTCTATGAAATCAAGTCCTTCCCTTCATCTTCCAAATAGTCACATGATTTTTCGTTTTGTGATTTGACATTAGCAAAATAAATGACTTTATTTTTGGAGAGAATCAATCTTTTGGTTTCATAGATATAAAATTCTCAGTAAGGAATCTTTGTCGATGCCAATTGCATTTGCTTTGATATTTTTGGATGTGTTCTTTTAGCCTTTTTGTGTCATAGATCATTTTTGGCCACCCAGTAAAACTTATAGACCCATTCTCAGAGTAATATATTTTTTTAAATAATTTTTTATTGATAGAACGCATGCCAGGGTAATTTTTACAGCATTATCCCTTGCATTCATTTCTGTTCCGATTTTACCCCTCCCTCCCTCCACCCCTTCCCCGAGATGGCAAGAGTCCTTTACATGTTGAATGGGTTGCAGTATATCCTAGATACAATATATGTGTGCAGAACCAAACAGTTTTCAGAGTAATATTTTTAAATACATAAAATTAAATACATCTTGAAGCCCCATCTTCTGGGCTTAGATTCCAGTCCTTGATTTACTCCACCCTACTTTTTTCTTAACCTTTATTAGCAACTGATGATTATAATGATGATGATGATGATGATGATAGCAGCAATGTCATTCTAACTATGAAAAATTCAGAGTTAGAATAAGAGAGCAGGGATTTTGGCAAGTCAATATAGGAGTCTTTTATTGGCCATTCCTTAAGACATCCCTTAAATTAGAACATGTAATTATCTATATGTATCTCTTAATTCAATTGAAAGTATTCCTGTTCTAAAAATGAATTACTGAGGTGAATAGAGAGGGTTCCTCCCTACTGTAACCTAAATTTTATCATAATTAGTTTGTTTGACATGTGGTTACAAGATAAATGGATTAATTATATTTTATTTGCAAATCATTAAAAAGTATTAACCAAAAATGGTTTTCCCTGCAGATTGTTTTTGGTTGCCTGGGGTAAGATAATTAAAGAGACAAAGGGGAAAAGTTCTGTACACCATCAATCTAATTAAAGATAATCAAATAAACCCTTAAGCTAACTAGAGGTAACTTTGAAGCCTGTGATGTGAATAGAAGCACACTGAGCTCTTCCCTGTCAAAGAAGCCATTTATTAACAATGTTAATGAATTAATTATTCTAAATCCTTTCACATCTTTGCTGCTTTCTGTTGAATAGCCTCCATTTGATGGTGAAGATGAGGATGAACTCTTCCAGTCCATAATGGAACACAATGTTTCCTATCCAAAATCATTGTCCAAAGAGGCTGTTTCCATCTGCAAAGGAGTAAGTAGAACTTGTTTACTTAGCAGAAGCTGCTTATGATCATAACCTAAAGGAAGTAGCTATACTGAATTGTTTCAACCCAAACCAACATTTGTGAATTGAAGGATCCATACCCCTCTTCTACCACTGTTCTGGATTAGAATCTGAAATGTTTGACACTTAAGTTTAATAGTGATTATTATAAATCTTTCCAAGTGCAGTATAATTACCAGTTATTATTATTATTAGCCTCTACTCACCAATCTCTTTATGACTTCATTCCCTGAAACTTCTTCCATACTCCTGAACTCAAGCACTTTTTATATAGCAGTATAACTGGATTCTCTGTATAGGGAGGGAAAAAGCATACTTTTAAAAATTTTATTTGCAATGCTAACACTTTCTAGACAATAAAACCACAAATGAAGCTGTGATTTATTGTAATTGCCTTTTTGCAAAGTGCAAATGCTCACAATGAAAAAATTGACATTCTCACAAATCTGTTAAAGGTGACTCTAGAATACCTTTGATTAGAATCCTGTGAAATCAACCCTCTATTGTTACTTGGCTAATTTTGTTCATTAATTAGTTTGACTTCAGAAATATTTCTTCATATAAATTTCCTCATACTAGTTTACAGATGAATGAGAAATACAATCACAGTCAATGAGGTGGAACAGATACATTTTGATAAACCTCTAGGTATGTTCATTCATTCTTTCAATACCATGTGTAGAGTATCTCTAGGTGAGTGGTTCTATAATCAATACAGAGAGAAAAATGCAACAACTATCAGATTACTGATAGCAAGGACTGGATATTATTCAACTTATCCAGTAATAATGATAAATTGAATTGAATTATTAGTAACTTCTGCCCTAAAAAAGTCTCAAGACCATTGTTATATCAAAGCTTCACAGTGGGACAGATTAATAGAAATTATCTCTGCAATTTTTTTTTACATATGTTCATACAATTCTGGAGATTTTGGTCCAGTTCAAAAATAAGCAATGCATACATAGAAACAAGCACACACATGCCAACATCACAAATTTTACAAACAAATTGCTTAGAGCATCATAGTGCTTTGAAAAAACAAGCTCTAGTTAACTAATTCTGGTACAACCAGTGTTAGGATGGCCAAGAATATGGTGGCAAGGAACAATGAGTGCCAGAAGATAGAAGGAAAATGAAAAGAAAAAGTTGAAAATAAAAAGAAATTTGATAAAATTGATGCTAGAGGCAAATTACCATTTAAATCTTCCATGACATTTCCCAGAACTTGCCCTGTATTATCATCATGAAAATTATGATGGAAATAATATTATAGTACAAATTAACTTATTTATTCAATTTGGGAGAAGGAGGGAATGGAATAAAGAAAAGGAAAGTTTATTCACTAGAATTCCCCTTTTCTCTCTCTCTCTCTCTTTTTTTTTTGTTGTTGTCTAGCTAATGACAAAGCACCCTGCAAAACGCCTGGGCTGTGGGTCTGAGGGAGAAAGGGACATCAGAGAACATGCATTTTTCAGAAGAATTGACTGGGAGAAACTGGAGAACAGAGAGATCCAACCACCATTTAAACCTAAAGTGGTAAGTAAAGAAAGAAAAGCTTATTTTGGGGGGGCGGGGGAGCATGAGTGTGAAGTCACATTTCCCTGGACAGAAATAAAAGATGATTTAGCAGCCCCAGAACAAAGAAAATAACCAACATTTTCTTCTGCCCTATTTCCTTCTGCAGACTCACCCAATTTTATTATATGGTTTCATGTAATCAAAATTGCTGTTCACTTTAGGATGGAAAAATTGATCTGGCTCCAAATATTGTTTTATGGTCCTATTGTTCTTATATAGAAAAATGACTTGAGTCAAGCAAGGATTGATTTAACTCCCATAATTTCATATTGAACATGAGATTTAATACTATGGCTTGCTTACTGGTAGGTAAGAGTGATATTTCTGACCATTTTTAAAGTGTTTAATATGATCAGAAAAACAAGTCCTGACTAGTAGTGTTTTCTTTTGTTCCCACCTAATAAATCCCCAAATTTACCATAATTATATCATAATGTCCTCATATTTTATTTTCTCATTCATTCCTGAACATACTTACTTCAGCTGTTATTTCCAGACTTAACATCTTAATTAGTTTTGTGTGTGCTAGTTATTCCATTAACTAGTTTTCTGACTACTGGCTTCAAATTATATTTGATTTTGAGTTTCTTTTATTTAACACACTTTTTATTTTCACCAAATAACCCTTCCCAAATAATATGAAGACATCCAGATCATCTCTCCATCAATATCTCTAGTAGAGTATCTATTACTTTGGTATTATCTCTGAAGGCTTATAGCCAAAAGACTTCCCCTCAAAATGGAGAATTTGGTTGTTTTGTGTGGTAATCACTAATTGAGCATTGTCTCAGTCAAACTGAGGACTGTTAAAGACCTTCACTTAAAAAGGCCAAGGGTGATCTCTGATCATACTGATTTATATCTGACCACTGGATCTAGATGGTTCTGCAGGAGAAACTGAGGCAGGTGACCCTCCATAGACCTCACTTAAATCTAATTTACTTGCATGTCATAGCATTATTTCCCTGATATCATGGTCCTCTTAGAGAAAGAAAGACAAAGAATAATTACCTCTCTACCAGCTAACAGCTCATTTTCCTTATTTAATTCTCATTCTGAGCTCATAAACAGAGATATGTTCTGAGATTTCTACATTAATTACCAAGACTACAACATGTTTCTCATTATTGAAACAATTTGTTCTGAATCCCCAACCCAAATTATTAAATATTTGTTTCATTAGCTATACTTTTTCCTTCATAAACATTTTCTCATCTCTTCAAACCCATTATTTCTTAGCCTTAAGTAAAAATATCAAGATTACCAACTTTACTATTTATTAACAGTATAAAAAACAGAATAAGAATTTGTTAGCACAGTGCTAAACACTTCACAAATATCTTATTTGATTTTCACAATAACCTGCTAGGTAGATGCTATTATCTGCGTCTCAATAGGTAGGAAATTAGAGATAAACAGAGGTTAAGTGACTTGACCAGATCATACAGCAAGTGTTTAAGACAGGATCTGAAGTCAGGTCTTCCTGATTTCAGGCCCATTTCTCTACTGACCTTGCCACCTTGCCATCTCTAGAAAGGACCACAAAGCTGCCTCATTCTTGGAGAATGTCAGTTAAGCCCATCATAATCCAAGAATCCATTGCCTTTTAAAGATATGTTAACCATAGTTATATTTTCTAAAGGAGAGAATATTAAAGTTATATGCTTTTATACTTTTTAAAATAAAGCCATTTTTAAAAATGTAGACTAGAAACTATTTCAACAGCTTCATTTTACAGATGCTGAATTTGAAATCCAAAGAGTAAAAATGACTAATTCAGTGACAGAATTCTTCTTAACATCCCTAATTCTACCAGTAGATTCCAATGAATTAGAATCTGATTTGAGTAAAGATATCAACTGAAATGCCTCAATGCTCAAAATTTAACAAATAATATCATTTAAAATTCATTGAGAAAATTCCAAAATGCCTAGACCCTGAAAAGTACAAATAAAGTTATTCCAGGAGTCAAAATTTTCCTTGCTGCAAATATGCTTTGTTCTCTATGGCTAGATTTTTTGTTTGTTTGTTTGTTTTTTTTTTTTGTTTTTTGCTGAGGCAATTGAGATAAAGTGACTTGCCCAGGATCATACAGCTAGGAAGTGTTAAGTGTCTGAGGTCAAATTTGAACTCAAGTCCTCCTGACTTCAGGACTAGTTCTCTATCTACTGTGCCATCTAGCTGCCCTTGACTAGATTGTTTTTTAAAAAATTATTTCTTGTCAATAGACTGTTCATTTTCAGAAATTGGAGATATAAGCATCCATTTATTCTTTTTGTGAAATGTCATTCTAAAAAAATATTATCTTGGAAATAAACTATTTCATACTTTTTGTCATTTAAATTCTTATGTCAGGTTATTACTGCAGTAAGCTAATTAAAATTATTTTTAAAATAGACTATAATCTGAGAGGGATATTTATCCTTTCATTTGACCCACAAAGAAAAAAAAATGGAGTGTGGTATTTTATATTTAAATTGTATTAAATCATTTGCCAAGGTGAGGAATAATTTCATAATTGTAAAAAAAAAAAACAAGTTAATTTTAAAATAAATAATTTTAAGAAAATTCTGGGAAGATGGTGCATTAGATCAAAAAACTTTCAGCAATCTGAATTTCCTCCACAGAAAAAAAGACTGAATTTTGCTTCAGAGGGAATGGAGAGCAGAGGAAATAAACAAAAATCAAGGCAAAGCAATTGTTTTCCTAAAACACCTCAGGAAACACCTGCTAGGACAAAGGTTCAGGCATGAGTAAAGTGCAAACACTTCCAGGCCAGCTCTATGGAGTCCCTGCCTTACAAACTTTTATTTTATGTGTGGTATAGGTGGTCTGGAAGCTGATTAAGAGAAGATCGAAGGACTTTTCATGACCAAGGGATGCAAGCACAAATGTGCTGACCAGAGGTGTCCCCGATTGGGCTGCCACTGCCAGGGAGAAGGAGCTACTAAACTTAGTGAGTGCGGTAGCAAAGAGGCAGGGACCCTGCTGCCTATGGGCAGTTGCAGAAGAGCAGAGTCCCTAGTTTCATTTCCAGGGAAGCTAGAACAGATGTCGCTTGCAACCACTGGAAGGATTGTAGGAATGAAAATCATTTGCAGGACAGTGTGATCAGGAATGGGACAGGACAGCCCCAGAAAATAACAGTAAGAAGAACCTGAACTTTGAGACATTAATCCCCTATGGGGATTAATGGGACTAGAATTTGATCACATTAATGCTAAAAAATAAATAAATAAATAAAACATAAACATAAATAAAAATGAACAAGCAAAGGAAAAAGAACCCAATCATAAATAGCTACTATGGGAATAAAAATCTAGGTTCATATTCAGATGAGGATAATGAAGCTAAAAAAGCGATTCCTTTCTCAATGAGAAATGTCAAATGATCTCAAGTACAAAAAGATTTCTTAGGAGAACTGTTAAAAAAGAATTTTAATAATCAAAATAGGGAGATCAAAGAAAAATTATTTTTAAAAAAAGAACAATCAAAAAAATCAAGAAAATTATGAAAAGAAAGTCAACCAGCTTGAAATAAAGAACCAAAAACTTAAAGAAGAAAATAATTCCTTGAAAACTAGAATCAGACAAAAGGAAGGTAATGATCCCTTGAGACACAGGAAAATAATAAAACAAAACCAAAAGAATAAAAATAGAAATGATAAAATATTTCATCATAAAAACAATTGATCTGGAGAAGAGATGGAGAAGGAAAAATATAAGAATAATCAGACTCCCTGACAATTATGATTTTAAAAAGTCTTGATACTATACTACAAAAAATTATCAAGGAAAATTGCCCTGAAGTTCTAGGACAAGAAGACAAGCAGAAAGGGCATGGGGGGGGGGGGGAAGAGGGGAATCTACCAATCACTACCTGAAAGAGATCCCAGGAGAAAAACTTACAGGAACATCATAGCCAAGTTTTCAAAGTTCACAGGTTAAGGAGAAAATACTGAAAGCAACAAGGGAAAAAAAAAAAACTTAAAACACTACAATAAAATTACACAGACCTCACAGTTACTACATTAAAGAACCATAGGTCTTGCAATAATATATTCAGTAGAATAAAAATTCTGTGGTTATGATCAAGGGTAACTCACTCAACAAAATGAACGGATGAAAAAGTGAATGAATAAATTGAGCATGCACTTAACTGAAATGCTTTCAGATATTGGTGACAAATATAGTAGAACTTAAGTAAAATTCAACATATGTCATCCAAGAGAAATTTAAACATTAAGGACTGAATAAAGTCAAATTGTTTGCTTTTTATATATGAAAATATTTTTATTTTTATGATAAAGATGTATTATTATTTCTTATTGTAAGGTTGTCATTTTTATTTGGGTGTCTTGAAATAAAGGCTTGGGTTGGACTGAGTATGATGAGGTGATTCTAAAAAAACTATGTAGGGAAAGATAAAAAGGAGCAATTATCTCATATAAATGAGGCAAAAAAGGACAAATTGATATGAAAGAAGTTGATAGAGGGAGAGTAGGTAGTACTGAAACCTTACTCTCATCAGGAATGGTTTAGATAAACAACAACATAGATACATACATACACAAATACATATAGATATAAATATTATATATTACATACATACATCACATACATATAGATATATTACATATATAAATGTACATATATATGTATGTATGTATGTATATACATAATATATATATATAAATCTTCTAAATTCAGAAATAAATAAGATGGATTAGAGGGAAGAGGTAAAAAGAAGGATTGTTAGAGAGGTGAGTACGGTAAGAAATAGGAGGACAAGATAGTGGGTAGAAATAAGGCAGAGGAGTAAGAAGGGATAGGAATAGGATGAAAAAGATAGCAAGGATAACTAGGAAAGAAGAAAATATACAACATTATATAATTTTAAAAATAGCTTAAAATGTGAATGGAATGAATTTGCCCATAAAATGGAAACTGATAGCAGATTTAAAATTTGAATTCAACAGTATGTTGTTTTCAGAAAATGCTAGAAAAAAAAAGAGAGATACAAGAATAAAGATCAGAAATAGAATTTATTTTATAAAAATCAGGGATAATAATAATGATTTCAGATAAAGTTAAAGCAAAAACAGATTTAATCAATAGATAAAAATGGGGAAATTACACTGTGTGTCAGCCATATTATTTAATATTGTAAACCATTTAAAATAACTAGATAGTATAAGATACCTGAGAACACTTTTGCCAAAACAGATACAGGAACTATATGAATATGAGCATAAAAACTTTTTATACAAATAAAATTAGACCTAAATAATTGAAGTTATATTTATTATTCATGAGTATATAAAGCCAATAAAATTTTAAATAAAAATTATTTATGATTACTATTCATGTTTACTACTTATAGTAGTGAAAGGGTCTCCTAGAAGCATTCAGAAGTATTTTTAACTTAATATAAAAAAATTACTCCAAAAAATATCCTGTAATTGAGAGACTTCTAAGTTGCTGCAAGCCAATTTGCTTCTATGAACAACCTTTCTTGCAAAATATACAAAAGGTTTTTTTTAGGTGGAATCATAAAGAACACATAACAAAAAACAATTTTGATTCTTATGCCATTGTGAAAGTATGGTGAAAAAATTGTTTGCCTTTTTTTCTCAGTTGGATTTTCCATTCCATTTGAAACACTTAAAAGTATTTCACAATGTACTTCAAAGAGAAAATGTGTTTCTTTTTGGCTTTCCTATACTTTGAAGAAGTTGAAATTGTCTTAGTTAAGAATGTGCTCTTTTAAATATTTAGACATATAGTTGGGAAGTAACTAATTTTGAGGAAGAGAATTTTTAGTAGGCTTTTGACTGATAAAATTGACAAAGAATGTTAGGTCTTCAGTTTGTAGAAAGTGGGAACTACTTGCATAAAAGTGATAATTGTGGCATGGAAGTAGATAGAATGACAAAAAAGAAAGACAAAGAGAGACAGAGAAATAAAGACAGAGACGGGGAGGAGAGAAGGGAGGAGGAAAAGGAAGAAAGACAAGAAGAGAAAGAGAAAAGGAAGGAAGGAAGAGGAGGAAGAGAAAGAAGTCTAGAAGACCTTTTGTTCTTTTGATTATAGATGATAATAGTGACATAGGCTGGTGATTCAGTGGTTAAGATGATAGACATGGAGTCCCCAAACCTGACTTTAAATTCTGCCTCTAGCTATATCATCCTGGACAAACCAATTGATTTCTATTTACCTCATTTTTCTCATCTGAAAAATGGAAATAATAATAGCACTTACCTCCTAGGATTGTTGTGAAAATAAAATGAAATATTTGTAAAGCATTTTGCAAACCTTAAAGCGTTATGTAAATGCTAGTGATGATAATGATGATGTTTGTGGTGATAATAATGGTGGTAGTAGTGGCAATAGTGGTATGAATTCTGAAGATTGGATAGGATTTATAGAGACAACACTGACTGGATGTCCTGAAATGTCAAATTGAGCCTAGATTCTATTTAGAGGTCATCTATGCTTGTATAACAATGATAATGATAAAAATTTATATTTACACACAAGTTTGCAATTCACAAAGCACTTTTCCTCATAACTCTGAGGCATCTAGTACAAGTATTATAATCGCCATTTTCAGAAAATAGTAATGATAGCTCATTTATATAGAGCATTTTTAAAAGTATTTTCTTTTCAATAGCATTGTGAAATAATTACTACAAGTATTCCATCCCAATTTTTTTACAGGTGAGAAAATTTAGGCTTAAAGAGATTAAGCAACTTGTCCACAGTCTCATACTTTGTAACTGTTGGAGCTAATCCTGGTATAATGCCATGGTACAATATCACATTCAAGTGGTTTTCCAATCTACTGAAGCCATTCCTTACAAATTTGTATATTTGTCTACAATATTGGGAAGTGATTTTTTAAATAATAAATATAAAGATGTAGCATTTATGTTGCAGTACAAAGCTGTCCAGGAAGACTTGGGTTCAAATCCTACCTCTGATATATATACTGATTGATTATATGACAACTGAGCAAGTTACTTATCTAGGTAGCTCTTTCAGACTACAAGTTGCCAAGTACCAATTTACACTAATAAAGAGACTGTCCTCACCCACGAGTTCCCTATGTTAGTAAAATCAGAGCTTCAGTTTCTAATCCTATTTTTGCTATACCAGAATTCCCAAGTATTGACAGTCATATAAATGCCCATGAATTGCCAAGTCCAATTCATTGCAAGACTCTTTCTCATCATGCTACTACACAAGTCCATCTAGGCAAAAGAATCTACTATTCCCCAAATCTGTTAAAGTACAAAGAAGTAAGAAGTTTAAAGTATAAAGAAACAACTTGTGATTTTATTTCACATTATCAGGTTTAACTAATCAATAAGTATTTATTGAGCTTCTACTGTGTGCTGAGTACTATGCCAAGCACTGAAAAAACAAAGATAAAAATCATCCTTACCCTCAAGAGGCTCACACTCTTTTATAGTAGGTGAGAAATCTAATTGTTTGCCCACAAATGTACATGTGGCTTTCAGACCTACATAAATTGAGCTTTCAGAAGATGTAGCCTTAAGCCCTGTATTCACAGGAAAACTTATGAATAAACTTTTCTGCAGAATACAGAATGTCCATTTGCTGAAATAGTTCATCAGTGTTTCATGTTGGCAAAGCAATGGAAGAAAACTGTTATGATGTTATTATTGTTGCTCTTATTTTAAAACATTTCCATTTCCAAGTATGTGTCCCATAGGCAGAATTTTTAATAACAGATGACTTTCATTTAGTGTTTTTTAAGTTTGTGAGGCAGTTTATACACATTGTTCCACTTGAGCCACTTAACAACCCTAGTAGGCATTATAAGTATTATTACTCCAGGTTTATAGATGAGGAAATGGAGGTTGTGAGACATTGACCATAGTCTCACAGTTAGTAAATGTCCAAACAGAATTAGGACCCAGCACTTCTTGACTTAAAATCCATTACAGTATCCGTGCAGAGATTTTTGTAAGTGGTGATTGTGCCAGTCCAGTTCAGTTCTTAATCTCTACAATTGATAGATAACCCTTCTCCAAATATTCTACTGTGTCCATTCTTGTTCCCCAGAAATTCTGTACCAAAGTGCACTGGCTTCATTGGGCTTCAAAGTCTTCGGTGAGCACATTTTCAGAGCCATGGATGAACAAATCAGCAAACTAACTTCTCCCTTTTTAACACTTGTTTTGTGTTTTTGCTTGTGGTGGTAATGAAACAACAGAGTGCTGTTGACACAATTTTCCCTGAGAATGCTGATCTTTTGAGATGGGAGTTAAAGGAGGATAGAACTACCCATCAGTGCCCCAAAGATTCTGCTTAGTAGTTCAGAAGTGTTGATATTCCATCCCAGAAAATCAAAGCCATATGTATACTAGTTTGAACTAGGGGGCAGTCAGATAAACTGAAGTGAATGAAGGTAGCTTCGTGTGTGTCCTTGAGCTTTCCATAGTGAACTCTCCACAGAACTAGCATCAATAGTGCAATACCAATGCATTCACCTAGTGTAATACTTCAAATGCTAGTTGGCCAAAAAACAGACAGACAAGCAGGCTAAAGCAAGTTCCTAATATGTGAAGTAAATGAAAATGTGCATTTAAAAGTAGATCATCCTTTTGTAAATACTGCCTGAGTGCTTGCTTAGACAACGCATCTACTAAAATTGGAATGATACAGAGATTAGCATGTGCCCTGTGCAAGGGTGACACACAAATTCTTGAAGCGTAAACATTGCCACAGACAAATATATCAAGCTATGTCAAATAAAACGAAAGCCTGTTCTTTGCCTTTTATAGTTCTTGTTTATAGTCGATTTGAAATAAATTTTTCCTCTTTATTTTCTCAATGCCCTTCTGTTTTTTTTTTCCCCCTGTGATTATTTTTCTTTATTTCAACCTGCTCTTATTCATCCTGTATTCCCATTCAATTGACAGGGAAGATATGTCTCCAAATATGAAATGTTAGTTGTAATATGGAAACATGTATTGCCTCTTTCCAGTGACTTGTGAAATATAGACTATATCAGGTCCATCCCACAGAATGGAAGGAAAGCTATTGTCTGCAGGCCACAGACACTATCACCAATCTCTCCAACAAGACTTTGGGTTTAACATTGAATAGGTACTAGAGGTGAAATCCTGCTGAAATACACTGGATTTAGTTCAATTTAATTTTAAAAATTTATTCAGTTTGTTAACCAATTTATGTCATATCAATGACCCCATTTTGGTTTGTCAGATTAGACATTACTAATTCTTGTTTGGTCTGTTTCATTAACAGTTTTATCAAATAGATTGGAACCTTCACAAGAACCATTCCCAGACTAAGGAATTGCAAGGGAAATACATTCTTTTATTATCATTATTGTTATTATTATTAGTCTAGGCCTTAGATTTCATCTTCTAAGAAGACTCTCAGTATAGAATCTCCCTCTTTTTATACAGATCAGCAATTCCTCTGTAACTTAGAATTTTAGAATTGTTGTTTGGAGTATCAAGAGGCTATATGACTTGCCTGTGGGTTAATAGGAAGTATGTGTCAAAGGGAAGAGTTCCAATCCACATCAATCCATCTATATGGCCAACATTCTATCTACAATGTAAACATCAGAAAATATTCCATTCACAAGATAAATGTTTCATTCACACATGGAGCAACATTGTGACAATGACACCCATCCTTTGACTACAGAGAGAAACTTGGTAAAAAGTAAACAAAAAATACAATAAAATAAAATATAGAAGGTCAAGATAGCTTTGCTTAACTCAGAGTAGGCTTACACCCTACGGCCCAGTTTGTTTTAGATCTCTGTTCCATTTTTCTGTTCAAAGCAAGTTGGCAGACAACATTTGCATCATGCATGACAACAGAAATAGTGCTTACACATTTGTGGATGAGGAGATGTGTATAGGCAGTTAGAATGTGTATATAATCTAGGAAATCTTTGCTTGGGCTTTCATTTGCTACCTCGATTTAAAGGAGTGCCAGCTGTTTCTTTTCATGTGTGTGCTGATGGACTGCCTGAGCTCTGACATAGCTGCCTCAGAAGCTTGAGCTAGCTAGCTTCCATGGACAGCTAATAAGGTTGCACGTGAAATAACTCTTGTAATAAGATTTCTGTGTATATCCTGAAGAATAGAGGTAAGAAATCCAGGGTCCACAATGGTTTTATTTATAACTCTTCAATATCTGTATCTTTCCTTATCCTCTCAGCTCAGATCTATATTAGTCCTATGGCATGTACTTAGACCACAAATGATGGTCGCAGTCTAACTTGGACTAGAAGGATAGAAGAAAGAGGGAGAAAAGGAGAGAAATTTGATCATATTACTAATAAAAATACAAAAGTCATGATCATATAGACACAGGAAAAGTCTTTTACAAAATCCAAAAAAAATTATGAAGTACAACAAAAAAAAATATTAGGATTACTTCTGTATGTAGAGGGATTTGCCTTGACAAGGACACATAGTAGTTGTTTAATAAATGTGTTAAACTGACAAAAAAAAGTGGGAGAGACCATTGAAACATTTTTTAAATACATAGAAGACAACAAAAGGAAATATTTATAAGGAAGCGTACAAACTCGAATGTGGCTTTCTGTTGTATTTATTATAATACATACTTTTATAAGTAAGGAATGACCTTAAAAGTCACCCAAGTTCAGAATTAAGCTTTGATTCAATATTGTTAAATCTTTTTAACTAAACCCCAGGCTATTCAAAAGTCAGTTTTTGTAGAATTACCTTTCAGAGTGTTTGCTTTTTAAATTTTGTTTGGGTAGTTAAGTTACAACATGGCTATGTTGTGAGCAGAAAATGTTTTGTAAATGCAATATCCAAGAAGAAAATATGATGCTATGAAATTTTGTCATGGATTAAAAATCTAGAAACCTGAGAGTAAGAGATGATTCCAGACAATTGGGATAGAACTTCCTTCTCTTTGGGAACAAGCATTAAAAATACTTTCCCAAAATATCCTCCAGGGATGCAGCTGCTCCCCACCACAGTATTCATTTGGCTTTACCATCTTTGAGTCTGAATTGGAGGTCTCTTCATTTCCCAAAGAACTATAAATGTTTGAGGTGACTTACTCATGGAGGGAAATGTGAATGTCAGAAACCAGCTATGTTTGATCTTTGCTTTGAAGTCTGTTAAAATTTTTAGAGGAAAATCACAATAGAAATACATCCTATTAGAATAAAATCTGTATCATCCTGCAAGACAGAACAGATATTAAGTATATATGGTTAGATTACCTTTTCTTGATTAATAGAATAAGTTTTCCTAATTCATCAAAACTTATTTAATTCATATTACATCAAGGTAGTCTTTAGCCCAAACAGCAAAGTAAATGAACCAGTGATAGAAAGGATGGTGATTTAAGCAAATCAGTGAGGCACGTCTATTTTTTTAGACAAAACTAAACAAAACTCAGCAAGAACAGTAAATAACTCTTGAACAATCCTATCAATGTTTCTGGTTAATTGTTAAACTAAAAGTTTCACCTAGGCCAGATCAGAAATGCAAATTCCTAAAAATCAACCAGTTGACCAAGTATCTGATAATTCACCTTTAACTTTATTAACTTATTGTTACTAAGAATTTAGAATAGTCTGCACAAAGTAAAACAGATACTCAATTAACAGGACTTAGAGCGGCTCATCTCAACATAGGACATTTGTTTTCTCTTCCAACCTACAACAATATTCTCAAGGAAGTAATAACTAATCTTCACTACCCTCAGAGGTAGTGTATTAGAGCCTGTGTGAGGCACTGGTAATATCGAAAAGGGTTACTTTATTATTATTGCTTATCTCCCACAGGACATCTCTCCTTGATGTTTCTATTATGTTATCTTTGGAAGCTTCTAAAGATAAAATATTTTATGTAATAAAAATGAATATGTATGTGTGTGTGTGTGTGTGTGTGTTTTATTTCCTTTTGATTGTGTAGGACTTTAAATACCAGCAATCCTGCTTTTCTTCCCAAATCCTTCCTATTTAATGAGTCCTGGCTTTCAAAGGCCATATTCTCTAATCTCAAATGCTCCCCCTCAAAGAGATTTCTTATGTTTATATTCTCCACTGACCTCTCTCTTTCTCTCTTTTTTCACAGTGTGGCAAAGGAGCAGAAAACTTTGACAAATTCTTTACCCGAGGACAGCCAGTGTTAACACCACCTGATCAACTGGTCATTGCTAACATAGACCAAGCCGATTTTGAAGGGTTCTCTTATGTCAACCCACAGTTTGTGCACCCCATCTTACAGAGTGCGGTATGAAATTGACCAACAGGAACAAAAAAAACAATTCCCTGGTCCCACCCACAGTGTTCCTTAATTCCTAACATTTTAAGGTCTCAGTTTTGTTGCTTATTCCAGTTGGAGACCTGAAAATTATAGGGTTAGAAGTCTAAATGTGATCAACCATTCAGGATCTCACTTTCAACCAAGAAACATTGTCTTAGTGAAAGTTGATATAGTACTGAGTTTAGCCTTTTAGGAGCTGGTTGTCTGTCACTCTTACAAAGAAATCAAATTCTTAACCCATTTTGGTACGTTTTGATATATTTTCTTTAACTTTCACCTGTCAATTTTCATCAGTAGAATTCCTCATTATAGAGTTCAGGTTAGAATCCTCTCATTATCTGATAGGCTGAGGAATTGAACAGTCTTTGGAATGGAAGCATGGAAAGCACCTAAAGTAAGCACTGTGTTAGGGAAGGGGGTGTCTCAGTGAACCAGGTATTACCATGGTCTTTACTAGTTAATTTTTAAAAATTGCTAGAAAAGACCAAGGAAGAACTGGAGCATGCAGATGATGACACAGTTGCAAGCTAAACATTCCCAAACATAGGCTGTTCATAACCTAATCACAGCCTATCAGTTCTCAGTTTTTAAAAGACCAAAAAGAAAGAAAAGAAAAATCAGGCAAATATGTCATGAATCCATCATATCATGTCTGGCTGGTTTGATAACTAGTGTTAAATTGCATTTCTATTAAGAGGCCAAATATTTTAAGGACAATGCTAAGGTAGCATATAAAATCATTTCAAATCAAAAGTAACAATTCCATATTTATGTTCATGTTAATCTCTGAGAGATTATTCTGAGATCCAGGGTGCCATTGTTAATTATGCCACTATTCAAGAGCATTGTTAGCCAATCTCACAAAACACAATATTTTGCTACTGACTTTATTAACTTAGTAAGAAACTGAGCTGTAACCCTTTTCCCCTTTTGTACTTATTTATTTGATAGGTTGCAGTGTTGTTTATGAAAGTACTATGTACAATAACTTAATGAAGTATTGAACTAGAGACTCCATCCCTAAAGTTGGGAAACTTTATCCTTTTGAGTTTACTTAGAGAAAAAACAAAAAAGACTTCATTTCCATTTCCGTTTCCCGTTGAATGACTCACCTGGAAATGTAGAATCAGTTAGCCTGGATTAAAATCAGTTCCCCAAACATTTAATTTCTAGAAGGAATTTACTATGTTTTGCATCTGCATCATGCAATAAAATTTGCATGTTTATAATAAATCTTAATCTATACTGTTTATATAATCTTATGCAGTATAAAGAGAGTATTATAATAATTTTATAAGGCACACTTTGTGTTATATTTGTGAAGGTTCTCATTTCCTAGCAACTTCCCCCTTGTTTAGATTCTAGTTTCATGTTCTGCTGCCATGATTCTTTTTTCCCTTGAAGCATCTCCTATTGACTGTCACTGGTATCAAGTATATTCACTTTTTAACATAGATCAACTATCCAAAATGAATGACTATTTTTCATGATTTAGTTCAGCTTGTGTTATATCTATCTGCTCCTACTTATAAAATGCATACACATACATAAAACAACAGATTTTATTTTTGAGATGACACACTTATCTTCTTAATGCAATTTTCTCCTTGTTGGCTCATGCACAGTATTTCCTGTTAAAGTTAATGAGAAATGATCATTTCCAATACCATAATTTATGCCGACTCAGACTTTCTTTCAGCACCTTGGTCCTTGTTTGTATGAGTGATTTGTGGGGAAAAGAAAGACAGAAAGGTTTCCTTCTCAAGAGGCATGGGAATACCAGAAGCATGTTATCTGTGCTGCTATTTGTGAAACAAGCTGCTGTGTATTTTCTCAGCATGTAATATGCTGTCATGAGAAGAATATTTGCCATATGAGATTTAACATTGCATCAATCCTAACAGCAAAAAAGTCTCCCAATTGTGCCAAAAATACTCCATTCCAGAATGCAGGTTTCATCATGGCTGCTGGTAGAAGAGCATGAATGTTGTAGTATATCATCCAAAGGCAAGGTAGTCAAAGGACTTTTTAAATGTCTGCTGACTCAAAAATATGAGCTAGAACTATTCATTGGCTCTTGTAGAGATTGTTAGATTTTCCTCTGTTTTTAAAAGTATATCTCCCAGCCAAACCTCTTTATGCTTATACTACACACACACACACACACACACACACACACACACACACACACACACATAGTACAGCGCACACACAATTTTTAAAGAATTTAGGCTAACTTCTGGCCTGCTTAGAACTCTCTGTGATGTTCTTATATGCTTGGGCTCTACAAGGGGTGAAAAGAAAATCAGGAAGAGGGGAAAGCAGAACCCCAGAAAGTGTGGTTCTATGGCAATCAGCCACAGTTTCAGGCATTTGTCCCATCAAGGCTTCAGAATTCAAAAGGGACTATAGAGGATTCATACTAGGGTTCTGAGAGTCTGAGAGTCTATGTACTGTCAAGTTACAGCTCTTCACAGAGTTGGCTTAATTTAGTCTTGTTTGAAGTGTTAGATTTCAGGGTCTATATCTAGAGTAAAAACTGATTAAAGAGCAAAGATCAAAGAAGTAGCTAAGGATGAGACAAGTTCTTAGAACCATTAATGGTTCTCAAATCATATCATACAGACAGTTCCTAATTAAATACCATTCTTTTCAGAAAACAAGTCTAGAAACATGTTTGGAAAAGGGTCTTTTGATTCCCATACAGATTTTCACATAGATTTTCTTGGAAATAAAGAGTTTAGATCCAAAAAGATTACAAGCTAAAGGTGAATCCCTTTGCTCAGAATAAGGGGATTTTAGGCATAGCAAATTTGTTGAAAATAGTTTTTAAAGACAATGGTACAGAAGCCAATTGGAACAAGGTTGTTGGATGAAGGTTGATATTAAAGAACTTTTGCTGTATTGAAATCTTATAGGCTGAGGGCAGATGTTAGAACATGTCCTGCAATGGCTCTTTGAGAGAGTAACTTCTAAAAATAAAGAATTCTATAGGCAGTTGTTAAGAGATCTCTGACCTACAATATTATATGAATACCAATATAAAATTATATGAAAGAATTATTTAAAATAATTTAGAATCAGAACATTTCAATTGAGCAAATGCTCATGAAATAGGATTCTTTGGAAGATGAATTTAATTCAGGAAACATTAAGTCCTTACTATGTGCCAGACATATGCAAGACAAAAATAAGATGGCTTCTGTTCTCAAAGAGTTCACAGTCAAAACTCCCTTGAAAGAAATAACTACCCTATACCAATGATTGGTGCAATAGTAACTTGTAGAGCCCAGAAACTTATGATTGGGAGCATTATATCCACTTGGTGGGCTCTGACTCATTTTTCTCTCAGGAAGCAAATGCCTTAGGAAAATTTAAAAGCTATTTGAGTTAGTATTTTTTCTCCTAGACAATATCAAATTGCTGTAGACCTTAAGAGTTTTAATTCTGGTTTCCTGGCATTTTTTCTCCTGACTTCTCTTCACAGAAGTTAATAAGTATTTGGACTGAGAAAAATTACACAATTGAGTCCTAGATATTAGTGCCAGGTTAAAATCAAATAAGAAAATGAGAATGGATACAAAAAATAATAAAAGTGATATAAGTAACCCATTAATAATAACATGCTTTTTTCTTAGTGCATGCAAAAAAATAAAAGTGGTATAAGTAAATCATTAAAAATGAAATACTTTTTTCTTAGTGCCTTTATTCTTCAATCTCTATAAAATAATGCAAAATCTAACAAAACCTTTTTGATGGACTTACTATTTAAATTAGTCATTTACAATAACATCACATCAGTCTTCAAGGAAACTATTCAAAGAATAGGAGAGACAGTGATCAAATTCAATTAGACTGCAAGAGTATTTATTGAGTTCCAGCCATATACTTCTCACTGGCAGCAAAAAGGGATTCTGGAACCATCTCAGTAGAAGAAGAGTCCTCCGCGTAAAAAGTGATGGGACAAAAAGAGGATAGGACAGAATGAAAATGAGATATACATACTCTTGCAGACTCTGGAAGTTCAATGACCAAAGACATTAGTGGAGGTAGGATGGTCATTGCTGAAGAGGAGAAATTTGAACTGGATCCTAAAGCATTAGAATATTTATTATATGGCATTTTAAGGAAGAAATTCCAGTTGTTTTAAATAAACATTAGTTGATCTTTATCAGTGCAAATGTGAAATTCTAATAGTGTCCCCAAAAAGTACTTTGAAAGATTTTTTTCTCCTTAAGAAGGGAAAATTTCTCACATGCTATAAATCATGTCTCCATCATTCCTCTCCCCCAACTTTCTAATTTTAAACCATAAATATTTCTCTCTGTGAACTAGGATAACAATTTCAATACATATAGACCAGACATCAGTGGAACCCTTCCCATTTTTGTCCCTCTTGGATGTGACTGGCTACAGAGAGCCCTAGAGTTAAACCTCGGTGGGAAAAACCTAACTTCACCTAACTAGTCATGCAAATCTCATTTTAATCTGCCTTAGAAATCAACACACACACACACACACACACACACACACACACACACACATACACACACACACATTGGGACAAAATGGGACATTTTTGTGCTTTTTTCCTTTGTTGTTACCAAAATAAAAGGTATAATTATATGGTTTTTTCTTTATACTCTCAGGAAGGCAAATAATTTCTCTCATCTGGCAGTATTTAATCTTATATATGTTCTGTGAACAAATCACTCATATATTGGATAATTTTCTCATTGCTGATATCATGGTGATATCTAAAATGCTAGTTTCCTTAGCTAAGGCATCTCAAAGTCACAGAAATGGAAGTGAAGTCCTGGGCATTGAAAGGACATAAAGCGACTTCTGAGCATAGTATAACAGAAGTATGGAAGTCATCTGGTAATAGTGATAAGGACAGAAAGAGGAAAGGAATTAAAGGAAAAGTTGACAGGATTTGGTTATTAGTGGCTGTACACTAATTTGCCAATGAATTACCAGAAACAGTTAAAGACCATATATATAAACTGATACATTTCTTCAGAACTGGTCATAACCAATTGTTAGACTTCTCTTTGCCTTTCTGGTGACTTTGGGGGAGAAAAAGAAAACTTGGACCTGTGACATAACACTTAAAAGGAGAAAACTAATGAGATCATATGTGGATGAAAATAATTTTAAACAAATTATTGAGTATGGTTTGTGAAATTCCATAATGCCAGAAACTTTGGGGAGAGGGGAGGAATTGAAACTTTGAAATGAATTCTGACATCAGTATATCTAGTCTGTGTGATTTTATATCTGTTAACAACTGTTTTCAGTAAAACTCAATACTCAAACGGCCTTACAATAACCCTGCACTAAAATGCAAAATATTCAGAAGAAATTTTTTAGCCTTCAAGAAAAAAAAAACAATTTATTAAATTGACATGGGATGGCTACATATACTGGGCTGTTTGTACTTTTTTATATACAACTTTAATAGATAATTCTGCTAAGACCATTTTTTTAGAAAATACCATCACTGATAATGCTTCATAAAAATAAGCACACAGACCCTGGAGGAAGACTTAGCTGCTGTAATCCAGAGTTTTAAGGGCATAAAATGGCATCTGTGAAAAACAATGGTACCAATTTTTTTTTTTTTTTACTTCTCTGGAGATCTGTGCCATTTTGAAAACATTGGAAGTCCTAGTGGGATTCCTTAGTAGCCCAAACCCTTCTCTGTAGCCATAAAAGAGATGCTGAGATAAAAATACATAAAATCCTGGAATTCTGCATTTATTTTACTATTTCAATTGGAAATTTTAATCAGTTATAAGTCATGTGATTCCCTGAGCCTCCTAGACAGCTTTCCTTGGACATGCTTAGATGTCTCCACTTCTAGTTTCAGTGCAAGCCCTTAACTTACCTTGCCTTGCCTTGCCTTGCTTATTTTTGTCATCACAGACCCAAGAACCCTCTCCTCCATATTCAGAATCATTTCTATGTAATTTCCATAAAAAAGAATGAGCAGCATACCTGCCCATTGGTTATTTTTTACATAACTGATAGCATAGACAAGAACTGATTTTCAGAAAAAAACATGCATTAATTAAACTTAATTAGAGCTCTTTCTAAAATAAGCCAAGAAAAGTTGAATGCTGCATTTTTTTTCTGGTTAACAATTTTGCAGAAATTAACTTTGTTTGCATCATGTCCCTTTAAGAGTATGCCTGTAGATAATCAATGATTGTGAGGTGTGTGGGTTTTTTTTTCCCCTTTATGGAAGAATTTGGTTCTTTACCAGGATTAGGAGTAGGGGAGGTGATAATAAACTACAAAACCACTTGGAATAGTGGCAGTGATTCCTCTGGGTCTAAATATTTTGCTAAAAATTCAAATCATGACCTTTGTTTTAGGATCTTTTTAGCAAAAGACTCACTTTTGGGGGCAGTTGAACATTGCTTTTGTGATATTAATTTTGTAACAAAAAAATACCATTTGAAAAGTACTAATCCTGAAAATTACCAGAAAATCCCCAAATTTATATTTGTAAGAAGGATGTTGTTTTATTTTATCAGTAAACAACTACCAAGAAACATAAAGGCCATTTGAATGTCAAACATATCTACAATTTTAAAAAAACACAAGAATGATGTATAAATTACTGGCATTGATTTTCTTACTTCTTAAAACCTTTACTCCTTGTTTGCATGATCCGCTTTGTTAAATATACTAATTGTAGTTTGAAAGCAAGTGTGTATGAATAAAGATAATGATCATTCCCTGGTCTCTGGGGTCTTCTTTACATATTTAGAGAAATTTTTCTTCTTTTTTGTAAAAAACACATTTTACAATAGTTCTGGATAGACAGACAGAAAGTGGAATTTTCTTATCCAAAAGGAATACTACAATTATCTCTTCCATATTGTGACTTTCCCCATTGAGGTTTCCATGTGTTGCAGGTTGGCATAAGAAATTAAATGGGAATTTGGGGGGAGTTTTGAGAAAGTGGTAGAAGACACAGAGACAGCAGACAACACAGAGTTTATGACCAAATACTTAACCCAAATTTTACAATTAGGCAGAATGAACAACCTGTAAAAGAAAAAGAAAAAATTCGGACTTCTTCTCTGGTATGAAGAGGAGGCCAAAAAAATTTATGTGGGTTTTCTAGAATGCAGGGCACGAATCCCGGTGATATGGAAGGCATAATTATTTCAATTTCATCAATTTTTGTGGTCATTTCATCTTAGAGTGCCTATGGGCCCAGATCACTGTTTGGATTTATATTTCTCTCTAAAAAGAAATAACCATCCAACACTAGAGCAGGAAGGGATGGCAAACATCATCTAGCCCAACAACAAAAGAAATTTTAACAATTGTAAAATACCCAAGGTCATCCTATACACAGCTGGGACTATATCCTTACCTACAGATTTTAAACCTGGGAACAATAGTTATAGGGATTTACTAGATAAGGGCAAACTGTCAGGACAACTGACAGATACCAAGGTCATAAGAATAAGTTAGAATAGCAGAGTGAGGCAGGGAGTTTAACTCAAACCACCATAATTATTTTTTCCTTCTAATTAACTGCCAGACTGAGTTGTTTCTATCTTCAAAGGAATTGCTGATGGTTTGGGTGCCCTGTAAATTCAGTACACTGCTTTTTCTACCTTAATTAAGAAAAAGAAGAACAATTACTTTAGCAATAAGAACAGAAGCATAATATAAGAGTGGACTACCAACTTAGTTGAGACTGCTGTTGATTCCAGCATGTATGGGAAGGTGTATACATTAGTGGGCAAAAGAAATATCTAGAAAAAAGAAGAGATTATTATCAAAATCAATGATCATTTTTGAATGCCTATTATTAGGTAGATTAATATTCAAAAATGTATCAGATACCATCTCTGCAATTAGTCTTAAGTCTAATCAGGGATTATAAGTAGAGCTAGACTTGGCAATATTTGAACTTTAGGAGCACAAAAAAATAGATGAAATTACTTTGATTTTCATTAAATAATGACTAAATAATAAATTTAATTACTTAAAATTATTTTTAGATCTATAACTTTTTTCTTGTATATCTTTTTGTTAGATTTGTATGCATCTTAAAGAGGTACATTGAAGTCTCCAATTGTTATAGTTTTGCTATTTCTTCTTTTAGCTTGATAAAATTTGCCTTTACACACTTGGATGTTATGCCATTTGGTATGTGCATGTGTGTGTGCGTGTCTTTTGTCTTCGTTGTCTTTAAGTATAATGTAGTTCTACTGCTTTTCTTTTTCAATCTTGTCTAGTTTTATTGTTTTCTTGTCTGAAATCATGATCACCACCCCTGTTGTTTTGAGTTCACTTGAGTCACAATAAATTCTGCTCCAACCTCTTATTTGAACTCTGAATCTTTCTTTTTCATTTGTGCTTCATGAAAACCACATTACTGAATTTTGCTTTCTGATTCATTCTATTATTCTCTTGCCTTATATAGCTGAGCTCATTTTTTTCATGTTCTTAGTTAATTGTTATTTCCTTCCCATGCTATCCTGTTGTATTTTTTCCTTTCTTTGACATTTGTCTACCTATTTACCAAAGAGATTGATGCTAATGCTCTATAAATGAAAAGATCTGCTTTGATTCTATCTCTTTTTTGCTTTCCTTTCACCTACTTATTAATCACAGGTTTGGTTCTTTCTTCAAGATCCCACTTAGAAAATTGAAATTTGTTGTTTATATCTATTCTCTCCTCCTTACTACCCTCCTTCTTCACTCTCCATTTCCTAGTTTCCATGTCAAATATCCTATATTTCACCAAACTCTTTATAGATGTGTGTAAATATGTTTGGCACTTCATTACCTGTTTCATTCAGGAAGAAAATTAGTACCCAATTCTGTTTCAATTCTACAAACCCTTTCTGTGTTTGTATATACTTCTTCTCCCACATCCTATTATGAGAAATAGTAATTCCCCACATTTTCCTCTTTATTTCTTCCCATAGTGGTGGTTGTTTTAATAAATTAAGCACGTCCAACTCTGGGAGCCCATTTGGTGTTTTTGGCAAAGATGCTGGAATGGTTTGTCATTTCCTTCTCCAGGTCATCTGTAAAATACAGATGAGAAAACTGAGGCAAACTGGGTGAAGTGACTCACTCAAGGTCATATAGTTAGTAAATGTCTGAGGTCAGATTTGAACTCAGAAAGTGAGTCTTCTGCCTCCAGGCTCTTCAGTCCATCCATTGTGTCACCTAATTGTCTACTGTATTCTTTACTAGTGTACATCTTTTCCCTATATTTTCTTTCCTTTCTTATGACCACCTAAACAAAATAGAGCTACTTCCCAGGGCCTCTGTTTGTCCTTTTAACTTTCTCTATGACCCTTGAAGAATTAAGTCCTGAAAAGGCCTTCAATTCTTCCCCTCATATTATCATATCAAACCCTTCTTAATTTTATATCTATATTCCTTTACTTTCATTCCTATTTGCTTAACCTTTCTAGTTTCCCTTAGCTACATTTCTACATTTCAAAGTCTCTATTCAATTATCTTCATCAGAAATGCTTGAAAGCATTTCTACTCCTTAAGATTCATGTTTTTTCCTTTTGTAGTATTACATTCAATTTTGTAGAAACACATATTCTTGATTATAAACCTTTTTCTTATGCCTATAGGAATATTGTATTCCACAATATCTCATATGTAATGGTAGCTGCTTAGTCTTGATGACACTTAAGTAGTTAGGTGGCACAGTAAATAGAGTGCTGGACCTGAAATTAGGAAGATCTGAGTTCAATTCTGTTTTCAGACATTTAGCTGTGTAACCTTGGACAAGAAACCTAATCTCTGTTTTTCTCAGTTTTCTCATCTGTAAAATGGTGATAAATAACAGTACCTCACAGTTTGTTGTAAAAATCAAATGAGATAATATTTGTAAAGTTCCTGATATTTGATAAACACTATATAAAGGGTTATTCCTTCCCCATCCCTACCTTGTATGCTCTTGAACGTAGTTCCTCAGAGCTTCAATGATTTCTTTCTGGAAGCTTGTGATAATTTTTTTTTTACTTGGAAGCTCTAGATATTACTAGGAGTTTTCTTTTTTCTTTTGGTGATTTTATTTTTTCCAGAAGGTAATCAGTGGATTCTTTTTATTTTCACTTTGCCCTCTGGTTATAATAGTTCTGATCAGTTTTCAATTTTGAAATATTGTATCCAGGTTGTTGAGATGGGGGAAGCATTTTTTCATTTGATCCAGTGATTCTTAAATTTCTTTCTTTGTTTTTTTAGGTCAATTGTTTTTGATAATAGATTCCTTATATTTTTATTCTATTTTGAAATTTTCTTTTTTTTTCTTTTAATGTTTATTATAGTCCCATGGAATTACTGAGTTCTGTTTGGTCAATGCTAACTAAACAGTAAATCCTCCTTCCAGTTCTTTTTTTTTTTCTATAATTCTCACTACATCTATAATTACATTTTATAACTCTTGCATCATTTCTTCCAGGCCACTTATCAAGTCCTTATGGCAAGCCCCATTTTTTGTCTGACATTTGATTTGTCACTATGGTTAAGCTATTCTTTTGTTCTGATTGAAATCTCTCAAGAAATTACTATCCCAACTATTCATCAGTCAGGAGGATAAATCTAGAGTTATTCTGAGATAGCCAAAGCAACTGGTGGGGAAGTAGAACAGTAAGGAAAGTGAAGTGAGCTGAGAATGAAATGAAGATATCAGTAAAAAAAAAATAAATAAATTTAAGTAAAAGATATCTTTAAATTTCTGAATGATTATTACATGGAAAAGGAAAAAAAAAAATTTGTGTGGCTCCAAAGGACAGAATTAGGCATAAAATGGAAGAAATTACAGGCAAGCACATTTCTGCTAACTATAATAAAGAATAGTTAGGATTTTCCAACCATGGAATGGGCTGCTTTGAGAAGTTAACTACCCCCAATGTTAACTTTCTCAGTAGCAAGCATTTAAACAGATGCTCAACAAAACAGTTCTTTTGAAAATTGAATGAGAGATTGCACAAAATAGTTACAATAAAAGAAGCTACTAAGAAGGTTACTATGGATACATCACTATGGAAAATGAAAAAAGGTGAACTGAAAATGGGACTGGAGTGAATTTAATCATCAGAAATTCAAGAAAGGAATCATTGTTGATTTTTTTTCCTCTTACTTTCTCATTTTGAATCATTTGTCAAAGTTTCCTACCTCCACAGCATACAACCTTCATCATAGTTTAAACCTTCATTGCCTCTTGCCTAAACTATTGCAATTGCTTCCTAACTGGCTTCCCTGCTTTTATTCTATCTCCTCTTTGATTCATCCTGCACACAGAATCTAAATTGACTTGGAAGCAAATAGGTCGTATAGTGAATAAAGACAGTATGACCTGAGAATAAATCTGACCTTAGATGTTTATTAGCTTTGAGATGTGGAGGAAATTATTTACCCATTTAGCCTCAATTTTCTTATCTGTAAAATGGGAATAATAGTAGCTGTCTCACAGAATTGTTGTAAGAATCAGATGACTATATATATATATATATATATATATATATATGACTTTGCAAACTATATAAATGCTAGCTATTATAATTCCTAAAATATATAACTAACTACATCATTCTTCTATTCAAAAATACTTAGTAGCTTCTTTTTGCCTCTAAAGTTAAATGCAAAATCTTCAGTCTTTCCTTTGGAGGTTTTATAACTCCAACTTATTTTTTCCATTTTATTTCATATTGATGTATTAAAGGAATACCCTTGAAATGATTAATTCCATTTTGAATTTGAAGTAAGCTTTCTTTCTATAAGCACATAAGTACATACATACCTTGGCTGTAAGGGTCAGGGTAACCTAATTGCTAGTAATGAGCATTTTCTGATTACCTTTACCAAATGGTTTTCTGTAGTAGCCAAATCATTTTTTCATGAGGTATTTATTCAAAATATAACAACCATGCATTATTATGTTACACTAAATCTTGGATAATCACCCTTGGGAGTGATATCAGTTTATTGGTACATTGATACAGTGTCTTCTGGGTATCTTAAGTGACATAATGAATAGAATTCTGTGCCTAGAATCAGGAAGACTCATCTTTCTGAATTCAAATCTAGCCTCAGACACTCATTAGCGTGTGTGGCTCTGGACAAGTTACATAACCTTGTTTACCTCACTTCCTCATTTATAAAAATGAGCTAAAGAAAGAAATGGCAAACCATTCTGGTATCTTTGCCAAAGAAACTTCAAATTGGGTCAAAAAAAAAAAGTAGACATGACTGAAAAATGACGGAACAACAACATACAGCCTTGGCCATCAATTGCATTAGTTAAAACTGGATTGGTTGAGTTCATCTTCAGAACAGACTAGAGGAAGTTTAGGTTACAAGTTTGGCCCTAAAAGAATGGTACTTCAGCAGCAATTAAGTTTAAGTTCAAACAAAACAGAATTTTTAAAAAATCTTCAAGTGGACATGAAAAGTTTTGAGAAGAAGTCACTTTGGAGTATCCAGTTTCCTAGATTCCAGAGGGGATTTCACTATTGCCTCTCCAGAAATAGAACTAGCCATGGCTGCCCATAGACACTGAATCCGTATGCCCAGCCCTAACTTTCCATATCCTTTACCCTTGGTGCTCTGTTCCACCACCATCATTTCCACTATCTTAGGAACAGCTTGCTGTGGGAAGTTTCACAGAACCCAGGTCTCCCTAACTCTAAGACCAACCCTCTATCCACTGTGCATATGGACCCTCATAGACTATCCTTGTATAAAACTGTCTCATCTTAACCTCCTGGGTCCAGCTTTATGATGTGAGTAATGCTAGAATCATTTATTGATGAGAACACTAAGTTTCTAAGACATAACAGGCTTCCTGTGCAGAAAATGGAAGTGAGGTTGTATATGTATATGTCCATGTTTTTGCTCAATGCTCCAATGAATCACTCTATTAAGGACAATTTATAACAAAAGTCAGTAAGTCAACAAAGGATAAATGATTTAAGACCAAACAAGGAGAAAAATAGAAAATCATATTAAAGAGTCAGAAAATAATTTTTGAGTTAGCTAGATCATTTTGTTTCACTAAAGCAGGAAATCATGTATTCCCTCAGTATTGATTGTATTCTTAGGATCTCTCTACTACATATTCCTGAATCACAGACAACACATGAGTAAACAACTGGTCTCCTGCATATTCTGATGTTTGTCCCACACATGTTTCTTCCAGGATCAGCTTGAAATCTTCATCATCAATCAGCTGTAGAATAAAAAATTTCCCTAAGAATTAAATATCTAAATGTATGATTCTACATGATCCTATTTGACCAAATAACCTTATGGTTTCATACAATGTGGATATTCTCCTGTAAATTTATCTCAGCCCACCCATCTGGTTCCAACTCTATGTTATGTGAAATACAAGTATGATACTGTCAATTTTATCAATAAGTAAAACACATTAACTTATTATCATACTACATCTGGGGAGCTAGTTGCCCAATAGGACTGAAACTAGAAAGAGAACTGGGTATGTTCACAAATAGTACATTTTTAATCAAATAGAATTTCTTATTTAATTACTGGGTGGGGATAGATATAAAAAGGGAAAGTTTGGGGTACAGGACACTGGCTTTGTGGCTAATGAACTGGGGTGCAGTTGTTCAAGCATGGACCAGTATTTGGGCACTGGATGTCTGGGAAGGACATATAAAGAAAAAGATTAAGTAATGAATTGAACCAGCTAAATCCAGTGAAAGAACTCTGGAAGATGACTATGAACCCTACATAGAATTCTTAATCCCTCTATCTTTGTCCACCTGCATATTTTATTTCCTTCACAGGCCAATTGTACACTATTTCAAAGTCCAATTCTTTTTGAACAGCAAAATAACTGTTATGGACATGTGTGCATATATTGTATTTAATTTATACTCTAACATATTTAACATGTATTGGTCAACCTGCCATCTGGGGGAAGGGGTGGGGGAAAGGAGGGGAAAAGTTGGAACAAAAGAACTTGCAATTGTCAATGCTGAAAAATTACCCATGCATATATCTTGCAAATAAAAAACTATAATAAAAAAGAAAAGGATTAGGTAGAGGAAGGTAGAGGAAGCAAGAAAGAAAATATCTCTTGTTTGCTTCACAATATTGATTTTGCTTCCAGCAAAGGAGTGTTATTGAGGGGAGCAGCCAGAAAAAAACACACATACCCTAATAATTCAAGACTCTCTCTCCTAAAATCCTGAAAATACGGAGGGAGAATGAAATTAATCCATAGATCAGAATTTAAGAAGTTTGCATTCTAATTTTATCTCTCTTATCAACTATGTGACTGTGAGCAAGTCACTTTACTTTTACCAACCTCAGTTTTCTTCTCTGTAATGACATTTCCTACCTATGTCACAAAACTCATGTTTTCAAAATATCTGCTCAGTGATGCTGTATGACTGGTGAATCATGATCACTGGAAACTCAAAACATGATGAGGGTATGTATGGTAGGTGTTAGGAAGTAGCATCCTATTGCATCACAGACATCTAGTTAGTTGGCTAATTAGCTTTTGTTTATCAAGTGCTATCTCCAATCATCCTGATTTATACTTTGCTACAGATGGCTTTGAAGGAGAGAGTGAGGCTGGTACTTTGCAAAGTCTACCTTACTTAAGTCTAACTCGCTTGTATATCATGGCATCACCTCCTTGATGTCATGGTCCTCTTCCAGAAAAAAAAGGACAAGCAGCATCAACAACATCAAATGCCTATTGTGAACTATGTTTGTGTTAAAAGCAGAAAAAACAGTCCCAATTCTCAAGATACTCATTGTCTGATGAAGAAGACAACATGATAAAAACTATGTACAAATAAAACACATACGAAATAAGTTGAGGATATTCTTAGATAAAAGGCTTCTTGCAGAAGGTGGACCTTGAAGAGAACCAGGAAAATTAGGAGACAGAGAAGAAGAGAGAGTCCTGAGCATTAGAGACAGTCACTGAAAACACTCTCAATCAGGAAATGGAATGTGTTGTTCAAGAAACAGCAAAGAGACTAGTATCACTGAGTCACAGAGTATGAAGAGGGGAATAAGTTGTAAGAAGATTGTAAATATAAGAAGGCCCAATTTATGAAAGGGGTTTTCAAAGCCAAAAAAAAGAAAATTGTATATTTGATCCTGCAAACAATTCATTGAAATTTAATAAGTAGGGTAATGATATTGTCAAAGTTGCATTTTGGGAAGATAAAGTTCACAACCAAGTGGAGGATGGAGAATAATGAGGAGAAACTTGAAGCAGAGAGATCAAGAAAAAGACTTATTGCAATACTCCAGGCTTGAAATAGTAAAGGCTCGCAACAGGCAATGTCAGAGAAAAGAGGGTGAATATAAGAGACGTTATGGAAGTGGAAACAATAAGATTTGACCATTGATTAGCCTGGGGAGCTGAGTGTGAGAGAGAGGAGTCAAATATGATACCTGGGTTGTAAGCCTGGGTGCTTTGGAGGATTGTGGTAACTTCAACAATAACAGGGAAGTTTAGAAAAGGGAAGGATTTCAGGGGATTTGATTCCAATTTGGTATGTCTAAAAAAGCAATTGAGGATATGAAATAAGAGAAACATAAGAACTGAAATGAAAGTGGGTCACTCATATAAGGAGCGGGGGAAAGCAAATGAGAAATTCAAGTTCTGCATTGCTCTTTGTGAAATGTAAAACACTCAGAGGAAGAGCCACTTTGGAGTAAAGAAGGAAGAATTGGATTAAAGAATTGTCCAGATTGAAAAAGTATTGATGCTTTGTGAGCTGCAATGGAGAACAGTGCCTACACTCATGAGAATATATATTCAGAGTCATGACTGATATTTTTCAGTGCCAAGGATAAATGGCACAAAGTATCACTTGCAATGAATAGCATGAAATGTGGCTCCACATGTAATGTCAAGAAAAGGAGCTCACTTGGGAAGCAGATATTGTTGTTTTCTATTTGCTCAAGGTGCTAAGCTCAATTATTTCTAAGCTGTTTTTAGTTTGCAAGAGCTATCAGGTGATAGTTCAGCTTGAACACTCTCAAGCAAAGTCTCAGTTATTTTGCCCCAGTTATAATTCTGGAAGAATCTACTTTGCCTAGTTATTATAAAAATCAAATGAGATAATGCATTTTAAGATTGTCATAAACTTTTAAAGAACCATATAAATGTAAGCTTTTGTTGTTATGTGGAGAAAGGAAGAGATAAGTAGAAGAGTCTCTTACATTCCAAAAAGTCTCTGGGTATATCCAAAGTAATGATGGCAACCTTCATTATTGAGAGTCACTGTTTGACCTAGGAAAGTCATGTAATATCTGTTGTCTCAAATGTAAAATACGGATGATAATAAGGACACCTACTACACAGAAAAAGATGTAGTTACCTTCTGGGGACTTGACTTCTCAGCACAATAGGGCTTTGAATCGGGACACTTATCAATATATAATTGCTCCACAATTGTATGCTATACAATAATCCTATGAATTCAGATGGGATTGCACCTTTCTCCATGCTAGATTTCTCCATACTAGATTATATACATAATCCAAATGATATGTAATTATACCTATCGTTTTTTTTTTACAAAACACTATTATGCTTCTTACTGTTTCTTAGCTGACACTTTGTTTAAATAAAATTAAATATCTGATTTTATTTAGCACAAATCTTAAATATGCAATAAGATATACATAAGCATTCATTGATTACTAAATTATGATTTTATATTCATAACATATATTGATGATATCAATATCAATATCAATAATGATATGTATCAGAATGGACTTCTTTTCAACATAAATTTTCTCAAAATGTGGTATCATTGATTATATTGCTAGTTATGTTTTTCAACAAATAATTATAATTGACAATTATAATTATAATTTTTAAACCATCTATAGCAAAAAACCTCACTTTGTGCAAATAAGATACTATGAATATTAGCAAAATTTCTATTATTTTGTCTAATAAAGCAGAGAACTCTGTGTTCAGCCATATCCAAATTATAATAAGATTTTCAGTTTCAAATGCTTATTTCAAACCTTTTATGACAAAACAAGTCTATTAACTTTTTCCAGATAAAGACCAAATATATCATTTTTTTGTCCATGACAAATGGGTTTCTTATATATTCATATTTTAGAAAAATCTAAGTCTTTGAAATAAAATGAGAATTGCTTCTGTAGACTAGTCAAGTGGTTAATAAGATTGTCTTTGCTTTCTTTTATTTTATTTGCAAGGCAGGGGGTTTTTAAATTAGGAAACATCAAAAATGTGATTTTGTAAATTTATTATCTGGACCTCTAACTTATCATAAAAAATTCATTTTAGCTTTTTGGTTCTGAATATTAATTTGAGGGTTTTATATTTATTTATTTAAAGTCCTTGGTTTTTGAAAAAAAATCCAACAATATTTTAAACCTAAAGATTGAGGTCGAGGGAATTAAAATGAAGGTAAATTGCTCTTGTCTGCCACAGCTGAGGTCCCCATGCTGCAATTATGGCAGCTTTCCATAAGAACCATTTCTGTAACCATGACTGCCAGGATTACAATATCTGTGTTGTTTGTTGAGGGACAAGAGGAAGGAGGGAAGGAGGATTATGTACTTCTCCCTCAAAAGAAGGAGAATGGAAGAGATATTAGGCAACATAAATTGAATAAATTTGATATTTAAAGATTACTGATGTGTCAGAGAAGTTCACATATTTTGGAAGCTGGAAAAGATCAACCTTTTATTTTAAAGAGTAGGAATCAGTATTTAAGGAATGTTGGGGGGTTAGAGGGGTAATAGGAAAGAGGAGGAAAGAGGGGAAATGGCATTTGTTCCTGGTGATAGCTAGCTACTGATAGACTGAGACAAAAAGCCAACTCTTCCGTCTCCCAGCCCAGTCTTATTCTCATATCACACTGCTTACATTAATAGTACTTTTTAACTTGCTTGAGAAAAGACAAAAGCATGTCTGAAACTGATATGGTTGAACATGAATTGTAAGATGATAACTTTATTACACTATTTAAAAGAAATAGCAAGTTATAAATAACATATTTGCAATTCCACATACAATCATCTTTTTTTTTTTCCTATTCTACTGTCATGGAAATGCATATATTATTTCTTAAGTTCAGAATAAGAACAATAAGAACTATACAGGAAATGCTCCACAAATGCTTTCCCTTTGCTGATTATCCCCAATTTGTCCCATATTAACTTACATGTACACAATTATTTGCATGTTGTTTCCCCATTAGACTGCAAGTTTCTTGAGAGAAGGGACTATCTTTTATCTTTATATCATCAGTGCTTAGCACAGTACCTAGCATATAGTAGACTTAATCAATTCTTGTTGACTAAATGCTATAAACATTTTAACATGAAAATTGGATTATAATAGTATTCTATAGCTCCATAGTTAGTATTCCATATTATGGATAGAAAACACATCCTTTGGATTCTGACTAAAACATATAAGTATAAAGAAAAAGCTCCCTTTAGGGAAACTGATATTATATCTAGGACAGTCTCTTGCCTCATACATGTCAAACAAGAAGATCATGAAATTCCTAGCATTCCTTCATCTACATTTCCATCAACACCTTTGTAATATTGAGTTATAAGGTATTAAGACTTAAAAACTCAAAATGAGCAGAACCAGGAGATCATGGTACATGGCAACAGCAAGATTATACAATAATCAATTCTGATGAATATGACTATTTTCAACAATGAGAGGATTGAGGCCAGTCCCAATGATCTTGTGATGAAGAGAACCATCTATATACCCAGAGAGAGAATTGTGGGAACTGAATGTGGATCACAACACAGCATTTTCATTTTTTTGTTGTTGTCTGCTTGCATTTAGTTTTCTTATTTTTTTTTCCTTTTTGATCTGATTTTTCTTGTAAAGCAAGATAATTGTATAAATATATATACATATATTGTATTTAACATATCTTTTAACATGTTTAACATATATTGGATTACATGGGGGGTGGGGGGAAGAAAGAAAAAATTTGGAACACAATTTTTTGCAAGAGTCAATATTAAAAAATTATCCATGCATATGTTTTGAAAATAAAAAGCTTTCATTTAAAAAAAAAGACTTAAAACTCTTCAGATAAATTTGTTTGTTTCCTTTTACTGCATCCAATCTGATTCTGAGGCTTTGGGCTTGTTACTTGGGAAACAGACAAATGATGGCTGTATTATTCTGGCTGCTAGAATTATTGTTCATAGCATTCAAGAATACTATGATGGACTTGAGAAATAAAAGACAGATTAATTCGAGGAAATAAAATGGGTAATCTGTTTTTATTGTTTTTGTTATTGTTTTTCAGTCATTTCAATAACATCTGATTCTTCATGAACCCATTTACAGCTCTCCTGGCAAAGATACTGGAGTAGTTTGTCATTTCTTTCTCAAGGAATCTGTTGAGGTATTTTGTCTTTATCTTGTATAGATTCATTTTTGCTTTAGTTTATCTCTAATACTTTAAAACATTTTATGATTTTAAAAAGTACATCCTTTTCTCTCTTCACCCAAATGAAATAAAAACAAAAACAAAAACAAAATCCTCATGTTATAGTCAAGCAAAGTAGTTCCCACATTGGCTATCTTCAAAAATGCATAATTTAGTCTTCACAGTAAGTCATCACTCTTCTTTTGGGAGATGAGGAGCATTCTTCATCGTCAATCCTCTATAATTATGAAGTCTTAAACTATTTAGATTAGTTCCGTTTCACAGTATTGATTTTATAGTATAAATTGTCCTGGTTCTGCTCACTTCACTTTGAATCTATTCAAACATGTCATCTCAGGTTTCTGTGAAACTATCTTTCTTTCCTTCTTACAGAAAAATAGAATGAATGCCTTTGTGTCCATCTTCATGCAACTGTCACTTGTGGCTCCAAAGATCTGTAGCATCTGCAAGGGCCATACTCCAGTAAATGGTCTCAGTATATGGGCTAAATCAAATTGAGAGTAACTGACAGGTCTCAAACCTGTCAATCAGTTAGGGAGATGTCTTCCTTGTTAAGGACTATGCCTAAGTGTGAAAGGGCAGATCAGTTCTCTAGAAAGTCTCCACAGCTATGAATTATTACACACGTGGAGAAATTGCAAGGCAGCCTTTACTGATGTAGATGCTGCTTGTGAATTGGGAATGAAATAAATTGGAAGCAAGAGGGAAGAGGAGAGAGGTCAAAGAATGCAACTGTTTCTCAGTCTCCTTGTATCACATCAAGAGATCTATTCTGCTAGTCAGAATTAGATCCCCAGCAGCCACTACTAGGTGGCTCCTGTAATACTCAGCAACACTAGCATCACTAGCAAGTTCCCCCCTAATACTTCCTTATTCATGTGAAGACTTTCCTCAAAATGGGCAGATGAGAACAATTTGTTCCAGTGGCCATGAAGATACAGAATGCTATGGAGCAAGTGCTGTGGAGCACTGAGAGCATGATCAGGCATTAAAGACACCAAGGTTGTTTAGTGCATCTTAACTTTTGTTTTGCCATTGAACTTTGATGACTGAGCAAGAGAGAATGAGACTGATGACTTAGTACAAGTCTGCTTCACTTAAATCCAGTTTATGCACAAGATGTCTCCCTGGGTGTCACTGGTTCTCTTTTAAAATGAAGTATTACCAACACCAAAATAGTCCTTTATATTTATTCACCAATATTTGTTTATCCATTCTCCAATTGATGGGAACCTCTATAGTTTCCAGTTCTTTGTCACCACAATAAAAGCTACTATAAATATTTTTGTGTGTATAATATCTCTTCCTTAATTTGATCTCTTGGGAAGTACAAGCCTGAATAGTGGTATCAAAGGAAGGGAATACACAATTTAATTACTTAGTGGGGAGGGAAAGAGTTCCGAATTGCTTTCCAGGATGGTTGAACCAAGTGACAGATAGAAGAGTTCACTGATATACCCATTTTCCTACAACCCCTCCAACATTTGTCATTTTCTTTTCATGTCATCTTTGCTGATCTGATGGGTGTGAAGTAGAACTTCAGAATTGTTTTGATTTGTATTTCCCTAATCATTGATTACATGGAATATTTTTTCATATGGCTAAAGATAGCTTGAATTTCTTTCCTTGAAAACTATCTGTTCATATTCTTCATCCACTTAACTCAAGAATTTTCTTCTTCTTATATAAAGTTGAATCCATTCTAATATATCTTGAAAATGAAACCTTTTTTTTTTCTATTTTAAATTTTTATTTAATAATTACTTTATATTGACAGAATCCATGCCAGGGTAATTTTTTTACAACATTATCCCTTGCACTCATTTCTGTTCCGATTTTTCCCCTCCCTCCCTCTACCCCCTCCCCTAGATGGCAAGCAGTCCTATATATGTTGGATATGTTGCAGTATATCCTAGATACAATATATGTTTGCAGAACCGAACAGTTCTCTTGTTGCACAGGGAGAATTGGATTCAGAAGGTAAAAATAACCCAGGAAGAAAAACAAAAATGTAGATAGTTCACATTCGTTTCCCAGTGTTCTTTCTTTGGGTGTAGCTGCTTTTGTCCGTCATTTATCAATTGAAACTCAGGTCTCTTTGTCAAAGAAATCCACTTCCATCAAAATATGTCCTCATACAATATCGTTGTTGAAGTGTATAATGATCTCCTAGTTCTGCTCATTTCACTTAGCATCAGTTCATGTAAGTCTCACCAGTCCTCTCTGTATTCATCCTGCTGGTCATTTCTTACAGAACAATAATATTCCATAACATTCATATACCACAATTTACCCAGCCATTCTCCAATTGATGGGCATCCATTCATTTTCCAGTTTCTAGCCACTACAAATAGGGCTGCTACAAACAGAAAATGAAATCTTTATTAGAGAAACCTACTATAAATATTTTCCCAGTTAATTATTTTCCTTCTAACTTAAGCCGTACTGGATTTGATTGTAATAAACAAACACAAATAAAACCTTTTGTATAAACAAAATTATATTGCATTAAATTATTGTATTGCATTCACTATCAGATTCAGGTATACTAATTCTTATTTTTGTTGACTGACTTGAACTTTATTTACAGAAGAGAGAGAACATATGCTTCTGCTCAATAAAAAAAAAAATCAATAATTTCTAGCTACTTTCTTGAAACTCCCTGTTCTCTCCCCTACTTCACCACCCCATTGTTTCATGTCGGTCAGTCAGTTAGCCAATAATCATTTTTTCAGCTCTCCTGTTTCCCAGGCCCTATACTAAATGCTTAAGATACAAAGAAAGGCAAAAAGCAGTCCTTACTGTCAAGGAGCTCTGCAAAAACTCTACCCTAACACTAAGGTTTCTAGTGGGTTGGAGGAAGGAGGGAAATGAGATGAGAATGGGGAAGAAGTTATTTCAAGGAAGCAATCTCCTAGCAGGTATGATGATCTGGAATCAAGAGACTTGGTTTAAGTGAAGATTCTACTAGCTATATAACCAAAGTCACCTGATCCAAGTTTACTTCATCTGTAAAATGAAGATTAAAACACCTTTTAGGACCATATGTGAGGAAATATACATGGAGCACTTGATAACTTTTTAATTGCTATGTAATTATGTATAAAGGGTATTGTATTTCTTATCTTCTCAATGGGTAGGGGAAAGGTGAAGGGAGAGAGAATTTGGAACTGAAAATTAAAAAAAAAAAAAACCAGTTGTTAAATAATGAGGCTTGCTTTTGGAGTGCCTCCATGTTGGACAATCTGCATATGTTCCAAAGGCAAGTCCCATTATAGCTATATAAATGTATTTTAAAATATTTTTGTATATAAAGTTTGTTATGTGAGAATTATTTTCTTAGAGTGGAGATGGGCTGTTATTCCTCCTCTTCCCTGGTCCTATTTTGAGTGGCATCTCTTTAACCCCATTCCACTCATCATAAGTGAAGCGGATTGTGATCCCTTTAAGAAATTGATTTGTGATTCAGATTACTCCCAGCCCCTTCTGGCTGATGCATTATCAATTCAAGAAGCTAGGACCTTTGATTCACAAATCCTGGTCAAAAGCACCTCTTTGAATTCCCAGCCCCACCAGATCTGAGCCAACTTGGGACTCCACCTATGGGCCCCTTTAGCTAAATCTCTCATTATAAAAAAATCCAAGCTGGAGTCCTCTCTTTGCAGAGGTTCTAAACATGCCATGTTATGCTATGCTTGTTATGCCAAGGATCTCTGCTCACGAAAATACTGTTTCCAGTGCCTCTTTACTCTCACCTAGTTCCTTAACTAGACTTTAACCTTACTTCCAATCCCCATAATAAACCTGTTTTATCAATCTAAGTTTTGGGGTCTGTAAATTCCTTTACAGAGAATCTCTGCACCGCCAGAAGGGAGTCCTCAGAACTCCCTACCTTTGCGTTGCCACTCCCTAACCATCAGAAACACTAATTTCATTTGGGTACCCCAAATCTAAACCTCATCAATAATCAGCTAGTATTTTTGTGGCTTTTTTAAAGTTGCAAAGCATTTTGCCTTTATTGTTGCATTTGATCTTCATAATTCTTTAGGAGGTAGATGTTATTATTATCCCCATCATACAGAAGAGATTGAGAGAAATTAAGTGACTTTGCCAGGATCATAGTCTAAGATAGGATTGAACTCAAATCTTCCTGATTTCAAGGCCAGTACTTTATCTACTACACCATCTAGATCTCACCCACAGACCTGAGGTCCTATTCTTTATGCCTATGTTTTGACTCAAGGGATGTGTAGTTGTATACTAGGTCACTCTTGCCCTGCAGCTAACTTGATCAAGAAGGATATTTCACTCTCCCCAGAAACATTGTGAATAAAATTCTTGATTCTAAAAATTGGTTTCTTTAGGTCTCTAAAGAACCCTGGCTCTCCCTTATCCTTGTTCTTAAGTCTCTAAAGGGAAGGATCTGATTATACTTCTCTACAAGACACACATGCATATATCAGATTAACATACAGAAGACTTGTTAATCACACTAATTGAAGCTGGAAAAGGCCTGCTCTTCGAATCTAATCTGGTTTCCATTTTTCATGTTATTATTTTAGTTCTGTCAACATCTTCTTTCCCCTTATTTAGAGGCCTGGATGCTGGAAGACAGGAGCATCTAGATTTGGGATAGGCCAAGAATCAAGGGAGTGAGGCAGAGAGAAGTTATGCTTAATTGAGGAAACATTTCTCTTATTCATCTAGGATTCAGTCCCTTGGAAAGGGACGACTCAGGAAAAAGATTGGACAATGGTGGGATATCATGTTGCTATTGTTATTTGCTCTTCCTCAAAAAGGACCATGACATCAGAGGTAATGCTATGACATTCAGATGAATTGTATTTAAGTGATGGAGGATTAGGCAAAGTCAGTTGTCTCACATTTCCCTCCAGAACCATCTGGGTTCAATGGTTAGATATAAATCAGGATAACTGAAAATGACCCTGGATGCAATGGAAGACGTTGGCCTGTTTTAAGCTAAGATCTTCAGCTCTCAGACTGACTGAGGCGGGACAAGCATAAATGATACAAGACCTTCTAAAGCAATCGTTTTCCAGGGAGGGCCCAATATTCATAGAGTAAGCAAAGTTTTGACTCTAAGCATTAGTTCTACACGAAGTTTTCTAGCTTTTTTGTGCCGTGGATTGGAGTGAAGGGCAATGGGGGAGTGTCTCAGAGTGCCTTCAAATGGGCCAGTCTATAGAACTACTTCCTGCCCTCCCTTGCTTGGAGAGTGAGGGCACTGTAAGTCCCTACTTCCCCAAGCCCCGCAGTTTTGATACAGGCAATCAGTCCCCTTTACCCAGAGATGCGAATTGAAGTAGCTGGAGTGGCAGCGGAGGCTTGTTAAACTTCGGATAATTATAATAGTACCAAGCTGCCAGCGCTAGCCTGAGGCACTGAAGTTGAGGAGTATCCGCCGGGCAAGATTGGGGAGAAATAGAAAAGGTAAGAACAAAAAGGGGAGCCGGTCAGGATAGCGGAGATCTGAACAGCACGAACTCAGGGAATTCTGCTTCAGCTTCTTTACTTGCTCTCCCTCTTCGCAGGACAGAATCTTGACTTCTTTCATTTTCAAGGGCTTAGGGTATAAATAAAGAGAATTCAGAAAAAGCAACCTGTGCAGAATGGGGGGAATGGCACCATCCACCGTCCAGCCTTTCACCCAGGAATCATAATGCTCTCTTCCCATCACCACTCAGAAAAGGGATGAGCGCATGGACGTTTGAGACAAGGCAACGAGGTACACTCAAATAGACAGGTTCACTGGGCTTGTGCCCTGCGGAACTGAAGAAGGAAGATCTGCTGATTATCAGAATAACTGAGGGGAAGGGAAAATTCCTCCATCTGCTGGGGACTGAAGGATCATTTGTGATTGCCCGGCAAAACTAAATTGACTAACATTTGGGGAAAAGGCGACAACTTCATTTCTCCACCTGGACTTTGGAATAGAGCAGATGTTCTCTTTGTCACCACTAGGCCACCTGGTACGACCAGGTATATGGCTAAAAACAAAAGCCTCAGGCCTCATGAGTGACTTCAGAGAGAATTGAGGATGTCTCAAATCTCTTCCCAACCCAGCCCTCCCAAAATAGTCAAGAAAGGAGAAATTAGAACTATCCTATTCTTGGTCACTCCCACCCCCAGATTCATCCAGTTCAATAGGTTCCTTTGGTTTGCATAGATAATAAAATAACACAGAGCAGCCTTTTGTTTAGCTTTGAACTAGAATCAGCGAACTGAAACCAAGTCATCACTTTATCAGAAAAATCAGATTAGTTGTTGATTTTGCTCTCAAAGAGGACCAAAATGACATCAATATGTGAGAGTAGAGTTACAGTGTGTCCAACTGTGGCTGATCATTCCAATAGGGGCCTGGAACTCTCTGCTAAAGTCTAACACAAATAGTTCATTTGAACATTTGGGGTGGATTCCCTAACTTTGCACATTCAATTCAACTTTGTTTATAAAACACAACACCTTCTCTGATGAGGGCACCTCATGCTGGGCAGTCCTGTGTCTCCCATGTCATGTAATCATTTCTAAAGTTCTTAAGAGAGACCTTGACAATTCCCTTGTATCCCTTTTTCTCACCACCATTTGAGTATTTGCCCAATGTGAATTCTCCCTAAAATAGTCTTTTTTGGCAATTGTACATTTGGCATTTTAACAATGTGGTCAGTCCAATAGAATTCTGTTCTCTACAGTAGAGTTTGAATGCTTGGCAGTTTAGCTTGAGAAAGGACTGATGTCTGGTACCTTATCTTGCCAGGTGATCTTCAGAATCTTTCTAAAAATTCAAATTATAGTGACTCATTTTCCTGGCATGGGGCTGGTATAATGTCCAGGTTGCACAGGCATACAACAGTGAGGTCAGCACAACTCTCAGTTTAGTAGTCAACCTAAAAATCAGAGATTGTTTAGAGTTAACCTGAATTCCAGGTAATTAAATCCAGCAGTTCTCAAGGATCCCAGCACATTCCTTTTCAGGGAGGATCTTAAAAGTTTTTTCATTATTTTCATAATAAAAACAATGTCTTGACTACTACTACTACTTTTTTTTGATTAATGAAAGAGGAGATTCTTTGCCTGAATCACTCCCTAATCTTAATCAATGAATCAATCATTGCCTCCCATGTCAAACAGGTCAAACTGAGATCTACTGAAGACTTTAGCTTAAAAAGGTCAACATCTCCCATTGCATCCAAAGCTATCTCCAGTTGTCCTGATCTATATTTGACCACTGCACCCAGATGCTCTGAAAGGGAAACTGAGGGAGGTGACCTAGCACAGACCTCTCTCACTTAAATCCAATTCACTTGCATGTCATGACATCACTTCTCTGATGTCATGGTCCTCTTTAAGAAGAAAGGACAAACAAAACAACAAGATGAAAAACTGAGACAAATAGGGATTAAGTCGCTTACGTGGCTTTCCCATTCTAATAAATGCCTGAGAATGGATTTGAAATCAGTTCTTCCTGACTGCAAGCCCAGTGCTCTATCCACTGTACCACCTAACTTCCACAGAAGCAGTATAATGTAGTACAAAAATTTGAAACAAGAGACATCTACTTGTGGTTGAGCTCTGGGTTGTCTCCCGCTGACAATTTCAGTAGCATAACGCTGAACAAACCATGATCTCTTTGAGTTTCAGTTTCTTTATCTGAAAAAGCAGAATAATATTAATGTAGGTTTTTCATGGTTCACTGTATGGATGCTATTTGGAAAGTATATAAAATGCTTTGCAAGCCTTAAGGTCTGTGTAAGTATCTGCTATTTTCATTTAAATGCTTTCCACTAGCCCAGCTACCCAGGGGGTTATTAACTACTGCAGCTTCCTTCAAGATCATCTCTGTGTTATTTCCAATAACTGTGTTGTTACCTTCTTAAAGTACTTGTAAGTCCTATTGTGGAATCCCCCTCTAACTTCTATCTAGACCAGCAGTCACAGAATCCACCATATTAGTTTCTGCAGTGAAAATTATACTCGGGCACCAACAAGAGCCTGAAAATGGATCCTCTACTTCTGACTTGTCCTTTATGGTGCACTCTCTCTGCTGAAATGGAACATCATCATCACTTTTAGCAGTAGACCATGAAGCAATAGCTAAGATTGCTAGAGATGAAGATGGGTCTGTTGTCCTCTGTTTTTCTGGGATATGTTTCATTGTGTGAGTATAACTTGGTCTTACATGTTTCTAGAGGTTAGTCATTACCTGGTTTTCATTTTGTCTAATCACACTTCTCACCTTGGTGAACAAGCTCACCATACACCTTGGTTCCTGCAGGATGTATGTTGCTAATTTTAAAGTGCAATGTTATTTGAGCTTTGTCACATTTTTATTTATTTTGTTAGAAGATTTTGTTAGAAGATTTTCCGGTTATATTTTAATCTGATCTGGGCAGCACTTGGGAATACTGTGGGCCACGTGTAGCCAATGAAATGAGTGTTTGATACCACTGACCTTTTACGATCCATCTTATATAGAAAGCCTTCCCATTCCCTCTTAATTCAGCATTCACTCCATTAATTATTTCATATTTATTCTGTACGTTGCTTTTGGAGCAGCTAGATGGCTCAGTGGATAGAGTAGCTTGATGGATAGAGTGCCAGGTCTAGAGTCAGAAAAACCTGAGTTCAAATGTGACCTCAGAAACATACAAGTTGTGTGATTCTATACAAGACACTTACCCCTGTTTTCCTTAGTTTCCTCATCTGTCAAGGGAGTTGGAGAAGAAATGACACACCACTTCAGTATTTTTGACAACAAAATCCCAAATAGGTTCACAAAGAGTCAGACATGACTGAAGCTACTAAAAAACAACAAAAACTTTGCTTTGTATGATTTGTTTGCATGTTGTTTTCCTCATTAGACTGTAAGCTCCTTAAAGGCAGACATTGTCTTTTGCCTTTTTTAATCCCTAGCATTTAGCTAGAAGAAAATCCAAAGGAGGCATTTAACAAATGCTTATTGATTCATTGAAGTCACTGAGATTTAAATGAAGTCACCTAACTTACTGTCCCCTCCAGAGCCTTCTGGGTGCAGTGGCCAGATATAGATCAAAACAACTAGATACAGTGGGAGACCTTGGCCTTTTTAAGCTAAGGTCTTCAACAAGTCTCAGTTTGAGAGTGATCTAAATAAATAAATAAAACTGGAAGGGAAAAATCCAATAGAGACATGTCAGACAAATGAACACCACAAAAGCACAGATTAAAACTTTATTCAAATCAGCCAAGTGTATGTTGACTATTAATACAGCTTGATGATACTTGTTGGCTTTCAAGATCAATTAATATAAGAATGGCTGCCCATGTTTTGTGCTTCCTATTTCTGTGGAGGAAAAAAATAGGAAAGACATTCCAATTTACTGATTTACCTCTTTCTTCTTTATCTAAAAGTCTTTCTCAGCTGATCTCTTGCCATCATCAAAGAAAGTTACATTTTTAATGATTGGGAGGGGGAGATGAAGTTGAATTGAATTAGACAAGTCTAATATTAATGAACTACTAATGAACCCACAGGAGGTGGGCACAGTACCATACCTGTTTCATTAAAGGATCCTTGTGCTCTGCATCTGAGCATTCAGATTGGTCCAAGTACAGCTTTCAGGAGCCTGGCCTCTAATGAGAAGAATTAGGCTCTGTGCTGAGGCACTTTTACTACACCCAGAATTTCCCAGCCAGTTGCATAGTCCAAATGAAGTTCCATACTCAGCAAATGAGTCTGATGAGTCCCAAACATATGTGGGCTCCCCCAAAGTTTAAGCTCTTAGGGTTTATTAGAATCAGATCTTCAAAAACCAAAGTCCCCATGTCTATCATTAAGAAAATGGAGCTATCTCCATTGTTGGTAAAATGCTGCATGCACTCTCTTCTCCACTATTGTGCCACACTTCCCTTTTATTGTCCTGCCTCAGTTTCCCCAATTGTCCTGCCTCAGTTTCCCTAAATTGTTCTGTTTCAGTTTCCCCAATTCTTCTGCTTTAATCCCCCTGGTTTGTGGCCTCCCTCCTGATCATTGGGACTGGTATAACTTAGGGCTAGTTACTCTAAGGTTATAAATTGTGATTGGGTAAACTCAAGATAAGGGGGAGTTCAGACTTCCTGGCTCCTAACTCCTCCTAAGTAAGTCATCAAGAATTTATGGTCCTACCCCCCAAACTGTCAGAACCAGATTGATGGTCCCTGCCTGGAGATTCCTGCTCACCAGAGTTTGGACTTCCCCCCCTCCTCCCCTTTGTTTAGCTACCTGAGCTAAGAGCTTTCATATATATATAAATGTCATTGAGAACTCACATTCACTGCTGGATGCTTGGACATAAGCCTTGGGAGCAACATGCCCCCAGCACAATCTCTCCCTCTCAGAAATCCAAATAAAATATTAAAAACTCTCTAATCTCTATCTTGCCTCAGTTTCTCTGGCATTACACCATAAAGGGTCTGCTCTGCTTTGGGTCCAAGAATGCTTTTTGAACTGGGTTCAATCCTGAATGTATACCCAAAGAGACAAAGGAAGAAAGTGACAGGGCTAGCTATTATTATACCTAGCCAAGAAATTAAACCTCAAAACCATCTAAATATAAAATAGTTTGTATGATTGTTAACTGGGTACTTGATTTACTTTGATCTGCATTATCTAAATAATTCCCATAACATATCTACTGGTAAAATGGTACAAACATGGACCAAATCCTACTTCTATAATGAAAAAGCATCTTCCTTGCTTCCAGCCAACATCATTCATGGGACCCAAGATCTTTGGATCTCCAGAGTTTTTAAGATACCTCCAAGTTTGACCATGTTCACCTTGAAATTGAGGTATAGTCATCTAATCAGGTAAGGAAATGCATACAGTGTGCATAAAAAAAGAAAGAGAAGAATAAAAAAAGAAAAGGAAGGAAGGAAGAAAAAGAAGAAAGAAAGAAAGAAAGAAAGAAAGAAAGAAAGAAAAGGAAGGAAGAAAAAGAAGAAAGAAAGAAAGAAGAAAGAAAGAAAGAAAGAAAGAAAGAAAGAAAAGGAAGGAAGGAAGGAAGAAGGAAGGAAGGAGGAAGGAAGGAAGGAAGGAAGGAAGGAAGAAGGAAGGAAGGAAGGAAGGAAGGAAGGAAGGAAGAAAGAAAGAAAGAAAGAAAGAAAGAAAGAAAGAAAGAAAGAAAGAAAAAAGAAAGAAAGAAAGAAAGAAAGAAAGAAAGAAAGAAAAGAGGGAGGGAGGGAGGGAAGGAGAGAGGGAGGAAGGTAAGGAGGGAAGGAGAGAGGAAGGAAGGAAAGAGGGAGAAAAGAAAAAAGGAAGGAAAAAAGGGAAGGAGGGAGGAAAAGAAGAAGGGAGAGAGGAAGGAAGGAAGGGAGGGAAGGAAAAGAGAAAGAGAGAGAGGAAGAGAGAGAAGGAAAGAAAAAAGAAGGACGAAAGGAAGGAAAGAAGGAAGGAAGGAAAAGAAAACTATTTAAAAAAAGGAATAGTAGAGTCCATCCTTCCATCCTTCCTCATGGCTAGCCTAGAAGGAGTCAAGATACAGAGTTCATAAAACTTATTACAGAGGAGAGGAGAGGAAGAGGAAGAAGTTGTCTCTTCTTTTAACTGAAACAGCATTTCACTACTCTGTCATTGTCAAGGGTCAGGGATGTTGTTCAGTCATTTCAGTACTGTCCAACTCTTTATGACCCGATTTGGGATTTTCTTAACAAAGATATTGGAATAGTTTGTCATTACCTTTTCCACCTCATTTTACAGATAAGGAACTTGAGGCAAACGGGGTAAGGCCCAGAGTCACACAAGTAGGAAGTGTCTGAGGCTAGATTTGAACTCAGGAAAAGAAGTCTTCCTGATTTCAAGATCTGCACTTTATCTACTGCCCCATGTCATACCAAAACACAAATTTTTTTTTGGTGCTGAGTCCCTACATGGCTCCAACATAGTTACCTAGAAACAAGAAGCACGACTCTGAACATTTTCCGTGGAATGGTCTTCATTACTCTACAAATGAGATAAGATTCTTGACCATTTCAGAGTCATAGATTTAAAACTGGGAATATCAAATCTAACCATTCACATGAGAAAACTAAAGCTCAGAAAATTGAAACTACTTGCCAAGATCACATAGGTAGCAAAAAGAAGAGGTGAGATTTAATTGAGTATTGATTAACTGTGAACCTGAACAATTCAGTTAATCTCTCTGCCTTAGTTTCTACACCTGTAAAATGGAGATGAATGGAAATGAATTAACAAAAATTTAATTAAAGCTTTTTATTTTCAAAACATATGCATAGATAGTTTTCAACATTCACCCTTACAAAACCTTGTGTTCCAATTTTTTTCTCCAATCCTTCCCCCCTACCTCTTTCCTTAAGTAATCCAGTATATGTTAAACATGTGCATGAATTAATAAATGTAATAAAGGGCTTTGAAAATCGTATCTTTTACATAGTGTTTTATACATTTATAATTGGTTACATTTTACATTCCAAACTAGTTCCCACCCTTCCTCTCCACACTGCCCTAAAGAAGGCCACCATTTCAAATAGATTTATAATACATGTAAAACCATACTATGAAGAACCATAATTCTATTTATCCGTTCTTTCTTTGGAGGTGGATAGCATCTTCCTTCTTAGTTCCTTTATAATTGATTCGGGAATTTATAGTACTCAGAATAATTTAGTTGTTCATAATTATTCTTTAAACAATATTGCTTTTATTGTATACAACATTCTCTTAATTCTGCTCACTTTATATTATTATTACTATTCAAAATTGAATGCTCTAGAAAAATTATAATATGCCACTTTTCTAGGCTTTGTTCTAGTCCCAGTTCTGCTACCTAATACCTTTAGGCATAACAGATGAATAGCTATTTGTTAGCCACTTCTTCCCGGTGGCCCTCAGTTTCCTCATTTATAAAAAGAAGAGTTGGACTCTATGCTATTTGAGATTCTTTTGAAGTCTAAGAGTGTGTGATTCTAGGATGCTAGAAAGCATATAAAGGACTAAATTTTCTCCCCTCTCTTGACTGTACACCTATCATCAAAAGAAAAGTGTGATATTATGGATAGAACCTTAAATTTGGAATCACAAGACCAGTGTTAAAATCCCTGATGTTCCACTTAACTACTTCTGTGATCTTGGGCAATTAATTTAACTTCTCTTGGTCTGTTTCTTCCTCTGCAAAATGAAAGGATTGGATGATAGGGTCGCTAAGGTCCCTTTTACCTCTAGAACTGTAATTGTCAGATTCCATGAAAAAGGTAGTGATGCAGTTTCCTACATCAGTGATGATTTACAGTGTGTGAGGCAAGATTTCCCGGTAAGTCCAAAGCTGGCAGATTAGTCAATCTTGGATTCTTGCTTTTGTATTTTTCACCTGAATGATCCAAAATGTTTTGGCTCTGAAATGCTCTGAGGTAGGTCCATAATTTCTTGGAGAAAAAAAATGAGTCTTTTTTTTTTTTTTGCAAATGCAGTACTTTTTTTTATTATATTGCATTCCTTGACTCTACATTTTTCTGCAATCTGTCAAGAAAAAATTCAACACAAGGGGAAAGTAGGATCTTCTTACCTTCACACAGAACTGTTTGGATCTGTGGAACTTTAAGTGTTGTCAGCTAATTCCTGCCCATCCTTCCTGTCATATAATCCTACCTTTTGTTGACTTGATATTTAAAATCTCTCCACAGCTTAGCTGAAACCTACCTTTCCAGTCTTACTCATCATTACTCATTTTCATATACTTTCCACTCCAACCAAGATGGATGACCAGCTGTTCTCAGAGTTTTTCCACTACCTCTTCACATTTATGTGGGCTATTCCTCATGCCTGAAACTTATGTCCTCAATATCTTTCCCTATTGAAACCTTCTTTCTCTTAAAGGCCCAGCTCAGGTGCTGCTTCCATGAAGGCTTCCCTGATCCTAAAGTTAAATATATTCTCTTCCTCTTCAGATATTCCAAGAGCAATTTGTCTTGATCTTTCCTTAGCCCCATCACATTCTGCCTTGCTATACTTTATCTATATGACCCAGAGCAACTCATTTAACCTAAGATTCAGAGTTTTTTCAGTGAAACTAGAGGGCGGGACACAATGAAGTGATCTTGAGTTCACTTATATCTTTAATCTGTGATCCTAAATTTACAGCAACAAACTGGAAGGATTGCTGCTGATCTTCCTCAGCAATCATCACTTTGCTTTTTATTGTTGCTTCTTACTCCTCTTCTCCTCTTTTTGGTTAAAAAACCTAAATGATCCTGGGGAGCTCAGGGAAATGACAGTGCCTTAGATAGATTCAGAACTTTGTGACTTGTTGAAAGGCAGGCTCCAAGATCATCTGAGGGTAAGTTATTAGAAATTTGTTGAAGTTAAAAAAATTTCCAATTCATAAAAGTTTCGGGCAAAAATACTGATTATACTAACAGAAGGAAGTAAATTGAAAGAAAAGATTTAATCTGAGTTGGGAGAACTCTGCCTTTCTTCTGTGATATTTTGGCAGGGTTTGGTAGTCCAAAAATTCAGCTATGAATTAAAGAGATATATCAGCCTGATCTTATCATGGAGAGACTTTCTACTCACTGCACTGTAATAAATGAAAGCTAAAGTATCCAGAAGATGATCTTGAATAGATAAGACTGAGAAATAAGTAACAGAAAGAAACAGTATAGACAATGTTCCTAGAGGATAGAAATATGACAATATCACAAGAAAATATCATCACCTTTATAGAATGAGAGGTAAAAACGACCCTTACAGTGAGTATATCTTTGCCACATGTAATCCTACATTTGTTCCTTTCACATATAACTTTGTCACAGTGTCTTCTGATTTGTAACATTTCAAGCATGTTCCCATGTCAAATGTATTTCTTATATATGTATCTTCTGTGTGTGTTCTTTTGTTACATATAATCTCTATGAAGGTTCCTTTACACATATTCCATGTATGTCTTTGCTATCTAATGATGTGTATTAAGGGGAGAATTGTTTATGAGGAAAACATTATATTGATACTTTTTCTGTGATATTTATTGCCTTTGTTTCAAAAAAGATTATGTCTCTGACTAGTGAAAAGGAATACAATAGTGGATTCATGAATTATAATTTTGAATGAACATAAACCCAAGGAGGACTTTAAATCTGATATAGTTTTTCTGGGGGACTACATTCAAGAGGGGTTGCTCTAGAGGCTATATGTTATATGATAGTAGATTGTAAGTTTTCTGTAAGTAAGCAGAGCTGCATCATTTTTCATCCATGTAATCTGTCAATCATATTATCCCTTCATCTGCCACAGGTTGTCTTCTACCTCTCACCTTGTCTAACTCAATTTAGGTCACTAACATACATAGGATGTTCTTAATTTGTTAAACTGAATTGCATTAAAATGGAGAAGGGATTGAGAGACATGGAACTTGGCAAAGCTTTTTCAGAGCTCATGCCAAGCTAGGCAGATAATAAAGACACTAGTGATGGATGTGAAAATGAAAGCTAGCTAATTTCTAGCTCAGTGGAACTGAGCTATTTAGAGGGAAGCAATTCTAGTAAAAACTGCAATTCTCTGCAAATGAGTAAGTACATTCCCCCTATCATTCTTTTTCATCTCCCTTATCTCTCTCTCCCTTATCCATATTGAAATATTTCATTTGAGCAATGGGGTTCTCCCAAGGTTCCCCACAACTTGTGGTACAATGAAAAGAGCCCCCAATTTGTAGTCAGAAGACCTGGGTCCAAATCTCTGCTTGGCTACTCACTGCCCATGTAACCTTGCAGAAATCCACTAAATAGCTCTTGATCTCATTTTTCTCATCTGAAAAATAAAGAAGATGGACTAGATAGTCTCCAAGGTCCCTTCCAACTTTCAGCTCTGAGCTTCTGAACTGTTTTTGCCCAAGGCAGAAATATTTCTTTTTTTCAGAAACATTTCTAGTTATAGTTCTGGGGTAAGCCAAAGCAACTGGCAATGACAATCAAACACTGGTTCCCTTTGAACTGACAGATTCCAATATCTTGACTGCAATTTCTTTCTACACACAGTGGCCCTTCAGTTCATGCAGGATACATTTCAGTCTCCTTGAAAAATGTTGTAAGTGCAGAGACTTAATCTGCCAAGAGACTTGTGACATATGCTTCAGTACATGTTCTGTAGAATTAGCAGATGTTGCTATTAAGCTTAATACCATTCCAGGGGGAGTTACCTGAGCTAACAAGGCAAAGGGAGCAGACCTCTAATTTCCTTTCTAAAAGTTGCTCAGGTCTCCTGGGACTTTGAATTACAATGATTTTTGGAGGGGTGGTACAGTGAACAGGGACAATTTATGCCTCAGTTTCTCTAAGCATTACTTCTAAGGTCACCAAGTGATTCATTCTTTCAAAGGCAAGGGAGGAAACCGGGATGGAGAATTGTTCCAGGAACTCCTAAGCAAAATAAACTGCTGCTCCAGGAACTCAACACTAACTAATGATCTTTCTCTTCTCTTCCCAATAGAATGTAAGTACTTTAAGGAAAGGAACTATTTTTTTCTTAGCATCCACTATATCTAGCATATAAAATACATTTCTTAAAAAATTATTTTATTTTCAATCCATAGAACAAAACAAGCATTTCCATAACACATTCCAATAAAAAAAAAGTGCACATGAAGCTGCAAAACTACCATGTACAACTTATTTGTTGTACCATTTGTACCAAGTACAAATGTTTATCAAATTTATTCAACTCCCATCCCATCTATTTCATTCTTGTCTCAGAAATAGAATAACAGCTTATCAAGGTTAGGAGAAGAATTTAGAAAAACTCTAGCTCAACCCTAATTCACCCATTTTACAGAATAAAGAAACTGAGGTCCAGAAAAGAGAAATGTGTCCAAAGATACCCACAAAAAAAGAGGACGGTGCCTTTTCCTTTCCATGATTGTAGGCAGACACTCTATTGTTTGGATTTAATTAAGGAACACTTGAATTAAATAATTAAATCACACACCATACTTCCTTTTCCCCCTAGACCTCTTTTTTTTTTCCTGGCCCAGTGACTACTCTGGTTCCTACTGCCTGAAGATCAGGTATGTTACTTTTCACCTCTTCCTAAGAGTCTCTATTACCCTTAAGGAAGTTGGGGAAGCACACCTAGTTACTGGCTCACTCTCACCGAATGTATTCCCTTAGTTTCAGGGTCTCCAGCAACCAGTTTCATTTAATCATTTAATGGTCACATTTTTTAAGAAACAGTTACTTCATAGATATAACAAGAAAAAACATACAGACATCTTTCCAACACCCGAGATTCATAATTCCCTCCCCCCCCACACACACATTATTTCTGTCTCTGAGAAGGTGGATACAATTCAAAGCTAGCTGCTATATAGCATCAATCCTATGAAGTTTCAAGTCTAAGTACCCTTCCTTTCTTCCCCAGGTTGTTTAACAGCACCGGGGTCTCTCAATGCTTCCCTGCTGAGGAATTCCAACCGGAGATTATAGCAACATGGCCTGAAGAATCCACTGTCTACCCCTAGAACCAAAAAAGGAGGATGAAACCCAAAATCCCAAACTAATTCTTGGGGCCAGAGGGACTAAAAGGGGAGGGTGAAGTCACTTTTCCCCAGCCCCCAGCTTATGCATGGTGCTCATCCATAAACAACACCTTTACCCCACACATAGCTGGGAAGAGAGACTGGAGTCTTTCTGGAGCTGACAGTTTTTAAAATGTAGCTAGTTCCAGCTACAAAGCCAATAAAAAAATTTTTATTCCCACCCATGTGGTAGGAGAACAAAGATTGTCTTCTTCCAGAAGCAGATCTTTGGTGTGTCTCCCACATGAGTATTTCAATCATAGATGGTCTGGGCATTCACAAAGCCTTTTACAATTTTTTGGTTCCTAGTTTATTTTGAGATACTCCCTGTTCCAATGCACTAGGAACTCATTAAGGAGAATGCTTAAGATGAGTTAACTTTAGTTAGCAAATGCAGGGAAAGGTACAGAGCTGAAAATAGTAGTAGAGAGGAGACAAGCTCAGATTGATAATTGTAAGTGTGGTTGGAGTCCTAGAATCTGGAATCTAGAATAAAGAGGACACTATATGGCACTTTTTAATGGAACAGGGCTGTTGAGAGATTCTTTGATAAACTTGCAAGGATAATGGTCTATTTCTCTAAGGAAAGTCATGTTCAGGGGACTGAAGCAATACTGAAAAATCATTGAAGATATCCAAAGCCAGTTTCTGAGTTTCCTTCTTCACAAAATAAAGATTTTGGCTTAAACAATTGTTCTTCTTAACTCAAGGTCCATGAATTTAGATGAGAAAAAATGTTATCTTTATTTTTTACCAACATCTAATTGAAATTTAGTATTCCCTTCAATTATTTAGAAAGGTTATTCTGTGGGAGAAAAAAAATGTCTATAAGTTTCATCAGATTGCCTGAGATTGTATGATATAAAAAGATAAAAAAAAAAGAGAAGAGATCCTCTGCTCTAATATTGAGTGATACTGACTGAATTCCTGGACCAAAGAAGAATGCAATAATAGCTCACATTGCTGTAGTATTTTTGAAGAACATATTCAATACTTTGTATTATAATACTTTCTTGCTTTTGTTCAATCATGTCCAACTCTACATGACCCCATTTGGGGTTTTCTTATCAAAGATACTGGAGTGCTTTGCCATTTCCTTCTCCAGCTCATTTTACAGATAAGCAACTGAGACAAAAAGGGCTTATGTGACTTGCCCAAGATCACACAACTAATAAGTGTCTGAGGTCAGATTGGAGCTTGAGAAAATGAGTCTTCCTGACGCCAGGCCCTGCACAGTATCTGCTGAGCCACTTATCTGCCCCTTTCTGACTTAGCCACGGTGTTTTAATTTTTTGTGCAAAGGAAGAACCAGACCACAGAAATACAACTATGTTATAATCATGTTCTTTACTGAACTGTGAAAGGAATATTCGACTTATAGTCTTATAATTGGATTAAAAATATAAAGGGCAAATTGAGGATTGTACAAAGTCAAAAGACAAATACATGGTATACAATGCTGGCAACATTGGTATAAAGTTAGGAGATTGATGAAGGCATAATTAGGACACAATGAGAACAATGTGAATGAAGTATTCTGGGAACAAGGATAGCAAGTTGAGTTAATACTTTGATCTTTCCATTGTTCTGCCTAAAATATCAAAGGAACAGCCGAGTGATGGTAGATAAAGGGCTTGGTCTGGAGTCAAGAAGACTTCAGTTCAAGTTGAACCTCAGACACTCATCAGCTATATGACCTTGGGCAAGTCATTTAACTTCTTTTTGCCTCGGTTTTTTCATCTATTAAATGGGGATAATAATAGCACCTACTCCCCAGGGTTGTTGTGAAGATAAAATGAAATAATTTTTTTATTGTTTAGCACAAGGCCTTACACATAGTAGGTGCTTTGCAAATTTGGGCAACTATGAACTAGTGTATAGAGCACTAGGCCTGGAGTCAGATATGACAAATGTGATCTCGAATATTTACTAGCTGTATAATCTTGGAAAAGTCCCTTAACCCAGTTTTCCTCAGTTTCCTCATTTGTAACCAAAAAAAAGCTAGAGAAGGAAATGGCAAACCATGACAATATCTCTGTCAAGAAAACCACAAATGGAGTCACAAAGAATGACTGAAAAATGACTGGATAATAACAACAAATGTAAATTTTAGCTATTATCATTGCTGATGTGGATTCTACAAATTTCTATGAATCATGGCACAAGTAGATGAAAGAATTGGGGTTTTATTGGAGCTAAACAAATGCATATTCATCCTTTTGATTCATTGAGCACTCCATTGATGTAACTCTAGTTACATAAAATGTACCTCATACTGTTCCCATATGATTTTGGTCTCTTCTGCTAGTTGTCTAATATGTAGCTTGGAGATTATGACTATTTAGCATAAATAGGGATTTTTATTAAAATGTTATTCTTAAATATTTATGGATTGATATTATTTGTGTGTATATGTGTGTGTGTGTGTGTGTGTGTGTGTGTGTGTGTGTGTGTGATTGTGGGCAGAATTTCAATCTGTGATAATGACCTTGTTTCAGTATAGTTTATTAGTTGAGGTCTCCAGAATTTTTTGAGTCTGTATCTGTAGTATGGGATGTGTTTTCTATTAGCCCATAAAAGTTGGACTAAGTTTCTACTATTGCCTTGTATAATCTACATTGATCACCAAGACCAGGCTCCTTAAGGATGCTTCTATAATTTCTTCTGGAAGTGAATTGGTCCTGAAATGCCAGAAACCCCTTTGTTTCAATAAATAAAACCTCAATTAAGCCATTGGTTTGTCACTTCCTTATTGGCTAAGTACATGAAAATGTTACTCATGGAGGATGATATCTTTTGATTCCACTCTTGGAACTTAGCCATTTTGTAGGCTCCAAATAGAGATAAGCCATTTTCAGTAAAATTTGACAAATCCATTGGTTGCTTCTGTTATTCTCACAATACTCCCTCCTCCCCATCACCCAATATAGCATGGATAATTGATTAGGCTAAAAAAAATGACCTATACCTAGGATTTATGCCCTTTAACTACATTCCTTGATTTCTATACTATGTTGTAATGGTTTAGATTACTTCTAATCTTTTGCCAATGTTCTGTTAAAAGGAAAGAAAGTTGACAGTGGATATATAGAAATTGTATGTATATATGTGACTATGACATAAGTGTATGTGTGGTTATATAATAGCATGGCAGAATAGATTATTCTATAGCTAAATAATTTAGGTAGATAATATACCCATATAAGCTATAGATTTTGTAGATAAAATGGATTTTATATATATACATATATATATATATATAGAGAGAGAGAGAGAGATAATACAGATAGATATATAGATAATATAAATTATTGTATATCTTATTTAGGTACATTATCTACCTAAATAATTTAGATAGATATAGAGAATAATATATTCTCTCATGTTGTGATATGATAGAAAAATCACTAGACTTAGGGGAAAAGATCAAAGTTCAAGAATTCTAACCCCAATATTTGTCAGATGTGTGTGACCTCAGGCAAGTCACTTTCCCTCATAGACTAAATTTTCTCATATTTAAAATGGGGTTGCAAAACTTTTTGTACTTACCTTATGATAACAGGGTTGTTATTAGTAACAAAATTTTCCAAACCTTAAAGCTCTTTAGATATGGGAGTTATTATTGAGATATTTGAACAGCTAGATGGAGCCATAGTGCACAGAGTGTTGGGCCTGTAGTCAGGAAGTTCAAATCTGGCCTCAGACACTTACTACTTAATGTGACTCTGGACAAGTCACTTAATCCTGTTTGACTCAGTTTCTTCATCTGTAAAATGAGTTTGACCATTTTTTGGTCAAATTTTTTGATGAATTTTTATTTTTTAGATGAAAAAATTATAGCCATTTCTAATCATATGAAAAAAATGCTCTAACTCACTGTTGATTACATTTAGTTTTTTTTTTTTTTGGGGGGGGAGACAATTGGGGTTAAATGACTTGCCCAAAGTCACAAAGGTAATTACTATTGATTTGAGAAATATGAAATAAGACAACCCTGTGGTACCACTTCACACCTCTCAAATTGGCAGGAAAAGATAATGATAAATATGAGAGGGGATGGGGGAAATTGGAATATTATTACATTATTGGTGGAGCTGTGAATTGATCTAACCATTCTGAAGAGCAATTTGGAACTTTGCCCAAGGGTTTAAAACCACGCATATCCTTTGATCCAACAGTGTCTCTATTGGGCCTATATCCCAAAGACATCATAAAAAAGGAAAAGAACCCACATATGCAAAAATGTTTGTAGCAATCTTTTTTGTAGTGGCAAGAAACTGGAAACTGTGTAGATACCCATCAGTTGGGAATGGCTGAATAACTTATGGTATATGAATGCAATGGAATATTATTGTTCTCTAAGAAATGATGGATGGGCTGATTTAACAAGATTATGTGATGATCAGCTATGATGGACTTGGCTCTTCTCAACAGTAAGATGATTCAAGGCAATTCCAATAAACTTGTGATACAAAGTGCCATTCACATCCACAGAGAGAACTATGGCCGACTGAATGGGGATCAAAGCATAGTATTTTCACTTTTTTGCTACTTGTTTGCTTGGTATTTTTTTCTTTCTTGTGGTTTTTCGCTTTTGATCTGATTTTTCTTGTGCAACATGAAGAATATGGAAATATGTTTGGAAAAATTGTGTTAACTTATATCAGATTGCTTGCTGTCTTGGTGAGGAGGAAGGATGAGAGAGGGAGAAAAATTTGGAACACAAGGTTTTACAAAGGTGAATGTTGAAAACTCTCTCTGCATGTATTTGGGGAAAAAAAATACCATTGGAAAAAAAGAGCTAGAGAAGGAAATGATAAAACTCCAGTATCTTTGCCAAGAAAACCCAGATGGGGTAAAACAAAAAATCAGACATCACTGAAATGACTGAACAACAATAATTAGGACATAAATTGCTCTATTTAACATGTTCCTTCTCAACAACTAGCTGTGCAAGAGAAAAAAGAATACTAACTTGTAGTTAGAAGATCTGAGTTCCAATTCTGTCTTTACCACTTATTACCTGTGACCTTGGACAACTCCCATTTTTCTCATTTGTAAAATGAAAACAACAACCCTTTTAGTATTTACCACAGAGGATTGTAAGAAAAAAAAAACTTTGTAAAGTTTACATCTTTTTGCATAAATGTGAGTTTATTGCGTTATGGGCATTTTACTCTATCTAGCATTTTGAGAATTAGGTGTAGAATAGCTGAAAATGAAATAGATTAAAAATCAGATTTTGGTTCAAAATTCATCTCTTTCACTTACTATCTGTAATCTTCCTCTGTGTAAGTCTTAGATTCCTCACCTACAAAAATAAAAGCTTGGATTAGATAATATGTAAGGTTCTTTCTAGAAGCAAATGGGTTTCTATGAACCTCCAGTAAAGGAACTGAAACCACTCTCACTTGATCTAAGGCCTTTGTAAACCTGGCAAATTGTTTCTTCACCTTTGTTCTTGGTATCTGTAATTGTGGCATTCAGAGGGACAGTGCAGTTAGTTTTCTAAGTAACCTCTGGTATCTGATCAGTTTTAGCTATATACTTGGCCAAAAACAAAACAAAACAAAACAAAAATAAAACTATGGTTAGATCTGAGAAAGACTGGCTGTGAATTGTGCATACACCTGGTGGTACCCAATCAGTGGTAGAAACCCAATCTTACTTTGGATCTGTTTCTATGCTTAGCTTTGAGAGCTAAGAAAGATAACCTGACTCTATTCCCAGAAGCTTTAGATCATGGGGGAAAAGTTATGAATGCTTAACATTTAATTGATGACTGACAGGTTTCCTCTCTCTGTAAAGTTGGCCCCAGGCAGTTATTTCTGAATCTTATCGCGGAGAAGACTCAGAATTTGATTTGCTGAAACTATATCACCAGCCTCTCTATTCTTGAGGAAAAGATGATTTTTTTTGCCTGTCTGTAGAAAATTTCCAAAGGGCAGTTCAGGCCTGGGCAGAGTGAAATTTGCTGAGGGCAGTAAAGAAAGGAAACTCTTCAGCTAAGGTTAATGGTACCTGCTTTAGACACTTCTTTCTACTTTATAAAGAAATAACACTTTCAACTCCACCTTGAGAAGCACTTATAAATTGAGTGAAAAAAATATAAAGGGTATGTCTCACATCCCTCATTTTAAATCAACGTAACCAATAAGGTGTGTTATGCTCCTGAAACCTTTATAAAATGAATAAGACTCTGAATTACAGAATCAATAAAACATTCACTAGTTATGAACTAGGTCTAGATGTCTTTATCAAATCAATCAATCAATTGTACAAACTAGGTATGAAATGTCATTGGTAATTTTGGAGAAAGTTTCAGCTGAAAGCCAGATTGTAAAGAATTCAGAAGCGTGTGAGAGAAAGGAAGCCAAGGTACCCATTACAAACAGCCTTCTGGAGAAGCTTAGTCAAAAAGGCAAAAGAGAAATGGGCCTATAGTTAATGAAGATAGTTGGACCAGGTGATGGTTTTTTTTAATTAACTGGAAGCAGATTGGATGGGGACTCATGAGCAACAACACTAGAATATTCCCAACCCTTCAGGCTTATTCATAAAGCCCTGAAAAAGAATGTAGTTAGTAGGGTTCTGAAATATTAATCTAGCAGTAATAATCTAGCAGTTTGGGGGAGTGAGATCCATATACCTTCTCCTCCATTCCAATGTACCCCACAGTCTTTGTCACACAAATCAAGGAGTCAAGAAGATGAGAAATAAGATTGAAAGTTCTTGGAACCCTACATGATCTGTCTTTGAATTTTGGTCTGTCCCAAAGCCTTAGTTGACCCATTGCTAGAGAATGAGATTGGCTAAACCTGTTGGAGTTTAAGATTTAACAACATATTGTTGAAATTATAGGGTTAGGGAAAGGACCTAAGTGATGATCTAATCTAACCTCCTTGTTTTAAATATAAGGAATATGAGCCCTTGAGGTGGTGAGTGATTTGCCCAACTTAAAAGCTAAAGTATCAGAAACAGAATTTGCATCCAAGTCTTTTGATAGAAAGTCTAGCACTTTTGCCACTATATTCCTATTATTATCACTGAAACTTCTCTGGTTCAGTACGAGAGTTGAAGACAGATTATTTAGATCTTTTTTTTGCCTTCTGCATTCTCCCTCTATTCCCATCCCCAACTCTCAAAAGGACTATCTTCTTCCCCTTTAACACTTAATTGTTCTCTCCAACCACCCTCTCTGATTACCAGAGCGTAGAGGTGAGTGCGAGCAATCATGTTGTTCATATAATTTATTTGACATTGTGGTCGTGCCTAGGGAAGTGTGTCATTAATGACTTAATTAGGAAAATTATTTTCTCCTTAAAAGCTAGTAATGGGTAATGATCATTAGTAGTTATTTCCTGCTAATTATCCCAGGTACTTCATGCAGTTGCTGTACAAAAGACTTTACTGCCCTTTTTTTTTCTTTCTTGGATCAGACCTCCAAAATTAGGTGCTGTGTTTCATCTTTAAAGTTAAGAGCTACCGGGACTTAAGTGAAAGTTCAGGGGTTGGTGAGCACACTATAATGTTAGTTTTTTAACACTATCTTTCTAATCCTCCTTTCCCCTCTGGAGAATGGTGTACCAAACTCTTCCCAAGCCTTCCTTTATAGTAGGCAAAAACTGAATTTGGGGGTCACTCCACTCCATCTGCTGCTCTGCCCAGTTTCAACTCCACAGAACAAGGTGCCCTTGAGCTGGGTACCTTATGATCTCTAACCACCCTCTTTCCTACCTCCTTTTATTCATTGTCTTCCCTCATTAGATTGTAAACTCATTGAAGACAGGGACGGTCTATATTTATAGTAATTGTACTCCCAGCACTTATCGTACGTGGCACATAGTAGTTGCTTAATAAATATTTATTGGATTGGATTTTTTCACTATGAACAGACTGAAATCATAGACAAAATGATGATGTTTGTCAACCATGCCATAATCCAAACCCTTTTCAAATCCATTTATATTTTTAGCCTGTACCATCACTTGGTGCACAGTTCCATAAGCTTACCAGTGAATAAACTCAGAGCATGGCTCCGTAAGAAACTGATGAATAAACTTCCTTTTATTTATCCTAAAGCCTCAATGTAGCATGACATAGAGGAGAGAAACCCTGGGTTCTCTGACATTACCTTACTGATATTATATGACATGATCCTTAGCTACTTATTTTCCAGAGCCATAAGATTTAAAAAAAATGGGGAGTGATCAATCTTTCATGTCTATATTATAGTATGTATAGTATATATTTACATTATATACTATATCTAAGACCCTATAGTATATAGAAAAAACTAGCGTAATGGAGAGCAGTGGGAGTCAGAAAGACCTGAGTTGAAATCTCAAACTTGCTAACTGTGTGACTCTGAGGTGGCTTCCTCTCTGTTTGCCTCAGTTTCCTCAACTGTAAAATAAGAATAAATAACAGCACTTACCTCACAGTTATGGTTATGATTATGATCAAATGAAATCTGGCACATAATTAGTACTATATTTCTCTCCCTCTATTTCCAGCAAATTATTCTGTAAGTAACTTTGCAATAAATAAAAATTCTTGGTAGAAAAGAAAAAAAAAGCAATGGCTAAAATTTACAAATGCAGAAATAATCTATGGAAGCCTAGTCTTTGCAATCCATTCTGAATTTAAAAGAACTAGAGATGGAAGATGCTACAAGTTTTCTCACCTTTATCTTAAAGTGAGCCTCCACCAATAACCTGGTGAAACAATTATGTTGTTTGTTCTTCTTTCTCTAAAATGACCATGACATAAGGGAGGTGACACCATGGCACACAGGTAAACTGGATTTAAGTGAGGGAGAGCTGGGCAAAGTCACCTGCCTCACTTCCCCTCCAGATTCACCTGGGTCCAATGGCCAGATATAGATCAGAATGACTGCGGAGGGCTCAGAATGCAGTAGGAGACCTTGTCCTTTTGAAGCTAAGGTCTTCAACAGGTCTCAGTTTGACTGAGACCACACACATTCAATGATAAAACTAGGTAGCAATTGAAGCAAAGAATCCCCTCTTTCACCTAGTCCAAAAAAAAAAAAATGGTAGAGTAAAAATGCTGGGAATTGGAGTCAAAAAGGCCTCAATGTGAATACTGTCTTGTTCAGTTTAGATATGTGATCAAGGACATATCACTTGATCTTTTAGTTTAAATTCCCTCATCTGTAAAAGGGGGATAATAATAGCACCTATCTTACTAAATCATGTGAAGATCAGATGAAATAACCATTTAATAAAACACTTTAGAAACCTTAAATCACTCTATAAATGTTGGCTGTTGTTATTATATGTTATATCATGACATCATTATATGTATAATCTTCATATATGTGTGTGTATGTATATGTATATGTTATATAACAAAGCTCTAGATTGGGTACTCCTCTGGTACGTATCTTGATGAAGGATGGGTGGGAGGAGGATAGAGAAAGGAAGACAAGGCAGGGGAGAAGCATCAGAAATAGCTTCCCATTTTTCCCTTTACATGCAGAAAAAGGTCCTGTCTCTGACACATATCAGTAATAGTTTTGTATCAGGTCCTGGTTTTCTGGGTGTCTAGAGAAGTGATTAGTGGCTAAACAAAGGTGTCATCTGTTATTTCTGCTTCCAGGTTTATACTTTGGATTCTTTCAGCATTATAATTCATTGAGGAGGGTGAAGGAAATAGGAGAAGAGAGGCTGACTCACTCCATAGCTGATTTATTAGATGATTTCTCAAAAGGATCAGAGTCTGCTCTCTTTGCCTTGGCTGTACTTGGAAAACATTCCCATAGTCCAGAGACCCATTCCTCTGAACAGCTGGTCATTAGCTCATAAGGTTCCTCATGGCAACACAAAGAACAAAGGTGCCATTACAGTTATTTATGGCCTGAATTTTCTAATTTAACTCTTGATTTTCCCAAGCCATTCTCCACACTCTAAGGCATGATCTCTAATTCTGATTTATGTTCTGAGTCTTTTGTTCTGTACTTTATACATTAGGAGGTCTTACACGTAGATGTATGACCAAAATGGAACAGCATTCAATCTCTAGTGTGTAGATAGAAGTATTTTTTGGCAAGCAGTGACTATTAGTTTCTATTCATAAAGAAAAAATATATGCAGTTTTAAAAAGATAGCAAAGTATATTCTACTATAAATTATAGAGAGTATCAGAGCAGCTACACTCCCTAATATTATAAAGAAATCATGGCAGCTATAATTTATCTTACCCTGCCACAGTCTCAGTTTCTTTGTCTGTTAACTGGGAATGATCCACTGTCTCAAAGAGCTATTGTGAAGTTTTAATGAGATAATACAAGTAAAATGAACAAGGATTATTAAGCACCTCTTATGTACCAGGCATTCTGCCAAAACAACACATGTAAATTGCTTTGCAAGCTTTAACACTGTATAAATTATTATTATAGGCAATAATATAAATAAATTATTATACAGTAGGAAAGCTAGGTGGTACAATAGATAGAATGCCAGGCCTAGAGTCAGAAAGAGTCATCTTAAGTTCAGATTTAGTCTCAGACACTCATTAGCTGTGTGATTCTGAGGAACTTCTGCCTAACTCAGTATTTTCAACTTTAAAATGGAGATAATAATAATAATTCCCAACTTGCAGGCTTGTTCACAAGATAAAATGTGATTTCTTTTCCCCACTGAATTTGCAAGCCTTAAAAATCTATATAAATGTTAGCTATTTTTTTTTTTGTTGTTGTTATCCCCCTATTTCTACTATTCTGGGATTTGGTAAAACCTATTAACCTCAGTGAGAAGCAGTGTGGTATAATAGGTAGAATTCTGGGCTAAAATTCCAGAATATCTGGATTAAAATCATGCCTGATACTTACTAGCTACATTACTATTGACATATCATTCAATCTCTGGGGCTCAGGCAATTTCCTAAGACTGTAATACGCAACTTATAATCAGGTCACTTGAGGGAGTTCCCATATCAACAATCTCAGAGGTTCTTAGTGTGGGATTATATCACATTCAAAGTATAATAGATATACTCAAAGGGCAATAACACTGTGTACATACCCTCCATCTAGTAATACCATTACTAGGTCTGTATTCCAAAGAAATCATAAAAAAGGAAAAGGATCTATATGTATAAAAACATTTATAGCAGCTCTTTTTGTGAAGGCAAAGAATTGGAAATTGAAGGGATACCTATAAATTGGGAAATGGCCAAGTTGTAGTATATTAATGTAATGGAATACATTTTAAGAAATACATAAGAAATTCTATAAGAAACTATGAACAGGCAGATTTCAGAAAAGCCTGGAAAGACTCACATGAATTGATGCTGAATGAAGGGACTAGAACCAGAAGAACATTGTACACAATAACAGCAATGATGATCAACTATGATTGCTTTAGTTCTTCTCAGCAGTACAATGATCCAAGAAAATTCCAAAAGACATGATGAAAAAATGATAGCTACATTTAGAGAAAGAACTGACAGAGTCTGAATGTAGATCAAAATATATACAGTTTTTACCTTAAAAATTTTTTGTATTTTTTCATTTGTTCTGTTTCTTCTTTCAGAATATAACTAAGATGAAAATATGTTCAATATGATTGCACAGGTATAACCTATTTCAGATTATCTGATACTTTGGGAGGAGAGAAGAGAAGAGAGAAAAATTTGGAACTGAATCTTTCAAAAATGAATACAAAAATTGTCTTTACAAGTCATTGAAAAAATACTATTGAATTTCTAAAAATAAAACATGCATTTTTTTAAAAAAGTATAGTAGGGAAACACCAGACTAGCAGTCAGAAGAACCTGGTTCAAATCTTAGCTCTATCCTGACAATATTGGTGGCCTTTGCTAAATTACATACCTGAGCCTTAGTTTCTTCATTTGCAAAATGAGAGTGGGAATATTTGTAATACCTTTGAACAGAGATGTTGTGATGAACTTTATAAACTATAAAGAACCATCATTGCAGATCATTGCAGATAATTGTTTTCTTCACTTTCAGCCCTCAGTTTTCTAGAGAAAAGAATCCTTTTCCCTTCTGCCTATCTTCCAGATTTAGCAGTAAAATCTCAGCTATGGCCAGTGAACAGAGCTTCTTTTATTCTGGTCCATGTGATATGTCTAAAGCTACTCCAGAGGAACATAAATCTGGCTAGCTTTTGCTGGACCCTCCTGACTAAAAGATGAAAACGAAACTTTTCACTTTGTAATATAATTGTTGATTCTTTTTCTTCCTATCTAATCCCAACTTTACTCTACACACTTCTATCCCCAGTTAAGTTCCTTATACTCTTCACCCAATCCCTGAGTTAGAGGAGGAAAGACGCTGGTCTCATTCTCTTTAGATCTCAATGTATTTATCTGTGAAATGAGAATGTTGAACTACATAATGAAGTCTAAGAACCTTCCCAAACCCCCAAAAATTCTCTGATTCTATGACCTTAGGAATTTAGAGACCAAGATGATTCTGTCCATATTTTAAATGGCCACCTATACCCCACTTCCATCTCCCAATATGGCAAAGTCAGTTGAAAGTCATAAATTGAGCACCTAATTATTTGATGCAATCGTATAGGGGGTGAAGAAAGGGGTATTGAAGGGGGAAAAAAGTACAAAAACTGTGGTCTCTGCCCCCAGAGAGTATCTAGTGTAGTGGAGAAGAGAAGATATATACATTAAAAAGCTACCAATACACCTGTCAGATTGTCTAAGATTTCAGGAAAAAAATCATAATGAATATTGGAGGGGATGTGGGAAAATGGGGACACTGATGCATTGTTGGTGGAGTTGTGAACGAATCCAACCCATTCTGGAGACCCATCTGGAATTATGCCCAAAAAGCTATCAAACTGTGCATCCCCTTTGATCCAGCAGTGTTTCTACTGGGCTTATACCCCAAAGAGATATTAAAGTAGGGAAAGGGACCTGTATGTGCCAAAATGTTTGTGGCAGCTCTGTTTGTGGTGGCTAGAAACTGGAAAATGAATGGATGTCCATCAATTGGAAAATGGTTGAGTAAATTGTGGTATATGAACGTTATGGAATATTATTGTTCTGTAAGAAATGACCAGCAGGATGAATACAGAGAGAACTTGCATAAACTGATGCTGAGTGAAATGAGCAGAACCAGGAAATTATTATATATTTCAACAACACTATATGATGATCAATTCTGATGGATGTAGCCATCTCCAGCAATGAGATGAACCAAATCAGCTCCAATAGAGCAGTAATGAAATGAACCAGCTATGCCCAGCGAAAGAACACTGGGAGATGACTATGAACCATTTCATAGAATTCCCAATCCCTATATTTATATCCACCTGCATTTTTGATTTCCTTCGCAGGCTAATAGTACACTATTTCAAAGTCCAATTCTTTTTGTACAGCAAAATAATGGTTTGGACATGTATACTTATATGGTATTTAATTTATACTTTAACATATTTAACATGTATTGGTCAACCTGCCATCTGGGGGAGGGAATGGGGGAAAGGAGGAGAAAAATTGGAACAAAAGGTTTGGCAATTGTCAATGCTGTAAAATTACCCATGCATATGATTTGTAAATAAAAAAACTATAATTAAAAAAAAAAAACTCAGGTCAAAGCCAGTTCCTCCAGGAAGCTTTTCCTTATTGACTTTGGGGTTACTTGATGCTCTCTCAACTCTCATGGATTCCATCTGTAGCACATTACTGTGCACCGATGAATCTCTTGAATTTTTTCTCTATTCTGACATGCATTTTTTTTTGCTTCCATTTTAAATTTAGAGATTTTCAGGCAGTTGGATTATGCAGTGGATAGAGCATTAGACTTGTAAGTTAGGAATAATAATAGTAATCATAATAATAATAGCTAACTTTCATATAGTGTTTTAAGGTTTGCAAAATGCTTTAGAAATATCTCATTTTAGTTAGTTGCTATTATTATCCCCATTTTTACAGTGGAGGAAACTGAAATAAAAAGGGCTAAGAATCTGAGACTCGATTTTTTGAACTCAAGTCTTCATTCCAAGTGATATCTGTTGTTTTCTCTCTCTCTCTCTCTCTCTCTCTCTCTCTCTCTCTCTCTCTCTCTCTCTCTCTCTCTCTCTCTTTCTCTCTCTTTTTCTCTGTGTGTGTGTGGGCATATACATATATAGACATCTATGTTTATACACACACACACACATATCCTTTTTTCCTTCTTTTTTTTCAATTTCTCTGTGCTGGTTTAGTACTTTGATTAAAAGAAGATTCTGTGCTCTTTGCTGGGGTAGAGATCACCTTTCCCCTAGAGCTCTTGGAAGGCATTAATTATGGTTCCTGAACCTCAAGTTGGTGAGCTGTTCATTTTACAGACCAGTAAACTTGTTCAAGGTTGGTTGGTGAGTCATGGCTGGTGATTCAGACAGGATGAGGCTCCTCAGTCTTTCCCATCTACCATCCAGTGCTGATCTCTTTCCCTCCCTTCCTCCCTCCTCATTCAGAAACCCCAGAGGGAAACATCTGTGAACAGAACAAAATGAAAACTTTCTCATTTGCAGAAAATGTAGTTTCATTGACAATGAGTCATACTGTCTTCAGGTTGAAGCCTCAGTTCTGCCCTGCCCTGGCTTGCTCTGAGCTGAGTTGGCTGAGTTCCACACCTTGAGCTCAGCAAGACAAGAGTCAGACTGTTTCTGGGTGATGGTGTTTAGGGAGGTTTATTCAGCTTAGGCTATAACTTTCATGGCCAGACCAGGAACTCCCAAAAGTTACTTTTGCTATTCCACCCCTAACTGACTGTCCCAATCTCCAAACACAATTACTCAGATATGCCCATAAAAGACATATTTAACTATCTAGTGTGGAATTGGCTTATTGCTTTTATTCTATGGTCTGAATGTATATAAATTCAATAGTTAATTTTCAAATGAAACCTCTCACAGGACAGGAGCTGTCTATTAAGCTCACTTTTTAAAAAATTTGTTTTCACATTTTTATTTAAAGTTTTGAATTTCAAATTCTTTCCTTCCTTTTCTCTTTTCCCTCTCTTCTCCTTGCTGATGGTCAGCAATCAGATAAGGTTATATATGTACAATAATGTTAAACCTTGCCATATTAGTCATTTTGTACAAGAAGAATTTGAATTTTAAAAAATGAAATAAAGTGAAAAATAGCATACTTCAGTCTGTATTTAAACAATATCAGTTCTTTCTCTGGAGTTATCCACCTTCTTCATTCTTTGAGATTGTCTTGGATCACTGTATTGCTTAAAATATCTGTCATTCCAGATCCAAAGATCCCAACTTTTGAGATAAGAATTCACTATTTGACAAAAACTGCTGGGAAAACTGGAAATTAGTATGGCAGAAACCAGGCATGGACCCACACTTAATACCATACACCAAAACAAGATTAAACTGGTTCATGATTTAGGCATAAAGAACGAGATTATAAATAAATCAGAGGAACATAGAATAGTTTACCTCTCAGATTTGTGGAGGAGGAAGGAATTTGTGACCAAAGAAGAACTAGAGATCATTATTGATCATAAAATAGAAAATTTTGATTATTATCAAGTTAGAAAGCTTTTGTACAAACAAAACTAATGCAAACAAGATTAGAAGGGAAGCAATAAACTGGGAAAACATTTTTACACTTAAAGATTCTGATAAAGACCTTATTTCCAAAATATATAGAGAATTGACTCTAATTTATAAGAAAACAAGCCATTCTCTAATTGATAAATGATCAAAGGATATGAACAGACAATTTTCAGATGATGAAATTGAAACTTCTTCTACTCAGATGAAAGGATGTTTCAAATCATTATTTATCAAAGAAATGCAAATTAAGATAACTCTGAGATGCCACTACCACCTGTCATATTAGCTAAGATGACAGGAAAAGACAATGATGAATGTCAGAAGGGTTGTGGGAAAACTGGGACACTGGTGCATTATTGGTGGAGTTGTGAACAGATCCAACCATTCTGGAAAGCAATTTGGAATTATGCTCAAAAAGTTATCATACTCTTTGTGCATACCCTTTGATCCAGCAGTATTACTACTGGGCTTATATCCCAAAAAGATATTAAAGAAGGGACAAGGACCTGTTTGTACCAAAATGTTTGTGGCAGCCCTTTTTGTAGTTACTAGAAACTGGAAAATGAATGGATGCACGTCAATTGGAGAATGGTTGGGTAAATTGTAGTATATGAATGTTATGGAATATTATTATTCTGTAAGAAATGACCAGCAGGATGAATACAGAGAGTCTTAGAGAGACTTACATGAATTGATGCTAAGTGAAATGAGCAAAACCAGGAGATTATTATACACTTCAACAACAATACTGTAGAGGATGTATTCTGATGGAAATAGATATCTTCAACAAAGAGAATATCCAATTCAGTTCCAATTGATCATTGATGAACAGAATCATATACACCCAGAGAAGGAACACTGGGAAATGAATGTAGACTACTTGCATTTTTGTTGTTCTCCCAAGTTATTTTTACCTTCTGGATTTGATTTTTCTTGTGCAACAAGAGAACTGTACAGATCTACATACATATATTGTATCTAAGATATATTTTAACATGTTATGTTATTACATTACATGGATGATATATTGGGATATGCATCTGAGGAGCAAATGTAAGAAGCATGTCTACAAACGACCATAGAAACACTAAGGAACTACAAATTGCACATAGCTCCAGGATATGAAGTATACCCTAAGATGCTTACATACAAAAACTTTCCTTAAGAACAGAGAAGCTAAACACCTTAAATGATTTTCAGGAATTGATAGGAGATATGCAATGGATGCATCCAGATGCAATTGACTACCTATTAATTGCATTATATAATATGTTAAGGGGAGACAGTGCTTTAAAGTCACCACACCAGCTTACAAAAGAAGCTCAAGAGGCTTTGAGAGAGAAGCTTAACTGGCTTTATCCAATGTGGTTGAAAGAGTCACTCAAAAACCCTTGGAAATATCCGTTTTTGCTACACAAGAGGCACTCACAGCAGTCCTTCATCAAGGAGACAGTGTGATAGAGAGGGTGAACCTCCTGGCACAACCAGAACAAAGCCTTACTCCTTACCCTGTGCTTGTGGCTAGAATTTTATTAAAGGCCATTAAGTGAGCAGTACAATTATCTTGGATAAGACCTGAGAAGATATACACTTTTATACTAATGCACAAATTAATGTATGCTGTGAAACCATCCCAGAGGAGCAAATTTTATTGGCCACAGCTCCAAATTTTACACACGGGTCTCCATTAAAGATAACCAGAGTATTATATAATTGGCGATGGATTCTTGAAGAAAAAGTTTCTAAATTTCCTCTTAAAGGACTAACTATCTTTACAGATGCAGCCAAACATAATATTTGTGCTGTATACTCTTGTGATTTAATTATAAAGAGAGTAGTCAGAATTCCTTTTCAGTCCATTCAGCACAATGAATTGTATCCAGGAGGTGTAAATATAGTATCTGATTAGGCCTATTCAGTAGGTGTGGCACAAAGAACTACCACAGTCCAAATAAAATTTGTAGCCTCTAATATATATCAGCTCTTTAAGGAACTTTAAGAGCAAGTGAAAAAGCTTCCAGGTAAGACTTATATTTTGCACATCCACTCTCATGGTGGACTTCCAGGTCCTATTTTTGATGGTAATTCAAAGGCAGATAGCCTTCTACCTATGCTGGCCAATACTCCTTTATTTCAAAAAGCCCAAGAATCTCATTTTAAATATCATCAGGCTGCTCGAGCTTTACATTTACAATTTGGAATAACAAGAGAGGAAGCTAGGAGCATAGTAAAAGCCTGTACAGCTTGCCTTCCTTTCCACGCTCCTACACTGCCTCTAGGGAAGAACCCTTGTGATTTGAGACCCAATGAAATCTGGCAAATGGATGTGACCCATTATAAATCTTTTGGTCGTCTGTCTTTTATCCATGTTGTGGTAGACACTTTTTCAGGATTCACTTTTGCAATACCAGCAGCAAAAGAGAAAGCCTGAGTGGTCACTGAATTCCTTATCCAAGCATTTGCAATTATGGGTATGCCACAAGCAATAAAAACAGACAATGGACCTGCATATACTTCTAAACATTTTGCATACTTTTGTGCACAGTATAAGATTTTACATACCACTGGCATACCCCTTAATCCTCAAGGACAGGCAATAGTAGAAAGGAGAAACAGAGACATTAAGATGCTCCTCCAAAAACAAAAGAAAGGGGGAGCCACAGATAACCCTAGAGAAGTTCTAAATCTAGCTCTTTATATTATTAACTTCTTGATGTTTGATAAAGATGCACTCGCTCCGGCAGACAGGTTTTATAATCCACTGGAAGGGCAGTGTCCACTGAGAGCAGCTCCACTATCTTTAGATAATTGTCAGATGATGTGGAGACCCAGAAAGTGATGAATGGAAGGGACCAGATAGGTTAACTGCTAAAAGGAGAGGGTTTGCTTGTATCTCTACAGGTGGAGAAGGAATCAGATGGGTGCCAATAAGCCATATTCATCTTGTCCATTGGAGAAAGATAGAGAAGACCCTTGAAACGAAGGAGAAGACCCAAGAAACATCAGGTGATTCTGTCGCTGACTGTGCCCACCACTGAAAGAACATGGCAGTTATGGTGTTTGACTCATGGACATCAAAAATTGTTGGAGAGAGAAAGGAATTGGAGAGAGATCTTTGTAAAGTTTTTCACATTTTTCGGTCAGTTTATTGTTGTAAATTGAGAAGTTGAGATAGGCAGGCAGACATTAATCTCTCCTTTTACTCCATAGTCCCAAGTATAGCCCCCAAGCTGTTCGGTTACTGTAGTCCTTGGTTCTTTCTTCACTGTCTTTCCTTTCTGAATCTCCAGCTGATTTTAAATCTCTAGCCAAGCTACTTTCGTGTCTGATACTTGTAATGATTCACCAGGCATTAGACTATAAATGTTGATATGCTTAGGTGGGACTCAGATTCTAACCCCAATGTTCTGTACTACCAGTTTAAGCCCTGCTTACAAATGCCCCATCTTTCTTTTATTATCATTCTTCTTCTTCTTCTTCTTTTTAGCATTATACTGCTCCTGATCTTTGCTCTAATATGGTGATAATATGACTATATCTAGATGGTTCAGCAAGTGACATTTATCAATAAGATTCTCTTCATGTCAAAATATAATTAATTTCAATTTTTGAATGTGATTTGGTGCTTATTATATGTAGCACCTATTGATTCTTTTCTTGAAGAAAGTATTACTGATACAGAAAAGATGGTGTAGTGGATAGATTGCTGGGCCTGGAGTGAGGAAGACCTGAATTCAAATTATATGACTTTGGGATTTGCCACTTAATCTCTATTTGCCCAAATTCCCTCATCTGTAAAATGGGCATAATATTTACTTTCCAGAGTTGTTGTGAGGATCAAATTAGATAATCACCATAAAGCACTTAGCACAGTACCTGGTATATAGTAAGCATTATATAAATATTAACTGTTATTATTATTAGAGAGCCATATGAACTTTCACAAATTCCTAACTTGGTGTTTCATTGCAATGTGGAAGTAAATTTGGATTCTTCATGGTTATTTTTTTAAATTCTATTTTATTTTATTTTTAGTTCCAGATTCTCTTCATTTCCTTTTACTTTCCACCCCCCAGTGAGAAAACAAGAAATACAAAATCCATTACAAATATGAAGTCATGCAAAACAAATTTCTACATTTTAAAAAATAAGAAAAAGAAAAAGTGAAAAAAAACCAATCTGCATTCTTAGTCCATGTTCTTGATCTGGATTGATAGAATTTTGCATCATGAGTCTTTTGGAATTATAATGGATCGTTGTATTAATCAGTTATTAACTCTTTCACAGTTGATTATCTGTGTTATATCAGTGATACTATGTAAATTGTTTTCCTGGCTCTGCTCACTTCACTTAAAAATATGGATACAAAAAGAGTCAAAAGATAATCCCTACCCTCAAAGAATTCACAATCTAATGGGGAAGAAAATAAGCAAACAAATATGTACAAACAAACTATATATATATAGGATAGAAAGGAACTAGTTTAAAAAGGGAAGGCACTAGAATTAAGTGGACTTGGGAAAGGCTTCCTATAGAAGATGAAATTTTATTTGGGACTTGCCAGAAAAGTCAGGAAAGCAGAGATGAAGAAGAAAACCATTTCAAGCTTGGGAAACAGCCAGAGAAAATGCCCAAAGTTGCACAGGGGTCCTCAAACTTTTTAAATAGGGGGCCAATTTACTGTCCCTCATACTGTTGGAGGGCCACACTATAGTAAAAACAAAAACTTTGTTTTGTGGGCCTTTAAATAAAGAAACTTCATAGCACTGGGTGAGGGTGACTCTGCTCTCCTGGGGATCTCATATTCCCCCTGACCAAACTGAACTGCCAGAGTCTATGCCTGCCAGGAGCTAAGACACTTTCCTGTGAGGTGTGGGGCATAGAAGTCTCCAAAGTATTGGAAATAAACTTTTTCCAAAGTATTGGAAAAATAGACAGAGGGCAATAGGGTGAGTATGAGCAGGCTGCAATATCTACCAAATGAGGAACTGCAGCAAATAGAAGTAAAGTATCAAGAAAATGTGAAGCTAAAAAAAGTAGCTAAGTTGATCAGATAGGAAGGGCAAGAGATGATAGGTAGGTAGCCCTAGTGCTCCACTGGTATCCCTGAAATGGGAGGAGAGAAGATAGAATCAATATGGAGTAGCGAAAGGAAGCAATATAGCCCAGATCCCCACTAAAATTCCTCCACAAAGATTTAGAAAATGTCCTAGACTTAATTCTGATTGGAAGAACCAAGGCAAAATCACACTGAATATATTTTTTTCTAGTCTGGGGCAGCATAGAGAAACAGAGAAGTCTACAGACACTGAGGATAGGTAGTGGTAGAAGTGTACCCAGAGACTGAAATGGCTGAGAGTGAGCACCAGGGCAGAAGAAGAGCCTAAAGATTTCTGAAGTATGATATGAAGTTGCCATCTGGCAACTTTGTTGTCTGTTGCCCTGTTCTGGGTCATAAATCTAGGGTGCAGAAGGACAATCATAAGAAAAGGATCTAAAAGGTTCTGGTCAAGGTACAAGGTCAGGATGTAAAAATCTAGCTGTGTTTCTGAACCCAAGAATAGAGATTCATCCTCTAGCCCAAGGTCAATGCTTATAGGGGAATAACTAGTGCAGGAGTCTCAGACCAAAGGGGAACCAGCCACTAGTTCAGATTTCAAATGAGACTCTGAGAACAGAAACTCAAACCAAATATCCTCCCTCATGCTCCTTCTCTACCCCCTCCCCGCCAAGTGTTCAGAGCCTATCACTAACATAAAGGTCAAAGTTAAGGAGCAATTTGGAAAAGTAGTCAAAAAAGCAAACAAAAAAGAATTCCAATTAGTATGGCAGAAACCAGGCATTGACCCACACTTAACACCGTACACCAAGATAAGGTCAAAATGGGTTCATGACCTAGTCATAAAGAATGAGATTATAAATAAATTGAAACAGCATAGGATAGTTTACCTCTCAGACCTGTGGAAGGGGAAGGAATTTATGACCAAAGAAGAACTAGAGATCATTATTGATCACAAAATAGAAAATTTTGATTATATCAAATTGAAAATTTTTTGTACAAACAAAACTAATGCAGACAAGATTAGAAGGGAAGCAATAAACTGGGAAAACATTAGTCAAAGGTTCTGATAAAGGCCTCATTTCCAAAATATATAGAGAATTGACTCTAATTTATAAGAAATTAAGCCATTCTCCAACTGATAAATGGTCAAAGGATATGAACAGACAATTCTCAGATGAAGAAATTGAAACTATTTATAGACATATGAAAATATGCTCCAAATCATTATTAATCAGAGAAATGCTAGTTAAGCCAACTCTGAGATACTACTACACACCTGTCAGATTGGCTAGAGTGACAGGGAGGGATAATGAGGAATGTTGGAGGGGATGTGGGAAAACAGGGACACTGATACATTGTTGGTGGAATTGTGAACACATCCAGCCATTGTGGAGAGCAATTTGGAACTATGCTCAAAAAGTTATCAAACTGTGCATACCCTTTGATTCAGCAGTGTTTCTACTGGGCTTATACCCCAAAGAGATACTAAAGAAGGGAAAGGGACCTGCATGTGCCAAAATGTTTGTGGCAGCCCTGTTTGTAGTGGCTAGAAGCTGGAAAATGAATGGATGCCCATCAATTGGAGAATGGTTGGGTAAATTGTGGTATATGAATGTTATGGAATATTATTGTTCGGTAAGAAATGACCAGCAGGATGAATACAGAGAGGCTTGGAGAGACTTACATGAATTGATGCTGAGTGAAATGAGCAGAACCAGGAGATCAACAAGGATACTGTTTGAGGATGTATTCTGATGGAAGTGGATCTCTTCGATAAAGAGACCTAACTCAGTTTCAATTGATCAAGGATGGACAGAAGCAGCTACACCCAAAGAAAGAACACTGGGAAATGAATGTAAACTGCTTGCATTTCTGTTTTTCTTCTTGGGTTATTTTTACCTTCTGAATCCAATTCTCTCTGTGCAACAAGAGAACTGTTCGGTTCTGCACACATATATTGTATCTAGGATATACTGTAACCTATTTAACATGTATAGGACTGCTTGCCATCTAGGGGAGGGGGTGGAGGGAGGGAGGGGAAAAATCAGAACAGAAGTGAGTGCAAGGGATAATGCTGTAAAAAAATTACCCAGGCATGGGTTCTGTCAATAAAAAGTTATTTAAAAAAAAAGAATTCCACCATAAAACATTATTGTGGCAACATGGAAGATCAACATACAAAAACAGATGAAGAGAGTGACTCAAAAACAAATACAAGCAAAACTTTAAAGAAAAATACAGTTTGTGTCTAACAAGTCCAACAAAGATTCTGGAGAATTAAAGTAAAAACTCCTAGTAACTTCTAGAAGAGCTAGTTTTTTTTTAAATGGCAAAAAATTATTTTGAAAACCAAATGAGAATGATAGAGGGGAAAAATGGAAGGAAAATGAAAGCTGAGAGTGGGGAGATATGAAAAGAAAATTAGCAGCTGGAAAAAAGGTTCTAAATCATAATGAAGAAAATTAATAATTGAAAATTAGAATTGGACAAATGTGAACTAATGGCCCATGAGCCATAAAAAATAAAATAAAATAGTGTCAAAAGACTGAAACAATAAGAGAAAATATGACACTTAATAGGAAAAAAAACTGACCAAAAAAGCAAATCAAAGAGAGGTAATTTAAGTATTAATGAATTACCCAAAATCCATAAATAAAATAGACTAGACATCATATTTTAATAAGCACATAAAGGTAAACTACTTAGAATTAGAGGACAAAGTAGAAAAAACCACCTATTACTTCCTCAAAGGAAACCCAAAATAAAAACTCCAAGAATATTATAGTCAAAATTTAGAGTTTAAGGTCAAGGAAAAAAATATTTAAGCCGTGTCAAGAGAACTTTAAAAAGGCTTGTAGCGTATTAGATGCTTTGGCCCCTATAGGGTAAACTTAAGGCAGGATGTAGACAGGAGTGGAATAGGAAGTTTGGCTAGTTGTAACCTGCATTGTTAGAGAGAATATCCACATCAAGGAAGTATTAGGCCCATTTGAGTGTTTTAAATATCCCTAGATCTTACCAAAGTGCCTGGCACATAGTAGATATTTGATACATTTTTGTTAATATAATGTTAATAAATAGTTATTAAATTAAGATGAAACTCAGAAGAAGGTATTGAACTCTGTCAAGTTCATAGATGAATGCATTCTCTTGGCCAACTCTGTGGCTGGCATTATCCAGAGTAAGATCTCTTCCACAGTAAGTGATTTTGTGAAATTCCTGAGAAATAAGTGACTTCTAAGGTCTTTCTGGATCCTAAAGTGGGACTGAGTAAACTTTACTTTTCAAGGAAATTAGAGAATAGATAAGACTTGATTCACTGGAAACTGGGGAGAAGTGTTTTTCTCTTAGTATTGTCTTCACTGTCAAAATCTGCTGTTGGAGTGGGGGACAGACATGATAATTGTTTTCAAATCATTAAAGTTCTTCCCCAAAGGGTAAATGTAGGGGCAATGAATAGAGCTTTCAGAGATACACATTTCACCTCAATTTAAAGAAAGCCTTAATTACAGCAGAATGGGCTACTTCTGAGCATAGCTCTATCTTCACCTCTTGCTTACAAAATATTTTGTATTTGCCTAATTGTCTTTTTCATTAGCATATGTTTCTTGAAGCCAGTGAGTGAAATAGGAAACTGGGGACTTCTCAGAATAATAACTTTAGGTAATTTCAGACTTAACACCAAAGGTCTGTTTACCCATTAGGCTCTGGGAAAAGAGCAAGGACTTGCTCTTCCAGCAGAAAACATTTAAGAGATAACCCCTTGACCTTTACTCAACTGCTTAGAGAAGAACCTGACTAATTGTTTAATGGTCTGGAGATATCCAAAAAGTCTCTAACCTGGCCATCCTTATCTGATTGATTACTTATCTGAAGTAAAATACACCAATATTTCAGAAACCTTCACCCTTGGAATCAAAACAGACCCCTTTTTCTTAATAACATTTTGAAACATTTATTGCTTAACCAAGACCATGGTATCACATAAAGTCAAACCTGTATACCAAAGACAAATAAGGATAAAGGTCAAGTTTGCCAAAGATTAAAAGATGGGTGGGCGAATAGTTTCTGTAAGATCTTGACTATATGATTATGTTCCTTGCTATTGTAAAATTGCCCTCTTTCTCTGAGCACTCAGAGGAAGGACCACCTGCTTCTCATGAGATTCTATTACAACTTCTAATCTTCACTTTGAGAGATCTCTGAGTAGTTATTTTGAGTCAAGGGTCCCATGCTATCCCACACACCAGGAAATGTTTTTGATTTTCTTTCTTTCTCCAGGTCTTGGCACTGTGCCTGGCACATAAATATTTTAACAAATACTTTTACCTCCCCCCACCCCAAATAGCATGGAAACTTTTTAAATTTTTCAAAAGTATTTTATTTTCCAAAACCATATAAAGATAGTTTTCAACATTTGTTTTTGTATGATTTGTATTGGTTTTAAATTTTTCTCCCTCCCTCCCTTACCTATCCCTTCCCTCAAATACCAAGTAATCTGATATAAGTTAAATATGTATAATTCTTTTAAACATTGTTCAAATGGAGGTTGGATAACTGCTTTGGGAGGGAGCATATGTTGATTTCTTCTCAAGTTGGTGTGGAATTTGATGAACTCTGAGATCTTTCAACTCGAGATTCTAGAATGATATAAATTTCCCAGAAGCCCTTGCTTCTTCTGATCAGTCTTAATATCACAGTGATTCTTTCTTGATGTTGGAAATATGCCAGACTGGGAATGAATGCCTATAGACAGAAAGCACTGTCTTCTGGGTAAGGTGTTTGATGTCTGTAAACCTAACTCCTGAGTGTTGCTAGGAGTACTGATGACTGGTTCTCCTAGGAAACAGGTATCATCCTAGATCCCTGAGCTCAAGACTTCTGTGGTCCTTGGATCAGCTGTTTCCTTGCTGGTTGTGATCAGCATGGCCCTGCTAATTCAGAAGAACAAAGGCTTTCAGAAAATGCCTATAGAGAGATATCTAAGTGACAGAAAGAGAAGTGTAGAGAAATCTGACTTTTGCAGAAAAGGCCCCCTTTTAGAAGAATATTGCTCATCGAATCTCTCCTAGAATGACATTCGAGGGGCACCTTGTCCAATTCTTTAATTTTACAGTTAAGGAAATAAATTCATAAATATAAAGTGACTACCCAAATCACACAGCTAATTAGTAGCATGACTAGGATTAGAACTCAGGTCTCCTAATTCTCAGGCTAGTACTTTTTCAGTCATATGTCATGTTTTTCTTATTTTTCAGTTGTGTCCAAATCTTTATGAGCCTTATTTGGGGTTTCCTTGACAAAAACACTGGAGTGGATTGCCATTTCTTTCTCCAGCTCATATTACAGATAAAGAAACTGAGGTCAATAGAATAAAGTGACTTGCCCACAACCACACAGCTAGCCAATGTCTGAGGACAGATTTGATCTCCAGAACTGGAACTTCATCCATTGAACCACCTAGCATCTCTTATACATCGTGGTCAAGGACTGAATTAGTAACAAGCCCAAAGCCATACAATATATTGAGTTTTTCTTGTTAAATTTTCAATGTGAGCATTTTATACACCACCAAAATCTGCAAACAATATAAATCAGCACTTGATTTATTGTTTGATTGATTTTTAAACTTAAGAAAGTAATGGAGACAATGTTAACAATGAAGATTAAATTTTAAAAAGTGTTTACTCTTTGAGGGACTGGGGGGAGAACTGGTTATTAAACATTTATCATCTCATCACTAGAGTTTTCCATTTTTTCCCCAAAGCTGTAATTAGAATAAATGAGTTATTCTACAATAACTGATATCTTTGTAGAACTTTTGAGTTTGCGAGACATTTTATTCATATTAGGAATATTTAAATTCAAGCCCTAAGAAGGTCATTACATCTCTCCCTACACTTCTCTAAGATTTCTCCGACTGTGATAAACCCTCTTCTCCCCAAGCTGTGCTTATTTAAGAATTCTTATTTGTTCTTTAATCCCCTGTGATTTGCCAGAACCAGTTTACCCACTGAACAGTCTATTGACTGAATGAACAAATTTCTTTGAGTAATGTACCAGATAAGCAAACAGACCTGAACTAGCTCTTCCTCTTAAAAGATAACATATTTTTAAAAGCTAAGTGATTGAACCCCATCAGTGACAGTCACCAAATATTTCTTGGCTAGGATTTATCTCTTATTTATTCCAAAGTCATCAACAATATCTCATTCTTCAGATCAAGAGGAAGCCATACATTTTTTTTACTTCCCTCGGGGGAGGACTCTCCCAGAGAGCAATTGTCTGATGGTCTTTGAGGCAGCCTACATTTTTCCAAGGAGAAAGGGGGGAAGCAGGGTGGGAAAGAGAAAGTAAAGGAGGAAGAAAGATAGGAAACAAGAAAGGGGGAGAGGGAGAAAACAAGGGGGAAAGGAAAGAAGGGAACAAGGGAGGGAGGAAAGGAGGAAGGAAATGAAAGGGAGGGAGGAAGGGAGGGAAAAAGGAAGGAAGGAATAAAGAAAGGAAAGAAGGAAGGAAGGAAGGAAGGGAGGGAGGAAGGGAGGGAGGGAGGGAGGAAGGAGGGAAGAAAAGGAGGAAAGAAGGAAGGAAGGAAGGAAGGAAGGAAGGAAGGAAGGAAGGAAGGAAGGAAGGAAGGAAGGAAGGAAGGAAAGAAGGAAGGAAGGAAGGGAGGGAGGAAAAGAAGAAGGCAGGAAGAGAGGGAGGAAGGAAGGGAAGAAGAGATAAAAAGAGAAAAGAGATTGAGGGAGAGATTTTTCAAAAGAAAAGTTAACAAGGTCAGTCTTAATAAAAATGATATATTTTTTTCTTTATTTCTGGATCATTTCAACAATAACATTAAAGAAACTGGGAATCATTTGCTATATAATGAATAGGCAGAGATCTTTTTGCAGTCTGAAGAGAAAAATAGATAATATCCTATTTGTTTTATTTTCCAAAAATTTTCTCAACCATATAAACCATTGATCAAAAAAGGCAAAGTATTATACAAATAAAAATAAATGTAGTTGATAACTTCCCCTATTTTAAAACTTATTACAAAAATTTCCAACCGTTCATTTGACCTTGATAAAAATCTAGAAGAAAAGATAATTTTCTTTCATTCAAGAAAACAGAGACGTTTCAAATAAGAAAGAAAATTATTCCTTTCAATCAAAAGTAAAGATAGATGATATTTGAAATAAAAATAGAAATACTTAAATCAGAAAGAAATATGCATAAAATGGCCTAAGTTGCACATCTAAATTTATTGTTATTAATAAATTTTATAAGGTAAAATGAATAAAAGATTTAACAACAAAAAAAAAAAGAACTTGGGCTAAATGCATAGGGTCATAAAATCAATCATTTAAATCATCATTTTAAAGCTTAGAGATCATCTAGTTCAACATTAGTCTCTTTTTGTTGTGGTTGTTCAGTCATTTTCTACTCATATCCAACTATTTGTGACCACATTGAGGGTTTTCTTGTCAGAGATAATGGAGTGATTTGCTATTTCCTCCTTCAGCTCATTTTACAGGTAAGGAATCTGAGGCAGAGTTAAGTGACTTGCCCAGAGTGACCCACTAGTAAGAAATAGCTGAGGCTGGATTTAAACTTGAGTTTTCTTGACTCCAGGTCTGGCACTCATCCACTGGACCATCTAGCTGCCTAATAATAACCCTACTTGCCTACAGAAGACTGACTCACAGCATATTGTGGTTGGTCAGTTGTTTCAGACTTTTTACATCCCCAATTAGGATTTTCTTGGCAAAGATATTGGAATAGTTTGCCATTTCCTTCTCCAGATCATTTTATAGATGAGGAAACTAAGGCAAGCAAAAGTAAGTGATTTGTCCAGGATCACACAGCTAGTATGCATCTGAATTCAAATTCGAATTTAGGAAGGATTGATAGTCTACTACATACCAAGTCAGGAAACTTGAGGACCAAAGAAAGATTTGGCAAAGTCACACAGAGCCCAGATTCAAACTCAGGGTATTTGACTTTAAATCCATCATTCTTTCTTCTATAGTGCAGACAAGTCAGAGACATTGAGAAGAATGTTACTGAGAAACACATGTCTCTGGTACTTAAAACTATTTCCTTGCTTGTGATGTGAGGGAGGGGAGAAGTTTTTCATTATAAAATATATTATGTCCATAACTACTCACGTGATATTTGCATGCATGATTACTATTCTAAGAAAGGGACCTTGGTTTTCAGAACTTACCTTTCTAACTAAAGGAGTAGGTGGGCAGATGTCGCAGTGTCCAAGTCTATAGTTAGAAAGATCAGGAGGTCTATAATAAGGAAGACCAGAGTTCAAATCTAACTGCAGACACTTACTGTCTGACCTAGGCATGTCTATTTGCCTCAATTTTCTCAACTATAAAATGGGATAATAATGATACCTAATTCACAGGGTTGTCATGAGGATTAAATTAAATTAAATTAAATATTTGCAAAGTCCTGTTAAAAATGCAACTTGATTGCTGTTTGTCTCATTTCCTTCTACCTTGAGAAGAGAGTGCATCCCTCTTAGGGTTGTTGAGAGGAGAAAATGAGATAAGATTTGTAAAGCGTTTGGCACCATGCCTAGCAGATAGTGGGCACTTAATAAATGCTTTTCCCTTCCTATTTGAAGGAAAGAAGGGAAGGGAAAAACAGTTTGACCATGATCTAATATCCATATAAATTATTTGTTAGTAATTATAGTTATAGTTAGTAATAGTAGTAGTTGTAGACTACTAATCCACAAGGACTCTGAATTAATTTTCCAGTAGTGGGAATGGCTTTGCCCCGAGCTATTAGCCACATAGTTGAATATAATACTTTAGTAAACAATAATAATTCACATTTCTTAGAACTTAACATAGAACTTATAAGTATATAAAGTATTTCCCTTACAATAACTCTGCAGATGAGGGAGAATATGATTATTTGTGAGACCTATTTTATTTTTAATATTTAACTTTTTCAAATACATGCAAATACAGTTTTCAATATTCACCTTTGCAAAACCTTGTGTTCCAATTTTTTTTTCCTGCTCTCCCTTTCCCCCTCCTAAGACAGAAAGCAATCTGATATAGGTTAAACGTGTAATTATTCTAAACATGCTGCACAAGAAAATCAGATGGTCACCATTTTATAACTGAGGAAACTGAGGCTTGCTCATTGTCACAGAATTTCAAAGCTGGAAAGAATCTCAAAAGCCATCTGATATTGTTACTGCAGTTCTAATGGTTACTGTTCCTGTCATAGGACCTCTCACAAATTCATTTTTTTACCCCAAGTGATTCCCTTTCAGGGTCTTGACTGCTGCTCCAATTCAATTGTATTGGCCTAATGCTATACCTTTGTGATTCTGAACTAGGTTGCTTTTGTATCCATAGAGATACTCATATCTGAGCAGAAACATATCTACATTGTCCAAAGTCATCTTCTGACCTCTGTGTTAAAACTGCCAATGAAAAGGAACCCACCACTATGACAATCCATTCCCCTACTTCAGTCTGTAGTTTCAACTGGCTTTTAGAAAATAGTATTATTCAAAAACAGTAGTTGCAAAAAAAGAAAAAAAATCATTTCTAAATAATTCCCTTCAAATATTCTCACCCTAAATATACAAAGTCCTTGAGAAAAGTGGACTCAAGCATCTAATACAATGGCACTGAATCACATATGTAGAGAATACACATGGACAAAAAGCAAAGTCACAAGTCCTGGTTATAGGAAAACCTTTATTCTCCTTGTGAAGTCTTCATAAACTATCCTTTGTGTGTAGCTCTCTGAAGAGCCTTTTTGAAATCCATAGTCAGCCTTCTCTTTGCCTTGAAGGCTCTTACTCCCTGAAGATATCATTGTCCTCAACTGACTATCTTTCCATATCTGTCTACAGGATTTTTATTGTTACTGCAGTTCTAATGGTCACTGTTCCTGTCATAGGACCTCTCACAAATTCATTTTTTTACCCCAAGTGATTCCCTTTCAGGGTCTTGACTGCTGCTCCAATTCAATTGTATTGGCCTAATGCTATACCTTTGTGATTCTGAACTAGGTTGCTTTTGTATCCATAGAGATAGGTATGATGCTTTCAGCCAATTACAAAATAATTTCCATGTAGCATCATCTTCCTTTATCCAGTGATCAAAGCACTTCATCCTCTTGTTCAAATAAACTAGTTCACCTGGTTTATTAATAAAATTCGCAGCTAACATTTATGTAATGCTTTAACAGTTACAAAGTCCTTCTTTAAGTTATTTATTTATTTTTTTGCAAAGCAATTGGGATTAAGTGACTTGTCCAGAGTCAAATACCTTGGCAATATTAAGTGTCTGCGGCTAGATTTGAATTCAGGTCTTCTGATTTCAGGATCAGTGCTCCATCCACTGTACCCTCTAGCTGCCCTCAAGTGCTTTTCATATATTATTTGATTCTCACAATTCCCATAAGAGTAAGCATTATTATTCTCATTTTACAGATGAGAAAAGTGAAATTAAAAGTGAAATTAAATGGTTGCTCAGGGTGATATAGTTAACATCTGAATCAGGATCTCAACTCAGATCTTCCTTATTTTAAATCCAGATGTAGCTCTATCTATTATGCCATCCTTCATTGATTTGATAGATCTATTTGGATCTTCAGTGATCCAAATTACATTAATTGAAATTACACTTGGAAGGATGATGCCATAAAAATCACAAATATTACACATTAAGATTCTTTTGGTAACAACAAGGGATCTAACTTCACTATGAAAGTTCTTTTCACTCTTCACTTTCTGATAACCATGACCAGAAAAGGTCCAAGGCTAATTTTAAGCAAACAAGTCACCTGGGAAAAAAGTATTTGCCTCTCTCAATAGGGCTTGAAAATGCCCCTCAAACCCTATATTTTGGTCTATTTAGAGATTTTTAGTCTTCATTATAACATATGTAGTTGACTTTTCACAAAATGTCCACATGTCCTGTAATAAAGATATTTCTAACATTAAAAATATGCATTTAAAAGTAATAATCAGAAATATTCTTCATGTTTCCCCCTCTCTTTTTCAGTGTATGCATGATTCTGTGTGTGTCTGTGTGTGTCTCTCTCTGTGTCACTGCTCTGTCTGTCTCTATTCGTCTCTGTCTCTGTCTCCCTCCATTCCCTTCCCTTCCTCCTCTCTCCCTCTCCCTCCTCAACCCTCCCTCTTTGTCTCTGTCTCTCTCTTCTCTCTCTCTCTCCTCCCTCCCTCCGTACTTCCCTCAATCTCTTTGTCTCTGTCTCTGTCTCTCTCCCTCCTTCCTTTTCTCCCCCTCCTTCCCTCTCTCTCTCCCTCCCCTTCTCTCTCTCTCTCTCTCTCTCTCTCTCTCTCTCTCTCTCTCTCTCTCTCTCTCTCTCTCTTCTCTCTCTCTCTCACACACACACACACACACACACACACACACACACACACACACACTCCTTTCCCTTCCCTCCCATCTTATCAATATGGTGGTACCCTAGGCCATCATGTAAACTCCCATGTTCTGGTTCTAACTTTGCCACTGACTAACCGTGTGATCTTGGCCAAGTCACTAAATTTCTCTGACCTACTTTCACCATATATGGTTCATATTTTAATTCCCCTCCAGCTCAATACCGCCATCAACCTAGTGTCACCTTTAAAGAGCCATTCTGCTCAGTAAAAAAGCACAGTCACCATCTAGTGGCCAAATTGAAAAACGACTCTGATAGTGAAGGTGGGGAATTAAAAGTTTAATTTCTAAACTCATCAAACATTTTTAAATCTGGGCCCCAATCAAAAGAATCAGACATGGACTTTTCACTTTTGGAGAGCTGTATGACATGGATATCTGTAATGGGAACGGGGCCCTTTTGTCTTGAACCTTCATTATAGAGGGTTATTTGAATGACATTTATAGAAGTACTTCTAAGGGGACCTGGTTTTATTCTTCTGATATTTTGGAGAATATACTATAATAGATCACAGAAGACACATACACACATGAAAAAAAGCACTTATTAATCATGGTGAAATTGTCCATGGGTGTAGGAAGGGCAGGAAAGAGGAAATTTGGAATTGAAAACTTTTTGTCACTAATATTTAACAAAAACATAAGGTTAAATCAAAATGACTGCATTGGTTCTTTGGGATAGAATAACAGAATATGAAAGATGAAAGGGACCTTGAAAGTCAAGTCTGATTCATATTGAGCCAATTCTACAATATCCCAAACAAATAGTCATCTGGCCTAACTTACTCTCTCTTTCTAAATGTTTTTTTTTTTTTTTTACTTATGTGGAGCAAAATCTATTTCTCCATAACTGTGACCCATTCATTTCTCCTGATTCTACATCAAAAAGTCAAGTAGAAACCAGTTAATCCCTTTTTTTACATGACAACCCTTTAATACCTGGAAACAGGGAATTTTAGGGCAATGCTAGTCTCACACTGTTCTCTGCTCTGGAAAAAAACACATTAAAATAATGTAGTCACCTTGTAGCTATCACTGGCTAATGTGACTGAAAGGTAAAATGACAAATATTGAAGGGGTGGGAAAATATTGGGACACTAATGTACTTTTGGGGGAGTTGTGAACTAGCCCAACCATTTTGAAGAACAAAAGGACTATAAAACTATGTTAACCCTTTGACCTAGCAATATCACTAGTAGATCTGTATCTTAAAGGAATTTGTACAAAAATATTTATAACAGCTCTTTTTGTGGTGGCAAAGAATCAGAAGTAGAAGGGAATCCCATCAATTAGTTTAATAACTAAACAAACTGTGGCTATATGGTTGTGATAGAATACTATGACAAGCAGCATAGTTTCAGAAAAACCTGGGAAGTCTTTTATGAACTGATGCAAAATGAAGTGACCAAAACCAAGAAAATGTTGACTATATTAACAACAGTATTGTAAGGATAGTCAATTGTGAAAAACTTAGCTACTCTGATCAAGATCAGTTAGATGGCACAATGGATAGAGTACCAGTCCTAGATCCGGAAGACCCATCTTCCTAAGTTCAAATTCAACCTCAAACATTCCCAAGAATAATCAAACAAAAATATGAGGCAATTTAAAAAAGATAATGTTGATAAACTCCTCTACAAGATTTAAACCTATTGCAAAGTGGTGATCATTATATTTTATGATAGTAGCAGAACATTTATTTTGTAATTAGAAAAATTGTATGCAAAAATCAGATTTAACCTTTACTAAAGGCTAAAAAATCACCCAAAGTGACTTTGGAGAGTCAGTTTACTTTTCTGAATCACAGGGTTTTTTTTTATCTATACATTGAAAATAATAATAGCTTTTCTGTTTTTATAATGGCTCACATTCACTTGAAGGTTTATGAAATACCTTAACATAATACATAAAAACCATCTCTGACAATAGCTTTGCAGTTTACTTCATTTCAAAACTACTTCCAATCATAAGGAAAGATTTATTTAAAAGGAGCTTTTAAATTTTAACCTGTGGATTCCTTTAACTTTATCATCATCAGTATGATCCTAAACCTGTGTGGGCATCAAAAAAAGACAAGATAGTATCCCAGAAAATGTTTCTACTAATTGTTTTCGAAGCATTTCCCAAAATGCAAGAGAGTTGTTTTTTTCCTCATAAGATAACAGAAAAAGAAATAAATCTTATATGTATTGAATGAATGAATTAAATCTTATATGTATTGAATTAATAAATAATTATTTTACTTTTTATTTCCACTTGAAGTTTTATTTCATATAAAAACTTATAAATAGCAGTTTCCATTTTGACTTTTTCCATATAAATTTTGCTTCAATGGCATATTATAATGTAATGCACAATTTAAATGCCAATTGCTTGCTAGATAGTTAAATGCCCTGTAGTAGTGTGCTGGATCTGGAATCAAGAGACCTTGAAATCAAATCTGACTTGAGAAATATTACTGTGTAATCCTGGGCAAGTCCCTTAACTCTGTTTGCCTCAGTTTTCTCATCTCTTAAATGAACTGAGAAGAAATGGCAGACTACTCCAATATCTTTATCAAGAAAATCCCAGATGGGGTCACAAAGAGTCATACATACACAACTGAACAACAACAAAATTGAAGCTCAATCTGAATGTTCACTAAGAATGTATTTTGTATTTTATTGCATCATACATTGCAACTAATAAGACAAGAAACTGACATGGGTATTTCCATAAGCAAACTATGAATGATAAAATTATTAATGTGGTTTAATATCTACTAATTTTAGTATATATTTTTATGTAAGAAAGTCTTGAGGACCATGAATTCACTTTGAGTAAAGTTTAAAAACTTTAATTTTTATGATAAAAGACATTTTAGATAGTCAAGGTGCTGATATTAGGTATTTATTATGAAGAGAATCATGAGTTTTATTTTTCTGATAAAATCAAAAAAATTGATGAAGATTTATTTCAATTTTTTTCAATAGCCAACTTCTGTCTCTACTACTTACTACCTGAGTGACCTTGGAAGGTCTCTTGATTTCTCTGAGTCTCAGTTTCCTCTAAAAAAAAAAAAATAAGGGATTTATGCCATATGAGCCTTAGCATCCCTTTTCAGCTTTAACTGAAGCTTTATAACTAAAACTGTAACTTTATGAGTCTCTCACATCCAGTCTAATTTTACCTCTAAAATTGTCCTCCTATTCATTTCTTTTTTTAATTAAAAATAATTTTTTAAGTTCTATATTTACATTTATTTTTAACATTTTCATACGAAGCACACTGGGAGAGAAAAAAATCAGAATAAAAGGAAAGAAAAAAAACAGAAAAAAAAGAGATGAAAATAATACACTTTGACCTACATTCTCTTTCCGTAGTTCTCTCTCTGGATGTGGATGGAATTTTCTATCTAAAGTTTATTGGAATTGCTTTGGATCACTGAATTCCTAAGAAGAGCTAAGTCTATCATAGAGGATCATCACACAATCTTTCTATTGCTGTATATGTTATTCTGGTTCTATTCGCTTCACTCAGCATCAGTTCATGTACCAATTTTCTTTTCTCCTCCCACTGTGCCATCCTCATTTAGTTCCTCCTCAGTTCTAATCCAGATTAATTTTAATTAGTTTTAAGTCTTCTACCTTTCACACAAATAACAAAACAATCTTCCTAATACATAATTGTTCTTATTTCTTTCCTCTATTCAAACTCTTTTAGTTTTTTCCCATTGAATAGTAAACTCCTTATCTTTCTAAGATTTGACTTCAATATTCCTTTTCATCTTTATTTCCTATTCTGCATTATAGTCAAACTGAACCATTCACTTATCTTCATGATCATTCTGTCCTCTATCTTTTCCAGTGCCAAAATGGGTTGATTGTTCCTATTAGGACCTGATGAATTTATTACCTGTTCACTCCCTTCTCCTTTCCTGCCTCTTCATGCTTTTGCTTACCTTTGGGAGTTTCTTCTTTACTTGTAAAATAGAGATAGTGATAGCACCTATTTGTAAAGTATTTTCTTTCCATTCCTTAAAGCCCAATATAAATGCTAGCTACTTTTATTATTATTTCAACTTTATTTAATTAGGTTGATATTCTTTTATAATGGCATTTGTTATCAGATAAGGTAATATTTAATGCATTCTGAGTTAGAGTTTCCTCTAGTACTACATAATAGGGAAAAGCAAAAAAGGAAACCATGAACAATTAATAATCTTTTCCTTAAGCATGAAACATGGGGTCAGAAAGATTCATCTCCTTGAATTCAAATCTGGCCTCAGACATTTACTAGCTATGTCACATAATCTTTTTTACTTCAGTTTCCTCAACTGTAATATGAGATGGAGAAGAGTAGTTTATCATACTCTAGTACATTTGCCAAGAAAATCCCAAAATGGGGTCATGAAGATTCATACACAACTAAAAATCATTCAATGATAAAAAAAACAAAGAATCCTGAAGCTCTAAGCTTTTTCTCTGGAGATACAAAAGACTTCCTACTCTTCTTTTCAACATTTGATTCTGCTGGCCACTATTTTCTGGATATTCCCTTCTTCCTTGACATCAAAGATGCCAGATTCCTGGCTTTGTATCACCCTAACAGCTCTTCTTCTCAATGATGCAAGCAAATTTGAAGTTTGTAATTCAAGATCCAGCTGTGAAAATTTCTGCCTGCTTCTTCCTCAGTCTGAAGTCCTCCATCTCAAAAGACAAAAGCCATTGATTTTACTTAGGCAAGTTAAAAAAAAAAAGACAAATATTGAATGATATGAAGATGAGGGAGACAGGCAAAAGGGATAATTAATAGTAAAAGGAAAAGCAAACTAGAGAGAAAAACAAATATTGAAACATGACCTAAGGGGAATAGAAATCTTTCAGGGGCCAGAAGGATCTTCCCTCACCAAGATATCAAGCAATCTGATATAGGTTATGTCATTTTAACAAATGTATAATCATTTTTTATGTATTTCCATATTAGTCATATTGCTGAGAAGCTCTAAGTCTATCATGATTGATCATGACATAATCTTGCTATTATTGTGTACAATATTCTCCTGGTGCTACTTGCTTCACTCAGCATCAGTTCATGTAAGTCTTTCCAGACTTTTCTGATAGCAGCCTGCTCATCATTTCTTACACAATAATAATATTCTGTTATATTCGTATACCATAATTTATTCAGCCATTTTCCAATTGATGGGTATACACTCAATTTCCAGTTCTTAAAAAATAGTTTTTAATGGTCCTACACAAACTTGGCAGGAAGTATCTAGTGGAATGATCCAAGGGTCATTGCTTGATTCCACACTATTTAACACTTTTGTCAAAGAATTAGACAAAAACATAAATAGCATGCTATTAAATTTGCAGATAACATGAAGCTGGGAAGGATATCTCATAGAATTTCCCACCCAGCTATACTTTTTTGGACTTTTGTCATGTCCTAAAAATCTTTCTTCGTGCAGGATCACAACAGCCATGGGATTCAAATCAGGCCCCTCCCTTGCTTTTAGTATGCAGTAGGTCCTTCATAAATGTTTAGTGACAAAATCAGAATCCTAAAATAAATTAAAAGGTTAGATTAGAATTTAATAAAATAAAATTCATTAAGGATAATTATAATCTTTAGACATGGATTCAAAAATCATTTTCATTTAGAATAGAATGGGGAAGGGATCTTGTACCCCAATTTGACTAAAAGAAGACCTAGGAGTTTTAAGTACCTGGAGGATTATTCTAAATCAGCAGTGTGAGGTTATAACCAAAAAGGATAATGCAAACTTGGGCTGCATTAAGAGAGACGAAACTTCCATGATTAAGGAGGTCAGTCTCTCGGCATTTATATCACTCAAATCACACTTGACAGATTGTGTTTAGTTCTAGAAATCTTGGTTTAAGAAGGTATTTGTTTGCAACATGGCTAATATGGAAATATGTTTTGCATGATTTTATGTGCCTAATCTATATCAAATTTCTAGCCTTCTCAATGGGGGGAAAGTTGAGAAAAAATTTGAAATTCAAATTTTTAAAAAACTTATTAAAAATTTACATGTACTTAAAACAGGTGTACTGAGACTGGAGAAGAAAAGACTTAGGAAGTTATGGATGCCTGGTTTAAGTATATGAAAGCATTTTGTTTGAAGAGGGATATTTTTTTCTTTTTTTGGCCACAAGAGAACAATGAAGCCAGAAGGCAAATTTGAATTTAATGTCTGAAAAAGCTTCTTAACGTTAAGAGGTGTCCAAAAGTAGATTAGGATGCTTCAAAAAGTGGTAGAAGCTGAATGACCAACCACACATTAAGATTAATTAACTAAATATGCAATTTATTTTTTAATTTAATTTTTATTATTTTGAACTTAAATACCAAAAGAAAGAGCATTTCCACATAAGAAGATTACATATAAATTTAAGAATGATTATATATAAAACCATGATACTTTCAAAACTATCATGCTCCTCTGTGCTTTTTTCTGTATTTTCTTATGTTCTTTTCTATGCATTTAAAAATTTTTTCAATAGTTCTTTTTCTTTTTAACAAAAGTGTTGCTAAATCTTCATGACATGACCATATCTAAAATGTATGTCTCTTTATGTACTTTGAGATGATAACCTGTTGGACAGATGATAGATAGATAATATGCTTCATCATAGGTGCTCTGGATACATGGTTGTTCAAGGCATTTGAGCAAAGTTAAGTATTTTGAAGTTGTTTTTCTCACAGTGTTGTCCTTATATAAATTGCTCTCCTAATTCATCAAACTTCATTCTACATTATTTCAAACAAATCAGGATTATACATAATAATCTCTTTCATTTCTTACACTATACAATATGCCATGTGACATTTATTATATCTATATTCCACATTTGGACCATCATTTCCCAGTTGATTAATATCTACTTAGATTGAAATCCTGCCTCAGATATTTACTTTTTGTGTGACCTTGGCAAAACATCTATAAAATGGGGTATTAATAATGCCTACCTGATAGGGTTATGTTATGTTATAGAGATCCAATGAGATAATGTATGTAAAATATTTTGTGAGCCTTAAATACTAATTATTCTTTCTTTTTTCCCCTTTTAGCTTCTTTCAAGATCAGGAAGTTTGTTTTGCTTGCAACTATTCCCTCCCTGGTATTATATTTCGTCCTAATTCCATCCCCATTTGTTTGATACATTTCTATGTCAACTATTTGTGTGTATGTGTGTGTGCACCTCTCTTTTGACAGTTTCAAATAAGAATGAGATTTATTTGATGCTTGCTCCCCTCCTACCACCATGTTTGTATATTCTTCTTCTGTATATTATATATACATATATATATATATATTTATAAGAAATAGCAACTTCCATCCTTTTTTTCTCCTTCATAATCTGATTTATTCCTTTTGTCCTATTTTCTCTTTTCCCTTTTAAAATCCTCAGAACAAAATTAACCTACCATCAGCATCATCCTGATCCCCTGTCTCCTACCTCCACCTTCAGGTCTTCTGTTTTCCTTATTTAATTCCCTCACTTCTCTTGGAAAGCATTAAGGTTCTAAAATTCCATTTCTTCCTTCTCTCCATATTAGGATGTTAGCACTGTATCATCATACAGCTTCTTTTAATTGCTCAAATAAATTTAGTTTTCTAGGTTTCCTTGTATCCATCTGTTTATATTTCAAAGTTTCTACCCAGCTCTGGTCCTTTTTATCAGAAGTGCTTGAAAATCAACTCTTCAAATAAAGGTCAATTTCCTCCCACCTCCCACCCCTGTATTCAATATTGCAAGGTAAGATGTCCTTGGTTATGAACCTATATATTTTTTTCTTTTGGAATTTCATATTCAACATCTCCTTTTATTTATAATAAAAACTATCAATTCTTTTATGACTGCCTCTGATTGTGGTCTGTCACAAATCACTGACCACTGATAGAATCCTGATTGTTTCCTTAATATTTGAATTGCTTCTTTTGAGAAGTTTGCAGTATATTTTTTCTTTGATGAGAGAGTTCTGGATTTTGACTATGACCTCTGTGGGGCTTTTTCTTTGAAAATTTCTTTCAGGAGATGATCAATGGATTGTTTGCCCTCTGATTCTAGTAGATCTGGGCATTTTTCAGTTATGATTTCTTAAAATATAGTATCTAGGCATTTTTAAAATCATGGTTTTCAGAAAATCCAATGATACTTAAATTATCTCTCTTTGACCTGTGTTTCCAGATCATTTGTTTTTTATATTAGGTACTATTAAAATGTGTATTGGTTCAGTCTTAGTGACCCCTTTGTTTCTAGGGACACATAGTCACATGTGTTTTCATCCCATTTCCCTTAATCTCTAATCTCATTTTCCTATGATATGTCAAAAGGAGAGGAGTTGAGAAGCAATGAACCATGGGGGGAATATTAATTGTATATATTGGAGTGAAGCAAATGTAACAAAAACAATATTACCTAAAATAATTTGCATATTTAGTATTATACTAATCAAAGTACCAAAATGGAACTTTATAGACCTGAAAAAAATAATCACAGAATTCATTTGGAAGAATAAAAGGAATACATTCTTAAGGGAAAGAATGAAAACAGCATGAATGAAGATAGAATTGCACTTTCAGAACTCTAATTATATGCTAAAACAATAATAACCAAAATCTGTTTGGTGTATAGATTCAAAAAAGTAAATCAATGAAACACATAAGAAACAATAATATTAAACAATCTGATATTCAATAAAACCAATGGCATATTATTTAGGGGAGAAACTTCTTATGGATAAGAACTGCTGGGGAAAGTAGAAAATTAGGCAGAAATTAGGATTAGACCAACATTTTATACCATATTCCGCAATAAACTCAAAATGAAAATATAGTCTGAATCTTAAACATTGTACCACAAAAGAATTAGAATAGAACAAGAGAATGCTCCCTCTATGTCTTTGATTTAGAAGAAGAATTCTTAACCAAAGAAAGAATAGAGGTAAATTCAAAACAAAACAGATAATTTCAATTATATAAAATTCAAAATATTTTGCAATGTAATTAGGATAAGAAGGCAAATTGTTAGGGAAAAAAAGGCTTTTTATGATATGTCTTCTATAAGAGTTTAATATTCAATGTATAAAGTACACATAATTAACTGAAATTTATAACACAAAAAGCTATTCCCCAATAGAGAAGCAGACAATAGATACAAATAAGAAATTTTCAAAAAAATCACAGACTATTAACCACATAGAAGATTCTTCAAGTCATTAATAATAGAAATTCAAACCAAAACAACTCTAAGGTTTCATTTCACATAGAGAAGATTGGCAATGTTGGCAAAAGATTGGAAGAGTCGATTTAGGAAGGGCTATGCACATATAGATACATGACTTCCTCATTGCTAGAGTTTTGAATTTAACCATTCTGGAAAGCAATTTAGCATTCCAGTGAGAAAGTGATTATAATGTTCTTTCTCTTTGAGCCACAGATCTATCCAAGAGCTACTTTGCCCATTTAAAACCTGCAAATTCTCCTCTGACTAATACATTCCATAGAAATAATTTTTAAAATTTTAAAAAATAAGTTATTTGTACAAAGACATTTACAGCTTATTATAGTAGAAAATAGGAATTACCCAAACCTGAGAATCAGGGAATAGCTGAGCAAACTACAGTATATAGAATAAGAGTCCTATAGAATCTATTTGTTCTTGAAAAATGATATCATGCAGATATGAGCACCTCCAGAACTCTCTGTCTATGAAAAGAAATAAATGAGAAAACCAGGACAAGATCACCCATGCACATTACTCCTAGTTTTATATAAAACAGATGTAGGTATGCATATTATGGTAAGTTGAAAGGAAATGTGGAGAAAAGGAAATAGAGCATAATATTCATTAGATTTCTTTTTCTTCCCCTATGAAGTTGCTGAAGTTCATCTCTGGTGGGGGGAAGTGGGGGAGGGAAGGAAATACTAGAAGCAGCATATGGAGAGTAGAAATTTAGCCCCCAGAGAAAAAAGATAAAGGAAATGTAGCTTCTTGTCTCAGTGGCACAAAAGGAATCTCAAAAGGACTTTCACAGTCCTCTATAAGAAGTTGTCTCTCAGGGGACAAGGGACCCTGCTGTAGGAAATAACCATACCAATGTATTCTATGCTATTCTAGCCATTTTCCTATAAGACCCTTACGTGTCTTCCTGTTAGTGGAACTCCGAATCTTGGCAGCTTGAATAAAGAGATTTAGTCCTTTTCTGAGCTCCAGCTGCTCTCCTGTTTGCTGAAGCTTAACAATGAAGATGCACAATCTAGTCAGATTGCCTCAGATTGAGGAATAGAGGGGAAGGGTGGGGGTTGAAAAGAGATGGAGATCTCTTTTCTTGAAGCTTTGTACTGTACATAAAAATACTAATTAAACAACTCCTACATTTCAGGAGTCTGTTCAAGTAGAGCTCTTTATTTTGTGATTAAAAAGATAAGAAGTCCCTTTTCCAAACCATTTCTGTGGGCACCCAGAATTCAAGATTAGTCCACTGCTTTAGACCAGATGAATAATACTAAAGAAGCTGAGACAAATCTCACAACTGTGGGTTGGGAAATGCATTTAATGATAACTATACCAATAATTCTATATTCTAATAATTCTCTATTCCCATGAACCATGAAAAGATTTAGAATACAACAGCTTGCATTTTATACATAGCAGATACTTGATAAATGCCTGGTGAATCTATTAAATTGGATTAAATTGTAGATACCTAGAAAGTTAAAAAAAAAAACACCTTTCTAGTGAAAAACATTGCTGTAGTTAAAATACATAACTAGAATTTAAAAAAAAAAGTTTTCTAGTAAAAAAAAATTTTCAAAATACCATGCATTTTATTTGCAATTTTTGCTTTCCTTTGCCAAGTTCTCAGAGAAAGGAATATGCCTGCAGAGTCTCACTTTGGCACCTGTTTCCAAGATCATTACTGCCTCCTCCTTTTAAGCTTCTTTTCTATCTCAAAGTTTAAATGTCCAGAATATTCTTCTAAAGAAAAAAGTTCTTAGACATTTTGTGTGTCATGGAGCCTTTTGGCAATCTGGTGAATCCTATAGACTCATTTTCAGAAGAATCTTAAAAATTCTTCTAAATTGATTTTTCTAATATTCATCTAAATTCATCTAAATGGATAGAACCTTCAGCAGGAAAATGGCTGGTCTTGGTGATCAGAACTCATTGGAAAGGGAAAAAGCAGTTTGCAGGGAAATAAATACTCATTGGTTCCAATTCTTTTTCTAACAGTTAATAGTTCTATCTGGAGCAAGTAAGTTATCTTAGGCTTGGCCCTTCCAAGCCTCAGTCTCATCATCTGTAAAATAAGAAAGATTAAATTAAATGTTCTTTAAGTTCTCATTCTATATGCAACACTCAGAGAGTTAGAAATTTCAATTTATTTAATTTGGGGGGTTTTTTAAGTCTGCCAATTCCACACAGGTTCCATATGCAAAGAATTGGCATGGATAATCACACATACTTATAGGCATTTCCCATTTGCCACAAATTACATTCAACTCCAGATTCTGGGATCATTGTCTCTTCCCCAAGTCATGTCTTTTCTGGTTCACTTTCTGCTTTGTCTTTCTGCTCAATAATCACTACATTATTTTCACCACAACACTCAGGGTCTGGGCTTAGCCACCATATCAAACCATGATTTATAATATCAAGAGTATGACTGGATGTCCTTATCACTTGGGAGGCAACTGGCCATTTCCAATAGATGCACAAATATATCTTTCTCTCCTAGCCATCTGCCTTCTCCCAGGAGTCCCAAGCTTGGCAGGGAAACCAGACATTTCTAGGGCTAAGTGCTTAGCAAGCAGAGAGGATTGAGTTCCATTGTTCATTGTGGCCCCTTCCCTGCAACTACACAAATTTGCTCCCAAAATAGATGCCTCAGTCTCAATTCGTGGCTTTGCTTATCCTGGAAGGTCACCATCCTTACGTTTCTATGGCCATTACTTCCTTTTAGTCCCAAGTCCCAGTTTCTTTCTCTACAAAGCCTTCCCTCACTGATGACTCATATTATCGACAATTGTTCTGTTTATATAATGTTTCTTTTACACTTATAAACTCTGTACATTCTGGGTCAGGTTTCCAACATTAGCCATTTGGAACACCTAGGATGTACATCACATGCCAGAAAAAAAAATGTTTGTTGGATTAAATACAGCTATTCATCTGGACTTTTAAAAGGCATCTGGCAGGAAAATAGCCATCACACAAACCAGTACACTCTATTTGCAAGTCAAACATGGGGCTGCACAAAGGTTAAAATCTAGTAACTTAAAATTATATGTAAAATATGTACAGCTTGACTAAATCTGATATATTCTCTGCTAGACAACCTTCAGTTCTTCCTAAGTTATAACAGAGGATAGTCAGGTGGCAGAACAAATAGAGTGCTGGGTCTGGAGTCAGGAAAACCTAAGTTCAGATTTGGCCTAGATTCTTACTAGATGTGAACCCCTGTTTGCCTCAGTTTCCTCATCTGTAAAATGGGCTGGCGAAGGAAATGGCAAACAGCTCTCTAGTATCTTTGCCAAGAAAACCCCCAATGGGACCATGAGTCAGATAGACACAACAAAAAGTGTAACAGAAAGGGAGGAAGTTCTGGACTATTAAAAGCTGCTAGGTTGGTGCCATCATGCTGAAAGTGATGGGTTTGGAGTCAGGAATATATCAAATATCCCATAAAACATTTTCTAGCTGTGTGATCCTGGTCAAGTCACTTAAATGCTGTTTGCCTCAGTCAATTGTAAAACTCAACTGTAAAATATAGCATCTATCTCAAAGGGTTGTTGAGAGGGTCCAATGAGATATTAGTAAGTGCTTATCACAATGCCTGACATGCCGTAGGTGCTATAGAAATGCTTATTCTCCCCCCTTGCCTAAAAGCTGATAGAATAAGAAGGGATAGGGAACTATGAATGAATGCCTATGAATGTATAATCTCACAAGATCAATTAGCAAAGAGGTAAATAATCTTACACATAGCATCAAACAAAGACTTGGGATCAGAAGGGACTTTTAGCAGTCATTGAGTTTCAATTCCCTTCATTTTGCACATGAGAAAAGTAGGACACACAGGGTTAAAGGGGCTTACCCAGGGTCATAAATCTAGTGAGTATCAGAGGCAGGACATCACAATAACTCCCAAGGAAGTAGCTACATTAAGAATTTTAACATTAAAAAGTTACTCTAATGGTTTAGGCAATAGAAAACAGAATCAGGAAGAATTGAAACTGAATCTGACATTTATAGTGTGACCCTGAACAAGTCACTAAATTTCTCCCAGCCTCAGTTTCCCCCTATGTAAAATTGGGAATGATAACAATACCTTCTTTCCAGGAATACTGTGAGGTTCCAAAAAAATCACACATGTAAAACACTTTGCAAATTGTGGTGATCTTCTTCCCAAAATGCAGCCAGGTGATAAAAGTTCAGATCTTTTATTATCTCCAATATAGCCCGGTTAGCTTAGAGGCCTATCTCTCTGCTTGGTTCCAAGAGCTCCCTCCGAATGTCGCCAAATCCAAAGGTCTGGTCCTTCAGCCTCTGCCTCTGCTTTCTTCAGCCTCCAGCCAGCTCCATTCTTCATGTCATTCCGGTGAAAAATCTCTCCAAGAGCCTCTGTCTGTTTCTTTTATGCAAGAGGGAGGAATTGTGGGATACGAGAGAGAGAGGGTTTATGGGTTTTCTCCCATAGTGCTCTCTGGCCCTAAGAGCTTCAAGGGAGGTGTGAACTCAAAGTTACAAAGTTTACTTTGTGAAGCTGGCATACTTGTGAACTCCAATGAGTAAAGGTGCAAACACAAGCATTGTACTAATTAGTCCTACTTAGTACCTTGTTTCAGGTTCTGCCCAAAACATCTTCTTGTAAGATTAGATCAACTCTAATTAGTTAGCAGTTTGTAAGGATTCCAACAGCAAATATTAAAGCACCATATAAATATTTGTTTTTTATTCTCTTGGAGGATTTTTTTTAACTTAGATCTTTAATTTCACTGGTGTAAGAAACTCCCAGTGAGAAAACTATCTACCAATATAGATAGCCAATTATTCTGTAATTTATATTCAGAAAGAACTTCTTTGGAGAACTGAGGTCAGGTGAATTGTGTTACACAGTTCAGCGTGTATCAAAAGCATGATAATAAGCATTTATTATACATATTTATAGATATAAGCATTTATTAAATACCTACCATATGCCAGGCACTGTACTAAGCATTAGGAATATAAAATGAGTCAAAATATAATCCTTGCCCTCTAATAACTCATATTTAATAGAAGAGACAACATACAAGCAATTATATCTCTATCTATTTATCTATCTATCTATTTATTCACCTATAATATGAGCTAATGAAAGAAATGGTAAATCACTTCTAGATTTCTGACAAGAAGACCCCAAAATGGGATTGACAAAGAGTTGGACATGACTGAAGCAATCTAGCAACCAACCAAAATATACATATATATGTATGTATTTAGATGTATATAGATATAGATGTGTATGTATAGCTACATATATATTTACCCACACACACATAAACATACATGTGATAAATCGGAGAATACAAAGAAAGGGTAGACAGTCATATCAAGGAGGATCCACAAAGGCTTTTCATAGTAATTGGGATTTTAACTAGGATTTGAGGTAAACCAGAAGTTAGAGATTAAGTGGAAAAGTATCACAGTCATGAGAAATAGTCAATGAAAATGCCAAGAGTAGGAAGATGGAGTGTCTTCTTTTAGGACCAGTAAGAAGGCCATCATTAGTAGAAAGCAGAAGATATGGTGAAGACTCAAAGTAGGAAGAAGCCAGAAGGGCTTTGAACATCAGACATAGGATTTTCTATTTTTACCTAGTTGTGAGAGGGGAGCCTCCAGAGTTTATTAAATGGGGCTTGGGGTGAGATGGTGACATAGATCTGTGTTTTAAGAAGGTTAATTTGACAGATGAATGGAGGATGGATTGTAGTTGAAAGGAGATAAAGTAGAGGCCAAATAGTAGGTTGTTGCAATAGTCCTTGTGTGAGGTGACAAGAGTCTACACAGAGTGGTGGTAGGGTCTGAGGAGAGAAGAGGGCATATTTAATAGATGTCTTGTTGGTGGAAATAATAGGACCTGACAACTAGATGTGGGGAATAAGAAAGAGTTAGGAATCAAGGATGACACCTTTGTAACTGGGAAGATATGATCTTTGACAGGAGCAGGGAAATTTGGAAGAAGGAAGGGCTTGGGGAAAAGATAATTAGTTCAGGTTTTTATATGTTGAATTCAATAAGTCAATGGGACTAAGAAATCAAAGGGAAAAAATCAGAATGTAATATTTAAAAAATTTAGAACTCAAGGCAAAAACCTTGCCCTTGGGTCTTCCTAAGTTGGACATCTGGGTGATACTGTGGATAGAGCACCAGGTAAGGAGTCAGGAAGACCTGAGTTTGAATTTACTAGCTATGAGACCCTGCACAAGTCACTTCTATCTGATTCATATGTAAAATGGAGGTGTTAATTAGCACCTCCCTTACAGAGTTGTTAGAAAAATGAAGTGAGATAACAATTATAAAGTGCTTAGCATTTTCTCAGAACACAGAAATGCTACATAAATGTTAATCCTTATTATTGTTAATAACTTAATAACTGAATATAACTGAAAATATATCCAACTCTCCATGACACCATTTGTGGGTTCTTGGTAAAGATATTGAAGTAGTGAGGCAGCTAATTGGTACAGTAGATAGAGCACCAGTCCTGAAGTCAGGAGGATCTGAGTTAAAATCAGGTCTCAGACATTTAACACCTCTTAGTTGTGTTACCCTGGGCAAGTCACTTAACCCCAATTGCCTCAGCAAAAAAACAAAAAGGATACTGAAGTAGCTTGTCATTTCTTTCTTCAGATAAGGAACTAAGGTAAAAGAGGGTTAAAGTCACTTGCCCAGGGTCACACAGCTAGTAAGAGTCTGAGGACATGTCGTTCTGATTCTAGGGCTAGCATTCTATACACTGTGCCACCTAAATGCCCTTAACTATAAATATATTCCTTTCATGTCATAGGGGTTGAGGGCAGGGCTCCCTCCCAGTCTGGAAAATCCATGTATAATTTTTTTGTCCTTCCCTTTGTACCAGAGAAGTCTGAATTATTATGGTACTAAAAGATGAAATATATTGATATTAGACAATTCTATACATATATTTTTATATATTTCTGGATTTCTGTCATTTGTTGACCTTTGTGTGTCATCTGTAGCTTCTGCTAAACTACCCCAAAATTGCTATTTAATTTCTTATGCCAATCCACAAAATACTGAAAACCATGATGGTGAAAGTCAAGATGTAGAGGGGATTATTATTATTATTATTGTGGTTGTTATATTATTCTTGACACCAAAGCTAGCAAGCTTTGAATCATAATTATTGGTTTATTTAGAATATAACACATAATGACATTTATAAGAAAGAGTCTAAGTAATCCATATAGTTACATTCAATACATTTTGCTTTCTTCAAAGTTTTCCTCTTGTGTCTTGTCATGTGGCTTATTATGGCATCGGAAATATTCCTAGGTTCTTAAAGGCTATGTCTATAGGATGCATGCTATGGCATATCCTGACTTCTGATAGGTTGAGAAAGCATTGGACTATATGATGGGCTGTATGCCTATTTTGTAAGGACCAGCAAATCAAAGAGAAAACTGGCATATACTATTCCAAAAAACAAAGACTATTGATTGAAACCCTAAAATATATTCTGCAAAGCTAAGTATAGTCATTGAAGCACAAAATTGGATGTTCAGAAAAAGGGAATAATTCAGATTATTATATTGAATGACAGTAAGAAGGAAAAAGGAGAGTAAATGGGGTGATGAATCTAAGAAAAAATATAACATGAAAAATCAAGAGGAACATAAGTGGGAGAAGTAAATGATTATTTTGGGAAGAAAAAAAATCTCATTCTCTCATTAGCAAATCAATTTCATAGGTGATGGCATAATACATGGGGAGTTTCTTCTGAATTTGGAGAGGAAGAGGCAGGGGAGAGAGGAAAGTATTAGTCAGGTTTTCAAAAGAAGAGGTGTAAGAGAGGCTTTCAATTTTTTCCTTTGTCTTTGTGATGGAGAAGAGTAAACACTGGTGGGAAGATCACAGAGGGATGAATGACAATTTAGTTTCATCAACAGAAATAAAATGATCTGACAAAATGCATAGAGGCGGGAAAGGTTAAGGAAAAATGATCTCCTAGTGAGCTCTTCTGAAAGAGGACATTTTCACTTCAGAATATTAGCTTCTGAAAGTTTGGGTTTCATGTTGTCGTACTAACTTCCTCTAGGGAAGTGGAAGAAGATGGGACATGCACTAGGAGTTGTAGATGTGAGCTGACGAGACAAGGAAAGGTCAGTTAGAGACTTACCAAAAATGAAGTGATTGAAAGTGAAGGGTATTGTTGCCATGGTCTGATTATAATTATGACCACTTGGAGATTTGTCTGGAATACTGATATAATCCATTTAAGAAATGACTTGTCTATAGAGTAGTTGTTGTTTGCCTGCAGGCATCTATTTTCATCTCACTTTATTTTGAGACCTATTAAATGTATTCACTCTCCTCTTTTTCCCTGTCCTTCTCCTCACTACCTATTTGCTGACTGCTGAGCTTATACCACTTACCCTCTTAAATTTCCTGGTTTTCTATTTACTCTCTGAATTTTTGTGAGAGAGATGGGTGGGGCTTTTTTTTTCCTTTTTATGGTCCAATCTGATTGGTCTCAAAGGTTTTCCTTTTGTTCTCCCTCTGCCCCCACTCCTGAATTCTGTGCGTGTTTAGTCTTTAAGACACTTCAATTTTTCTTTGTCGTGACTCTGTGAAACAGGTTGTCTATGCCATTAGAGATAGTCTGTGCATGTACCAGAACCCTATTACAAATTTTATGTAAATATGAACTATTGTTGTTATATCTCCTTTCAATACTACTAAAGAGATCTACACATAAGAGACATACCTCTTAAGAGATGTTTGTTACATTGAAGTGAATTGGATTATCTGGTCTTAAAAAACAACCTCTTTTCTTTTTCTTTTTTCCATGTAACCCATGACTAAGCTCATGGAAACTACCTCCTCCTCAACCTATAACTAGGTGTTGGAAGACATTTATCTCTATTCCTAACTAGGGCAAGTCACTACCTCCTTGAGTCCCAGTTTATTTAAAAAATGGATAAAATAATCACAGAATTAGAGCTAGAAAGGACCCTAGAGATCAGCAAATCCCCACTCAGCTCCTCAACTTCCCATTTATTACAGATAAGGAAGCAGAAGTCTCAAGGGTGGCAGTGATTTGGCTAAGATCATACAACTAGTGAACCCATATCAGTGAATCCTCATATCAGAGGAAATGACTAGAATCCAAGTTTTTTAAATCTTTGTCTAGTACTTCACAGAAGAACAGCATAATATAATGAATAGATTACTAAACTTGACATCATAAAGACCTTAGTTCAAATTCTACTCCTAATAATTATTTTCTTTGTAAAGGCAAGTCACTTAAACTCTATGATTCTCAGTGTCTTATCTATAAAATAAAGATGACATTATCCATAGGCAGGAAGGTGGCACAAGGGATAGAGTTCTGGGATGGAGTCAAGAAGACCTGAATTTAAAAATGGCTCAGACACTTAATAGTTGTATGACTCTGGACAAGTCACTTTATCCTATTTATCTTATAGTCATAAGAATATCTGCCTCCCACTTTGTTGGAAGGATCAAATGAGATAATATTTGTAAAGTGTTTAGCATAGTTCTTGGCATGTAATAGATGCTAATAAATATTTCTATCCTTCCTCCTCCCTTCCTTCTTTCTTTCTTTCCTTCCTTCCTTCCTCCTTCCTTCCTTCTTTCCTTCCTTCCTTCCTTCCTTCCTTCCTTCCTTCTGTCCCTAGCTATCTCACAGAATTGAGAGGACTGAGGTAGATAATAATAACCTATATTTCTTTTACATTCTAAACTTTGGAAAATGCTTTCTCTATGTTACCATATTGGTCCTTGCAATTGTATAAAGTAGATGTTACATTTTCTGTTACTGTTATTACTGCTACTACCACTATTAGTAGCTGATATTATGGTATTAATTAATACTAAGAGTGATAGCAGCAGCAGCAGAAGTTGTAGTTAGCATTTATATAACATTTTAATGTTTGCAAAGAAGTTTATATATATATATTATCTCATTTGATTCTCACAACAACCTTGATAGGTCATTGTTATTATTATAATTATAATACAGCTAATATATTATTATCATGTTATAGGTTTCAAGAGAAGTAGTAGATAGTAAAGATCTTTGAAAAACATAAAGTTCATATAGAAGGGGAAAATATTATTAGCAAATTATCTATGTCGTGGCTAACCAGATCATAACTAAACACCCAAATATAGGTGAAGACATCCCAACAGGAAGAAAATTAGGAGAAACAATGAAAGGGGAGAAGAGATGGTTCAAAATCTCAAAGCAAGTTAACATTACCTTTGGAATGATGAGTAAGTTTTCTGTCTCCCAGAATAAATCTCTGTTCCAGCTTTGGTGAATTCACTTGACATTTCTTCCAAGAAAAGAATAGGCAGTCAGTTAATAGCTGTAAAACTTTATGGGAGCAGAAGATGGCAGGCAAGTTCTCTGAGCAAAGATGGAGGGATTCCTTAGATGTCTGGAAGCAAAGACAGAGGAGGAAATCTGGTTTAGGGAACTAACAGAAATTTTTTCCATCATTCTTTACTTGGGAAAAATTTTCCTTTCTGGCCTCAACTGTCTAAGCTGCAGTAAACTGGCTATAAAAGAGAGCATTTTAAAGAGACACACATGTCCATAGACACTGAAATGTATATTTGTACACATACAAAATCATACACGCAGAGCTATAATTAATATGGGGAAAACTGACCTTTGCTGAAATGTAAAGGATTTTGACAGCTTTTGCTAGTTAGTAAAAATAATTGCTAAAATAAGAATGGCATCCTTCTTCCTAAAATAAATGGCATATTTACTTTCTCTTCATAGCAGCTTGATCTAAGGTGGGTATCTCCCCAGTCTGGTCCCATTCTCCTCATTTTTGAAATTCAAATTTCCTGCTGTTTGATATGGGGAGGGGGAAGATGGTGTGCAAATTTGCTATTTATATATCTACACACACACACACACACACACACACACACACACACACACACTTCAATCATAATAGTGGTTTCCAGATTTTTAAAGACATGCCATCTAACATTCTAACCTATAATATTCTACATGTGACCTAGTCTCTACCCTTTTTCTTCCACCAGTTATTATTACATTTGTTGATCAGAACTTTCAATCATGTCTGATTCTTTATGACCCTATTTGGGATTTTCTTGGCAGAGGTACTGGAGTAGTTTGTGATTTCCTTGTCCAGCTCATGTTACAGATGAGGAAACTGAGGCAAAAAGGTTAAGTGACTTGGCCAAGGTCACACAGTAAGTGTCTGAGGCCAGATTTGAACTCAGGAAGAAGAATCTTTCTGACTTTAGGCCTAGCAGTCTATCCACTGTGACATCTTTTCTTCAGGTCAAATACTGGCCAAAGTGAATGAGGTTATCCTTTTAGTGTTATCAATTGTAGTTCTTTTCTAATTGGGAAATAGCTCCAAAATAATCAAACAAAACCTAAGTTTCCTAATGCTTGACAATCTTCACTGTTTCCTATTGTGGCTCTCCTATTCTGTTCTTTGGGGAACAGGGACCAAAGAAGGTGAAAATACTTATTTTCCCAGATTCCCCACTGTCTCCACAACAATAGGCTTTCAGTGGACAGCTACAAGCTTCTGTGCTCAAAGTAGTCATACTTTTCAGTGAGAACACAGTATCTCAAAGCTGGAAGGGACCTCAAAGAACAAAAAAAATCTTGCCTATATATTTGAACTCAGGAGACTTAGGTTCAAAGTCTGGCTCTGCCACTCGCTGTCTTCTGACTTTCTTTCTACCTCCAAATATATTCTACCTCTAAATAAATTCTCCCCCTTCCCTTCTTCCCCCTTTTCCCCCTTCCCTTCTTCCTTCCTTTCGTTCTTTGGAGGCAACTGGGTTTAAATGACTTATCCAGGGTTAATTAGTTAATTAGGATTAACTAATAGTCCTTTGAGACCAGATTTGAACTCAGGTCCTCCTAACCCCAGAGCTACCTAGCTGCCCACAAGTATATTATTTTATAATCCCATGAAGAAACTGAAGAGTGAGCAAAGATGCACTCACCTGGTTGGTATTAGAGCCAATACCAAATCCTAGATGTACTGACCTATAGTCCAGTGCCCATTTCATTGCATCATGCTCTCCTATAATCCTAACCAAAGTTCACAAGGCAAAGAAGAGTACAAATCTGGGAAAATAGCCCCCAAGCTATTGACTAAATTTAATACGAATGAATCCAATTTATTTAAGAAATATTCATTGAGTTTCCAATATGTTCAAGATATTGTATTAAGTCCTGGGGGAAATAAAACAAGTAGAAAAGATGAAGCATACCTTCAAATATTATAATGAGTCAGAGAATTAAGATATATCTAGAAATTAGAGAACAAAAAAGACTAAGAATATTGATATACAAGATAAGTAAGGACAATGTAAAAAGAGTACCTTTTTGTACTTAATGGATATGTCACCTGATTCAGAGTAACTATGTCTTTGAGTTCTAAAAGGATGAACAGGGGTGATTGCTGTTGCTGTTAATAATATTAATAATATTTGAAAGATGGAAATGGGAATGATACCACTAGATTGGAGAGGACGCAAGGTTGTTCTAATTTTCAAAAAAGAAGAGAGAACATTTCTAAATATCAATGAAATTGATTGATTCATGAGAAATTCTTGAATGCATTGTTTAAGAGAGATTTGATGAGCATGTAGAAAAAGAAGCAAATTCTATAAAGAATCAGCAAGGCTTTGTCAATAAGAAGTCAAATGAGTAGAAAAGGGGAATGTTGTAAGAGTTCCAGATCTGGAATCAGAAGACATCTTCCTGAGTTCAAATATAGCCTCAAACACTTACTAATGGTATAATCCTGGGCAAGTCACTTAATCCTGCTTGCCTTAATTTCCTCATCTGTAAAATGAGTTGGAGAAGGAAATGGCAATGATTCTAATATTTTACAAGAAAACTCCAAATGGGATCATAAAAAGTTAGACATGTCTGAACAACAACAAAGATTTTAGCAAAGTTTTTGATAAAGTATCTAATACTAATCTTGTAAAGAAGAGAGAAGTGGGATTAGATGATAATACACTAAATGGATTCAAAAGTGATTAGCTGGCCTGGATCAAAAAATGTTTATTTGTTAATGGTCCAATGTCAATGTGTATTGCAGTCTCTAATGGAGTACCTCAGGGATCTGTCCTTGGCCCAGGGTTATTCAACATTTTTTATCAGTGACTAAGATAAAGGCACAGATAAGGTGCTCATCAAATTTGCAAGATACAAAGCTGGAAAAGAAAACAAACACAGCAGATTCTAGTGTCAGCATCTAAAAGAATTTTGATAGGCTAAGGCATTGAACCCAATCTAATAAGATAAAATTCAATAGGGATAAATATTGAATATAACAATATTGATTTCACAAGCATAAGAGGAGGAGATATGGTTAGACATCATTAGTAGTGTTTTATTTTTCCAATTATTTGTAATTCACTTTTGTAAGATTTTGAGTTCCAATTTTTTTCTCTTCCTCCTTTCCTTACCTTACCACTCCCTAAGACAGAAGGCAATTTGATATAGGTTATACATGTACAATCATTTTAGCCTTATTTCTATATTAGTCATGTTGTGAAAGAAAAATCAAAACAAAAGGGGGAAGCACAAGAAAGAAAAAACAAAAAAAAAGTGAAAATTGTATGCTTTGATTCATATTTTATCTTTTTTTCTCTGGATGTGAATGGCATTTTCCATCCCAAGTCTATTGAAATTTTCTTGGATCACTGTATTACTGAGAAGAATTAAATCTAGACAGCATTTTCTTGAAAAGAACTGGATGTTTCAGTGGACTCAAAGCTTAATAGAAGTAAGTAGAGTGATATAGCAGCCCCCAAAAAAGTTATTATTTGGGGCTGTATTTAACATATAATTTCCACAAATTGGGAGGTGTTTATATTACTCTTCTCTGCTCTCAACATATTGCGTCTAGAGCAAAATTGCACTTCAGGGCAAATATAGATCAGTGAAAAACAATAAGATTTCGGGCAAAATAGAGGTCCTCCTGGGGCAGCTGAAGAAGACTCATCCCAAGATTGAAGTTAAGTCATATAAAGTATAAACATTTCCAGACTAGCTCCCTGCAATAACAATAAGCAGAGATCCTTGAGGCTATTTGGATTCTGAATCACTTAATTCTTGGAAGATTGAGGGAACTTCTACTGATAAGGAGCACCAGTTCCAACTGTGCTGACCTAACAAGAGATGCTACCCTAGGCTGTGGACACTTAGAGGAGGTAGAATTCTTGGTGTGGGGTTTTAGGCTAGAGGAGAGAAATGAAAGAAGGCCTGAAGCCAGTGTACCATTCCCATCCTCACCCTTCATTTAGACATGATTACACTATCAATATCTTATTTTTAAAAAATGAGCAGACAAAGGAGAAAGAACTAAACTATAGAGTTGCTATGGGAATAGGAAAGAGCTCATCTTCAGAGAAGAATGTTGAAGTTTGAAAAAAAAAACTCTCCTCCCCAAAAGAATAGCATTAAATGGTTACCTATCCCCAAAAGAATTCATAGAAGAAATCAAAAGAAACTTTAAAAGTCAAATGATGGAGCACAAGCTTTTGCAAGAGTAAATTTCAAAACTATCTATGCATATATTTTGAAAATAAAAAGCTTTAATAAAAAATGAAAGATTGAGGAAAAATTAAAAAATAAAAATAAAAACAATCCAAAAACAAACAAACAAACAAACAAGATTATATAAAGAAAGTCAACCAACTAGAAAAGAAAATCCAAAGTCTTAAGGAAGAAAATGGGTCTTTGAAAATTAGAACTGGGGAAGGGAAAGCCAGTGAAGTTATCAGAGACCAAGAAATAATAAAATATAAAAACTGAAAAAGTATAAGAGAAGGGGAGATAGAAAAGTTTACAAGCAACAACAGTAAAAAAAAAAAAATTCAAATATGCTGGAGTGTTATGGGTCAGAACTCTGTTCTTGTTAAAACAAGGATTCTTACAAGGTATTAAGTCACTGGAATTAATAAATACAATGGTTATCTAGTTTAGCATGGTGCTTAATAGTTCTCTAAGTTCAGTATGATTGATTTAATCTTACAACAACTAATGGTTTCCTAGTGATCATTATATCACTAGGTTTATACTCAGTGTAGAGCATATAAGTAGGGACCAAGAGCCAGATTCATTGAGAGCCAGAGAAGACAAAGGACTGAAGGTGGGAGATTGAGCTCTCAGAGCCAAGGAGAGAGATTCATTCCATGTTTGGTCAGGCTCTTGGTGGCTTTCCTGGGGGACCAAGAGACTCGGGTACTCAGAGCCAGATTCCTTTACTTCATTTCACATGACTGTGGTGGCAGGGTTCTCCTCCTTAGCTTCTCCACTGAAACCAAGACTCTGAAAAGCTCTCAGAAAGCTGGTCCAGGCCCAAAGTAAGGAAACTATATTGTGAAGGAGATAATAAAGGATTTGGATTTTAACATCTGGTCAATCTTGTGGTGATTACTCAACTGAAACGAAGATTGGTCCCAAGACCTCCAGAAAACCAATCAAGAGCTACAATTAAGGTCACACAAAACCAATCAGTGGCTACAATAAAAGAAGCAGATCCTGAAATATTATATATTGACAATCAAAAGAAGTAAGGTTGCAACTAAAAACTATTATATCCAACAAAATTAATATCATATTGAATGAAAAAAAAAGGACATTCAAAGTATTGCCAGATTTTCAGGATTTTGTTGCAAACAAACTGAATTCAATAGAAAATTTAATATATAAGAGCCAACATCAAAGAATAATCTCAGGGGATTCAATAAGGACTAACTGTTTCTATTTTATATGTGGAAACATAAAACATATATCTAAAATTGTCATTAGTAATGGGGTAGTCCAAAAGGAACACTGTGCTAGAGCCGAGTATGATGTGATGATAAAAAGCAAAACAGTGAAGGAAAAGTTAAAAACAATAATTATCCTATATAAATGAAGTGCAAGAGAAATAACTGACATGGAAGATTTAAATGGGTAGATAGTTCTGAAATCCTACTTATATTGGGAACGAGTTAAAGAGGGAACAATACATATATAGATAGATATAGATATATAGATATAGATATAGATACCAAGAGAGGTATAGCACCTTCCAAAATCTATAAAGAAATAAGAAGAGCAGAGAATAGGATAAGATAGAGTATAGAAGGATGAGTAGATTGGGAGTGAGATAAGGTACATAGAGTAATGGGAAAGAGATATATAGATGGGGAAGAATAAAGGAAGGAAAGTTAGTAATAGCAAGGCAAGTAAGTGAGGGAAAACAAAGTAGAAGAGTTAGTACGGATAGGCAACAAGAGATAAAGGATATATATATATATATATATATATATATGTATATTATAAGTGTATACATATGTGTATATGTGTGAGTATAATATATTATGACCATGCTTAATTATAGGCTGCTTGGGGGAGGTGGAAGGGAGAAGAAAAGAAAAAAAAAAGAATAAAGTAAAGAGTACACAACAGAGAACAAAAGAAAACCTACCAAGAACCAAATAAAAGATAGACAGTTTTGAATGCAATGCGTATTTTTTTTATTATATATGTTCTCTTGAAATAAAAATTTATTGTTAAATATTTTGAATCTTCTCATATCTTCTACTATGCACATGACGATGGTTTTTTTTTTCTTTTTCTGCTTTTTTTTGTTTTTTTTCCTCGTTTCAATTTAAGTTTTAAATTTAAAAAAACACACAAATAAATAAATAAAGATGAGATGAAATCAAGCTACATCCATTTCTGGCTCTATGATTCAATGACTCATAATTCTATGAACTCTAACACAAAGTAGAATAAAATATGTGAGATTGTGATGTGTCCTAAAATTGATGTGAACTAAGAAATATAATGGGCAATAAAAGATAAGAGGAAAAAAGCACTTTCAGCAGGGGAATTATGGAGAAGACAGTATCTGAGTTGATGAAGAGAATGGAGTTAAACAGACAAAGATGGGACAGGATAGCATTTCAAATGAAGAAAATTACATGGCCAAAGTCAGAGAGGGAAGAAACCACAAAATACATTCAACGAATTTTGTTAAATAAGGGTTTCTTGAATGACTACCATATAAGAAGAGACTTGAGAAATGTATTAGATATTTCTTACCTCAAAAGCACTATAATTTTATTCTCAATGCAACATTTGTCCACAAAAATCAGACAATAAGAGATACCTAAGAAACAAAGCTGAAAAGGAACTTTGCGATCAAAGATATATCTTGATTCTCTTGACAAGAAAATTAAAGATTGAAAAATCAAATGATTTGTACAAAATCAATCAAATAGTAAGAAGCAAAACCAGTGGTGGAATGCAAAATCCCTGACTCCAAAATCCTTTCCATCAAACAATGTATCAGAAAATTAATTTCCCTCATTTTATAAAGGGAAAAAAAACTGAGGCCCTGAGACATTTTTTGTCATTTTTAGTCATTTTTTGACTTGCTTAAGGTCCTGAAGTTATTCATTAAAAATTGAGTATTTCCTATATCTCACCTGCCTTTCAATAAAGACAAGAAAAAATAAACTACTCAATGAACTATGAGGAAAGGGAAGAGCCCAAAATGGGCTACCACTAGAGGAGAAGACTTCATGAAGAAAGGAAATGGGGGTGTTCAGATAGATCTTGAGAAACTAGGAATGGTGTTTATAAGACACATGAAGTATTGGAATAGTTGTTTTTCACAACCCATTCCCAACTAAAACTTAAAAAAAAAAAGTTTGATGAATATAAAGTACCTAAAGCTGAATCCACAAGATAAGAAGAAATAAAATTAATATGTTACACCCCACTGCAGAGGGAATTGGAGGTCAGTGGTGGATGGGCATCTCTGTCTGCAGCAGCTTCGAGTTTTGATTGGTTTCTGGGAAAGTGCTGGACTTAATTCCTTGCTCCCAGCTAGGGAGTTGGGATTTTACCTTGATGAGAAAGAAACTGCCAAAGCAGGGAATAGAAACTGAGAGATATGTCATAGAGATTACAATCTTATGAGAGAGGGAACAAGATTCAGTAAAGTTTATTGAAGCAAAATAGTTTATTGTAGCACACTGTAGTGTGGATGTTAAGATGATGGATACTTGTTGGTGAGGTATTTGGTTCTAGTTTATGGTGCGAAGCCTTCCTTTTCCTTTCCTTATTCTACAGTTCCTAGAAAGAAGGACACTCTCTCTCTCTCTCTCTTCTCTCTCTCTCTCTCTCTCTCTCTCTCTCTCTCTCTCTCTCTCTTTCTCTTTCTCTCTCTCTCTCTCTCTCTCTCTCTCTCTCTCTCTCTCTCTCTCTCTCTCTCTCTCTCTCTTCTCTCTCTCTCTCTCTCTCTCTCAAGCATGGATGTTTGAAGGGTTTTTTTCTTAATTCCCATTCTATTAAAATCATGGCCAGTTATTAAACTATGTATTAGTGCTTAGATCTAAAATTAAAGGAAGCAATTGGGAAATCCAGAGAGCAAAAGATTTAAACGATCATTTCACCAACATCTGCCTTTTAGAAGCTCAAATTCAAAGAGAAATGGAATTGATTGATTGATTTTTAACAGCTTTCTGGAGCAAAGAGAATACTTCTACCGAGGTTAAGTTAGAATTAAGTTAGGCAACAATCAAAGGGGTAATTGATTGAATTAAGGTAGGCAACAATCAAAAGGGCAATTGATTGGGCTAATTAGTCTACTGCATTTATTCCTTTGCTATGTAAACCACATTTCCAAAAGGGAATGATGAAAAAAAATGAGCTCTATCCAAGGGAGAAGTGAGTCTGGGGGTTATAGCTCTGTCTACATAAACTTCTCGGTTTGCCTGATCACCAACACAGCAGTAGTGTTACACATACAAGGTAATTGTGACATGAAAGGCACCAGTAGCTAGAGGAATTAGAACTGACTCCATTTAAGACTGTATCATAAAGGGAATCTCAAAAAGAAACTAAAAATTCTGAGAGGTAAAGATGGAGAGAAAGTATAATCCAAGCAGAGGATAAAAACTACAAAGTTAAGAATAAGCTGAAGCTGATATGGGAAGCCAAGGATAAAGTAATGATGATGATGATGATGATGATGATGATGATGATGATGATAGTTAGCATTTATCTAGTTTTTACTATGTGCCCTGGCATTGTGTTAATCTTTATAATTATCATCTCATTTGGTTCTCATAATTCTGGGAAATAAGTGCTGTTATTATATGTCCCCATTTTACAGATGAAGAAATTGAGGCAAACAGGTTGAGGCTGACTTTCCTGGAGTCAAATTCTATTACTAATATTGATAATAACAATAGCTAAAATTTAAATGGCACTTACTTTATGTCAAATGTTGTGCTAAGTGTTGTTGCTGTTGAAACATTTATTTGGGGTTTTCTTGGGAAAGCTACTGAAGTGGTTTACCATTTCCTTCTCCAGCTCATTTTACAGAGAAAACTGAGGCAAACAGGATTGACTTGCCCAGAGTCACATAGCTAGGAAGTATCTGAAGCTGAATTTTTTACCCAGGTTCACTTAGCTCCAGGACTGGCACTTTATCCATTGCACCATCTAACAGCCACTTTAATAAATGTTTTACAATTATTATGTCATTTGATCCTTACAACAATCCTGTAAATGTATGTTCTGTTATTATTTCTATTTTGCAGATGAGGAAACTGAGGCAAACAGAGTTTGAGTCACTTGCTCAAAGTCACAAAGCTAGTAAATCTCTGAGACCAGATTTTAACTCATGTATTCCTGATTCCATGCTGGCACTCTATTTATTGTACCACCTTGCTGCCAAAGATGGTCAAAAAAATGTTTCACAGCTGGGGAGGAAATTTATTTTAAGCTATATTAAGCTATATTAAGAGAGAAAGAAGGATCAAAAAAGGATCTCTGCCTGGGTAGATGGAGCAATGATAACTGACAACAAAGTGTAGGCAGAGCTGCTTAATTCTTATTTTGCTTCTCTGCTTGGGAGAGTGACCTTTGCACTAGGAGTGACAGAAGAAAAGTGACTAATAGGGAGGTGATAACCAAGAGAAGTCAGGAAGAGTGCCTAGATTCCTGAATAAATTGTATGACAGATATATGAACTATAATCATCCTTAGTTCATTTCATAATGGTCACTAAGGTGTGGTTGCTAAGCCACTGTTGGTGATATTTGAAAAATCATGGAAAACAAGACATTCCACAAGATTGGATAAGAGCAAAGATTGTCATGATTTTTTTTTTAAAGGAAAGAGAAAAGACCTCACAAACTCAAAGTCAGAGAGTTTGACTTCAATTCCTGGGAAAACTATAGAAAGAATCCATGATGAGATGACTATCATTTAGAAAGGCAAGTGATTATAAAGAACGAGCATGACATCACCAAAAACAGGTCATTCCAGACTAATCTCATTTTCTTTTTTTGGATTCAGAGTGCTGAATGAAACATACAGTTAGGTCCCAATTAATGTGAATAATGAATCCCCTGAAGTGATCATATTATTTGAATCTACACTGCATATTTCCATTGGCCTGGAACCAATTACCATATTTTTACATAATTATAACTTTGAATAGTGCAAAGTTGAATGCACAGTTACTTCAGGGGATTCATTATTCACAGTAATCTAACTTTAAATATTTTTGTATGTAGACATTGAAGGAATTTGTTTTGCTTGACTATGCATATTTGTTACATGAAATTTCCTTTTTTTTTTTTAAAGAAAGGGGGGAATGCTAAAATATGAAATACTATCTATCCTCTAACTTCTACTTTGTTACAAGAGACCTCATGAAATTCAAGTAATTTGTAAATGTTTGAAATGTAAAACAAAGCACATCAATAAAAGTATTTTTTAAAAAATAATATGGAACTATAGCTTAGATGATAATAGATAAAATTAATATAACCCTTTAAAATTTGCAAAGTGCTTAATATTTATTATTTGTTATTCACAATAATCCTATGAGGTAGGTGCTATTATTATCCCCATTTTACAAATGAAGAAACTGAGCCTGAGAAAACTTAAGTGTCTTGTCCAGAACCACTCACTCATACAGCTAATTCTGAGGCAGGACTTGCAAATAGGTCTTCCCAACTCTGCGAGCTGACTATCTGCTCTGCCATGATGCTTCTCATAAACTTAACAGATCATTTTAATAACACATAATATGATTATATTAATAGTTGTAGAAAAAAATTTGACAATTTATACTTATAAAAATATAAAAACTTAGAGCATAATAATAAATTAATCTGGAATGCTGTCCATTTTTTTAAAACATAAAAACTTAGAGGACTGTTGACCTCAGTTCTGGGTATCTCAGAAATTGATAAGCTGGAGAATGTCCAGAGTAGGACAAAAAAGATTATGAAGGGCATTGAGTCCATGTCATATAGAATAACCCTTAAATGGTAAATAGTAACTCTTTTGAAAAACAAAGAGCTAGCATTATTTGTTATGGTGAAATGTTAAGAGGACTTTCCAATAAGATCAGGAGTAAAATAAGAATGCATATTGTATCACTATTCTTTTAATTCTAAAAATGCTAAAAAAAAAAAAAAAAAAGGAAATAGGCATAGACAAAGAGAACACAAATTTGCTTTTTATAAGCTTTCTATTTTCAAAACATATGCATAGTTTTCAATGTTCACCCTTGCAAAATCTTGTGTTGTTTTATTGTGTGTGTGTGTGTGTGTGTGTGAGAGAGAGAGAGAGAGAGAGAGAGAGAGAGAGAAAGAGAGAGAGAGAGAGAGATAAAGAATTTAAGTAAATTTATAAGAACTTGAAATAAAGTAGATAAATAATAAAAAAAAAAGTTCATGTGGACTTCCAGCTTACTAAGATAAGCAAAGCTAATCAAAGAGATATAGTACTATCTTAAAAAATATAGGGGATAAAAATAAATACAAAATAAGAACTTTAGTAACTAAGTTTAGTAAATAAGAATTTTAAATGTGAATAGATTAAATAATACAATAACACAAAAGGGAGGGATAGAATAAAAAAGAAAATTAAACTCAATGATTACTGATATAAAAATATATCTAAAAAATAAAAATATGTACAAAATGAAAATGAAAAGCTGGGGAAAAATTCATCAAGCATTCAGTGATTCCAAAATAGGAATTATGCTACTAGAAGTAGGGGGAAGTCACAACATCCAGTGATAAAGTAATAAAAATACATCCAACTTAAGGGAATCACAGATAATGAATTGGTAACAGTATTCAACATATAGGCAATAAAGTGTATAGAACTTAAATTCATAAAGAAAAATTTGAATTGCAAAATAACAGATTGCTGTATCTGTTATAAATATGTATATCTACATATTTATATCTACATATAACATATATTGTTACTACATATTTAATAACTGAGTGATCTTACTGTTCCAATATCAGATATAGATAAAGTTAATAGAAAGATTAAAAAAAAAACCTTGAAAATAGAACTAAATAAAATATTGAGGAAGTTAGAACTAAAAAACTCACAGTATCGTCAGAGGTAGCAATATTAAATAATCTACATATTACAAATGTTAATAAGCACAAATAGTAGACACATTCTTTTTTTCTCAATAGTATTTTATTTTTCCAACTACATATAAAGATAACTTTCAACATCCATTTTTGTAAAATTTTGAGATCCAAATTTTTTCTCCCTTCCTCTCTTACCTCTCCCTTCCCCAAGATAGCAATCTAGTATAGGTTATGCATGTATAATCATTTAAAACATATTTCCATATTAGTTATATTGTGAAAGAAAAATCAGAACAAAAGGGGAAAAACCATGAGAAAGAAAAAGCAAACAAAACAAAAAGGTGAAAATAATACGCTTCATTTTGCATTTAGTCTCCATATTTTCTCTCTAAAACACTTTTTTTTAATATCATATACATTCTTTAAATATAAAAACATAATAGAACCTGTAACTAATATAGGTAACACAAGTTACTACTAATTCAAATGAAGGTTTAATAATTACATCCCCAATAATGAATTGGTCAAAGAACAAATAAGAAATCTCAGAAGAAAAAAAATACAGTCCTCAAAACATACATTAATAAAATAGAAAAATAAGTTGTAAACTATGTATGTAATTTTAAATATTAGAAAATAAACAGACCTAAAAAAACACAAAAAATCTCAAAAATTAAAGAAATATATTTTTTTGAAAAATTAGAACATTAAGAGGGCTAAAATACAGTTCTTTGAAAAGATTCACAAAACTGATAAGTTTTTAGCTAATGCTCAAAAGAGGAGGAAAATAAAATTGCTAATATAAAAATTATAAGGCAAAAATCACAACAGAGGAAATAGAAAGACTTATCAGAACTTACTATATACAATTATACACAAAAATGATATTTTAAAAGAAACAATATTGATGATAAAAATTTCAAATAACAAAATTAACAAAATGCAAAAAAAATTAATCAAATTTTAGGAAATCAAAAAGAGAAAAAACCTAATCCAAACAGATTTACATATAAGTCAATTCTATCAAATGTTTAAAGATTAATTGATACATATGCTATACAAATTATTCTTAAAAATTGAAAAGGAAAATATTTTAATTCAATTATGAGACAAATATAATCCTAATATTTAAGCCAAGAAAGGAAAAAAAATTAAGAGCACTAGATACCAGTATCACTTATGAAAATTTGTTCAAAATATTTCAATAAAATAAAAAAGACTACAGAATATACTTTTAAAAATTACTCATTATGGACAAGTTAAATTTATAACAGGAATGCAAGGACGGTTCAACATTAGGAAAATAATTGAATAATCATGTTTAAAACATAAATACCCCAAAGCAAATATTAATATTATTAGACACGAAAGGGGGGAAAGGAAAGTACTAGATGATTTTTTAATAAGTAAAGAAGAAAGCTAACAACATCCTCTTCCCCTACTGTCATTTGTTTGGAAAGTTCTAGCAATACCAATTAAAAAGAGAGAAAGGAATTAAAGGCATAAAATGCTAGCAAAGAGGAAACATAATTATACACATTTAGTGATGAAATGACAGTTTACTTAGAAAAGCCTAGATAATTAGCAAACTGAGAAAATTAATAGCTTCAGTAACTAATAGGACAAATAAAGTTCATCAAAAATCATGACAATATTAAAATCAAGGAAGAAGTAATAGAAAGACCAAATCTTTCTCATTCAAGATTTACATATATATAAATCTCCTCCAAGACATAAATAGAGTTACAAAATGTCCTAAAGAATGAATAAAACAATTGAAGGATTAATCTTTGGTTTTGACCATTATAAGGCAGCAAAATTGTGCTACTACCTAAATCTACTCCCAGATTTAATTCTATCCTTATCAAACTACTGGGGTAGGAGTCATTATACTGGTAGATGAAAGTATAACAGAATTAATTTAGAAGGGCAAAAAGTCCACAATTTCAAAGGAAAAAATAAAAAAGGATAAATGAATGGGTAATATCACATCCCAACCTCTAACTACAAAGCAGCAATCATTAAATAACTATTTGGTACTAGTTGCAAAATACAAAAGTAAATCAAAGGAATGGGCAAAGTAGATAAAATGTTGGGCCTGGAATTTAAATATAAGTTCATCATTCTGAATTCAAATCTAACCTCAGACACTTGCCAGCTATGTTATACTGGGCAAATCACTTAACCCTGTGCTTCAGTTTCCTCACCTGCAAAATGAGCTGAAGAAGGAAATGGCAAAACATTCCAGTAGCTTTGCTGAGAAAACACCAATTGGGGTCAGAAAGAATCAAACACAACTGAAATGACTGAACAACAATGTACAAGATTAATGGAACAATAAAACTCAATAACCCAGGATCCAGTAAATGGAAGTACATCAGTTACTTAGGGAAGAAGACTTTATTTGACAAGAACTGCTGAGAAATTGCAAAGCAGCTTGGCAGAAATTAAGTTTAGACCAATATCTTATACCATATGCCACAATAAACTCAAAATAGATCTGTAACTTGAATATAAAATGTCACAACATAAAAAAGATTAGAAGAGAACCAAATCTGAATACAACTATGACATATATGTATATAAATATATATACATACATACATACATTATATATATGTATACATATACAAGTTTACAATATTATATATATAACAATTATATCAAGGGAAGACACTGACCAAACAAGAAGAAAAAGTAGTTATGAATGATAAAATAGTTAATTTTGATTACATGGAATTAAAGAACTGGAAGAAAATCAATGCAGTCTAATAAGGATCTAATATAGATTGGAAATTAACATAAATATATAACAACAAGAGTATTTCCCTAATGAATAAGTGGTCAAAGAATATGAAAGACAGATCTCAAAAGAATAGCAAAATACTAGTTATCCCATAAAAGATTCCTCCAAATCAATAATAATAAGAAAAACACAGAATGTTGGAGGAGTTCTATAAAGATAGAAATAACAGTATATTGTAGTTGGAGATGCAAATTGATCAAATTATTCTAGAAAAAATTGTAATTATACATTTTAAAAGTGTCTAAAATGTCTATACTTCTTGACCCCCAAATCACTGCTAGGCATATATTGCAAAAGAAATCAAAGACATAGAAGTCTCATATATCAAAAAATTTAGAACATATTGTATGGTAGGAAAGAAATGGAAACAAAGTTGGACCCATTATTTGGCAAATGGTTAAATAAATTATGGCACAGAAACATGGCCAAATAGTACTTGCCGTTGTAAATTATGAATATTCAGAATACCAAAAAGCAGGAAAAGAATTATATGAACTAATGCAGAATGAAATCAGCAGAACCAGGAAAGCAATATATATGATGATTACAGCAAAGTAAAAGCAAAGAGAAAAAAATGAAGTCAAACATTATGATGAACCATAATTACAATGATCAAGTTTGCCCCAAGGAAAGAGCTGAAAAAATGCATCTCTCTTTCTTTATTGCAAACTGTGTATTTATAGTCAAACAGAATTTATACCTTCTGAATTCAATTCTCCCTATGCAACAAGAAAACTGTTTGGTTCTGCACACATATATTGTATATATTGATATACTGTAACCTATTCAACATGTAAAGGACTGCTTGCCATCTAGGGGAGGGGGTGGAGGGAGAGAGGGGAAAAAATAGGAACAGAAGTGAATCCTTAATTTACTTCAAGACTCAGTGGGCCACCTCTAATGCTACTTAATCTGAGATTTCCTGATCTTTCCAGTTTGTATCATTCTTCAAAATGCCCTCTCTTTATTATCTGCATAGGAGATATGCTTTTTTTCTTTCTTTCTTTTATATCTTTGCATAGGAAAGAGGAAGATGTATTTTAAAATGAAGATTATATAAGAATAAAAAATATAACCCCCACAAAAAGTTTTTAAGCTCTCCAAGCAATTCACAAAAGGCTCTAAAATTGTGTATACCCTTTAACTTAGCAATACCACTATCAGGTCTGTATCCAAAAGAGATTTAAAAAAAAAAAAAAAAAAGGAAAAGGGTCTATCGGTACAAAAATTTCTATGATTTATTTTGTTGTGACAAAGATTTGGAAATTGTAGACACCCATAATACAATTGTGCTATAAGAAATAATGAGTAAGATATTTTCAGAAAAACCCTATGCAAAGAAAAGTAAATAGAACCAGGAAAACATTGTATACAGGAACAGCAATATTATACAATGATCAACTGTAAATGATTTAGCTATTCTTAGCAATACACAAATCTAAAGCAATTCCAAAAGACTTATAAAAAATACTATCCTTAATACAACCTAACTGTGTGACCCTGGGCAAGTCATTTAACCCCAGTTGCCTCAGAAAAAAAAATACTATCCACCCCAGAGAAAGAATTGATGGAATCTGAAAGCAGATTGAAACCTACTATTTTTTAGTGTGTGTGTGTGTGTGTGTGTGTGTGTGTGTGTGTGTGTGTGTGTTTCTGTGTTGGGTTATTGTTGTTTTTGCTCTGTGCTTTCTTCCACAAAATCAATGAATATGGTAATATGTTTTATATGACTATACACTATAAAAATTGTTTTCTGTCTCAAGAAGAGGGAAGGGCAGAAGAGAGAGAATTTGGAACACATTTTTTAAAATGTAAAAATTGTCCTGGGTTATTTATACCTTCTGAATTCAATTCTCCCTGTGCAACAAGAAAACTGGTTCTGCACACATATATTGTATATATTGATATACTGTAACCTATTCAACATGTAAAGGACTGCTTGACATCTGGGGGAGGGAGTGGAGGGAGGGAGGGGAAAAATAGGAACAGAAGTGAATCCTTAATTTACTTCAAGACTCAGTGAGCCACCTCTAATGCTACTTAATCTGAGATTTCCTGATCTTTCCAGTTTGTATCATTCTTCAAAATGCCCTCTCTTTATTATCTGCATAGGAGATGTGTTTCCTGTGCAGAATATGTTCTCCCTGAAGACTGGTATAGCACCAGACATGATCTTCCAGAATTAATGAATGCAACAGCTTTCTAGGAGAGGGGCAGAATTTATCTTGAGAGGTTTTGTTCTAGAAAGGCACCCCTTCTTTTTGAGAATCCTTGAGATTTTAGGATCCCTTAGAGATGGATGGCGTAGAGACAGAAAAGCCTCTTCTAGGGAGATCAGATACACCCTGCACACACTGATATCAGCTACCAGAATTCAGCATCCAAAGAGAATCACAAGCCAACAGAGAAACACCAGCAAGTGGAAGTGGCTGCACAAACAAGAAGCTAAGAGCATCTTCTCTTTCTCTCTTTCCACTTCTCTCTCTCTTTGCACATGGAAATTGCTTTCTTTTAGAAATTTCTATCTATGTTACAGGAGTCATTCCTTGTACACTGATTTTTTAATACATCGATTCATATAAAATGTTTTTACATTGAGTTGCCGAGTATGAAAGTAAATTCCATCTGAGTGTACTGAGGTTCTCAGATCTAGGGGGATTCATGTTTCACAAAATAGATAAATTAGAAGCTCACTTCCCATTGGTAATCAAGTTAGTCTTTCATTTTTATTAGTTGTCGTCACTTGGTGTACCTCCCTGCCAAGTTGCCTTGGCAAACTTTAATGCTAGACAGTTCTCCCACCATCTAGAGAGAAAATATTGAGCGAAGAGAACTAGAAAAGGAAATCCCACCCTATCCAGTCCTGAGGGTGGAGACAGGACAGTCTGGAGATTTTCAACTTTCTCTTCTTTCTGATTAAAAGGGACAGAAGAGAAAAAGAGTCAGAGATCTGGCACCTACAGACTATACAAAGACTATTTGGTTTTTTATATTTTTATATTCTCCAATCCCTAGCACAATACGATGTACATAGCAGGTGTTTAATACATGTTTGTTGATCAAATTGATTAAAATTTAATGAAATCAATGTGACCTTACTCAAGCGCCTGGCATTTAGCATTGGATGGCATTCTTTTTTACATTATTCCCTGCACCATCCCCCTCACTCTTAGAAATATCCCTGAATTCCCTGTATGGAGGCCAGGCAAAAATGACATTATTATATATTCTTTTGGGAATCTTTTCTTGAAGCGGCAGCTGAGATAAAAGATATGAGAACAAGGAGTTTCAAAGATCTCTTTTTTATACATCTCCCGAACCCCTGGCTCCTTATTAAAGAAAGATTCAGATAGAAATTTCCAAGGCAGCAGACCCCAACAATTAAAGCCCTAAAGAGGGAGTGAGGTGCAAATGAATTAGGAATGAATTGGGGGTGGAGGTAGTGTTGGTAAAAATTCAAAGTAATTTCATATCTTTAGATGTATTCCTTATTCTTTTCTTGGCAAGATTTACAGATTTGGACTACAAAGACTCATCCCATGAAACACCTTCTTTCTCCTCCTTCCCATCCCTCCCCCCAGGCTTCCTTTGCTCCCAATATTGTTTGTATAAAGCACAGCCTGCTAAAGTTGCCTTCCAGAGCTGTCTAGACTCAGTATCAGTGGCAACATCAAAGAAATTTATTCTTTTCATACTCTTATCTGTTTGTGTCTAAACCCAAAATGATTACTTTTTCCTAAATGAATAGTTCTTTTTTTTTTCTTATAAAACAGAAAAATGAGCAACTATTCACACCTGATCAGGCTAAACCCCATGACAATTATGTGTATTGTTTGTTCTTTTTTTCTTTTCTTTTCTTTTTTTTTTTTTTTTTTTTTGAAGAAAAACTCCTTTTCTTCCATGAGAATTTGCTGCTGAATAATTTACTTCAGGCTTGTGGCCTGCAGTGTCTCAGGAATAATAACAAGACTGGTAAATGTCTCTTCCCTTACCTCATAGGAATTAGGGGTTAACAGCATTCAAGGTGGATTAGCTAGGGGGGGAGATTAGTAATAATAGGACATGATCTTATGTTTGCAACTGACAGGAAAAAGGAGGAACCACTCCTGAAACTTTAGCTTGGGAGTCCCAAACTGAAACAATACCAATCATAAAAGGTAATCTAAAATTCATCTGCCTGTGGTGAATCATAATTTACACCAAGAAGACAATATCAAAGTATGATGAGCCATGAGTAGGCTGCAAAAAGGGTGGAGACAACAGGTAGGAGAGGAAAGAAATGGGAAGTAAAATCTTGGGATATCATATCTGTTTCCAAAGCTCCCAGAAACCAGAATTATAAATAAGATAGAGGTTGGCAGAGAACATCTGAAATATTGATAAGATTACCCCCTAAGGCAAGCAGGTCCTCTAAATGAGGACCCCCTCAGTCCCTGGCTCCAGTATGCTAAAATCCTCCCCATGGTGATGAGATCCTGAACGATGGTTTAGATTGAAAAAAACTAAAGAATTGATCCCTGAGGCAAGCAGGGAGGAGGCTTGGAGAGAGATCCGTTTAGTGTCGAGGGTAGGTCTCAGGAGTCTGACATAACTTGGATTTCAGACTGGACAATCTCCCCAGAGAATGGGAGGATGGATCTCAACTGATCTCTATCAGAGCCTTCTCCCAGTTTGCCTCAGGATCTCTATTACAGACTTCTTCCTGTTTGCCTCATTCTTTGTACAAAACATCATTCAGAATCTCATCACCTCTATCAAAAAAATAAGAAATATAAAATCTGTTACAAACATAATATAGCCAAGCAAACTAAATTCTTCATTGATTATGACCAAAAAAAAAAATCTTCATCTGCACTCTGAGCATCTCATTTTTCTATCTGGAGGTGGGCAGCATGCTTTATCATGAATCCTATGGAATTGTGGCCAATCATTGTATTGATCAAAATCCCTAAGAAATATATTAAGTTTTTATTTAAAAAAAAAAAAACAAAACACCAATTGTCTTGTGATCCAAGAAAATTCCAAAGGACCCATGATGAAAAAAATTCTATCTCCCTTCAGAGAGAGAACTGAGTGTAAATCAAAGCATACTTTTTGGTTTCTTTCTTTTTCTTTTTTGTTGTCTGTATTTTTTTTTGTAACATGACTAATGTAGAAATATATTTTACATGATTTAACATGTATAATTGATGTTAAATTGTTTGCTTTCTCAAGGTGGGATGAGAAGGAAGGAGAAAGAGAATTTAGAACTCAAAAAAATTTAAATGAATGTTAAAACTTTTTTATGTATAATTGGGAAATATTTAATGAAATAAATAAAAATAAATTTTAAAAATTCAAAAAAAAAAAGAATAGTCATTGGCCTCATAGAACTTTGTATCTAGTAAAGTGAGTAAGAATCAAACACATAACTATGAAGCACAATATCATAATTATTATAATTATAATTATAATTGTGACTCTTTTTTTGCCCAAACCTGAGACCATTTTGTGGAGAGGCAATCTTATAATTCATGCTGCATACATAAAAGGAAATAAGACTCATGATTGGCTCATTAAAATGTAATACTACATACTCATGTAAGGGACTTCAGTTTGTTGCAGAGGCTTGAAGAAGAAACTCCACACATATGTGTAGAAATGAAAGAAGGTGATGAGAGAGAAAGACATTAGAATGGTTTGATTGGTGACCTCAGAGATACAGACATATATGGGAACTAACCTCAGAATGCCCCTTGTCCTTCAAGGTTTGCAATTCTCAAAATTACGAAGGATGAACTCTCTCTAGGTGAGATCATTCATTCTTTCCTGAGTTGAGCTGAGATTTTATCTTTGCTCTCTGATGAAAAGTTAATTCTGTGCTATATATTCTAATCTGTAGAATTAGATTTGGTAGGAAAGAGCTAAGCTATTGAGTGTAAGCAAAAAGCTAATTTCTCCTTTTTAAGAACGAAGAAAAGTGAATTTCCTTCTGAAAACTAAACATTGTACCTGATGTTTATTTTAGGGGTGACAAATAGATATAATTGAAGCTCAATAAGCTTCTTAGACATAGTAACAGTCACCCTGCCTCCCAGTTAGGTTACATGTCTGGCTAAACTGAACCAAGCTATAGACTACAACTAGCTTTATCACTAGTGAACTACATCTATACATATTTAGACAAGCCCCAAACTTTCTTCTATATGGATTTCATAGTGGATAAAAAAGTCAGTCTCATAATAAGGCAGATCATGATAAATCAAGCCCCATGCTAACATATATTGACTATGCAATCTCCGGCATGTCACATAATTTCTATGTCCCAAGAAACTCATAGTTGCTAAGGAGTTACTTAATTACATTGCAATTGGTCGAAGATGATCCACAATAAGAGCTCCAACTATCAATGAAATCCCAAGTTTGAGTTTTTTTTTAATGAATGCAAAATATTTTAAGTGGTCCAAGACAGAAAAGATAGGGCTGAATTGGTTAGTCAGGGGACATTTCATAAAGATGATTTTTGAATGTTGTCCTTAAAGAATGGGTAGGAATTCAATTCTGGCAAATAGGCAGTACAATGGATAGAACATTGGGCCTAGAGTTGGAAGGATCTGGGTTTAAATCTGGCCTCTCACAGTTACTAGCTATGTGACCCTATGCAAATACTTAACCTATTTACCTCAGTTTCCTCATCTGTAAAATGAACTGGAGAAAGAAATGGCAAATCACTTTAATGTCTCTTCCAAGAAGACCCCCAAGCAGGGTCATGGACTGAACAATATAATAAGAAAAATCAATATATCACAAGGGAAAGTGAGCGCATTTCAGCCATGGAGAATTATGTAAGCAAAGGCACAGAGTTGAAAAAGTACAAAAGGTTTTCCAAGGAATGATATAGTTTGGCTATATCATCAAGAATGTGTAAAAACATCAAGTATCTATGGGGAAATAATAAAATATGAAGTTCAAAAGATAATGAAGGTAGAGTCAGCCTATGAAGCTCTTTGAATAGCAAAGAAAGGAAATGAACAACAGAGAACCACTGAAGTGTTCAAGCAGAGAAGTGACACAATTGTATTTATGTTTACAAAAGATTACTCTGTTAGCAGTATAAAAGATAACTAGAGTTGAGGTGGAGAGTTCTATCAGAATATAATTTTATGATGAGCAGGCTGGTTTTAGAAAGACCTGAAAAGGCTTACATGAACTGATGCTGAGTAAAGTGAACAGAATCAAGAGAACATTGTACACAATAACAACGAGATTATGTGATGATCAACTGTGATGGAGTTGGCGCTTTTCAACAATGAAGTGATTTAAAGTAATTCCAATAGACTTGTTGCTGGAAAGTGCCAACCAATCTGAGAGAGAAGTTTGGAGACTGAATATGGATCAAAGCACAATATTTTCACCTTTTTTGGTTGGTTGTTTGCTTGGATTTTTTTTTCCTTTCTTATGTTTTTTCCTTTTTGGTCTGATATTTTTGCGCAGTATGATGAGTATGGAAATATGTTTAGACGAATTGCACATGTTTAACCTATATCAGATTTCTTACTTTCTTGGGAAGAGGGAGAAAACTTTGGAATATAAGGTCTTACAAAAGTGTATGTTGAAAACTATTTTTGCATGTATTTGGAAAAATAAAATACTATAAAAATATATAATTTCAATAGTCCAGATGGAATGTGAGTATGAGAAATGTTACAGAGATAGAAAAAACAGGGCTTGGTGACCAATGATTTCTGAGAAATGTGAGATACAATATAATCTATTAACAGCTGGGTTTGAAGATGGGAGCTAACAAGAGCAACAAATTAGGAAGGACAGGTCATTAATTTGAATTTTGACATGTTGAGTGCCAGGTAAAACCATCTCTAGATAATTGAGTGCATGGATCTAAAGCCTGGAAGAAAGTCAGGGATGTACATAAAGAACTGAGAATCATCAGCATGGAGATGATTGCTGAAGTTGTTGTTCCCTCATTTTAGTAATGTCTGACTCTTTTTGACCCATTTGGAATTTCTTGGCAAAGATACTAAATGATTTGCCATTTCCTTCTCTAGCTCATTTTACAAATGAGGAAACTGAGGCAAACAGAGTAAAATGAGTTCTCCAGGATCACACAGCTAATAAAAGTCTGAGGCTAGATTTGAATTCTAATTTTCCTAAGCCTAGGCACTACAATCTATCCAGTTAGCTACCCAGTTGTTAAAGACATCAAAGTAAATGAAATTACCAAGGCTGAAAACACACAAAAAAGAAGAAAGATGACCAAAGACTTTTATTTCTAATAAAAACAAAATCCACATGGATATTATGAATGAATCAGCTTAGACCACCATTTTCTTGGCTTTAGAATTTCATGACTTCCCATATTCAACTTGTCCTTAAGATATTATACTGAGGTATTTTTGAGCTACCAATCCAAATACCTACTAAGCAACTACAATATGCCAGGCGCTATGCTAAGCTCTGGAAACAAAAAGAGTCAAGAACCCTCAATGATCTAATAAATGGCATATAAACAAGTATATACAAAGGAAGTTCTATACAGGTTAAATGGGAAATAATTAATGTATGGAAGGAACTGGAATTAAGAAGGCCCATACAAGATGGAATTTTAAATGGGATTTAAAGGAAGTCAGGGAGGGCGATAATCAGAGTCAAGGAAGGAGAGCATTGGCCAAGCATAGGGGACAGCCTGGAGCCCTGAAAAGGAGTGTCTTGTTAGTGTAACAGTCAGAAGACCAGTGTCATTTGATCAAAAATTCAAGGGACTAATCTGTGAAGGACTTTGAATGTCAAACAAAGAATTATGTATTTGCTCCTGAAGACACTGAAGTTTATTGTGTGAATGTGGAGATGGGGGACTCCTGGGGAGGGAGGGGGTAGGGTATGACATAGTCAGACCCATGTTTTGGGAAAAATCAATTTAGGAGCTAACCAGAGGCTAGATTGGAGCCGGGAAAGACTTGAAGGAGGCAGACTCACCAGCAGGATATTGCAAAAATCAAGGCATGAAGTGATAAGAGCCTCCAGTAAGTAGTGTCAAATGAGAGAAAGGGCACATTCAGGAGATATTGAAGATCTGAGTTCAAATGTGGCTTTTGGCACTTACCAGCTGTGTGATCGTAGGCAATTTCTGCCTGCCTCTGCTTCCTCATCTGTACAATGGGGATGATAGTGATGCGGTGTGAGTAGTCTAGATTCCTGGTGGTCTAGAGGTTAGTGGCGATAAGAGAGTTGTTAAGAATCCCTTTTAAATCAGCCACAGGTTCTAGGAGTCAATGAATTCACTCATTCCTGAATTATTAGTTGCAAAATGAAAGTTTATTATTGGATAGAAATCAGTTTACCAAGAGACTGACTTCTATAGTGGCAGATCTATGGAAAATGGAGTTTTGCACTGAGAGAATGCAATTCTCAGTGGACGGAAAGTCTTGACAGCAAAGGGATCTGCCAAGATCCATCTGCAAAAGACTTTCGAAGAAGGAAGCTGTTATATAGGGTGTCTTGGTGGGGCTGGGACTGCCCAAGCAGGTCAGACCCAGCATGGATCTGATATTGGAATTAACAACACTTCAAAGGGGTGCTTTTTGACCAGAATTTCTAATTAAATCAAAGGCCTGGCATCCTGGAAAGATAACTTTTCTGGGGGATATGCCTTCCCCAGGAGAAGCTGACAATCTGAAAGGGATCACAGATCAAAAGGAAATAATTTCTTAAAGGGATAACAACCTGCTTCAATAGCTCCTGGGTTATTTTAAGAATCAAATGAGATAATATTTATAAAGTGTTTAGCACAGTGGTTGACACATAGTAGGCCACTTAATAAAGTCTCTTCCTCCCTTTCTCCTTCCTTTCCTTTCTTCCTCCCTCCCTCCTTCCCTCTCTTCTTCTTTCTTTCTTCACCCCTCCCTTCCTCTCTCCCTCTCTCCCTCCTTTTCTTTCTCTTTTTCCCTCTCTCCCTTCTCACTCTCCCTCTCCTCCTCTCTCCCTTCCTTCCTTCCCTCTCTTCCTCTCTCCCTCTTTCCTTCCTTCCTTCCCTCCATTCTTTCCCTCCCTCCCTCTCTCCTTTCTTCCCTCCCTCCCTGTCTCCCTTTCTTCCCTTTCTCCCTGTCTCCCTCCCTCCTTGTTTTTCTCCCTTTTGTTTCCTTCCCTCTTTCCCTATCTCTCTCTCTTTCTCTCTCCTTCTTCCCTCTCTCCTTTCCTCCCTCCTTCCCTTCTTTTATCCTTCCCTCCCTTCTTTTGTCCTTTCTTCCCTTCTTTCCTCGCTTCTTCTTTTTCTCTCTTCCTCCCTTTGTTCCTCCCTTCCTTCCATCCTTTCTTCCTCCCTACAATATATCCAGTTAAGAATTATTTAGTATTTGGCTGGACAGCTCTAGTGATAAGGAACTTACCACTTCCTGGGGCCTCCCATTCTACTTTTAAATAGTTTTACTAATTAAGAAGTTTTTCCATAAGTCTCAAGCTCAAGTCTGTCTCTTTGAAACTCCTACCCATTGTTTCTAGTTCTACCCTCTGGAGCCAACAAGAAAAAAAAATCTCTTATTCTTTCTTCCATTCCTTAAACACAGGCTTCCCTGGGCTTTAATCAGATCCCTCTGCTTTCCCCTTTATACTCTCTTCATCATCAATCATATCTATTCAAATATCTCCAGGTCTTTGGAAATATACCTATCTATATGTCTAGCCATGACCTCTCTCCTGAACTTCCAGACTATATCCTCCTTTTTATTGCTGGACATTTTAATTCAATAAATGTTTGTTGATTGATTGATCAATTTCCTCCAGTCTTCCCTTGGCTGTATTTTAATCTCTGTTGATTCTGGCTCATGTGTGAAGTGATTTAAATCTTGACTGAGAGAGGCTGGAGTATGAAGCTGATTTTTCATCTCTTCCTTTTGAATGTAAAAATTGTCCTTTAGTTCTAAGATTCTGGATTGCTTTCTGGTGAAAGCAAATAGAAAATAAATCAATTTTTACAAAACTAATTAGCAGAGAAGATGCTGACATGTTTTGCCAACTGTATCTATTCTCTCCCCACCCTTTCCTGTACAAGAAGGTCAAAATGTTTGAAGCGACTGTCCTTGTCAGCAAAATTTACTGGTGGCAAGGACCCTAAGGTGTGCAAGTGTTTATCCCTCTACCACTTAGCCTCCACCTGCTGGACAGCACCTGTTCTTTCTGTTAATAAATATTTATGGATGTTTTGATTTGGTTGTCATGAATTTCTGTGTAGTGAGAAGGAGTCTTGTCCCAAAAAGGAAGACTTTTGGACAATAAGAAGATTTCACATTATTGTCTGAGTCTGAGGATGAAGCAAAAAGAAAGAAACTTTTATCTGGAATAGAAATTACCAATAACCCAAGCCATGAGGGTGGAGTGCTGTGTCTTTATAACCAGAAAAAGTCTAAATAACTATAGGGCAGTCCTAAATCATCAAATGACCTAAAAATTTATCAAATCCAATTCCTCATTTTACAAGTGTGGAAACTGAAATCCAGAGAGAGTGATTTGTTTGTCCAAGACCACAAAGATAGTCAATAGCTAAGCCAGATTTTGAAATTCTGATTTCAGAACTAGTTAAAGAACCCATTGAGCCAAGCTACCATCTCAAAAGGTGTTTGCAAATGTTAAGAATCATAGAAGTATTAACAGGAGAAATGATGGTCTTCTGACTCTTAGTTTAGCATTTTTTTTCTATCATGAAAAACATCCCTTAAAATTGTAAATATATGTATATACAAATATGTGTGTATGTATATATACATATACATATGATATTTTATAGTTCTATCCTAGAATTGAGACCAAGATAGCCTGATTCCTACTTTGACATGTTTTACATTGCCCCATATCATTTCTGAGAGAATACCCAGCCCTAGTAAAAGAAAAATAACATTGTTATTTTTGTTCTATAAGAAATGATAAGTAGGATGATTTCAAAAATTTCTGGAAAAGCGTACATGAATTGATACTGAGTGAAGTGAGCATAACCAAGAGATCATTGTACACAGTAATAAAAAGATTAGGGGATGATCAACTGTGCTAGACTTGGCTCTTCTCAACAATATGGTAATATAAGGAGAGTCCAATAAACTTGGGATGGAAATGTAATCCGGAGAAACTGAGGCAAGATAGAGATTAAAGAATTTTAGTATTTTATTTATTGGAGAGCTTAATTAATTCTTAATTAATTAAGTCTGAATCAGACTCTCGTCTTCAAGTATCCAGTATCAAATGTAAGATTCCAGAGATTCTTTATAAGACTTTAGTGATAAGAAAGAACAAAGACAGAAGGAGGGAGTGGGGGGAAGGCAGAGAGAGCACTGGACATTCTGATAAGTTGGGAATGTCTGGAGCCATGATGTCTAAAATAGAAGATCTTCCCCTTATCTGGGATTAAACATTTACAAGTTATAACCTTAGAGTAACAAGCCCTAAGTTATATCAGTCCTAATGGTCAGGAGGGGGCATTGCAACCAGGAGGACTGAGGCAGAACAATTCAGGGAAACTGAGGAAGAACAATTCAGGGAAAGTGAGGAAGAACAATTTAGAGAAACTGAAGCAGAACAATAAAAGGAAACTGTGGCACAACAGAAAATGCCATTTGCACCCAGAGAATGATAGAAACTGAATGTGTATTGGAGCATAGCATTTTTATCTTTGTTTATTTGTTTCTTTGTTTCTTTTCATGTCTTTGTTCCTTTTGGTCTGATTTTTCTTGAACAACATGACAAATATGCAAATACTTTTAAAAGAATGACATTTAACTATATCAGATTGCTTGCTATCCTGGGGTAGGGGAAGCTAAGAAAGAGAGGGAGAAAAATTTGGAACATGATGTCTTACAGAAATCAATGAAATGTTGAAACTTAACTTTGCATGTGTTTGGAAAAACAAAATATCATTGAAAATGTATATACATATATTATATATTGTATATATATAATACATATATGTGTGTATATACATATATATACATACATATATATGTATATATATTATGTATATGTATGTAATATACATATACAATAACATTATTTATCCTTATTTCAGAAACCTTGACAATGCCAAAGAAATAAGAGATTCTGGAATTGGGATGGGGGCCTTGGGGAACAAAGGCATTCAATTTGGAGTCTTTCAAATGAACAGATAAGTACATAATTGAGAGCTCTAGCTTTGCAGAGAACACAGATCTCAAGATCATCTAAGTTAGAAATGAATGTGGATGAGCACCAGCTAGGGCCAGAAGAATAAGACAAAGAAGGGAAAGAGTGGTTCACCATTATAGTAAAAGGGAAAGAAGTTAGGAAGACTTCCCTAATCAAAGGTGGCTACAATCTTATGAAGCACCCATGTTGCTTAAGAGGAAAGAGACTTAGGCAGATGGTATCCCAGGGTCCGCCAGTTGGACACTTAAGTGTTTTTAGAGATTGGGGGGGGTGCATAAAGGAACTGGAAAGAATTAATTCTTGGATTTGAAGTTCTGAATTTATTCTCCAGCTTGAAGCCAGGGGGGCAAACCAGGGTTAAGAAATATTTTGTATTTCTGTATGTGTGTACCTTCTTCTGAGAATGACCAGCTACAGCCCTGGCAGTTTGGCCTGGAATAGGACCTGAGAGACTTCTGAGTGATGGTTGGTGAGATAAAGCAATCATCCCCATCCAGACATTTTCCTTTCCCTCTTTTCTTAACTTCTATTAACTATCCAAGCTCTCTGAATTTTTCCTCTCTTCTTCCCATGAGACAGAAGAAATTAAAAACAGAAGTCTTTTATTTTTTCTGTTCTGGAGTTAACAGCATATGCTGCTGACTGTTCTCTAGCCAAACAAAATGTTAGCCTTCCTTTATTCATTATCCTTTCTTTGATGTTGTTTTATTCTACTTTATAGAAAATAAAACCTGGCTCTGGCTAAGGAGATATTTGGGAAAGGCAGTGGAAGATAGAGAAAAGGATGGGTGAGGGGCAAAGGGAGGAAGAGAGAGAGAGAGAGAAAGGAGGGAGAAGAATAGAGAGGGAGGAAAGGAGAGAGAGAGAGAGAGAGAGAGAGAGAGAGAGAGAGAGAGAGAGAGAGAGAGAGAGAGAGAGATTGTGAGAGAGAGAGCATAGATATGCATGCAGAGAGTGCAATGGAAGAACAGACAGTGCATCCATGTGGAAGTTGCAAATCTAATGGAAATGCATTGCAATAGTATTCCTTGCAATCAGAATTGACAAAACCAGGGACCAGACAGGGACCAACTCAAATTCAGCTGTCACTATTAATTGCTATCATAATAAAAGATTAAAATGGCCTTCAAAAATAATAAAACCATAAATTCCAATAACAGGAAAGAAAAACCCTAAAAGAAAAAAACAATACAAACTTTCCAAAATTAATTCCCAAGGATGGAACATCACATGTAATTTGGTTCAGATGAAAAGTGTTCCAAGGGTGAAGCCCATCTTTATAACAAACACCCAGAAGAAGTTCCCCCAGTAAAGCTGAGAAACTACTTAGCTAAACTAAAGAATATATGAGTTAAGGTTGATTTCAGATGTAAAATCCCACCCATATGCATAAATGCTTGAATGATCAAATTAAGTTTCATTATAGAGACTCAAGCCCAAGACATAGAATCCTCCTTTCCAGGTCTTGGCTTCCTTTGTCTCAAGGGATTATCACTTAAATCTAGGAATCAATTTACATTTATATTATTAATTTCTCTCTTCATAAACTCTCTTGCTTGTGTTGGCCAGCTTGTACTTGTTTAAGAGTAGTATTTCCTGTCCTGCCTCCCCCTCCAAGAAATCACAATTTTATTGATATAAACAGTATAAATTTCCAATCAGGATTCCTTTAATCCTCTCTGAAACACAGAGAAAAAAAAAAGTCCTTGTCTCTAGAGTTGAACATTATTAATGGTAATAATAGCATTTATAGTGTCATTACTGCTGCTTTTTAGGGTTTGGATAGCCTTTGCTCTGGATATATTTGCACGAGCCATGACTGATTCCATGTCTGCACTTCCACACTTATTTTGTCAATCTCTTCCTCTTCACTTCCTTCTTGTACAGTTGTAGTTTATGATTTTCCCAAGCGTTTGACTGCTTCACCCTGAATTCATTTTCAGTGGCTGTGTTAGCTGTGCCTGCTGAAAGATCTTCAATCTTGTCTTCTCCAAAGATTGTGTATCTGAAGTTGGGTTCTCACAGACATTTGGCTTTGTGATGACAAAGAGGATGTTCTTAGATTTTTGGATAGTGACTCCAGTACTTATTGGAATCCTAGTTCAGACAAAGCCTTTCTCTCGATCCAGCTCGGTTTTGTTTCACTGACAGGCTCCTCATGAATCAGCTGCTGATACCCACCATGTGGCTGCCCAGGTAGAATCCTGTTCCCGAAGTTCTGATACTGTCACTGTCAGATTCTGTTTCAGATCCTGTCAGCTTGGGTATGTGGCAATTCTAACTCTGGGGCTGGGATAGTTTCTAACATTTCACTGAGCATTATGTGGGTACAAGATGGTTGTAAAAAGAGCATACCTACTGTCTCCTTGGACCTCCATTGAATGTGTAATTTTCACATCGATTCATTTTTCCTTTCTTCCTATGCCTCAGGCTGAAACAGAGATGTATCTCTCTGTTTCTCTAACTCCAACTTTCCACAAAGCTATATTACCATTGATCACACTATGAATTTTTTTTATGTAATGGGAATAAGACAATAACAAGAAATGGACAGTGATCAAAGGGGAAGGGAACATTTCATTTGAGTTGAAAGCAGTCAGAAGAAAAATTTCCTATTTTTAATTCCTTCCTTCTTGTGGGAAAGAGAGAGAGTCAAAACGCAGAGGAACTGAGAAATTGATGGGAGTTGTTGCTTTCCCTAGTGAAGACAGTGGGGGGAAAGAGAATTTCTCAGGGGGTATTTGCCTTGTCTCATCAACCATCACTCTCAGAAGTCTCTCAGGTCCCACTGCTGGCAGTAACTTGTCAAAGTCTCAAAATGAAGGAATGGAGAAAAGTACACATTCAGAAACCTAGGGTGTTAATCCTTGCCTGCCCAAATGGAACCAAAATAGAGAACAAACTCCTAAATTCTTAAACTTGGAACTCTCCAACTATGAGCTAACTTCTAGTTTCTTTCTGCCAGAAAATTTCCAAAATATTCTCAGCTGTCCAGGTTAAAAAAATAAAGTCCTCCAAAGATAGAATCAAAACTATCCCATAGTGTCCTACAGGGCATATCATTGAAAAGGACCATAGTATTTGACAGAAGGTAAAATTTCAAAATCTCCAAGTGTCTAGAGGCTCAGAACACCATCCTTACAGAAAAGAACAAAAGATGTGTTTCTCCCAGGGCAAGGACCTAAGTTCTATTGCTCTTTCTCAGAGCCTCCTTACCCTACACCTTACTCTAAGTTTAGAATTTGTTTCTGCCCTTTTTTTTGTATATCCACCATTAAGCACCGTGCCTTCTAGATAATAAGTGCTCGATAAATATGTGTTGACTAATTGACAATATTTAGAGCAAAGGATCCCCATTTGAGAAAAGAATGCTGAGCTTAGAGCCAGAAGGTCTGGGTCTGTAACCAGCTGTGTGACTCTGAGGGAAAAAAAAACTCATTTAATCACTCCCAAACCTCAGTTTTGTCTTCTATAAAGCAGAGGTAATCTTTTGCCTCTCTATATCACAGGGTTGTTGTGAAGTTAAAATGATATAATAAATGTGAAAACACTTTGAAAACTATAAACTGCTAGGTTAATGTAAAGATTTAGTATCTTCTTTGTTTGTAGCTGCCTGGAAATTGATCCTATGATAATTTTCCTAAGTGTGTTGCTGGGTGTAGAAATTATTTGTTTGTAGGCATTGTAAAAAGTAGAAAGACAGTAAGATAGGAAGGAAAGCACTGAACCTGGAGGCAGAAGACATATATTTAAATCTCTTTCTGTTTCTGCTACATGACCTTGAACACATGGTTTAACCTCAATGAGCCTGTTCCCTCAATTATAAAATGAAGGTAAAAACACTTGCACTGCCTCACTCATAAGGGGATCAAATGAGATAAAGATATAAAGTACTCACTGACTATAACATGCTACAAACATGTAACTTTTGTTATCATATAGTGAATCACTGCATTTATTTTTAGGCAGATGTTTTAAAATCATAAACTTAATATTCTCCATAAAGTCTTATTCCAATTGATGATTCATCAAGGAATAGAGGGCTCTCTGGGTTCTCAAAGTCTGAGCCATTGGAGTGAAAGTTCTAGGAGATTCTATCATGCTAAAAGAAAAGGGGGGAGCTTTGATTGCAGTGACATTCACAAATTACTTTCTGAGGAGCAACCTAGCTCTGTGTAACAGTGGAGTCAAAATCACTCCAGCATCATTTTAACTTTGATAATAACATATCTCAATAAATCAGTCAATCAAAAGACCTTAAGACTAAATATGAAAAGTCCTTCAAATCAGAATGAGGAAATACAAGAATCCTAACTGAATAGACCAGCAGGGAAAACTTGACCACTCCCCAAGTATCATCTATAAATTATTGATCAAATAGGGAAGTATGAGAGTCCCTAACTGAAGTCCCTAAGAAGGAACTGCCTGTGGGAAATAAAGAAAGTAGGATGGGAGGCCCTTGTCTTGGGCATTAGCCAGGTCTTCTTCCCTCCCTACCTGACTTCGACTAGTGAAAGATCTTCTGGCTCCATTGGTATTCTAAAAGGCATTCCCAGATCAGCTGGTGATCGTATGGCCATTTCCAAAAACCAAGAACAGAATAAATTTATGGCTCTACAAGCCAGGAGACACCATTCCTCATCATCATGAGCTGAGATGCAGTGATTTGGGGAAAGTCGCATCACTTCTACATGAGAAAAAGTTAGGGGAAAAGTTTAGATTCAACTCTAATCTGCTTGCAAAACTGCTTGTGAATGTAAATGATCAATGTGAGCATTTACATTTCAAAAATCAGATTGGGGAAAAGGAAAAGAACCTTTATTCTTTATATTTTATATATAATATTTATAGTAGTTCTCTTTGTAGTGGCAAAGAACTGGAAATTTCAGGGATGCTCATTATTTGGAGAATGACTAAACAAGTTGTGATATGTGATTGTGATGGAATACTGCTGTGCTAGAAGAAATAATGAGCTCAATGATCTTAGAAAAACATGGAAATACTTGCATAAAATAATGAAGAGCAAAATGAGCAAAACCAAAAGATCATTTTATCCAATACTAGCAATATTGTTTTAAGAATGACTGAGTAATTATAAATGTCCAAATTAACCCTAAAGAAAATATGAAGAAAGATGCTATCTATATTCAGAGAAAGAACTGATAAATATAAACATATATAGAATCGTTTTAAATTTATATACATCTTTGTGTATAATGATACAGCCATCTCTAGAGTCAGTGGTACAGAGAGAAAAAGGGAAAAAAAGGAAATTTGTATGATAACTATATATTTAAAAGAAATAAAAAATTATACATAATTGATTTACAGTTTCACATGTAATATGTTATGGAAATGTTCATTTTATTCCAAAAAATAAAAATAAAATAAGTAAATATGGAAAAAATCAGCACTTCAAATCGAGGCTTAATTTTGTGGGTTGTCCAGACTAAAGAAAATATTAATGTCAATTAAACTTTAAAATGTAAATGTGCTTTTTTTTTTCTTGAGACCTCAGTGGTTAAATTTACTAAAAGACTCCCAAAAAGAATATATTATGATTATCCCCTATACTGCTTTAAGAAAAGGGAAATATTTCAAGTGAAGTGATGACTGGAAATTTCAGCAATGAAGTGGGAGGCGGAGAGAACCTCCCTTTTTAGCCTGAGGCATTTTGGTGCCTCTGCTGAGAACGAGATTGATGGGCTTTGATATTGCTGCAGTTGGCCCACTAGCTATGAACGACAGCTAAGGCACTGGAGCTGCTGTTAGTCTTGCCTGCTTTTGAAAGATTCTCTGAACAGCATACATCTTCCATAAAACCTTGCAAATGAAGCTACAGATACTATCTTTTCTTGGATGAGCATAGTTTTCATTGGGTATTTTGAGTGCTGGAATTAGAATCAGAAAGATCTTGCCTCAAATATTCATTAATGATGTGATCCTGGTAAAGTCTCTTAGCTTCTGTTAACCTCAGTTTCTTAAAAACACCTATCTCCTAGGATAGGCTAAAATGAGAGAATATTTGAAATGCACTCTTTAGGAGCTCTATAAATGGTAACTATTATTGTTATTATTGGTGTTGTGGTTGTTTCTTTAATCAGGAGTTCTATCACAACTGTAATTTCTTTGCTTTATATTCTTTCAGTCAATCAGTCAACAAACATTTATTAAGCTCTTACTATGTGTTAGGCACTATGCTAAATGCTAGAGATACAAAGGAAGGTAAAAAAGTCTGAATTTAGGGTATGGTACAATCTACAATGAGGAAGGATGTCATCCTGTCAAAGAGCAGTAGAACATGATTTTTGATCTGGGAGAAACCTGCATCTTTGGTTCTTTTCTGTAACAACCCTGAGCTTGAAGACACTCTGAGATCATGAGATCTTGTCTTCTTTGTGGAGGGTATTTCATCATACTAGACCCTCACATTTACCTGTATTTCTGTGTGCTGTTTATTTTTAATTCTTCAGAGAACATAACATTTACTGTAATGAAGTCATACAACACTAGTAAAATATGTGCTCTGTGTATTTGTATACACATACATAAGTTATATGTGTGTGTGTGTGTGTGTGTGTGTGTGTGTGTGTGTGTGTGTGTTTAAATCCTTTCATAAATATAATGGGTGACTGACCATTGAGGGTCCAGTTCTTAACATCATTTTATTAAACTGTGGGTTGTTACTCCAAATAGAGTCCCATAATTGAATGTGAAGGTTACAAAATTATGATTTATTATTAATAAATGTTTGATTTGGCTATTTCATATACTTGGGATCACATAAATATTTCTTGGGCAAAAGGGGTTCATGAATGGAAAAAGTTAAAGAACTGAGCCAATATAATCTTTCTGATGAATTATATAGAAATGTACCATATTCTCTGCTTGCTGCATAGCCAACTCATAGAACTTTGGTGAGACTGCTTCTGAGCATGTGTAGTAAAGGAATGATCCTCAGGAACACCCACTCTCCTTAAATCCACTTCACTTGCATGTCATGACTTCATCTCCCTGATGTCCTTCAAGAATGAAAGACAGAACTTCTGGGGGTGGAGCCAAGATGGGAGAGAGAAGATATAACTCTCTGTAACCTCCTTTAACCTCTCAAACCAACAGCAGATTTAGCCTCTAAACTGGTTTTGAAGTCAAAGAATCCACAAATATTTGGAGTACAAAACATTTCTAAAAGATACCTAGGAAGAGGTCTGTTTCAAATGGGCAGAGGGACAGTCTGTGGAACCCAGACAGCAGCACAGGGAGACTGGGGCAAGAAGCTGGAGCAGAGACTTGATATTTTAGAATCAGAAGGTAAAATAGCCATTGAAAGAATCCCCCAAACACCTCCTGAAAGAGACCCAAAAATTAAATCCAGAAGAAATATCATGGCTAAATTTCAGAATTATCATATCAAGGCCAGATTGCAAGTGTCCAGAGAAACATTTTAAATGCAGAGGAGCTACAATTAGGATTACCCAGTACCTTGCAGCTTTCACCTTAAAGGATCAAAGGGCCTGGAATCTGATATTCTGAAAGGCAAAGGAACTTAGATATAAGAACCAAGAATAAGCTATCCAGCTAAAATGAGCATTATTTTTCAGGGAAGAAAATGGACATTCAATGATATAGGTGAATTTCACCTATTTCTAATGAAAAGACCAGAACTGAACAAAAAATTTGACCTCCAAACACAGAACTCAAGAGAAGCATAAAAAATAAAAAGGAAAGAACTCTTGAAAACTATATCTTTGTTGTGGGTATACTTAGAGAATGCAGGCATAATTTGATTTTATTATGATAATATGAAAAAGAAACTAGAGATGGAAAGGGGGTTGTACTGCAAGAAGAGGGAAAAGGAGGTAAAATAAGGGAAATTACATCCCACGAAGAGGCAAAGAAAACCATTATAATTGAGAGAAAGAAGGGAGGGGATGAGCATTGTGTGAATTTTACTCTCATCCAATTTGGCCCTAAGAGAGAATATCAGACATATTTGGTATCCTAAAGAAACTTGTCTCACCTTATAGGGAAATAGGAGATAGAGGGGGGAAAGGGGAAGGAAAAGACTAATAGAGGGGAAAACAGAAGAATTAGGGGAAAGGTGTAAAAAAGGGGGGGAGGGGCTCTAAAGGGGCAGGACTGTTTGAGGAAGGTGGTCATCAAAAGCAAAATACTGGGGAGGAGGGAATGGGGATATGAAAGATAAAAATGTAATCAAGCAAAAACAAAAATAAACCTAATAAAAAGAGATAAGGAAACTATATCTTACTAAAGGGTACCACGGACAACAAAGCAATATCAATACTAAGTGTCATAGCATCCAAGTGGTATAGCATGGAAATTCCTAGAGAAAAAATTGAGAGAAACAAGAAGAAATAGACAGCAAAACTATACTAGTGGGGGATCTCAACCTTGCTCTCTCAGAACTAGATAAATCAAACCACAAAATAAATTAAAAAGATGTTAAGGAGGTAAACAAAATATTAGAAAAGTTAAGTATGAATGACCTTTGGAGAAAAAATTAAATGGAGACAGTAAGGAGTTTACTTTTTTCTCAGTGATTCATGGAAGTTATACAAAAATTGACCATGTGTTAGGGCATAAAAACCTTAAAATCAAATGCAGAAAGGCAGAAATGGTAAATATATTTTTTTCAGATTATGATGCAATAAAAATCATATGCAATATAAGGCCAAGAGAAAATAGACCAAAAAGTAATTGGAAACTAAAGAATCTCATCCTAAAGAATGAATGGGTGAAACAGAAAATCATGGACACAATTAATAATTTCATCCAAGAGAATGACAATAATGAGACAACATACCAAAATTTGTGAGATGCAGCCAAAGCGGTAATAAGGGGAAATTTTATATCTCTAAATGCTTACTTGAAGAAAATCAATGAACTGGCCTTGCAGCTAAAAAAGTTAGAAAAAAAACAAATTGAAAACTCCCAATCAAAATACCAAACTTGAAATTCTAAAAATAAAAGGGGAGATTAATAAAATTGAAAGTAAAAAACTATCGAAATAATAAATAAAACCAGAAGTTGGTTTTATGGAAAAAAAACAATAAAACAGATAAACCTTTAGTCAATTTGATTAGAAAAAGGAAAGAGGAAAATCAAATTGTTAGTCTCAAAAATGAAAAGGGAGAACTTTCCACCAATGAAGAGGAAATTAGAGCAATAATTAGGAGTTACTTTATGCCAACGAATTTGATAACCTAAGTGAAATAGAGGAATACTTACAAAAATATAGATTGCCCAGATTCACAGAAGAGAAAATAAATTACTTAAAACAGTCTCATTTTAGAAAAAGAAATAGAGCAAACTATTAATCAGTCCCTAAGAAAAAATCCCCAGGATCTGATGGATTTACATGTGAATTCTACCAAACATTTAAAGAACGATTAGCTCCAATAATATATAAACTTTTTGAAAAAATAGGGAACAAAGGACTCCTACCAAATTCCTTTTATGACACAGACATGGTACTGATATCTAAACCAGGTAGGATGAAAATAGAGAAAGAAAATTATAGACCAATCTCCCTAATGAATATTGATGCAAAAATCTTAAATAAAACATTAGCAAAGAGGTAAGAGAAAATCATCTCCAGGATAATACACTATGGCCAAGTAGGATTTATACCAGGAATGCAGGGCTGGTTCAGTATTAGGAAAACTATTAGCATAATTGACTATATTAATAACTAAATTAACAAAAACATATAATTATCTCAATAGATGCAAAAAAAGCATTTGATAAAATCCAACATCCATTCCTATTAAAAACACTAGTGAGTCTAAGAATAAATGGACTTTTCCTTCAAATAGTCAGTAGCATCTATTTAAAATCATCAGCAAGTATCATATGTAATGGGGATAAACTGGAACCATTCCCAATAAGATCAGGGGTGAAACAAGGTTGCCCACTATCACCATTACTATTCAATATTTTATTAGAAATTCAAGCTTTGGCAAAAAGAGAAGAAAAAGAGATTAAACACATTAGAATAGGTAATGAGGAAACCAAATTATCACTCTTTGTAGATGATATGATGATATACTTAGAGAACCCTAGAGAATCAACTAAAAAACTGTTAGAAACAATCCACAACTTTAGCAAAGTAAATAAATCCACACAAATCATCAACATTTTTATACATCACTAACAAAACTCAACAGCAAGAGACATAAGGAGAAATTCTTTAAATTTAAAATGACTGTAGATTATATAAAATATTTGGGAGTCTACTGCCAAGACAAAGTCAAGAATTATATGAACACAATTACAAAACACTTTCCACACAAATAAAGTCAGATCTAACCAACTGAAAAAATATCAAGTGCTCATGGGTAGGCTAAGGTAATATGAAAAAAAAAATGACAATATTACCTAAACTAATTTATTTAGTGCTATATCAATCAAACTTTCAAGAAACTATTTCAATGACCTAGAAAAAATAATAACAAAATTCATCTGGAAGAACAAAAGGTTAAGAATTTCAAGGGAATCAGTGAAAAAAAAGCAAATGAAGGTGGCCTAGTTGTACCAGATCTATAATATAAAGCAGTGCTCATCAAAACCATTTGGTACTGTCTAAGAAATAGAATAGCTGATTAGTGGAATAGGTTAGGTTCTCAGAACAAAATATTCAATGATTATAACAATATAGTGTTTGACAAACCCAAAGATCCCAGCTTTTAGGATTAGAATTCACTATTTGACAAAAAGCTGCTGGGAAAATTGGAAATTAGTATGGCAGAAACTAGGCAATGACCCACACCTAACACCATATACCAAGATAAGGTTGAAATGGGTTCATGATCTAGACATAAAGAATGATATTATAAACAAATTAGAAGCACATAGGATAGTTTACCTCTCATATCTGTGGAGGAGGAAGGAATTTGTGACCAAAGAAGAACTAGAGATCATTATTAATCACAAAATGGATAATTTTAATTATGTAATGTTAAAAAGGATCTTGTACAAACAAAAGCAATGCAGACAAGCTTAGAAGGGAAGCAGTGAACTTGGGAAAGCATTTTTATATTCAAAGGTTAAGAGAAAGATCTCATTTCTAAAATGTATAGAGAATTAACTCAAATTCATAAGAATTCAAGCCATTCTCCAACTGACAAATGGTGAAAGGATATGAACAGACAACATTCAGATACAGAAATTGAAACTATTTCTAGTCATATTAAAAGGTGCTCTAAATCACTATTGATCAGAGAAATGCAAATTAAGATAACTCTGAGATATTACCACACATCTGTCAGATTAGCTAAGATAAGGCAGAAAAAGATAATGACAAATTTTGGAGGGGATGTGGGAAAACTGGGACACTGATACATTGTTGGTGGAACTGTGAACAGATCCAAACATTCTGGAGAGCAATTTGGTACTATGCTCCAGAAGTTATCAAACTGTGCATACCCTTTGACCCATCAGTGTTCCTACTTGGCTTATATCTCAAAGGGATATTAAAGAAAGGAAAGGGACCTGTATGTGCAAAAATGCTTGTGGCAGCCCTTTTTGTAGTGGCAAGAAACTGGAAATGAGTGGATGCCCATCAACTGAAGCATGGCTGAATAAGTTATGGTCCATGAATGTTATGGAATATTACTGTTCTGTAAGAAATGACTAGCAGGATGATTTCAGAGAGGCCTGGAGAGACTTACATTAACTGATTTTGAGTGAAATAAGCAAAACCAGGAGATCATTACACATGGCAACAAAAAGATAATCAATTCTGATAGATATGGTTCTCTTCAACAATGAGATGATTCAAACCAGTTCCAATTGTTCAGTGATGAAGAGTCATCTACATAAATAAATATAGAGCCATCTAAAATATATGTTAAATGCAATATATGTATACATATTTATACCATTATCTTGCTGCACAAGAAAATCAGATCTAGAAAAAAAAACTTGAGAAGGAAAACAAAAATGCTAGCAAACATCAACAGAAAGCATAAAAAATGCTCTGCTGTGGTCCACATTCAGTTTCCATAGACTCTGGAAAGTCACTTAACCCTGGTTGCCTAAGTTTTCTCATCTTTAAAATTAGTTGGAAAAGAAAATGACAAAACACTAAAGTATATTTGCCAAAAAAAATACCCACCACCCAAAACATAACCAAATAAGGTCATGAAGAGTTGTACATGACTAAAAAATAACTAAAACGAGACATCAGTTCTAGTGTTGATTCTGCTACTAAATAACTGTGAAACTTTGAATAACTTGAATAAGGGGATAGGACTCAGTGATCTCTAAGGTTCCTTCAAAATCTAATGTTCTTCAGTTTTAAAGTTTGAGATCTTCTAGTTGTGTGAGCTTAGAAAAATCATTTAAATTTTCTGGTCTTCCCTTTTCTCATCTGTGAAATGGGAAGACTAAACCTGTCCTACATTGAGTTGCTATGAAATGAGATAAAGGTGAAATAACTGAGGAACTAAGCATTTGGAAAAATGAATAAGTAGAAATATATGTTATTGTTATCTTGCTTTTAAAATGTGAACTAGCCTATGTTAACTCATAAATTCTATAATTCATAAACTAGCATAAGAATCATAAGCATAAATAAGTCTTTTATAAGATAAAAAGTATATATCTAAAAACAAAGGCTAATATTATTTTTTAAGGGGAAATACTAAAATTTTTTCCAATAAACATAGGACATCCCTTCTCCTCCGGTCCCCTACCTGCTATTCCAAACTAGTAGGGCTCATTCAAAATTTTTATAGCTACAATAATAAAATATTCTTTTTTTCAAGTATTTTTATTAAAGCTTTTATTTTCAAAACATATTTTCAAAACAGCTAGGTGGCACGATGGATAGAGCACCAGCCCTGAAGTCAGGACAACCTGAGTTCAAATCTTATCTCAGATACTTAATACTTCCTAGCTATGTGACCTTGGGCAAGTCAATTAAGACCAATTGCCTCAGCAAAAACAAACAAACAAAAAAACTCCAAAACATATACATAATTTTCTGCACTCACTCTTGCAAAATCTTGTATTCTAAGAATTTTTCCCTCTCTTCCATCCATCCGTTCCCCTAGACAGCAAGTAATCCAATATATGTTAAACATGTGCAATTCTTCTCTCTATATATATTTCTACAATTATCATGTTGCACAAGAAAAATTAGATCGAAAGGGAAAAAATGAGAAAGAAAACAAAATGAAAACAAACAACAACAAAAAGTAAAAATACTATGTTGTGAACCATACTCAGTCCATACAATCCTCTTTCTCTGCAGAGACAGAGACCATTGAAATTGTCCTGAATCATCTCACTGTTGAAAAAAGCCATTTCCATCAGAATTGATCATTGTATAATCTTACAATGTTCTCCTGGTTCTATTCACTTCATTTAGCATCAGTCCATGTAAATTTCTCCAGATAACTCTGAAATCATCCTGCTAATAATTTCTAATAGAACAATATTCCATAACAGTCATATACCTTTACTTGTTCAGCCACTCTCCAATTGATGAGCATCCATTCAGTTTCTAATTCCTTTTCCCTATTCACGATCTCTTGGGGGATACAGGCCCAATGGAGATACTGATGGATCAAAGGATATGCATAGTTTTATAGTCCTTTGGCCATAGTTCCAAATTGCTCTCCAGAATGGTTGAATCAATTTACAGCTCTACCAACAATGTATTAGTATCCCACTTTTCCTTCCTCCCCTTCAACATTCATCATCATCTTTTCCTATCATCTTAGCCAATCTGAGAGGTATGTAGTGGTACCTCAGAGATGTCTTAATTTGCATTTCTCTGATCAATAGTGATTTAGAGCATTTTTCATATGACTAGAAATGATTTTAATTTCTTCATCTGAAAGTTGTTCATATTCTTTGATCATTTACCTATAGGAGAATGACTTGAATTCTTATAAATTTGAGCTAGTTCTCTATATATTTTAGAAATAATGCTTTATCAGAATCCTTAAATGTAAAATTTTCTTCCCAATTTATTGCTTTCCTTCTAATCTTGTCTGCATTGGTTTTTGTTTGTATAAAACCTTTTTAACTTAATATAATCAAAATTATCCATTTTGTATTCCATAATGTACTCTAGTTCTTCTGGCCATAAATTCCTTCCTTTTCCACAGATCTGAGAAGTAAACTATCCTATGTTCGTCTAATATGCTTCTAATAATTCTTTATGTCTAAATCATGAATCTATTTTTACCTTATCTTGGTATAAGGTGTTAGGTGTGGGTCAATGCCTAATTTCTGTCATACTAATTTTCTATTTTCCCAACAATTTTTGTCAAATAGTGAGTTCTTATCCTAGAAGCTGGGGCCTTCGGGTTTATCAAACACTAGATGACTATAGACATTGATTATTGTGTCTTATGAGCTCAACCTATTGCATTAATCAGCTACTCTGTTTTTTAGCCAGTATCAAATGATTTTGATACTTTATAATATGCCACTATATTATAAAATATAGTTTTAGGTCTGGTACAACTGGGCCACCTTCCTTTGCATTTTTTTCATTAATTCCCTTGAAATTCTTAACCTTAACAAAATATTCTTTAAAGAAATAAAAATTAGAACATAGAACTCAAAAATGTTTAAAAAATAAATGTAAAAAAATTGTTTTGAATGTAACTGGGAGAAAATGTTAAATAAATAAATCAAATAGAAAGAAAGAAAGATTGATAAATAATAAGAGGAATATGTAGTGTTTCTGGCTGTATTAATAATTGAGAAGTACCCTTACCAATTTACAGATTTAGTGCTATGCCAATCAAACTACAAAGGAGATATTTTATAAAACCAGACAAAACTATAACAAAATTAATTTGCAAGAACAAAAGGACTAGAATCTCAAGAGAAATAAGGCCAAAAGTAAAAATAAACTGGAAACCATGTATTTAGCTCTCCAATTATTAAATAAACTAATAATAATCCAAAATATTTGATACTGGATTTAAATAAAACAGAGGAGTACAGAAAGACATATAACAGGGCAGTGAGTAAAGTTAGAAAAACAATATAATGTCTACAACAATGAAAATAGAAATAACAACTACAATAAAGAAATTAAGGCTTTATTGAGGCTTGAATAAGAGGAAAAGATAAAAAAAAAAAGTATTTCCTTCCCTCTTTGCCATAGTGGGAAATCCAGAATATTGCATACATTGTCATATCCACTTGATAAACAATTTTTTCTCTCCTTTATTCTTTATAACCCTTAAGGCAACAAGAGAAGATAAATATATTTGGAAATAAAGGTGATGTAAAAATAAAATAATAAAAAATAAAATTAAGAGACAAGATCATCTCTGAGTTTCCTTACAACTCTAACATTTTGTGAACCTGTGATTCTTAATCTCCTAATGATAAGGCCATTCTTTAGGTAGGAGCCTGAACCTGGGAACTATGAACTTTTTTTTTAATTTCAGTAATTATATTTTAATATAATTGATTTCTTTTCTAACCAAATGTTTTTAATTTTATGCATTTTAAAACTATTTGGACAAGAAGTTCAATGACTTCATCAGATTACCAAAGGGCTAACCCCCAAACTTTGAGGACTCCTGGTTTAGAAGTTCAGCACCAGTATTACATTAAAAAATCTAAGGGACAATCACTGAGAATCAAGAATTGACTGCCAGTGTGGTCGTCATGAATTCAGAATTTATCCAGGAGCCCCAGTATAGAAAGGCAGTGACAATAAATTGCAGCTGTAATTTGTGGTATTGTTTGCCCATTTCCTGCTACCTGGTAACTGCTTTTATGCCTGCCCTGTCAAGTCCTTTCCTCTCATACCCATACTGGTCTTTAATCTTTAATAAGTCCTGCAAAATGGGGTGGCATCTGGACTTGAGGAAGGAAGAAATGAGTTGTGCTCTTGAATCTGACCAGGGACCTAGCTTCCTGAAAATCTACCCACTTGACTTTTGGAAAGATGTCTTCTGTTCCTGACCCCTCATATTCCATTCCTTAATCTAAAATTGGCTTGGCTTCCTCACCTTAAATAAATTTTTGTCCAAGCTACAAGCTAACAGAGAGTCATGTTTGTAATTTTTCTAGCTATGTCATATAGTTAGTTTTCAAATGACTGAGTACAGGAAGGGAGGCAGGGATTTCTGACTCATTGCATTTTTTTCTTATTCTTTTTTAAAATTTCTTATTTATTTTTAACTTTTTTCAATTTTGAGTTCCAAATTCTCTCCCTCATGTAAAGCATATTTCCACATTAGTCAAATTGCAAAAAAAAAAAAAATCAAGAAAAATTAAGTGAGAAAATTATACTTCAATTTAGACTCAAAGTTCACCAGTTCCTCATTTTTTCATCATGAGTTCCTTGGAATTGTCTTAGATCACTGAATTGATCAGAATAATCAAATCTTTCACACTTAATTGCCATCACAACATTGATATTAATGTGTATAACGATTTCCCAGTTCTTCTCACTTTATTTTGCATTAGTTCATATAGATCTTGCCATGTTTCTTCTGAAAAAATACTCATCATCATTTCTTATAACATAATAGTACTCCATCACAATATAAGCCACAACTTGTTCAGCCACTCCCCAATTGACAAGCATTCCCTTGATTTTTCAATTCTTTGCCACCACAAAAAAAGAGTTGTTATACACATTTTTGTATATATAACCCCTTTTCCTTTCTCTTTGATATCTTTAGGAAATAGACCCAGTAGTGGTATTACTGGATCAAAGGGTATGCACAGTTTTATAGCACTTTTGGCATAGTTCCAAATTTTTCTCCAGAATAGTTGGACTAGTTTACTATGCCACCAATAATTGTTTTCCTTCATCCCTTCTATCATTTGTCATTTCTGATAGATTTGAGCTGGAACCTCAAAATTGTTTTAATTTTCATTTCTCTAGTAGCAATTTAAAGCATTTTTATATGGCCATAGGGAACTTTGATTTCTTTGCAAAAAAAAGTGGAATGTTTCTTTGATTATTTATCATTGAGAAATGACTCATATTCTTATGAATTTAACAAAATTCTCTAAATAGTTGAGATACAAGATCTTTGCCCGAAAAACTGTTTATAAACATTTTCACAATTTTCTGCTTTTCTTCTAATCTTGTCTGCACTAATTTTCATTTGTGCAAAGATTTTTTAACTTAATGTAACAAAAGTATTAATTTTATATTTTACAATGTTCTATATTTCTTATGAATTCTTCCCCTATCCATAAGTCTGAGATATGTTCCATGTTTTCTAATTTATTTATGATATCTCCCTTTATACTAGGTCATGTATCCATTTTGATCTTATCTTGGTAAATGGTGTAAAATATTAGTCTATTCCCAATTTGTCAGATTACTTTTCAGTTTTCCCAACAATTTTTACCAACCAGTGAATGTTTAATAACAAAAGTTTACATTTTTACATTTATTCAACAAAAGTTTACTATAATAATTTATTACCACTCTGTTTCACTGATCTATTCCTTAACCAGTATTAGGGAGTTTTGATAATTATTGCCATAAGGCAATAGTTTTAGATCTGGTACTGCTAAATCTCCTTCCTTTAAATTTTTTTCATTAATTCATTTGATATTCTTGACCTTTTGTTCTTTCAAGTGAATTTCATTATTGTTTTTTCTAACTTAATAAAATAATTTTGGTAGCTTAATTGGGATTGCATTGAATAAGTAGAATAAGTAAAATTATCATTTTTATTATATTGAATCTGCCTACCCATGAACAATTAATATTTCTCCAATTATTTAAATCTGACTTTAACTGTATAAAAATTATTTTATAATTATATTCATGTATTTCCTGAGTTTATCTTAGCGGGTATGTTTCTAGGGTTTTGTTTTTTTTTTACTGTCTATAGGTATTTTCTTTATACCTCCTTTTCTATTTGACTTTTTCTCCTGTTTAAAGAGTTTTTAGCTTCAGAGAATTTTTATGCTTTTACCATTAGGTCAATTCTAGTTTTTAAAGTGTTATTTTCTTCAGATTTTTTTTGTTCTACTTTTAAGAAGCTATGAATTTTCTTTTCATGATCTTCTTAGATCACTGTCATTTCTTTTTTCAATTTTTCTTCTATGGTTTTTAATCTCTCTTTTTTAAAACTCTTCCAGAAATTCTCCTTTAAAAATACTTATTTGTTTATAACTAAATACAAAATAAGGGAAAAAAATAAAAAAGGAAAGACAGAGAAAGGAAAATAAAATTTTAAAAAACCCAAAATATTGGCATTTTCCCAGCAGAATGTCAGGAAGGATTCAAAATATGTAACAATAAATTTCCACTTCAAGAAAGCATATATATAGATACAATAATAGAAGACAGTATATTCATGACTATCCATTTTTTCTTTGCTTCCTTGTAGTTTATTCTTTTGTACTCTGATACACTTTTTACTTTATTCTTTTTTTTTTCTTCCAGGATTTCTTATTGGGCAATCAATAATTATTTTCAAGACTTTGCTTATAGTTATTTTCACATTATTGTCTTCTGAGTTCGTGTCTTCTGCCACAGAGTAGCTTTTTATCAGATTCTTTTGTTGTTATTGTTTGCACATTTTCCCAGATTATTTCTCAACTTTGAACTTTATATTAAAGTTGGAGTTTGTTGCCAGGTTGAAATGGCACTGTCTTAAACTTTTCATGCTACTGTTTTCAGAGCTAGCTCGGAGGGTCTGCATATTTGGGATGATTCTAAGGTGGTATGGTCCAGAGGTGTAATTATTGATATTCTATTCGGTCATTATTCAGGAATGTTTCCTGCTTCCCTGTAGATGGAAGCACTAGGATTACCAGTACCATCATTTCTAGTCTGAGAGCTTCCAAAGTTGCTGTCACTCCATATGTGCACTTTAGTAGACCTCCATCCCATTGTTATAGACCTCTCCTACCAACCTCGTAAGTTTTCTTTGGAAGAAAAATGTCTTCTTTTAACTCTGCCATTCCAAATTCGATTTGAGGCATCATTTTAAGATCGCTTGGAGGAGAATGTTGGGAAAGTTCAGCTGAGTTATTGCTTCTAATCTACCATATTGGCCCCATCCCTCTTGCATTTCTTTTCTTAGTTGTTGGCCACACCAAAGGACTGAAATGATTTTGTCTGCAGATGGCAAATTGCTATACTTGTCTCTGGCTAGAGGAGGAGACTAGCCAATTGAGAGCAGCGGATGTTCTTAATTACATCAGACATTATTGGTCCTGCCTGTGAATAAGTAATTATGGTAGGGATTACACAAATCCCTGTTGCACAGGAAAGCTGAAGCAGAGCCATGCAGACTCATAAAATAATACATAATAAAGAGTTATGAAACCTGGTAAAATAAAATTTAGAATCAATTAATTCTCTTGAGTCTAGAGTTCATTTGAAGCACATTGATTATCTCATTTATGGAAAAGAAATCTGTTTCCTCTGAGTGACCACTGTTTCATTTATGTAACTTCAAGTCATTTACCTCCCTCCACCTTGTTTGTTTCCCTCTCTCCCAAAGGATAAACTAGTCACTTTTCTTATATCAGAGGGCCCCTGTGCCCAGACAGGGAAAAAGGGATGTCAGTCAAATCAATATAATTTCAAATTTCAGGAAAAAGACATATGGAAGAGCGACTTAGAAGGGTGCTCAGCTTGATGTGGCAGAAAGGACATTGGTTTTAGACTGAAAAGAGTTGAATTCAAATTCTGGCTCAAAAGCTCTATATGACCTTAATTTCACTGAATCTCATGTTCTTTATACAATTAGATAATGTCTAAAGTCTCTTTCTATCTCTAATCTATGATCCTTCATTGATGCAATCAATCAATTAGATGCAAACTACATGAGCCCCAAGAGTCCCGTAAAAAGAGTGGGAATTATATCCATTTCAGGGACATCGTGAGCATCTAATTCCTAACATACTAAATGGAGCCATGAAAAATCATGCTTTTCAGATGCCCCAAAGGAAACAAAGAGAGGTGACATGGAGCTCAGGTGGCAGGCTGTGAAGAAATGGATTCACTTGAATGATCCCTCTTTTATATTTCCTTTGTGGTTTGACTTTAATGAAAATTTATGCCTGGCAATAACTCTAAATGAGACATGAGAGTAGTAGGTAGATGCTTGAGTAGTCTTGTTCCAGTGATGGTAGCTATAAAAGAATGGAATATGGAATGAAGAGAAGCAAGTTAAGTTAGAAAGAGGCAATGGAGTGTTTGTCATTACCTAAGGTCCAGCTTCTTAAACTGTAGGTCACAACCTCATATGGGATCTTGTAATTTGTATGTGGTAGTCATAAAATTATTATTTATTATCAGTAAATATTTGATTTGTATACTTACTTTATACTTATATGCCCAGGATTGTGTAAAAATTTCTCAGGCTAAAAAAGGGTCACCAATACAAAAAGGTGTAAGAAGATCTGCCCTAAGAGATCTTGGAACTTCAGAGATTAAAGGAGCAGGAAGATGATACAGGAGTTAATGGGTTTGACTAGTACCAGAAGAATATGAGGGACAACTACTAAAGGCAGAATCTGGCTGAATGTCAGTAACTTCCATCTACAGGACATTTATCCTTGAGTTCCAGTGGTTCTCAAAGTATGGTCTAGAAGTTGCAAGGGTCCTCAAACTTTTTAAATAGAGGTCCAGTTCACTGTCCCTCAGACTGTTGAAGGGCTGGATTATAGTAAAAACAAAACTTCGTTTTGTGGGCCTTTAAATAAAGAAACTTTATAGTCCTGGGTGAGGGGGATAATCGTCCTCAGCTGCTGCATCTGGCCCGTGGCCGTAGTTTAAGGACCCCTGATTGGGCATCTCTGAAACCCTTTTAGAGGGTCTACAAATTCAAAAATAGTTTTTATTTCCAATATGGTAAATGTCTATAAATATAATCCAGATAAACAAAAACGCTTTGGAGAGATCCTCAATAATTTTTAATAGGATAAAGATACTGAAAACAAAAGTTTGAGAACCACTGAGTTAGACTATAGCAAAGCAAAAAGCAGCTCTGAAAATCGGGAGGTCTACTGAAAAAAGGGGATAGCATTGTAAATACTCAACTTCAAGAAAAGAATTGCAAAGCATAGGAAAGGCACTGAGCAAAAGGTAGTTTTCTGTGCAAAGAATCTAGGATTTTATATACACAGGGACTCTTGGCTTAAGAACTTTCTCACTCAATAAGAATTGCAACTCTCTAGAACTTAGATTTAAGTCACTTGGTCAAAGTCAAAGTTTGTGAAATTGCAGAGGCAGGATTTGAACCCAGAATTCCATCTATAGCTCCATGTTGCCTCTATGGTTCTCTGATTGAAATAAAAAGTAAACAAAGATGTTGAGAATTATCTAGATGAAGATTATCCAGGATTGTCTCCAGGGATATGTTAATAAAATTTAATAACAGGCTTTCCAAGACTTACATGAACTGATGCCAAGTGAAGTGAGCAGAACCAGGAGAACATTGTATACAGTAAAAGCAACATTGTATAACAATCAACTATCATTTGCATGTAATTAGAAAAAATAAATACCCTTTTGTGAAAAAAAAAAAAAGGATTTTCCAGGGAAAAAATATACATAACACATTTTAAAGTTCATCAGCATTATTATCGTTTTCTCCATCATTTTCTTAAGTCTGGATATTCAACAAAACAATAAATCTAACTCTGATTTGTAGTTCTTACTTATTTTTGAAGTATAAATACTTACACTGAAAATCTAACAATCAACTCTTAAAGCCAGTTGAAGCTGGTTGAAGCACATCCCTGTTTCTCTCCTATACTCCTTGAATATAAGTATCCAAGGCACTATGTGAAAAAGTCACCAAAACTAAGAGCATATTCTCCAAGGAATGGTAAAACACTCGCTGGTTTGCTAATCAAATTGATTCTATTTACTTAAATCAATAAGTGAACTCTGTTGCTTTACTCGATCTACTTAATCTACTTAATCGTTCAATTACTTAATAGAGAGGGGGAAAGCCCCTGCTCTGATTCCCATATTAATTAAATTCCCTAAGATGTACACTAGGGAATACCTGACCCAAAAATTAATTCAAACTACTCAAAATAACCTTATCACTTGCAGAGCAGCAGAAATTATGGTAGTGGATTAGAGGTTTGAGAGTAAAGAGTTTGAGGAGTTAGATTAGGCTAATTGGCGCATGGTGGGGGTGGGAGAAGGAGAGGGCCAAACCTATAATAAGACTGAAGGAAATTGGATCCCTTGTAAACCTTCATTTGGAGCCTTCAGGACTTTATGGAGTAATTAATGCTACTGAGATGATTTAACAAGAAACATCAAGGGAGTTGAAAGGTACAACTTCACCATAGTCCTATCCAGTTCCTTTAATTCCCAGCTTAATTTACAAAAAAGTGAGGGTGTTATAATAAAAGGATTTTTTTTTACTATAACTCAAATTGAAGTTTAAACTAGGGTACTAGTAACAAAGGGCAACTAGATGGTACAGTGGATAGAGCATTTGGCTGTAGTTAGGAATACTCACCTTCATGAGTTGAAATCCAGCATCAGATTTGATCTTGAGCAAGTCACTTAATCCTGTTTGCCTCAGTTTACACATCTGTAAAATGAGCTAGAGAAGGAAATGGCAAACTACTCCAGTAACAAGAAAGGCCCAAATGTAGTCATGGAGAATAAGGCGTGATTACCAACAACCAACAACAAAGGAGCGCAATTAAAAAGATAGATTTAAATGCTTAAGATCTTCTCTAGCCTAGTTAGCTGGTAGTGGCTGACTGGTATATTAAATCCAAATTATAAAAGAGCTAACTAGCCAATAGATACCCAATAGCCCTTATTGAGATTAAATGACAGGTTAAGATCAGCAAAGAATGAATCTGGAGCAAAGGAAAAATCAACTTTGAGAGATTCAATGAGAGAGGAGAGTTGAATTACTAGTCTACTTGCAGCAGAGATACTAACAGAGCAAAAAAAAGACCAGCTTTATGGAGATACCAACTGAGAGCTTCCAAGAGCAACACAGCAGACAGTAGAGAAATAGAAGACCCCAGCTAAGCTGAAAACCAAGTTGCATTGCTGGAGGATATTAGTGGCTCTGTGAGGGAACTAGAACAGGACAAGAGGCAGGTAAAGGGACTGGCATGTTAGCAGCATGAGCTGCCCTATGCACATTACTTATCACCTTGAACCTGAATCTTTAGCCACACGTACTCCTATTATGCCTCATCTTTCTTATTTGTAGTGTCGTAGCCTGTGGAAAATATATCCTTCTATGCTGAGTAGAAATCTCTTGTTAATTATTTTTTGTCATTTAATTACATGTTTTATGTATGTGTGTTTTTATATTTGTTGTTTGTTTTTGCATTGAACCACTGGGTCCTTTTCTTGGCAGATAAAAGAAACCTATTAGAGGGAGCTTATGAATTATAGTTTTGAGTAGATATTGACCCACAAGGTGCTTGAGATCTAGAATTGTTTAAAATTCCGTGCATGAGGACACTTCTGGGTACAACAGAAAAAGAAAAAAAAAAAACCTAGCAGATTAAATTTTTTTTAATAATGTATATAAAATGGAAATGGGGGAAAGTATTAATTTATGACTCGTAATATTCAACAAGAGGTAGTATGGAAGAGTCAGGAAGATCTGGGTTTAAGCCTTAAATCCAGCCTTGTCACTCACTTATATTGACTGAATGACATCAGATAGATCACTTCAGGGATCCAGGAAAGAATGCAACCTGCATGGAAGCCTCTAGGAGGCGCCATAATGCATAGTGCCACACCTGGAGTCAGGACAATTCATCTTAATGAGTTCAAATCTGGTCTTAAACACTAGCTAGCTGTGTGAACCTGGGCAAATCACTTAGCTTCATTTTCCCCATCTATAAAATGAGCTATAGAAGGAAAAGGCAAACTATTCCAGCATCTTTGCCAAGAAAACTCCAAATGGAGTCACAGTCAGACATCACAGAAAAATATCTTAACAACATTAATCTGCATCCTCACTGGGAATTCCTCACACCAAAGAAATCACAAAGAAAACAATTTTTTTTGTTATTATAACTTTTTATTGACAGAACCCATGCCTGGGTAATTTTTTTACAACTTTATCTCTTGCACTCACTTCTGTTCCAACTTTTCCCTTCCCTCCCTCCACCCCCTCCCCCAGATGGCAAGCAGTCCTATACATGTTGAATATATCACCATATGTCCTAGATACAATATATGTGTGCAGAACCGAACAGTTCTCTTGTTGCACAGGAAGAATTGGACTCAGAAGGTAAAAAATAACCTGGGAAGAAAAACAAAAATGCAAACAGTTTACATTTATTTCCCAGTGTTCTTTCTTTGGGTGTAGCTGCTTCTGCCATCCTTGATCAATTGGATCTGAGTTAGATCTCCTCTTTGTCGAAGAAATCCACTTCCATCAGAATACATCTCATACAGTATCGTTGTTGAGGTATATAATGATCTCCTGGTTCTGCTCATTTCACTTAGCATCAGTTCATGTAAGTCTCGCCAGTCCTCTCTGTATTCATCCTGCTGGTCATTTCTTACAGAACTATAATATTCCATAACATTCATATACCACAATTTACTCAACCATTCTCCAAATGATGGGCATCCATTCATTTTCCAGTTTCTAGCCACTACAAACAAGGCTGCCACAAACATTTTGGCACATACAGGTCCCTTTCCCTCCTTTAGTATCTCTTTGGGGTATAAGCCCAGTAGAAACACTGCTGGATCAAAGGGTATGCACAGTTTGATAACTTTTTGAGCATAGTTCCAAATTGCTCTCCAGAACGGCTGGATGTATTCACAATTCCACCAACAATTATCAGTGTCCCTGTTTTCCCACATCCCCTCCAACATTCTGCATTACCTTTCCCTGTCATTCTAGCCAATCTAACAGGTGTGTAGTGGTATCTCAGAGTTGTCTTAATTTGCATTTCTCTGATTAATAATGACTTGGAGCATATTTTCATATGGCTAGAAATAGTTTCAATTTCTTTGAGAATTGTCTGTTCATATCCTTTGACCATTTATCAATTGGAGAATGGCTTGATTTCTTATAAATTAGAGTCAATTCTCTATATATTTTGGAAATGAGGCTTTTATCAGAACCTTTGATTGCAAAAAATGTTTTCAAAGTTTATTGTTTCCCTTTTAATCTTTTCTGCATCTGTTTTGTTTGTACAAAAACTTTTCAATTTGATATAATCAAAATTTTCTATTTTGTAATCAATAATGCTCTCTAGTTCTTCTTTGGTCATAAATTCCTTCCTCTTCCACAGGTCTGAGAGGTAAACTATCCTATGTTCTTCCAATTTATTTATAATCTCATTCTTTATGCCTAGGTCATGAACCCATTTTAACCTTATCTTGGTGTACAGTGTTAAGGGTGGGTCAATGCCTAGTTTCTGCCATACTAATTTCCAATTTTCCCAGCAATTTTTGTCAAATAATGAGTTCTTATCCCAAAAACTGGGGTCTTTGGGTTTGTCAAACACTAGATTAATAAAGTTATTGGCTGTTTTGTCCTTTGAACCCAACTATTCCACTGATCAACTATTCTATTTCTTAGCCAATACCAGATGTTTTGGTAACTGCTGCTTTATAATATAATTTTAAATCTGGTACAGCTAGGCCACCTTTATTTGATTTTTTTTTTTATTAATTCCCTTCAAATTCTTGACCTTTTGTTTTTCCGCATGAACATTGTTATTTTTTCTAAGTCATTAAAATAGTTTTTTGGGAGTCTGATTGGTATAGCATTAAATAAATAGATTAGTGTCATCTTTATTATATTTGCTCACCCAATCCAAGAGCATTTAATATTTTTCCAGTTGGTTAGATCAGATTTAATTTGTGTGGAAAGTGTTTTGTAGTTTTGTTCATAAAGTTTCTGATTTTCGCTTGGCAGATAGATTCTTAAATATTTTATACTATCAGTAGTTACTTTAAATGGAATTGCTCTTTGTAACTCTAATTATTGGGTTTTGTTAGTGATATATAAGAATGCTGATGACTTATGTGGGTTTATTTTTTATCCTGCAACTTTGCTAAAGGTGTGGATTGTTTCAAATAACTTTTTAGTAGAATCTCTGGGGTTCTCTAAGTATACCATTATATCATCATCAAAGAATGATAATTTGGTTTCCTTATTGCCTATTCTTATTCTTTTAATCTCTTTCTCAACCCTTATTGCCAAAGCTAGCATTTCTAATACAATATAAATAGTAACAGTGATAGTGGGCAACCTTGTTTCATGCCTGATCTTATTGGGAATGGTTGCCATTTGTCCCTATTACATATGATGCTTACTGATGGTTTTAAATAGATGCTACTGATTATTTTAAGGAAAAGTCCATTTATTCCTATACTCTCAAGTGTTTTTTAATAGGAGTGGATGTTGGATTTACAAAACAAATTTTTTAAAAGTTACCTCCATACTGTTGATTTAAATTTCAAACCAAATTTCAAAGTGCAATAAACAAGCATTTTCCATGACTGACTTCAGATTTATATCTGCTTCCCTCTGAGAGGAATTGATGACTTGAAAAGACTTCTGGATTTGGAGCCAAGGATTTGGGTTCAAATCTCAGCTGTATACTTGCTATCGGTATGAACTTTTGACTTTTAATGACTTTGTTGAAATGCATTAACTGTTAGTCTGTGCATTGGTACAATGAGATTATGGGTAAAGTTCTATAAGGGTAGACAATACTCAATTTTTCTAGAACTGTTCATTTGTTAAATAATGGATTTGGACCAAATAACTTCTATGATTCCTTCCAGCTCTGATCTGAATCTATAAATATTTGATTCTAAGATTGTACAACAAGGGGAATAATGCATGTATGAACTTTTGGAATCAGGCATTTCCTATTTTTCACAACTCAGCTTTAACCTTAAAGTTTAATCATTAAGAAAATGTGTGACTTTTAGTGACTTTGTTTTCATTGTGAGCCTGTGCATTGGTGCTGTGAGATTGTGGATGAATGTGGAGAGTCACAGTCAGTGGGGAAATTTTGGATGACTCTTCAACCCAAAGGGAACCTGCTAACAATGTCTGGTTCAGCTTCCCATCTCCCCTAAGGGCTCTCAGCCTTCCTGAGAAGTCGGGGGGTAGTGACAACCTGTGTTGTGATGGAAGCAGAGTGATACCAGGTGGCAAACTACGTCCAATAGCAACTTGTTTATGTGGTCCCACATGTGCAGTATATATTTGGAGCATGCCCAATGTTTTTATTACTTAAGGGTATGAGGATATAAAAGGGGAAAAGACCTTGTAATAAATGGACTCCATTTTTCCACCATCCTCAGGAGTCCTACCTCATCATTTCTCCATTAAGATGGTATATTTTAATCACCCTGATGTGGGACTCTAGAAAGTATGGTACATTTTGTCACCCCAAACTTGGGGGCTCTAGAAAGTGGGACACAACAGGTGAAGTTCCACAAAGGTAGACAACATTCAAGTATCACAAGTGTTGTTGTTCATGTCCAACTCTTTATGACCCCATTTGAAGCTTTCTTGGCAAAAATACTGGAGTGCTTTGCCGTTTCTTTCTGCAGCTTATTTTACAATAGAGAAAACCAAGCCAAAATCAGTAACCTGTCCACACACAACTGTTATGTGTAGCCAGATTTGAACTCACACAGATGACAATCCTAGCTTAATGTTTTGTCTAATGCTCTAACTAACTACCCAAGTAGGAGAATTAATTATTCACATACATGTAAGCCTGCAGCTTCCTGACCCTTCAGTCTCATGGGCAGGCACAGATGGTGGCCCAGCATAAGGTATGATGCATTCTCCCATCAAAAGCCTAGAACTCTGAGTTCCTGTCCTTTTATCTGATTGCTGTGGCTGAGCAGATTCGAAAGCACTGAGGGGAGCCTTAGAGGAAGCCAGTCAGTCAGTAAGGGATTGGACTGTGGAAATCTCCAGTCTCCACCATTGACTACAAACGGAAACATTATTAGGAAAGTTTGTTTAATTATGATCAGGAGAGCTTTACATACTCTGCATATGTGCATTAGATGAAGTCAAGCTTTTCCTAAAGGAAGCTACCTTTTAAAACCAGTTATTGAGGTACAAAAGAATTTCCCAGAATGCATCAATCAGTGATCAAACATGGAGTCACTTCTGTCAGCTAGGTCCCAGCACTAGGCCATCCTTACATTTGCCTACTGGTCAGAGAGAAGTAGAGCTGTCAAAGTTCTGACAAATGATTCTTAAAAGGGCAAATTCCCCCCAGGGGACCTCTAATTGCTAGTCAGGATTTTAAAGCTAAGGGACAACAAATCCCCATGATACAAATACAAACCTTAAATTTGCTTGAGAATTCAAGAAATGAATTGTACCAGAACCAAAGCCTCATCACAGACAAAACCATTATTCACAATTACCTGGATCTGACACAAAAACATCATTAACCTATATTTAGAGGCATTGTTGACATTCTAATCTTTCTGTTATAAATATGCAATACTTATCATTAAAAAGGGTGAGGTGTGGCTGAAATTAATTGGGACAAAGTAAAATAATTGAATCTATTGACATATGATAAATTTTACAATTCTCTTCATTCTATTTTAATATATATCATGTCCTTTTATTGCAATTATATGCTTTATTTGATGTAGCATTGAATTCACACAATTTAACATACATACTTCATTATGAAATCACACTTATATCACACTGGATTTTATGTATCCATTGGGGGGGAGCCTATTTTTTTCCCCAAATTTGACCTTGGTTATAAGATAAGGATTTTCAATAGAGAGAAAAATCAGCTAATTTCCCAAGACAATTAAACCTGTTTAGCTCTATCTCTTGAATAAAATTTCTTTACCTTTCATGACCTACTGCATGTAGTAGTCTATCTTCATTTGAAAATTTCTGTAATTCAAAACAATTGTGTTTCTTTTTATAGCAATGTGTTTATTAGAATTCATCATTCCTTGAAATGTTAAGATTTGGGGGCTTCCTGGAAGTTTTAAAAAATCCCTATAATGCTGGAAGGTTTTTTTTTAAAATCTCTAAAATAATCTGGAAATTTTTTTAAAATCTCTAAAATAATCTGATGAAGATGCTTAGGTCCTACAGGTTCACCTAGACTTTTGAATAACCTTGAATGAAAAAGTGAATTTTATCACTTAAAAAAAAAATTCTAGTCCAGTATTCCAGTCTTTTGTGTCAACCATAGTGATTATATTTCTTTTTCTCCTTTCCTCTTTTCTTTACTTCCTTCTTTCTTTTTTCTACCCTCCCTCCTTTCTTTTCTTTTTCCCTTCCTCCCTTCCTAACTTCATTTCTTCTTTCTTTTGTTCCTCCCTCCCTCTTTTCTTTCTTTCCTTCCTTCCTTTCTTCCTCCCTCCTTCCTTCCTCTCCTTCCTTCCTTCTTTCTTTCTTTCTTTCCTTCCTTTCTCCCTTCCTTCTTTCTTTCCTTCCTTCCTTCCTTCCTTCTTTCCTTCTTTCCTTCTTTCCTTCTCTTTATTTCTTCCTTTCTTTTTTCTGTTTTTTATAAAGGGATATTATTTTCCCTTTTACTTCTTTATCCTATGGCATTAATCTCTTACTAAATAACTCCTTGAAGTTGTTCACATCCCCTAAAAGGATCATTTGTATGACTCTCTTCATGGGTTTTTTCTTTAATATTTTGTTCTTGGTCTATTTTGTGGATTTTAGATTAAATTCTGGATTTTCAAGGGTCTTTTTAAAAAATTTCAAGGGTCTTTTTAAAAAATAGATACTACTAAGGCTCCTCAACTTTTTTCTCTTCAAATTTTAATTTCCTATTCAATTTAATCTTTTTTTTTTTTTTGGTCTAACCTAGTCTTAAGAATGATTTTTTAATTGCTCTGCACTGATTGGCAATGTACATATTATCAAGTGACTTGAAACCTTAGGGCAATATGGACAAAGAGCAGTGTGAAACCCCAACCTCAACTTGTGGCATTCATTTTCAATTTTGTGGATATAGTCCTGATACATAATGAATATCTTCATGTTTTTAGTCTGTTTCATGAAGATTTATGATTTGCTTAGTTTGGTGATCACTGCTTTCTGTACTGAAGCATTTTCGGCATATGAGGTATTTATATTTTTGATTTGTTCCAAAGTATACCGCTTTCTTGTTGTATACAAAAATAAAGGCACACATACCTCTTGATCTGATATATTGCACATCAACTTGATCATCATCATGGTCTCTAATAAAAATAGTGTCAAACTTGATGCCATCTCATATTTTTTATTAGATTCATAGGAGCAATCTCAACACACTAGATACCAATCAATGACCAGAGCCCAGCTGAACAGTATTCCAATGTACTTCATACAAGGCTCAGGACACAGAGTGTCATTTCCATACTATGTCATCATCCTCTCACAACTTTGTTCTGCTCTGTCTCACTTAAATCCAATTTCCCTGCAAGTCAAGACATCACTCTTGTGATGTTATTGGTCCAAGAATGAAGGAGGAACGGTGACACAACAAGCCATTGGTTTGGGCTTGGTGGGATAGGGCATTTCTTATTATCTCATTCTTTTTTTTCAAACGGGAGTCAAATAAAGATGGTTCTGGGACAAGTCACTTTTACTATTACTATTCCTTTCTTTGTAACTAAATGTTCTCCAGGCTATTGCCAAAATTATTACTGCTATTATGACATTAGATACTGAAACTACCAGTACAAATCCTATTTTTGAAGAGTCTTAAATAATTTTTTTCAAAAATTAAATATGAATTATTGCAATTCTTTTTGCTTAGGTAGCCTGTGCTTCAATTCTACACATTTGCATAAGATTCTCTTTATTGGTGAAGAGAATGATGAAAACTTAGAAAAGCTTTGCAGCTTCTTCAGGTTTCAAGCTTCAAGAAAAGATGCATGTGGTTCTGAGCTTTTGTCATGGAGAGATTCCTGGAGGGAGAGAAAGACTTTGGAAATAAATCATCATATAGAAGTACTGATGCTTTGAGTGTGCCCAATTTGCTGCACCAGAAATTTTAGGGAATTTTGCCTTGGCTGAGATTGAAAACTGTCTCTTATTTGAGCTGAGATAGCTTGCTCATAGTGGGAGAGCTCCTTCATTCTGTGTATCATCTGGTTTAATCTAAAATGTACAATATCTCTAATTTCTGTTTTCTATTGGTTTGGATAAATGTATTTATTCACTTTACATTATTATAATGGTCTTTGTACAATTGACCTTTGGGAAGTGGGGAATCAAGACTTCAAATATAACTTAGGCACTGCTTCAGAAAAAGCAGAGTGAACCTAATTTTTTCTAGACTAACAATATTTAGTGGATTTGATAGATATAATTGTATACTACTATCACCTCTCTGAGGAAAGTAAAACAGGCAAGGCTCATGAACCTAATCTCCTCCTACTCTCTTGTTTGAAATCAAAGTTTACCTGGGAGAAAAATGGGCAAAATTCTAAAAATATCTATTTGCAACTTCATGAAACTTACATAGACATATGCATAACCTACACAGGCAATATATATATTTTACACTTGCATATTGTGTTAATATTTTTCTCTGAAGAAAAGCCACCTGTAGCCCTATGCTTGATTATAAAATATGAAGTGAATGTTATTCCTGCTTTCTTATAACTATTGTGAGACTTTTCCCTCACTTCTATTTTGATGTAATAATAACTTCTGTCAATTTCTTTCTCAGAATATTGATTAGTACACAAACTGATTATATTATACATTTTGAAACTGGATGTTCTCCCCAGAACATCCCTATAATACATGACCACTGGGCCAAATCCAGGGGCTCAATATACCATTGATATTCCTTCACCTCTTCAGGGAAAATACATACAGAGCATTTTCATCAATAGTCCACTAAAAAGTCCCCTTATACTTAGAAATAGCCTCACCTATCCTATATCACCTATATGAGATGCCCAAGATATAATATATACCTAAGTCAGTATGAAATGAAGAAATGATCTCATTTTCTAAGAAACACTTTTTCAGAAGGGCTGAAATGAATTAAATGCTTCATCAGCTTTCTGACTCTTAATCTATTCTAGCAGCTCTTCCTGATGTTTTAGATTAAGAAATAATGGAAATTGTTCCTTAAATAATCAATTTTTACACTTCACATAATTATGAAACAATGACAATCCCAGACTACAATGACACTGTCCCTTTTTCCCATTAACTGCTTTGCTTACAGTCTTCATCTAGTCAGTGTAATATGGTGGATAATAGAAAAGAACTTTTCTTTGAATTTAGAAGATTCAGGTTCAAGTCCTGCCTCTAAGACATACTGGATATGTGACTCTTGGCAGGTCACTTACCCTTTCACTGTCCTCAGCTCTTTAACAAAGATTAGAAGTTGTGAAATAACTGTCAATGAGGATATCATAGAATACGAGAATTGGAAGGATCTTCAATGGTCATTTAGTCTGATCCATATAGGAAAACAATCCCCACTACAATATACTTGTAAATTGGCCATCTATTATCTTTACATGAAGAAAGTAAAACATATTACCCCATATGTTGGCTTGTCCATGGAACTAATTGTCAGAAAAGTTTACTTGCAATTTGTCTTAAATTAGCCTCTTTGTCATTTCTACCCATTGCCCCTAGTTCTGTTTTATGGTTTAAAACGGAATAAGTCAATCTCTTCTCCAAATAACAGCCCTTCAAATCTTGAACACACTCATCATGTTCTTTTTCTCTAGGTGACATGTGCCTAATTCTTTCAATTGATCCTCATGGGCTATGAACTTAAGATTCATCACCATCAAGATTGTCTAACTCTGTACATTTTAACTTATTGATGTCCTTCTTGAGCTGTGGTACATTAGGATTATCTGTTCCTCTTTTTTGCTGCTTAAATATGGTTATTTGTGTGTAGATAATACTAAAGATGAGGTCTGATGACAGCAGAGTGCAGTGAAATTACCTACTTCTGGAAATCATCCCTCTCAGTGCAACTCAAGATCACATGGATTGCCACATCACACTTTTGACTTATATTGAGCTTGTGGACCACTAAAAAATGCTAGATCTTTTTGAGAACAGTCATCATTAGCTTGATGAGAAGTTCTGCAGTTTCAAAATAACTGAATTGTTAGATTCACTTTGTTCTGGGTCTTCTGCACTGGATATTCCACTTATATGTGGGCTAAATGCTACAACTGAGTTACTGGATTCAAAGCTATAATGATATCATTAATAGTACCAAAAGGATAAAAGAAAATGGAAAGGACCCATATGTACAAAAATATTTATAATAGTTTTTTTGTGGTATCAAAGAATTGGAGATTGAGAGGGTGTCCATCAAATAAGGAATGGCTAAAGAAAGTATAATATATAGATGTGATGAAATAGTATTTGTGCTATAATAAATGATGAAGAGAATGGCTTCAGAAAAACCTGGAAAGACTTGTGAATTAATGCAAAGTGAAGGAAAGCAGAACTTGGAAAATAATTTATACAATTAATAGCAATATTGCAAAAATAATCAATTTTTAAAAACCTAACAACTCTTATAAACACAATGACCAATCACACTTCCTAAGGATTCATGAAAAAAATCTCTAGATAAAGAGCTGATGGACTCAGAAGACAGATTAAAACATATTTTCTTCTCTTTTCCTTTCTTTTTTTTGGATATGGTTTATGAGGGAATTTGTGTTTTATCTGACCATACTTACTTGTAATTGGTTTAATTTTTCCTGCCTTCTCAATGATTATGGGACAGAATTTAGAACTGAAAATAAAATAAAATTGAATTATTGGAGAAAAATAAAATTTAAATTAAATTTTAAAAGTTTTGTTTGTTGTCATTAGCTTCTCTATCCATCTTTAGCTCCTTCTAAATTTCAGCATTCCTGATATTTTTACAGGACCACAATACCTAATCTTAAATCCATCTTCTGTAATTTCTTTTTAAAAAATAAATTGGTTGGGGAGTTCCCTGTGCATTCACATCAGCAGTCTTGTCAAAAAGTCCTTCCTCACTTTCTCTATCATGAATGTAAAAGGAAGTGGTCATTTCCCCTCAGGGTTTTACATTAATAAATCTAAGCTGATTTGAATGGTCAAATAAATCATAGTTGTCAAACCCATTTGTTTATAGCTGTAGTCATAGCTATTGTTCTTATTGATCTATTTTGATCTATATTGATATAGCTAAAGAGCTTCATCTCTTATTCACATGCACAAAGCCTTCTAGCTTTCAGAAATGACTGACTCCAGTTACTGGCCAGGTAAGCTAGCTTGTCATGACATTTAGCAATATTATATACATTTCTACTTTTAGAATCACATACTTTAATGTGTCTACATAAATTGAAGATAGAAAACAAAATATAGCTAATGAATATATTGTTTTGCCACATGAGAAATGACAACTGCAGAAAATTCATGTGTACTTGAGAAGGGTTGTATGAACTGAGACAAAATAAACAGAACTAGAAGAAAAAATAATAAAATCCTACGCTGATTTAATAGAAATATTACTCAGATCAGTGTAATCAATGGTCAAAACAATTTTAGAGGCCTGATCGTAAAGTATGTCTACCAGCTTTCAATAAAGAGGAAGTAGGCTCTAAGTATCCCATAATCAGATATAAGAAATGTATTTTTATTTGACTAACCTATATTTAAAAAGAGGGTTTTCTTGGAGGAGAAAGAGTGTCTTTGGAAAGTAAGATGGCACTAACATTTTTTTAAAATTTAAAATATGTATATGTAATTTTTAAAAGAAAAAATAATCATGTAGTACTAGTAGCATTTTTGTGAGAGCAAAAGTTGGAACAAAATGGATGCATTTTATTTGGGTGTTGGCTAAATAAATGGTGATATATGAGACAATAAAACATTATTGCATCATGAGAAACAATGAATATAAGGAAAAGAACATGAAAAACAATGAATATATCTTTCAAGCCAATATTGGGATTTTTATTCCAACTTTGGATTGATGGTGAGAATGCCAAATGTGATGTGAGGCAAAAGGAGCAGAAATGATAAGACAGCTCTAGAAAGGAAAGAGTCTTCATTCTTCTCTGAAAGGAAATATGCATGGCTCCAGTCTTACTGAGAAAGAGAGATAAATAGAATTTGGAAGCTACAGACACACAGTAGAAGCTAGCTCCTCAATGTATCCTTAATTTCCAGCTTGCTTCCCCACTGACTTTGGGGAATTTCCCCTTTGATGAACTTAGGGACTATTTTAGTATTTTCTCATATATTCTAATCTACACGATTTCTCTGATTTTTTTTTCTATCTGCTTGGAAAATGGGTTTATTTACTATTTGTCATAGTCTTTTGTGTAACTAGAATTTGGAGTAAAGGATTTAAGTCAATGGGTATGACTTTGGAATAACCATTATCTTTAAGAGAGACAGTTTTAAACTTGTTTTAAGTTTTAAACTTGATAGTGCACCATCCCAGAGTTAGAAGGGCTGAGTTCAAATATGGCCTAAAATGCTTACTTGTTAAATAACCCTGGGTAAGTCATATAATCCTATTTATTGCAGATCCTCATCTGTAAAATAATCTGTAAAAGAAATGTAAACCACTCCAGTAACTCTGACAAGGGAACCCCAAATAAGGACAGATACAACTGAAAAATGACTGAAACATACTTGGACTAGCAATATTTAGGGTGAGGGGAGCAGGTTGATTTAATTCTAGTCCTGTATCCCTCTGGAGATTGGAGAAAAATGTTCCTTCCTCTTGGTTTTGTTGTCTTGCCTGTCCCCAACATTCCCTTCACCTAGCTGTATTGCTGGCTCTCCTCTTCTCCACAGGGATGGTCCAGACTTCAGATAAGAATTAATAATGTCTCCCATAAGCTGAACTTGGACAACTTATACATATCTTCTCATGGAACACACATCTTACATGACAAAACATGGAAAGGCTTTTATGACCTAAAGCAGAATAAAATAATCAGAACTCAGAAAACAATATACATAATGACAACAATATTATAAATGAAAAAAAATACTAAAAGATAGATGAACTCTAGTCAATTAAGTGACCAATCTCAGTCTTAAATGGCTAGTGTTGAAACAAACTTCTCTCCCCTTAGTAAAAAGATAGCTGATTACAAAGTAGAATGTGGTATATGTAGTCTGCTTAAAATTTTTTCTGTGTTACCCAGTATGGTTCAATGTTAAGTGTGAAATAGAGCTTAAGATGAAGTGACTGTAGCATTAAAAAAAATAATAAAACTTTTACTTAAAAGAATTAAATGCTGCCTCAGAAAGGCCTAATGTTGGTCCACATTTAACCCTATCACAGCCAGTTCAAAGGAAATTTAACTGAAATTCACAATTATCTTTGGGGGTTACCATGACTAAGCCATAATGCATTTCACCTTCTTTCTCTCCATGACTAGCAAGGTTTTAATCACAATGAATTTCATTTCTGATCTTTAATAAAAACTAATATTTCCTTCTCTGTGGACCAAAACATCATTTCTTTCTTTCATAATTTCAGGGACAAATAGTCCCTTGAGGTATCATTTTCCCCTATCACCATCACTGTTTTTCTCTTGGTGCAAGAGAGCTCTGTTTTAGGAAAACATGATATAAAAATACAAATTTATAAAACAAATAAATGAAAGGGGTCATCAATTACATTATAAAAGGATTCTTTTATGAATCTCTCATTTGATCCTTATAGTAACACTATGAGATAGCTGATATAATTATCCTTTTTTTTTAGAATTGAGGAAACTGAGGCTGAGATTTTTAAGAAACCTGTCCAGGGTCTCATATTTAGTAAGTATCTTAAGTTGGATAGGGCAGCTAGAAGACTCAAAGTATAGAGCACTGGGCTTGGAATCAAAAAGTCCTGAATTCAAATCTGGCCTCAGACATTTAAGTAACTGTGTGACTCTGGGCAAATCAGTTGACTCTTTTTGCCTTAGTTTTTTCATTTATAAAACAAGCTGGAGAAGGCACTGTTAAGCCACTTCAGTGTTTCTGCCAACAATAGCCCCAAAGAATTCATGAAGAGTTGAACAGTGGAACTCAAGTCTTCTTGACTTTCATGCCCAGCACTTTTTTCACTATGCCAAGAAAAGATTTTCTCTAAATTTCCTTTAAGACACAAGCTTCCTAGTACATTTTAAATATAACAGGCTGGTCATATTAGCAGTCAGAGCCAAGGGTCAATTGGCTGTCAATCACTTATCAATCCATCTTTTATGTTATATCAGCCTCCTTTTTCTTGGAGTATCATCAACAGGATTATTGATTTCCACTCCAGAGTTTCACTCATGCACCTACCTCCCACAACTCCAGCGCTGAAAAAGGACCCTCTTTGAAAGCCCCAGAGGCTAACACCCACAGAACACCACCTGACTGTCACAAATCTAGTGTTGACAACTACATAGGGACAGGTGCAGCTGCATATTATTCTTGGCTGCTATTTCTCTGTCTCCCTGTCTTGCGAAACTCTTCATCACATCCACAATTCATTCAATCTGGGTCACATGAAAAACAAAGTAAATTGGAAACTATCCAGATCTTGTAGTCCTTATGGGAAACATGACCTTCTCTGGATACAGAACTTACAAAATATGGTGTAATTTTTTTAGTTTTACAGGTAGTGTCATAGTGTAGAAAGAACACTGAACTCAGAATTATAAGACCTGGGTTACTAATGTTAATAGCCAAATTTACGCAGTACCTTAAGATGAAAGTACTTTACACACATGATCTCATTTGATCTTCCCAACACTTTGAGGAAGACTCAATTATTATTCTTATTTTTAAATGAGGAAACTGAGGCTAAGAGGATAATTGACTTGCCCAGGCTTACACAGCTGTAGCAGGATCTAAAATTTCTGATTCCGAGTCCAAAGCCCCATATACTGTACCATGGACAGTTGCCTGAGCCAGCTCTCACTAACTCCCTATGCTATCCTGTATAAATCATTTTACTTAGTGGAATCTGTCTTACAAAATAATTACTGTGGATCGGTGAAGATCATAACCAGAACAGGGTAGTTAGACCTGTTCTCCCTCTTGAGGACATTCTTTATTTTCCCACCACTACCACCATCTACTTAGTACATCCCTCTAAATAGTAGTCTGCTGGCCTGTTCAGCAAGGTCAGGTTAGTCAGAGCTGTACCTGGGAGAGTATCCTTATAATGAGTAGCAGTGTGATCAGTGAAAACTGAAAAAACTGAGGAAACAAAGTTTGGATTTCTAACTATATCGATTTATTAAGCAATGCATGTCAATTGCACAATAAAATAGGACCAGGATTCCTCAGCTTGGCACTAAACCCCACATATGGGGGAGACATTTTTATTCATTAATATAAAACATTCAACAGGATAAAAACTAAGAAATAATCTGATTTCTAACTGGAACAAATATTAGAGGCTTTCTGAGTTGGGGAGGGTAAAGCAATCAGGTGCAATTTCATGAAATCAGAAAAAAAGGTATCCCACTCCCCCCCACCCCCAACCTCCTCCCCCACCACACACGATGGTCTGAATTCAATGCAAGGAATGAAGAAATTGCAACTTGTTGACCAGTATAAAGCTAATTTTCAGGTTGCATATAATTATAAGAAAATTCCTTGCATAAATATTCAGTTGACTGGGTTTCTGGTTAATAACTTAGGTCTTAGTTAAGGCTCTCTAAGCAGCAGATAAAAGTGATCCAGTTTCCTATTCATAAAAGACTAGGTTCAAACAAAGCAATAAATTTTTCTCACAATTCTTACAAATGAATAAAATATTCTCCCAACAGAGAAATTAGACTAGACCCATAATTGAACAGAAAGGGAATTGAGCAAGATCCAGAACTGAATCACAAGACAGTCAGTGTGGTTCATTCAATTCCAAGAGCAAAGAAAAAAAGCAACATCACAGGGTCATATGATTTTAGAGTTGGAAGGATTATAGTATTTAGACCTAGAGAGAACTTCAAAAGCTCATCTAAACTATAACCCTTTTTTCCTACCACTAGCAATTTACAAAGTTAAGAAATCGAGACTCCAAAAAATTAGCTGACTTTTCCAAAGTTACAAAGATTTTTACAAAATTATTTACCTACTACATCTTGTAAAATATGAATATGTTCTACCTACTACAATCCAGAAAATTTTGCCTGCTTCCCTATATCCAGTATCACTATTTGTTGTCAATGATTAATAGCTGTCAATCATCATTAGATAAATCTACAACATATGACTAGCAATGAAAACTCCTTGGATTGTTTAATGTGCTACTGGCAGCACAACCAATCTTTGACATTAGTGGAAAGAAGAAAACCAGATAGTTTTCTCCATAAATATGGCCCTATAATCATTACCAAAATTGTACAAGTAAAAAATTCCTGAATATTGTCATGCAGCCAGATAATCCTGCATATCCTAAAACCCTTTTCAGCTCTAAAATTCGACAACATACCTATCATGCAAAATGAAGTACACCTGTAAAGCATTACCATTCATTAATATAACATATTCTTCATATTCTATTTTATCTTTTTTAATTCAATTAAAATTTCAGCTCCTAATTTTTTCCCTTCCTTCTCCCCCTCCCTCATCCACTGAGTGGCAAGAAAAACAAAATCTATTGTAAATATGTTGAGTTATGCAAAGTAATTCCATATTCCAAAAAATAAAAAGGAAGAAAAGAAAATATGATTCAAACTACATTCTGAGTCTTTCAGCTTTCTGTGCAGAGGTGAATAAAAGGTTGCATCATGAATCCTTTGGAACTGTGGTTGGTCCTATTGATCAGTTACTAAATCTTTCAGTGTTGATTATCTTTACAACACTGTTGTGACTGCACAAGTTCTCCTATCTCTGCTCACTTCAATCTGCATCAGTTCATGTAAGTTTTCTCAAGTTTTCTGAAACCATTCTCATTATCATTTCTTTCAGTACAATAGTATTTCATCATAATCATATCCCACAACTTGCTCAGTCAACCCACCCTGTTTCCAACTCTTTGCTACCACAAAAAGAGCTGCTATTTTTTTTATGCATGGGTCTTTTTCCTCTTTATTTGATCTCTTTGAGATATAGATCTAATAATGTTATCATTGGATCAAGAAACATGCACATTTTTATAAGCTTTGTGGGCATAATGGCAAATTGCTTTCCAGAATGGTTGGAACAGTCCACAGAATCACAGTGTATTAAAATACTTGTTTTCCCATATCCCCTCCAGCACCTGGCATTTTCCTTTTTTTGTCAACTTAGCCAATCATGTTAGGTGTGAGATGATACCTCTAAACTGTTTTAATTTGCATTTCTCTAATTACTAGTAGTTTAAAACATTTTTCCATATGGCTATTGATAACTTGCATTTCTTCCTCCATAGAATGCCTACTCATAGTCTTTGACCATTTATCAATTGGGGGATTTATATTCTCTTATACTTCTATTTGAACAGACTCTCTTTGTAACTGCTGCCAGAGTTAGTTGGCTTTTTTTCCACTTATTTTTCTCTGTTAGGAGAAAGCAGAACTGGTTCCAGCCACAGCAACAGATTAATTTCTCCAAGTGTAATTTTATTTTCATTAGCTATTCAGTGTGACAGTAATGTTTTGTCTTCAGGTCAGATGATTTACACAACAGCAGCTCAGGTTGCTGACTGCAAACAATTCCCTTTTCCCTGCTCAAAGAGTTAACACTAACATGTGGTGCTACTGGGGACAATTGTCCTATACAGAAAGAAGAAAAATTGCTTTTCCAGACCTGTCATCTTGCCACCACAAAGCATTAAACTTTCTAATACTTGGAAACATGGAAGTAGGTAACATACCTATGGAAGGTGAGAAAATCTCCATTCATTTTCAATTTCTTTCTCCATGATTCCTTAGCCAGGGCTTCCTCAGAACAGATAGTAGCTCAAATATTATTTTCAATCACCTTCTTTTTTCAGATGTTAGAGAAGTGGGAAGAATGTTTACTCTAAGACCTCTAAGTAAAATACTATAATAGCCAATGGTTTCTCAATATAATCAGTCATTCAAGAATTGTTCAAAAATTTGATAGTTTTGACCATTAATTTGTTCAATGGTTTTGACCTTTATGTTGTACACAATGGTGATAACAATTGAAAAATTATATGGAATCTAATCATTTGAAAACATAATATAATTCAAAAAAGAAAAAGTTGATTATCTGTGAGTTCATGTAATACTACCTTATCTGTGCTTCTTCTTTTCTGGAGCCAGACTTGACAAAAGGGACTGCTCTCAGATTTTTGGAAATTCTTTAAATTTATATTATATTAAATTGTTCTGTTGTATCCACTTAATTTCAAATTATATATGTATCATAGCCTTAGAACTTCTTCTGATAAAGTCTCAAATGGAGGTAAAAATTATTTGCAGAGAGACTTGAGAGTGATATGTTGCTGAGGAAAGTGGGACTTTTCAACCTTCTCTAACCAGCACAGTCACTGCTATTCAAATATGACAGGGAAGTATAATAGAGAGATGTAAAACAGTTCTCTCATCACAGAATCTCTCAGATCCTTTGCATTTGAGGAAGTAGAGTCCTAGAGATTTTTTTTCCTAGACAGAGGAGTATGACAAAAATCTAAGCACTAAAATGAGTTTCTAACCATGAGTTGTATAAGAGTTTAAACTGAAAAATTCGGACAAGATCATCAAAAAAGAAAGTAGTCAACATAAAAAGAATAAAAAAAGAGATCTAATCTTACCTTGTTATCTGTTTCCTTCTGGTATAACCTGGCATATAGAAATAGCTTCATAGTCATTGACTGAGAGTATTTACTGAGAAAAGTGAAATCCCTTTCTGAGAAAATGGAATCTAGCACCTCCTCTAAAGACTAAAAGTAAGGTATAGTAAGAGTCTGAAACAACACACTATGAGAAATGTAGCTCTCCTTAGAAGAGAAGGATTTACTGACAGAGTAGTACTCAATGGATGATGGAGTAGCTGAAAGATCTGATTAACAGAGTCATGACCCTTCTTGCAGGGAAAAGTTTTTCTAACCACATCATTACTAGTAGATATTGGAAAGGATATTAGGTAATTTCACAGATAGCTAGAAAGCTGATGATCAGCTAAAGGGGGGAATGTAACATTTGGTAAGAATGAGGAAAGAGGAAGTTCAGTGGAGAGCAGCATGATACTCTCACCAAAAGATCTTTCAGACTTGCAGTTTGGGAATTGTAAGTTGTCCCTCTGTGTTATATATACACATTCCTTATGTGACCTATAATAACACTAGCTTAGCATAATTCTATAATGCATTATATCTGGTTTGTGAAATCCTATTTGTAATGCATAATACAATGTTGTCTTTTCACATGACTTTCAACAAAGCTTTGACTGCAGAGTTAGCCTTAACTGTACATAATATTTAATAACAATTGGCATTTATATAGTTTTTTAAGGTTCACAAATCACTTTACAAATATTTTCTCATTTTATCTAACGATAACCTTGGGGGAGAGAAGGAACGTGCTATTATCTCCATTTTACAAATGAGAAAACTGAAGCAGACAATGTTTTAATAAGTACCTTTATGGTCACACAACTTGTAGATGTTTTAAGTCAAATTTGAAATGAGGTTCTCCCGACTCTAGGTTCAGCTATTCTATCTACCATATCACCTAGTTGCCTATAACAATAACTTATATTTACATATCTTTAAAGCTTGAAAAGTGGTATATCATAATCTAATGGGGGGACACTCCAGGGCTGTGTGACCAGACCATTCAGGAGAAGCAGCAGCTCAGTGCAGCATTGTTGGATTCATCTGGCCTCCTGAGACTGGGGTTAGTGAATTCTTCATGTCCCATCCTTTTCTTTCCTTGTTTCTCATCAAAGGGAATGTTCTCATCTTCCCAAAATGTATCTCCATCTAAGAGTTGATTTACTTTCTTTTTATCCATCTAAAAAGTCAAGTTTGGAGTGGTGAGGAGTGGTTAACCATTGATTGCCAATCTGTGTGCAAGAAAAAAACTATAGTGAAAAGAGAGAAATATAAAATGTAGGCATTCTGCAGTTATTTTTTCCAAGTAGAGCCTCTGGACGGAACCAAAGAAAATTATTGATTTATATTTATTGTTTCCCAAACCAGAAAGACAGTAAGACTGATACTGGAACTATTCTTTCTAGGCAAGGAATGAGTTAACTATTCCGCTTATTACAGACTGTGACTCGTTAGCTTGTATTGGAAAGCAGAGTCATTGCCACCTTCCTGCTTATTTTTTGCCATAGGAAAAATGCCTGGGAAGTGACTGGAAAGAAAGTTGAGCCCCAAAAAAAGAGACTCAGAGAGAGACAAAGAGTAGTAAGAAGCCCCTGGCAACCCGGCTCATCAGCACAACATAGCCCCACACCACCAGACCACCTGCTAAATACATAAGGATGTGTCTGTTTGTTAGGACTTTGAAAACTTCAAATGCTATCCTTTTCAGTGAATTGAGGCTTGTGAGAAATTTATCAAAGGAAAGCAGCAACTCCTTTAAGCAAAGACTTTATTGTCCCTTCACCAAAAGACCATGCCTCAAAGCCATTCCCCTTTCCCCAAGTTATTTAGAGATAAAAGAACTCTGTTAGGAATTTAGTTACTATTCATGGTTTATCCTACTTACCTGTACAATTTTTTGTAGCTTAGCTCTTTTGCATTACATGCCAAAAGCTACTGAGAAGATCTCTTCCAAATTGTGACAATGCTCATCTCATTTTAAACAAAAGTATTTTGATAGTACTGTTCCTGGGATTGTAGACAACAGAATTCTTCATCCTATGTGAAAATACAAAATTTAGCCTTGTGGTTCTATATTCACTGTGTGTTCGAATCATTCATTGACCTAAATCTCTGGGAACTAGGAAATTAAAATACTATTGATGAGTTCCAGAGTTGGGATCTCTTTTGCTGAGAAGAGAAATGCTTGCGAGTTGTTACATCTTTGCTGTTGCATCCTACTGAGAAGGTTTTGTCAATGCAATCAGTACAATTTCTGTTGTTACTGTTGAGTCATTTCAGTCATGTCTTCATGATCCTATTTTGGGGTTTTCTTGGCAAAGACACTGGAGGTTTGCCATTTCTTTCTCTAATCATTTTACAGAGAAGAACTAAGGCAAACAGGGTTAAATAATTTGCCCAGGATCACACAACTAGTGTCTGAGGCTGGATTTGAATTAGTAATAGTACAATATCACAGAAATAGTAATATTTAGAGAATCTTTTATCAATAGGAAATCCTTCATTGATTTGGATTTCACATAGGACATTTTTCTTTATGCTGGCAAAAGAACACTTTTGGAGAGAGAGAGAGAGAGAGAGAGAGAGAGAGAGAGAGAGAGAGAGAGAGAGAAGAGAGAGAGAGAGAGAGTGTGTGTGTGTGTGTGTGTGTGTGTGATGCTAGTGCAGAAGAAAGAAATATTAATGAAAGGAGAGAGAAAATCTAAAAGGTAGCTATTCTGCTACTTTATATATCCCTATTTGATATTTCTCTTGAAGTTAATGATCAGCAGAGATCTTAATAATTTCTGAAGTCAGATATGTCATGGAATCTTATAAATGTAATCCCCTTTTGTGCCTTTTGCTTAAGGGTCTCCAGCTAGCTAGCCCAGATTTTAGATTCTTTGTGAGTCAGGATCATCTCCAAAATGTAGATCATGAATTCTCATCAACTTATTTATTTCACTAGTGAGAGGATACACTTAGGTCTTAACAAAGTCATGTAACAAAATAGCAATGGAATAAAATAACAACAAAACATTTCTCCCACAAAAGAACTACATTAGTAACTCAGGTCCTGCTTGTGGTTTATCTAGTGTGATGTGATCCATGAATATATCTCATTGTGTTCCAATTCCAAGACCAAGTCATTGGACTATCCTGAATTAATATCCACAGAGAATGGTGACATTATCACAATTGGATTAAAATGAGGAAAGGTGATTAGAAAGTCAAGTACTGGAATAGTTCACAATGCAAGTGCCATGCTTTGGGTATTATACAGCAACTTCTCTTCATGAAATAAGGGGAGGGGGAATCCCATTGACAGTTTAAGATTAACCTGATGGGCATTTAAGGGAACTGATAAAAAGAGTAAAGATATTACAAGGGCTAGGATTCCCTGATCACTAGTATAAGGAAAATGGAAGCAAATTAACTTTGTATAGTCACCAACTAAAGAGATGAGTGAAAGCATTTTTGGCTTTTAGAAATCACGCTCTGACATTAGAAGGATAATTTATGAATTTAGCAATAGCACAGAGGAAAGGAATGATACTGATGGGGTAAAGGACATGTGAGAATTATGGCCTTTAATGTAGAAGTCTCTTTGGAATGTATATGAAAACTAGTTAGGTCAGTGAGATAAGGAAAGGCAATGAGAATAGGAATAGAGATGAATTAAGAACTTACCCCAGTATTAAAAGAAGTTTACACTTATTCTGTTACTACCTATTTGGGAGGCCACAAGAGTAAACAGGCTGTAGAACCACCAAGAAGCTTAGAACATTATGGAAGAAATTTTATTTTATTTTAATTTCATTTCCAGATTCTCTCCCTCCCTCTACCACCTCCTCCATTCATTGAAAAGACAAGAAATGACAATACCTATTATGCATATGAAGTCATGCAAAACATATTTTCACATTAGTCATGTTGCAAAAAAATAAAAAGGAAAGAAAGAAAGAAAAAAATTATGCTTCAATCTGCACTCAAAGTTCATCAGCTCTCTCTCTGGAGGTGGATAGCATTTTTTATCATGAGTCTTTTGGAATTGTCATGGATCACTGTGTTTTTTTTTTAATTTTTTCAAATTTTATTTATTTATTCATTCATTTATAACATTCATATTTTTTACATTTTGAGTTCCAAATTCTCTCTTTCCAACTCCTACTCTACCCACTGAGAAAGCAAACAATATGATATTCATTATACATGTGAAGTCATGCAAAACATATCATGAATCACTTTATTGATCAGAGTAGCTAAGTCTTTCACAGTTGATTATCATAACTATATTGCTGTTACTGTGTATAATGTTCTCCCAGTTCTGCTCACTTCAATTTCCATCAGCCATATGACACTAACCAGGTTTTTCTGAAACTATCACCTTCATCATTTCTTTCAACACAACAGTATTCCATCATAGTCATACACCACAACCTGTACAGTCATTCCTGTTAATGGGCATTTCCTCCATTTCTAATTCTTTGTCACCATGAATATTTCTGTATGTATGAATCTTTTTCCTTTTTCTTTGTGGTTGGATCAGTATTGCTGGTCAAATAATATGCACAGTTTTATAGCCCTTTGGGCATGGTTTATGGGAGAAATTTAAATAGCAAAGTAATGAATCATTGGGGAAAAATTATTGGTGAGGACATGGTCTAATGGAGCATTACAGAGAACTCTTCTTTCAGAGATCTCACAATTTATATTTTCAAGCCCGTTGAGACAATTAGAAGCCTAGGGTAAAACTATACTTTTTCCCTTTCCAAGTAGCTAAGATGGGGAGTTTTGCATCCCTGACCCTATAGAGATATAAAGGAAGGGGTGAAATTCCTAAAAGAGGTGGGTTTGGTAAACTGGATTTATGTCACTTTGTCATGGATTCCCTCATTCCATGACCAATCTTTTTTTTGGGGGGGGGGGGGAGAATTTTTTTATTATATTATTGGTCTTGGAATTGGAACACATTGAGATATATTCATGGACCATATCACACTAGATAATATATTATATTATATAATAAAAAAAAACCTTGGAACCTTGTTTTATATGCAAACTGACCCTTGCAAAAACTGCTGTTTCAACTTTTCTTCTACTTCCCTCCACTCCCTCCCCTAGATGGCAGGTAGTCCCATACAAGTTAAATACATTAAAGTATATGTTAAATATAATATATGTATACATATTTATATAGTTATCTTGCTGCACAAGAAAGATCAGATTTAGAAAGAAGATAAAAAATAACCTGAGAAGAAAAAACAAAAATGCAAGTAAACAATAACAGAAAGAGTGGAAATGTTATGTTGTGGTCCATACTCATTTCTCAGTGTTCTTTCTCTGGATCCATGACCAATCTTTTGGGGAAGCAATTGGATCTCACTTACCAGCCAAGGTCTCACTATAATGACATCAAGCTTTAGCTATGAGCCTCCCGTGCTATCCCACAGAACAAGTTTGGAAGATCGATGAGTTGAGCAGGAGTTTTGCACAGTCCTTACTGGCTATTCAAGCAAATACAATTATATCAACAAATATAGGTGTCCATTAAAATAGCTGCTTAGAGTATAACAGGAGGAGGCATGAATCCATTCAGTGGCTAGAGAGTTGTGACATCTTTTCCTAAACTAAGATTTGTGTGTAGCTCTTGAAACACAGGTTTGATAAAAGAAATGATTGAAGGAAGGTCAGTCCAGGTGGGGTTGATACATAGGTATCAACTACATGACAAGTCTGTAAGAGATCCTTGAGGATCTCTTGAGGAAGAGAGCATAACTATAATGATTCCTCTGGACCATTTAGTAATCTTGAATTACTGTCTTTGAACCCAGATATGAGGGCCTCCTGGGATAATTTCTTCCAAGGAAAAGACTAAGGTCCTCGAGGCATGTATCATCCTAACAATTGGAACTAGATTGGACCAAAAAAATCATATCTTCAAATCATAGGGAACTAAAAAATAGGGATGATCATCAAATATATAAAAGGTTGTTGAATATACAAATTACCATTATGTCTTAGGACCCCCAAATGGTCCATAAGAACATATCAATTTCCACTGAGAGTGTTGTAGAAAAGGATATCCTTACTAATCTGGAGGTGAATAGAATCCCCCCTGAAATTAAGGTTACAGTCGTAGTAGATAATCAGAATTAAATGTACTGAGGGAATAGACATTAGGAGATCTTGGAAATCAATACTTTTAGGAATACTTTTTACAGCAATCTCTTTTCTGGTTTTTATGAATAGAACCAAATGAAAATGTCTGAGTCAGTGAAAATTGGATCAGCCATCTTGCATAGTTAAGATCAGAAAATATTCAAGGAAGGATCTTGGTGATGGAGATAAAGAGAGCTGAAAAATTTTATAATATTAACACCCCTCATAACAACCCTGAATGACCAGTGAAAAGATGAGTGATATCTGGTGACTGAGAAGGAATTACAGAGAGCTGAATATAGTTATTATAACAATTGCTGGGACTGCTCCAAGTTTGTCAAGATAGTACACTAAATAACTGACCTAGGGATACCTTCAAAATCATGGTGACTTTTATCCCTTGAGTGTTAATTTACTTTATGAACAGGTTGCAACTTTGCCAGAGGCCTGATGTCTTCTCTACTATTCCACTGGGTCTCTGCCTGTGAGACCTGACTTTTAAGAATTTCAATTTGACTGGTTCACTGATGATTCCTTTTGTTTTGGTAGGAACATAAAGCAATTGTACCTCAGCTATCATTATCCTAGTAACAAGGACAACGATAGGGATGGAACCTTAACAAGTCCTGCTAATAACCTAAGCTATGAGCTACATGCCTGACCTGTAAGAGAGTTTTGAGGAACAAGGTATGTAAGATCTTCATCTATTTTGATTCCTACATGGTAGCCATGGGGACTACTGAATGGTCTGGAACTTGGAAAGAATGAATTTTCCTCTTTTGGGTCAAGATTAATGAAAGAATTGTTCTGATATCTCCCACCACATACAATTATTTGTAGACTATCTTAGGGCTTATCATAAATATCATATAATTTCTTTTGAATTGAACAAAAATATCAACAAATTTAGGAGAACAGCAGAAATTGAGGAACAGATTAAGTACCAATTTGTATATGGAGTCATAGTGCCATATTATAGCATGGGACTACATGGTCCCTTTAACTGAGCTTAAGGCATTTCTTTTCAATAGTGCTCCTTGCACAGATCAGAACGCCTACATATGAAAATTCAATTTGGCAGGATCTTATGTGTTTCTAGACCTGCTTCTGATTAATTCATTATCTTGTCACCCTCCCCACCTTATATTAGAGAAAAAGGTTTTCCCTTACTACAATTGAGAGCTATTTGGCATATGGCATCACAGTGCTTGTCAAATCTGTCATCATGGTAGTGACCATCAAAGCTTTTACAGAAAATAGCCTTTTTCCTTATTATGCCCCTATACCATTTACTATTATCAGGACACCTGTTTCACAATAAAGGAGGTCTGTGATTAGACTCACCACCATTATACTAGCTGTTCTCTCAAATAACATACAATTTGTAAAGCACCAGGAACCTAACAAATGCTTACTTTCTCCCAGCCCTCATTCTTTCTCATCTTACCATACCTTCCTCAGAGGGCTGGCATACAAAACACTAGAATGGACTCTTCTAGAACAGCTTCATTACCATAATTCCTTAGTATTAAGGTTAGACTTCCACTTCCCAAAAGTTATGTCTATAGGGAAATGGTTCTCCACTATTAAAATTTTTTGGTTCTGACTTCCAGGAAAACTCACTCAATAAGGAGCAACTTCTTATATATATATAATTCTGATTAAGCCCCACATCCCCTCTTTTTATTCCATCCTACATAGAGTTGCATCAGAGGGCTGGGGGAGATGGCTCAGATCTCCATTAATCGACAGATTTCTTTTCCTCTGTAATGGTTCTGATAGCTCTTTCTCAGAAAGCATTTGGGGGGTGTTGGGAAGTGTCTTGCTTTTTAACAACAAAAAGGAGATAAACAATATCTTTGTATAGCTATGATGAATATACTTAGAAGAAATACTATACCTTAGTTGACTTACTGACAATCTTGAGTTCCTAAGTGAAAATGAAGGGGAAAAAAGGAATAGATATTCAATAGAGGTTTCTAAAGGGGCAAATATTTGACTTCATACATGAATCTCCATGGGCTTCTGGAAGGGGAAGATTCTACAGTGGTCTATAGAATGCTGAGTGGGTGATAGGACAAGTCTAATTATTGAGTTAGACCCTGAAACATATTGTATATAAGGTAATTATAACCACTTAGATATCTTGTCACAGATAATACTAACCATGCTACCATGATGGGGGATTAGTGACTATACCAGAAGTATCATCATTTGTTCTGTAACCTGAATGTTTCTGGTACTCTCTCTTTCATAAGTTGTCCCTGATGTCATCCCCATTAGGTAAACTTCATTTTTTCAGTTCCTATTACAGTGTTTGCTATCTTAAAATTTTTTTTTAATTTGAAGTAAGCCTTTCTTCTCATATCTCTGAGGTCAAAGTTGTTTGGTAATCATCTTAAGATTATTAAATCATAAAAAAGTCCACTAGAAGATTTTTAACTTGACACCAATGGATGAGGGATGGTAGAAGCAATATTTATTTCATGGTCTAGTCTATCCTTAAAAGGGGCAGGGGAAACTGTCTTTGAGAATTGAATGATTGACATACAAAAGACATAATCTATGAGAAGACAGAGCTCCTCAAATTTGACAGAATCCCCACTGAATTGTGAGTTGATATGTCTTTCTCACAGGTACCACCACTGTAACAAATGCAAAGGCAGATAGGAACTTTCACCTGAATTAGTGCTTTTTATCCTTATTGAATATCCTATTTTATCATTGAATAAATTTATTTTTATTGGATTTTATATGGTCCATGATTGTTTATTGTGTTTTGATATCAAGCATGAACTACTGGAGTAGCCTTAGTTAGGTCTGATCTAAACAAATCTTGCATCTAACACTAATTATGCGATAGCTTAAAAATCACCCTTGAAAATCATTTATCTGCACCTATTTACTCCTCCACATCAGCTTAACAAAGTAGATGGAAAATATATGTTTCATAGATCTTAACATGCAACTAGAGATGAAGAGTATTTGTGGGAGAAAGAAAATAATGTAAGTTTTAAATATGTTGAATTTATGGTCCTCGTGGAACATCCAGATATTTATGTCATTAGTTCTCTGGAATCCTGCTTGGCCATTATGCTGGTAAGAGCACAAGACTATTTCATCATATTTATATAGCATAATTTATTCATTCATTCCCAAATAATGGGCACTCCCTTAGATTCTCATTCTTTTCTACCTCAAAAAGAGGTATAAATATTTTTGTATATTCTTAAAGTTTATTTTGCCCAACACTCATTCCTCTCCTAATCTGCCTTCCCTCTAATGCTCCCTCCCCATTTCTCTTTCTCTGTATTCCTGTTAAATAAAATAAGTTTCTGTATGCAATTCTGTATTTGTTTTGGAGTCATCCTCTCTCTCCATGGTTTTTGATTATCTGCCACTGTAACAATTTTCTGTGGTTGATGTTCTTTTGTGTTTCCCCCTTCTTGCAGAGTGCTCCCAAAGAAGTCTGATCCAGGACAAAATGTGATTTCTGTTCCCTAGCTTGAGCTCTGCAAGTTCCTGATCTGGATTTGGATCTGTCTAAGAGAAGACTGTTGCTGGACTACATGCCTATTAGCCAGCTGGAAAGCTTTGTTGCTTCAAAGTGACAGAATTGTAGGCTCCACTTTGGTTTGAGTTTCCTGTAGTGATTATTCCTATGCAGACCGGAGTTGTAACTAGAAGTGAGACCCTGGTTGGGGTTTTAGCTACTAGCTAGCAGCTTCTGAATTTCTTCATTTTTTCACTTCACCACCCAGGGCTTCCAGACCTGGGAAAAGAAATCCCAGTGTTGCAACATGCAGATTCCCTTCTCACTCCACTCTAGATCTGAAACGCAGGACTCCTTAATGTACAACAAAGCTGTCAGTTGACACCTGTCTCTATTGCTGTGCCCCACTATGGGCTTAGGGGTACCTCAGCATAGATCTGGGTTTCCTTTCTCTTTGGCTTCTCTTAGAAACCTTTCCTTCTCTTAGGCTCAGGGAGCCTCTTCTGAGTGCTAGGGTATTCCACAAACTGTATATCCTGTCTCAGCCCCTGAGCTCAGTATGTACAGACTTTTTCTGTCTATCTCCCCATGTTGAATAAAGGACCAAATAAAGGATTCACTGTGACTTTTTCTTGATTTCACCATTAGGACTTAGACTGGTGAATGTTACAGATTTGTTGGAACAGTTGAGGATAGGACCTCAGCTGCACTGCTTCCTTCTATTCTGCCATCTTACTTTCCAGACAATTAACTTAAAGGGAAAACAGTTAACAAAATGATCTTAAGTAAAGACCTCAACAAGTTCCTCTCCCTTTCCCCGGAGAAGAGAGAAAATAAACAATAAAATTTAAAGACCTAAACAGAATTTTAGAAAATTAAAAATAATGAGTTTCTGAAGATTACTCTATGGCAATCAAAAGGAATACACAGAAAAATCATTGTTTAATTTGATTTTTTAAAAACCAAATTGCTATGTGAAAAATAAAAGGTGAATTTACAATAAGGAGAAATTATTTTATCCAATTATATTCAAGCAAAACTTATAACTTAAATGGATAAATATTTTAAATATAAAATGCCCAGTTTAACAGAAAAAGAAATAAATTTAAATGATCCAATCTCACAAAAAAGAAATTGAACAAACCATAAAGAAACTATCAATGAAAAACACCTAGAACCAGATGGATTTACAAGTGTTTTTTCAAAAGCTCAAAGAATAATTAATAGAAAAATTACATCAATTATTTGTAAAAATAGACAGAGAAGACATCTTAACAAATTTCTTATATGTGACAAAATGTGGTCTTGATACATAATCCGTAAAAAGCAGATATTTGACAGAAAAGGAAAAATATAGTTAAATATGACATTAATATTGATAGAAAAATATTTAATTAAATATTAGCAAAAAAGGTTATGGGAAAATATGAAAAAGATTATAAAAACTTAATATGCTATATTTGTATAAGAAGTATAGTCAGTTCATTATAGAGAGCCTATAAATCATAGATCATATTAATAGAAAATTAAAATTACAATCATATCAACAGATGCAGAAAAAGATTTTGACAAAATACAATATCTATTTATATTTTTTGAAAATCTTAAGGGGTAGAATAATAATAGTATCTATCTGAAATCAAGAATTAGAACCTACAAGGAGAAATACTAGAAGCCTTTCCATTATGTTGGGATAAAACAAGGATGTCCATTATCACTACTTTATATAAATATATATACATATATATATAGTTCTAGAAATGTTAATTATAGCAATAAAGCAATAAAGTGAAATTGAGAGAATACATATAAACAAAATGAATTACTTTTGTAGATCATATGATGATAAAGAATCTCAGAGAACCATTTTAAAAATTATTTGAAACAATAACTTCAATAAAATAACAGAATATAAAGTAAACTCATGCAAATCATCTAAATTTTTTGTATATTTCAACACAACACAATGGGAACAGATGTATTAAATTCCATTTATGAATATAGAAAACTAAAAAAAAATTTAAAATATCTGGAAGTCAGAGGCAGCTAGGTGGTACGGAGTACCAGTACTGAATTCAGGAGGACCTGAGTTCAATACTTCCTAGTTGTGTGACCCTGGGCAAGTCACATAACCCCAATTGCCTCAGCAAAAAAAAAAAAAAATCTGCAAGTTCACCTACCAAGTCAAACAGGAATTAAAATTCTATAAGTTCAAAACATTCTTTATTTTTAAAGATAAAGAACATTTAAACAGTTGGGTTGATATGAGTTGCTTGTGTTTAGGCTTATCTTAAAAAAAAAATACTGCTTAAATTAATTGATAGAATCAGGGCCATACTACTCAAACTACCAAAGTTAAAATAATAATAATTTTTAAAATTATATGGGGGAAATAAAAGGTTAATAATCTCAAGGGAAATAATTTTTTAAAGTTAAAAGTAATAGAGCCTAACAGTACCAAATTTTCAACTACATTGTAAAGTAGTAATTGTCGAAAACTATTTATTATTAGGTTAAAAAATAGAAAAGTTGATCAAATTAAATACCCAAGACATAGAAACAAATTAAATACCCACTATTAAATCAGCAGGATAGAATTTGATAAATCCAAAGACTGCAACTTCTAGATACAAATTTGTTTCCTGAATTCAGTGAACTGACTTTTTAAAATTACAAAGTGTGGGGGCAGTTACATGGAGCAGTGGGTAAAGCACTGATCCTGAAGTGAGGAGAACCGGAGTTCGAATCCAGCGCGTTAGAATCCAGCCTCAGACACTTAACAATTATACCTTTGTGACTCTGGGCAATTGCCTCACCAAAAACAAATAAGTAAATGAAGTGAAAATTACCAAGTGGCTTAGTCTATCATTCTTCATCTTCTTGATTTGCTTCCTTTTTTATTCACTCTAGGGACTAATTCATTCCTATAGTGACCTCATTTTATAATTCATATAATATTTTGTTACTTGGTTCTTTTATGATTTGAGTCTGAAAAGACAAACACTTCCCTCCACAAATAAAAAAGATGCTTTATTTTGCCAAAGTAAGGCCAGATAGGCTCGACCAGTAATACTGCCATATTATAAGCAGCAAAGCTATCTAGAAATAGGTTGAATTTTGATAGGGACTTAAAGGAGGGATTTAAAGTCCCTCCTTCTTCCCAGGGGATAGAGCCTGAGTCAAAAGGAACTATTACTATTCCCCTTTCCTTTTCCAGATGTAACAAGAATAATATATGTAATAAAGAATAAAAAGGAACAAGGGAATTTTCCTCCCATGGGTGATATAAATTATGGGAAGATTAGTGTAGTTAGCTGCTGCTCATATTCGGGTCTCTTTTCAAGTTTTGAATAGATTGATCTCTTGGGGTGAGATTTATAGCATTTTCATGGGAGGTAGGTAGAAAAAAGGAATACTAGGTGTGCATTTAGAAAAAAAGGATCCAACATGACCTGAACAATCCACACAAAAGGCATTCCTTTCTCTTCCGTTCTCCCTAACTTAGATTCACAAAATATCTCTAATTTAAGGGATTAAGCTTCACTTCAAGTTAGAAACCTTTCTCTATACTATTTTTCCTATTTTTGACTTTAACTTAGCTAAAGAAAACTATAGAGATGTAACTAAAAAGATTTGTAATATCCCACTGAAAGAAATCATCATTCTATCTTTTCCCATTATTGTGCCCTAAGTTAGGGGCTGGATGTGTCTTTCACTTTTACCTGAAGTGCTGTTTCCTGAAATTTTTGACAGAATTAAATATACTTAGAGCACAGTGTTTAGAATCTTGGATTTGGAATCAAGAAGACATCTTCCTGAATTTGGATCTGACTTCTGACATTTACTAGTTATGTAAGTCATTTAACCCTGAATACCTCAGTTTCCTTGCCTGTCAAAGGAGCTGGAGAGGGAAATGGCAAACTGCTCCAGTATCTTTTGCCAAGAAAATCTCAATTGAGATCATAAAGAGTCAACACAATTAAATTCCTGAACGACAACAACAAAAGTATATTTATGTGTTTATTAATCACTAAATATTTAAGAAAGTGAGAAGGCAGAAAAGAAGATCAAAAACTTAAAGTTTAGGAAGCACATTGTTCCCACCTAGATTAAGGTCAAGAAAAAGAAGATTGGACAGTTCTCAAACTGTAAAATACAATTCAAACAGCATAAAATAGAACAAATACTTCCAAACCCTTTTCTTGGATGGAAAAAGAAGAGGAACAGAGAAGTTATTTTTCCAAAAGAGAGATACATTCCCCACCACCACTATCATACACACATAGATTTGTCAGTCTTTCCCTCTCACTGGTTCTGTGGATGGTGTTTGTCCTCTCTGTGGGTGAACATGATTCTTCACACTCTGGACAGAGCTGATAAGAGTTGCCAAAAGCAGGATTGCAGAAAAAGTTGAGGAAGCACAGACAAAAAGAGTGATGGGTTCAGTTTCAACAGTTTTACAAGACTCAGACAGTTAACCAAAGGAGGTTAATTTCACCGATATGATAAAGGATGCAGAGACCTCCATTTTAGGCAATCTAGGAATTCTCCAAAGATCCCTCAAGGGTACCTCCATTTTAGGAGAACACAACATACCCAGAGAAGCCCAGGTTACACATTTCCCCTGTTTGAAATTTGCCATCCCAAAAATAGGTCCACTATTCTCTATAGTTTAGTTTCTTAAATTGTGGCTTACAACCCCATGTAGGGTTTTTTAATTAAATGTGAAGGTCATGAAATTATGATTTATTATAAGAAAATGTTTGACTGATACCTGTTTTCTATACCTATATACCTGAAGTCACGTAAAAATTCCTCAGGCAAAAAGGGATCATGAATGAAAAAATCTTAAGTTCTGCTCTATAGGAGCTGAAATAAACTATAAACCTAATTCTTTTTCATTCCCAGAGACTAAAATGGCATAAAGTGGAATGTTTTAGGGAAATAAATTTATATATTTGTTGTTATATCTTCTGAAGCAAAGATTTCTGTGTAAAAGTTATTAGTGGCAAATGGAACTGAAGTTTAGCTGGCCCCTATAAGTGAGGAAACACTATCAGTAGGGCTATAGCCATTTGCAGAGACCTTTAATACCCCCTACCAGTACCCTTTAAGAGTACTGGAGAATGCTGGGGAAAAAAGAGTAAAAATATAATCTATCTAGCATTCAGGTAATGGGAGCCAAGGCAGTCTGTGTTACATAAGCAAAATACATTGACTAAGGACTAATTAATACTCAGAGATTCGTGGGGACTGTGAGTGACTAAAATCCATTTGGCCAGGCTATATCAGGTGTCAGAATAGCACCCTGCTGAAAACCAAGTGTAAGCAAGAAGGCTGCAGATGTTGAAAGTAGTCAGACCTTTTCTGCATCAAAATCAACAAAATTCAACAAAGAAAAGGATACTCTCCAACAGCTAGAAGGCAAAATCAGTCTTCTTTTAGAATATTTTCAAAATTCTAATTCTATTACATTTTAGAAATTTAAACTTTAGTTTCAGAATTTAAAAAAATAACTTAAAATGTATTTTTCTCTATCTGTGTGTCCTTTTCTCTGTCTCTGCTATCTCTTTTTTTTGTCTCTGTCTCTCCTCTCTTTCTCCTGCCTTCTCTCTATCTCTATGTATGTCTCTCTGTCTGTCTGTCTATCTCTGACTCTGTTTCTCTCTCTCTTTCTCTCTTTTTTTCTTCTTCCATATCTCTCTTTCTCCCACTCCCACCCAACCCTATCAGGATTTTCTAGAATTATCTCTCCTACAGATAAATGTCTTCTCTTTTCAAGCCCTGGCAAGGCTTTCAGGGGATAAGAAAAAAATGGACTCTTTTCAACTTATTCCATTACTATCTCAAATGAGATAATATTTGCAAACTACTTAACACAATGCCTTATCTCTTTCTCTATCAAATAAACTATCATGTCATTTATTGTTTGGTTCTTGAATCCCGCCAGAAATATCACACTGGCAGCATTAATTGTGATTGTTTGGGTATAAACTACAATACTTTAAATCAACTTGTCTCCTGGGGTTTTGTCTTCCTTCTGTCCCCAGTTTCATTGCTAGCATTCAAGAAAGCAAGCAGGATACACATTCCAAAGGCCTTCTAGATTTTAATATATAAATACACACAAGAAAATACTTAAAACAATATAGTTTACAGAAATATCACTTTAGAAGCGGCTATAGTCAGCCACTATAAGTAAAGGTGTGGAGGGAAAGGGTTGAGGAGCAGTACACTGATATCACCTCGATCTAATTTTCCATTTAGAGAATAGGTAAAATAAGAGAGCAAGACAGACCTTCTGTGCCATCCACTACTTCCTGGGAAGGCAACAGGGATTGGATAGTGGTAGAGAAACTTATGGCAGGACAAGTCTCACCCACAACACTGACCCCAAACATGAGTGATTATTGACAAGTTCTGAGATTTTCTCCCTAGTTCTCAGTTAATCTCTCTCAGTGGGCAATGGTGATGACTGAAAATATTCAGCTCAACTAGGGATGGCAGAGTTTGGAATACAGAGTCCTATTTGCTATTCCTTCTCACATATCTGCCAGATCACAGTCTATATGTCTTCCTGCCTTTTTTTTTTTAAACTCTAGCCTCCTTCAAATCAGGGTCAGTTTTTTTTTTAAGTACTCTGTGTAGTTTACCCTCAGATAAAATCTGAAACCCCCTCTAAGCGAGAGAACTGGAGAAGGGACCTGTTCACCAGGAAACAGCTCTGCTCAACCTCACCACCACCCTTCATTCCCTGACTCCATGTCCAATCTTTTTTTCAAGCAACTCTACAAAGGTTAACCTGTGAATTCATTGCCCATAGCCCCATTTTCAATTATCTCATCCAAAAAAAAAGAACAAAACCATTTTTCTACAATGGTCCTCAAAAATTTAGAGATGGATTTTTGGAAAAGAAGGGGGAAAGGAACAAATATTTATTAAGCACCTACTATGGGCCAGGCACTGTGCTCAATGCTTTACAAAAAAATTATCTCGTCTGATACTCATCATGACCCTAGAAAAAAGGTTCCATTAATTTTTTTATTTTACTTTTGAGAAAACTCAGGCAAATGAAGATTAATGGCCTTGCCCAGGTAAACAACTAGTCTAAGTCTTCCTGACTCCAGGATGAGTTTTAGTTCATGAACTGAATCAACAACAAAAAAAATCACTTCTTCTATGGACCCACACTTAACACCGTACACCAAGATAAGGTCAAAATGGGTTCATGATCTAGGCATAAAGAATGAGATAATAAATAAATTGGAAGAGCATAGCATAGTTTACTCTCAGACCTGTGGAAGAGGGAGGAATTTATGACCAAAGAAGAACTATAGATCACTATTGACCACAACATAGAAAATTTTGATTATATCAAATTGAAAAGTTTTTGTACAAACAAAACAAATGCAAACAAGATTAGAAGGGAAACAATAAACTGGGAAAACATTTTTACAATCAAAGGTTCTGATAAAGGCCTCATTTCCAAAATATATAGAGAATTGACTCTAATCTATAAGAAATCAAACCATTCTCCAGTTGATAAATGGTCAAAGGATATGAACAGACAATTCTCAGATGAAGAAATTGAAACTATTTATAGAATATGAAAATATGCTCCAAATCATTATTAATCAGAGAAATGCAAATTAAGACAACTCTGAGATACCACTGCATACCTGGCAGATTGGCTAGAATGACAGGGAAAGATAATGCGGAATGTTGGAGGGGATGTGGGAAAACAGGGACACTGATACATTGTTGGTGGAATTGTGAACACATCCAGCCATTCTGGAGAGCAATTTGGAACTATGCTCAAAAAGTTATCAAACTGTGCATACCCTTTGATCCAGCAGTGTTACTACTCAGCTTATATCCCAAAGAGATACTAAAGAAGGGAAAGGGACCTGTATGTGCCAAAATGTTTGTGGCAGCCCTGTTTGTAGTGGCTAGAAGCTGGAAAATGAAAGGATGCCCATCAATTGGAGAATGGTTGAGTAAATTGTGGTATATGAATGTTATGGAATATTATTGTTCTGTAAGGAATGACCAGCAGGATGAATACAGAGAGAACTGGCGAGACTTATATGAACTGATGCTGAGTGAAATGAGCAGAACCAGGAGATCATTATATACCTCAACAACGATACTGTTTGAGGATGTATTCTGATGGAAGTGGATCTCTTCGATAAAGAGAGCCCTAATTGATCAAAGATGGACAGAAGCAGCTACACCCAGAGAAAGAACACTGGGAAATGAATATAAACTGCTTGCATTTTTGTTTTTCTTCCCAGGTTATTTATACCTTCTGAATTCAATTCTCCCTGTGCAACAAGAAAACTGTTCGGTTCCGCACACATATATTGCATCTAGGATATACTGCAACCCATTCAACATGTAAAGGACTCTTGCCATCTGGGGGAGGGGGTGGAGGGAGGGAGGGGAAAAATCATAACAGAAGTGAATGCAAGGGATAATGCTGTAAAAAATTACCCTGGCATGCGTTCTATCAATAAAAAGTTATTTAAAAAAAAAAAGAATCACTTCTTCTTGTGACTCCTATACAATGTTTTGAAATAATATTCTGATAACAATAATTATTAATAAAGATTAACATTATGTACATACTATGTTCCAGGCACTGAGGTAAGTTTTAGCAAAGCAAATATGAAAAAGAAAGACAACCCTGACCTCAAGGAGGTTACAGTCTAATGGAAAATAACACACAAAAGGAAGTTGACTAATAACTGAATGAATAATATGATTATTCAGATCAACTATGAAGAGCTTATAAAAGAAAATGTGACTCACTTCCAGAGAAAAAACTGATATATGGAAATATGTTTATATGGTTACACACAGAGATACACACACACACACACACACACACACACACACACATACATACACACACTTTTTCTTTTTTAAAATTTATGAAATAAAACAATCATTTCCATAACATAGTATAATAAAAAGATAGTTGCACACAAAACTGCAAATCTATATGTACAACTTATTTCTTTTAAATATATAATAGTTATTGTGTAAATTTCTTTTTCCTTTTTTCCTTCCCTTTTTCCAACCCTAGAAATGGTTGTCATTAAACACAAATAGGTATATATATATATATAGAATAGCTTTACATGTACTTAGCAGTTCTTCTGGATGCAGATAGCATCTTTCTTCATATGTCCTTTATTTTTAATTTGTATATTTATAATAGTCAAAATGACTTAGTTACTTAAGGTCATTCTTTTTTAAAATATTGCTAAAAGAGGGAAAAGGACCTATGTGTGTAAAAAAAAATTATTGTAAGAACTCTTTTTATAGACTGAAAATTGAGCAAATAACCATCATGTGGTGCATGGTTGAATGTTATGATATGTGAAAGTAATGGGATATTATTGTTCTATAAAAAATAATGAACAGGCTGGTTTTAGAAAGGCCTAGAAAGATTTTCATAAAATTATGCTAATCAAAACAAGCAGAGCCAGGAAAATATTGTACACAGCAACAGGATTGTGCAATGCTCAAATATGATGGACTTGGTTCTTCTTAGTGGTTCCCTTTTCTTCTGATTGTTCTCTACCAACATGTCTCACATGGAAATTTGTAAAAAATGAATGCATGTATACAACCTCCCAAAAAAGTTTTTACAGGTAACTGGAAAAAATAATAAAAAATTTAAAAACTAAATAAAACTAATTTTGCTATACTATATACAATATTTTCTTGATTCTGCTCACTTCAGTCTTTCTCATTGAGTGCAAATTTTTCCATGCCTTTCTAATATCACTGAATTCATCATTTCTTATAGCACTGTAATATTCCATCATAATCACATATCACAACTTGTAGTCATTCTCCAATTGATGGGGATTCCTGAAATTTCCAGTTCTTTGTCACCACATCCCAGTCGCATTCAAAGTTCGAATTACTATTTTTGAATTTCCCTCCATCTTATTTTTACTCACTGTTTTCTTTCTCAGCCTCTCTTTTTTATCCTGTCCTTTTTATCTTATCTTCTCCCCTACCCCCCACTTTCCATCCCACCAAACCCTCTAAGACCATCCCTCCTACCGCCCATCTTCCAGTTCCAGTCTACAAATCCTTCCAAAAGTCTCTCCCCATCCTCTCCCTCTACCCTCACAAATACCAACTTAAAGATCCTTCGAAAAGTACCTCCCCAGCCCTGTCCCCAGGTTTTTCTGCCTCTTTATTTGTTCAGAAGACTTTTTACCCCTTTCCAAATGTACATGTGGTTTCTTCCTCAACCCATAAAATATGTGTGTGTGTGTGTGTGTGTGTGTGTGTGTGTGTGTGTGTGTATCTCAAATGTTAGCCTTCTCTAATGAAGGGATGGGAAGGAAGGAGAAAACTTGAAATTTAAAATGTAATAACTGATTATTTTAAAGGAAGTTAACAAAGGAGGGAAAGTACATAGACAGAGACTTTATGGATAAATCAAGGAGAGAATAAGAAATGAAGAGGTGACTGGTCTGGGCGACCTTCTTAAGTGAGGCCCTGGAAGGATCTTTCCCATCATCCATTCAGACAAAAGGACCTTAAGAACAGAGGGTATTGATGAAATATACATTCCAAGACTGAAGTGATCTTGTAGAATAATGAAGTCCCTAGGGCATAATGAAGAAATCTGGAAGAATACAGCCAGATGAGAAATGCACTGTCCTTTTTTGCCCACCTTCTCCCTTTATCCTCTAGTGGGGAATGGACTAAGACTCTCTGGGGGATGGGCCTATCCAGGCATCTGTGTTCCCCTGCTTCTCCCATTTTTCCTCTTAGAATTTTCTCTAAACACAATTCTGGTTTGACTTAGAGATGAATCTTCCCAAATTATTTTCTTAGGAAATCTCTGGACAGGAAAAGATAATGATGACTGTTGGAGGGGATGTGGGAAAACTGGGACACTGATACATTGTTGGTGGAATTGTGAATGAATCCAACCATTCTGGAGAGCAGTTTGGAACTATGTCTAAAGAGCTAGGAAACTGTGCATCTCCTTTGATCCAGTAGTGTTTCTATTGGGCTTGTATCCCAAAGAGATCTTAAAGAAGGGAAAGGGACCCACATGTGCAAAAATGTTTGTGGCAGCCCTGTTTGTAGTGGCTAGAAACTGGAAACTGAGTGGATGCCCATCAGCTGGAAATGACTGAATAAATTGTGTTATATGAAGGTTATGGAATATTATTGTTCTATAAGAAAGGATCAGCAGGATGACTTCAGAAAGACCTGAAGAGACTTATACACATCAAAATAAGATTATGCGATGATCAATTCTGATGGACATGGCTCTTTCAACAACAAAGTGATTCAGGCCAATTCCCATGGATTTTTGATAGAGAGAGAGCTATCTCTTACCCAGAGAGGACAGTGGGGACTGAGTGTGAATCAGAACATAGTATTTTTTTTATTTTTTATTGTTGTTTGCTTGCTTTTGGAGGTTTTTTCCTCAATTTTTTTTCCTTTTTGATCTGATTTTCTTATGCAACATGACAATTGTAGAAATATATAGAGAGAGGAATTGCACATGTCTAACATATATTGGATTACTTGCTGTCTAAAGGAAGGGGTGGGGAGAGAGAAGAGGTTGGGTAAAAAATTTGAAACACAAGGTTTTGCAAGGGTTAATGTTGAAAACTATGCACGTATTTTGAAAATAAAAAGATTAAAATAAAGAAATCTCTGGAAATCATAGAATGTCACAGCTAGAAGATGTTTGTTTACAGAGAAGGAAACTGAGTCCCAGAGAGATAAAAAATCCAGATACTCTGATCCCAAATCTAGTATTCCTTCCAGGCTTTCACCTGCTTCCTTCTTTACCCATGTCATACAGAAAGTCTGCAATGGGACCAAGGCTTGAAAACTGTCAGACCTCCTCACTCCACCACACTCTAAGGTTGCTATTTCCATTTTCACTCACCAAACATCAATAGATTTCCAAAGATTCTTTCACTGAACTGAAGTTACTAGAACTCTCTACTTTGAGCCTGAAAGAGAGAAATTAACCCCTAAAAAAATTGAGGTTGGAAGATTATGTTTTTCTTTTGGGCAAAGGAAAGATGAAACCACTAGAACTGCTGCAGAATCTACCAATATTTTACAAGATAAAGTTTCAGCGTGATGCTTCTGCCACTTTCTCCTCTGTCAAAAGTACAGTATTTTCTGATGCTTTGATATCCATGTTTACAGACAACGGATAGACTTACCCTGTATTCCAATGAAGATGCCTCTTTATGTTTTTCTGAAGATTTTGAGTCCTTAAGAGCTTTGTCTTCATAGACAAAGTAAAATAGATAATTAAAGCAATTGTCTAAGTGATTTAGGAAATTAGACAAAGGATTCCCTGGATTGAGAAAAGAAAATACAGACCAAAAGAGCATATTTTCAATTTGTGTTTGACTGTGCTTCAATTCTCCATTTTCTCACAACTCAGATTTCTGGAATAGGGTGTGAAAAGCCCTTAGAAAGGCCCAGCACTCCCATATGCCTCTAGCAAAGATCTAAATAGATCACCACAGGGAAGAATAATCAATAAAACAAAAGAGAAACAAGAAGGGGAAAAATATTTAGTAAATACCTATCTATTATATTCTACACACTGTGTTAAGCACTTAATACATATTTTCTCATTTGACCCTCAACAAGAGCCCCATGAGTGCTATTCTGATTTCCATTTTATAGTTGAGGAAACTGAGGCAGGTATAAGTCAAGTGGTTTCCTAAGGTCACACAGCTAACAAATATCTAGAATGCATAAGGAAAAAACCACAGAAATCTTTGAATTCTGTAAGAGATGGAGCAGGCAAATGAAGAAACTAGTCCTCTAATAAATGATTCTGAACAGGCAATGTGCCAGAGTTGCCTGACCCAAACTGAAATCTAAACTGGTGAATGCCGGAGGGAGGGTTTGAGTTCAATCTGATCTTACACACCTGAAATATACTGACATTCAGGCTAGGAAGCCCACAAAGGAAAAGGAAGCTTGTGTGAGCACTGGTAATGAGGACTTGAACCTCCATGGAATCTTTTCATCTCCTGTTGGAATAATATTCAGGACTTCAAACCCTATTACCAGTGCCCATGTTAACTTCCTCTTCTTCTTTGGGTTACAGACATATTGGGGCAATACAATCCCTGAAGCTTTGGGAACCACAGCAAGTGGCAAGGACAGTTTGGTCATCAATGTCACATTTGTGAGACTTTTTAGGAGAACAGAGAACAACATCTTGTTCAAATCTATCAGGGCAAACAGCAAGAATGAACCCAATTCCCATTTGGAGAATGTGTTAGGAGAAGGAGAAAGACTTCTGCTGGCCAATTCAGTACTTGTCCAACAAGAGATGGAAGCAAAAACCAGAGATCATTGCAGAGAATGGGGTCTAATCCCAGCCAGGATAGTAGGGTCAGCATAATCAATACTGAAATGGAGATAGAATAAAATAGGATCTTTCATCCCATTGGAGAGTGCTTGAGATGGTAGAACCTGGCCCTATCATAAAGTCCAAATCCAAAATTAACTTGGGGATAAGAATCAACAAGGGGGGGAGGGAAATTACCAAACACAATGGAAAACAAAGAGGTGAATACAAAAGTGAATAATTTCACAAGTATAGGTAAGGCCTTAGGGAGAAAAAATAGCTTACCACAAGGATTATAAGCGTAAATGGAAGAAATGAAGCAAAATAATTCAAAATGAAATTGGAATGATTCAGGGGGGAAAATGAAAGAATAATGAGTACCACTGAAAACTTATCAAAAACATGAAATCCCTGAAAAATAGAATGGAATATATAAAATCTAATAACTCTATGAGATAAGAAATATTAGAACTGAAGTCAAAAGATAGAAAAATTAGGAAAATAGAAAATATCTACTACCAAAAAACAACAAACCTGGAAAATTGAGGGTGAATTATTTAAGGATCACAGACTCCCTGAAAACTATGATTAAAACAGCAACAACAAACCCAGATAACATTTCAAGAAATCCAGAAAAAAAAAAGCTACCTATGTCTTTAGAAAAAGTATGAAAAACATTGTGAAAAAGTGAAAAGAGTTTAATAGTGTGAAAATATCAGAAATCATTTAGTCATTGCCTGGGGGGAAAAAAAAACTTCAAAATGAAAACTGCCAGAGTAAAATAGTTTAAATGCAAACAAAAAGTAAAAAGAAAATTAGAAAGGTTAATATAGTTTTGTTTTGTTTTGTTTTTACATTTGACCAATTGGTAGGGTTTAAATGACAATGAATGATAAAGTGCTTACATTTTAATAGTGGAAAGGGAGACAAGCATCTCTTCAGGATAACACTATCTTCAAGCCTCATCGAGAAAGAAAACAAATTCAAATATGAGAGATTGATTTTATTCTGCTTGTTAAATGTTAAGGAAGGACAAAGGAGAAGGAAAGGCAAATATAGAGAGAAACAAAAAGGAAATAGAACTCAAATTTAGGGATGATTTGTGGCAAAGAGTTGACTTAAAGATTCTGGTTACCAGTTCTTTCCCTCAATTCTGGAGTAATCAGGCATTCATCCTTGAGCATGGTGACTCTCTATCCAACCATCTTGACTCCTGAGAGAGGCATGAAGGAACACAAAGCTAGGATGCTCGTGGGAAAATGAGAAGTTCAAAATGCTCCATATTCTCCAAAATTAAAAAAATAAGAAAAAGAAAAAAGAAAGCTCTTCTCTGGCTAAGGGATGGAGAAGGTGGAATAGAACAGAGATCCAAAGCTAAAACAGAGACTTTTCCCCAAAAGGAATTCTTTCTCAAGGATTTTTGCTAGAACACATTTGCTTTACTTTCTGGACTCCCCTTCTCCTTTCTTAGCTAAGTCTATGTTTTTGTGGTTGTTTGTCCTTCATTCTCAAAGAGGACCAATGATATCAGGAGGGTGATATGTTAACTTGCATTAATTGGATTTAAGTAAAGCAGATCTGTCCAAAGTCACCAGCCTCACTCTGTGGCAAGGAATAAGTTAAGATGACTAGTGATGGCTCAGTCCATGCATTTGTATATGGCCCAGAGGACACAATGAAGTCCTTTAGTCTTTTGGATAAGACCTTCTATCTAGCCTTATTTCAATTCACCCAATGACTTCCAACGACTTTGCACTTAAAGCCTTTTGTTTCTAAATGATTTTTTTCTAAGATATTACTTATTATAAAGTTCCTTTCATTTTCCGTTTTCTTAACCTACAATGTGTCTTTGTTTTTAGCAGTGGTTTTATTCTGTTTACTTATATCTCAAATCTAATTTCTTAGATTGGCACTTTATATAGCTAAATCCAGATTAGCATGAATAAATTAATTCCATGAAGTGGTCAAATTATATGAATTCTCACTCCATATTTTTGTTGGACTGGAACCAATTATCATTATGACTTCAAATAGTTCAAACTTTAATTAATGCATCATTTCTGGGGATTTGTGACTAGTAATAATCAGGATCTAGATGTAGAAATGATAGGATCTGATCCTTCTTGAATTTTTAAGTGGATCAGGCAAATCTTGTTAAATCAAGTCACCTCTGTAATTTGTATGTTCTAGCTCTGAATGGAGTAACTAGGTTTAGGCCATGCTCTCCACCACACTCCCCATGTCTTAGTAACTCAATTTGGGTATTGACCAAAATTCCAGCTTTGTCTTTTTCTTAACCAATTATCAGTCAGGAATTCTAACTCTTGCTGTGGCTCTTAGAGATCCTCAATTGAATGTCAAATAGTGTACTGGTCTCAGACCTTCTGGAGGTTCATCTTCCCTACTCCCAGGATAGGCTAACCAGGATTGCTGCCACCCCTGAGAAATTAGCTCTGTCTCTGACAAGAATTCTGGCATTAGAACTCTTGCAGGATCTCCCATTGTGCACACAATCACCCAATCTCTCTAAAGTAACTTGCCATTTCTCTCTGCCTCTATACCCCATTGAGTCTCCAGGAATGAGATACCATTGGATTCAATTACCAAGAGAACCATTACATTCTAAACCCCACCCTCCCAAACTCTCCACATCCTTACACAAAGATCTGTTGGTATTTACTAAAGGTTCTACTGGCTTTAGATGTCCTCAGGCATATATATTCCCACTCAGAATGTCCTCAGATTTTGAGCTATTTTCTTACAGATGTCCCATATTAGTGGAAGAGAATCTTGATGTTCCCTTTTTGGTTCCATGGATCATTTTGCCCTCTGGTTATTTCTCTAAATTGACACAACTTCTCTCTTGTCTCTGAATTCTCTCTTTAAAGTATTCTCTTCTGTTGGAAGTTCCTAACCTCTTTGTATGCATTAGACTCTTTTTGCAATCTGGTAAAGCCTGTGAACCCTTCCTCAGAATAATGTTTGTTTATATGTTTAATTTCATAATTGAGGGAAAATACTAAATTTCAATTAGAGGCTAATGAAATTAAAGATGTATTTTTTTCTCATCTATGGACCCTATTTACTGACTTATTAAGGGTATGTGGACTTCAATATTAAGAACCTCTGCTCTATTCCTTAGTAACAACTGGGCCAACTACATTATCAGTTGGAAACAAAGCCAAATTAGTCCCGACCTTTGGAGACAAGATAACTTTGGAAACAGGTTAAGAGATTGATTATTTTTTAAAAGCTTTTTATTTTCAAAACATATACATGGATAATTCTTCAACATTGACTCTTGCATAGCCTTGTATTTCAGATTTTCCCCTCCTTTCTGCCATCCCCTCCCCAGATGGCAAGCAATCCAATATATGTTATAATGTTAAAATACATGTTAAATCCAATATGTGTAAAGAGATCTATACAATTCTCTTGCTGCAGTGTTTCTACTGGGATTATATCCCAAAGAGATCTTAAAGGAGGGAAAGGGACCCAAATGTGCAAAAATGTTTGTGGCAGTCCTTTTTTGTAGTGGCAAAAAACTGGAAACTGAGTGGATGTCCATCATTTGGAGAATGGCTGAATAAATTGGTATATGAATGTTATGGAATATTATTGTTCTGTAAGAAACAACCAGCAGGATGATTTCAGAGAAGCCTGGAGAGACCTACATGAACTAATGCTAAGTGAAATGAGCAGAACCTGGAGATCATTATATACAGCAACAATAAGACTATAACATGATCAATTCTGATGGGCGTGGCTCTCTTCAACATTGAGATGATTCAAACCAGTTCAACTTGTTCAGTGATGAAGAGAGCCATTTACACTCAGAGAGAACTGTGGGAGCAGTGTAGAATACAATATAGCATTCTTACTTTCCCTATTGTTATTTGCTTTTATTTTGTTTTCATTCTCAGTTTTTCTTTTCCTTCCTTCTTGATCTGATTTTTAAATATGTATACATATATTGGATTTAACATGTATTTCAACATATTTAAAATGTATCAGACTACCTGCCATCTAGGGGATGGGGAACAAAAGGTTTTTCAAGGGTCAGTGTTAGAAAAATTATCCATGCATATGCTTGATAAATAATTTTTAAAAAAATTCTCTTGCTGCACAAGGGAAGGGATCAAAAAGGGAAGTAAATGAGTAAGAAAACAAAATGCTAGTAAACAATAACTAAAAGTGAGAATGTTATGTTGTGATCCATATTCAATTCCCACAGTCCTCTCTCTGGGTGTAGAGGACTCTTTTCCTCACAAGATCATTGGAGGAGATTGGTTTTTAATGGAACTCTGTTTTAAATTCTTATTTTTTTCAGCTCTTAATGAGGTCAAGAGTAGAAATTTTGCTCTGATATAAGCCAGTTAGTTTGGGAAAATAGATCAGACTAATATTAGTCAATAGCTTTTTGTTGGGCAGGGCATTCTAGGTCTTCAGATTTACCAGTATATTAGTCCCTAAGACTAAGTCTGTACTAAAAGAAGCTACATTTTCCCATCAATGATTTGTAAATGATTTAATGGATTTTGCTGTATTTTGGATAATAAAAGTTCACATTTATGAAACACTTTAAGGTTACAAAGCACTTTTCATCCATTAACTTATTTGATCTTCTCAACAGCTTTTTGAGGCAGACAGGATAGGTATGATTATCTCTGCTTTATAAATAGAAGACTGAACTTTAAAGAAGCTAAATTACTTACCCAGTATCACAGAACTAGGTTAGTGGGCAAACTAGGACCCTTAATGGCAATATTCCAATCATACCACATTATGAATATGAGCAAATTCTATGGCAATGTAGATACAGCTATTTTCTGTTACATAAGAACACAAGTATTCTTTGAAATTCTATCATTTTGTCTTTAAGGACACAATATCTAGAACAGTGACTTGTACAGAATAAGTGCCTAATAAATGCTAATTGGATTGGATTGGTTTTGGAAATCACCTTTGTGCTCCTAAACCTGTTCAACAATAAATTAGGACCTCAGAATCCTGAAGGAATAACTCTAGACATAGTTTCTAGACCCCAATGAAGATCTCAAGTACTTTGTGCCTCCATTTCCTTATCAGTAATATGAGGATATTAGACTAATCGGAGGAAAGGGGTTAGTGAATTTGGATGGGAAAAAAAATCATTATTTTCATTAACTTCAAATGAATTTTGTTATTTTCTTTAATTAGTTAAAAACATATAACAGGTTGCAAAAGTCAGAAAAGGGGTTCATAGTTTTCACTCTAATGAGAATAAGTTTGCTGTCTTGATGTACCTTATTCCATGCTATTTTAAGCCTCCATTTTTTGTTATATATTACTATATATATGTTTTTATAAAATAAGGATTTAAGTGGTTCAATTTGTCAATAAAGTGCATATTCTTCAAATTTATTACATGTGTCCATCAGATTTGGTAAAAAAAAAAAAAAAAAAAAAGAACTATTTGATAAACAACCAATAATGATGTATGTGTTCCCTAGATTTGGTAAACAATTGATAATGACATATACAATTGGTAACAATTGCTAAACACTTGTTAAAGATTTTAGTTTTTATTGATAGTTGCCTATTGATGATATTGAGTGCAAATGATGAGATTGAAGAAAGCAATTGGCACCAAATGATGGGGTTTGGTACCAAATGTTGGGGTTCAGTCATGTGACAAATTCATAATGGTTTTTCTGTTTGCCAAAAGATTTTATTTATGAAAAGAGGTTGCAGACAAAATGAAAAGGTGAAATAGATACCAGAAGTGGAATATATGAAATAGATTTGGGAGAACATATAGTTAGCAACAAAAGGGATTTTGACAATTAACAAGTGGAAATGATGAGTTCCTCAGTGGAACTCATAATTAACCAGGAGAAAGGGTATATATCATGAGGTAGGAATACAACATTGATTGGCAGGCTAAAATTGCAGAGAAGTTTAGTACCCTAAAAGAATTAGTTAGCTATGAGAGAAAGACATCATGAGGCATGGTGGGGAATGAGAGGAAGACACCATAAGGCATGGGGGAGGGAGGAGGAGAAAAATACCATGAGACAGAAAGCCTGGCAGACTAACCCATAAGGGATTCAGCAAAGACAGCATAAACCATAACTACATTTATAGAAGAAATTTAACCTCAGGTGTTTGACATCAGAATTTAGCTTTCTTTTGGATATTGGTGGAATTACACATGTAAGATGAATTTAGATTCAAAATTCGCATTCAACAGGCATAGTCTTAAAGAGAGTAGGTATAAGTTTGTTACTGCTCAGAACCTTAATTTAAGTAAGATATAAGGAAAGAGGAAACTCAAACATAAAAGTAATACAAAATTAACAAACACAGTGGCCACTATAACAAACAAACAACATACAAAATACATCATCACCACTCTGAGGAAGCATCACCATCTGAATTCCTTAGCTGAGAGTACTCATGGTCACAGCTATTCAAAGTAAAGACTTTGGGAGTCATTGCTAGGCAAGTTTGTACAAGACTTTTTAGCCCAAATTCTCCAAGGTCCTTTCCACTAAGGGGTTTTTATGGATTGAGAACAAAGAAGGCACTATACTAAGTATAGATATAGGACTCTTGAGACACAGCAGCCTACCAGGTACAGGTGCTCCATCACAAGAGGCTTAACAAGGACAATATTTGTTTATTCCTTTAAGAGGACTGTGTTTCCTCAAAGAACTGGCCAGGTTTCTGGAGTAAACACAAGTTTGCAATAAAGGATATTCATTGATTAAGCACAATAAATGATGACTTTCCTTTCTTTGTGCTTTCCTGGCAATCTATCAGATAACTGCAAGCCTATTCTCATGTTCTCAGCAAAAAGAAGTTACACAAAAGACATGGCTGAGATTTAAGATTCCTTACTCACTAGAATTCCTCACAATCCAAGACTTGTCAGTACTCTTCCTTGTTTGCCTCAGGGAGAAACCTTATCAGCATATCAGGCTTTCTCTGCCAACTCCATCTAGTGATGGACCTCATCATTGGCTTAGATAATCAATAAATAATCACAATTTGAGTATAATAGGATAAAAATTCATAACCAAAAATATAAAAAAACATTAGAGACTCTATTCTTCAGCCTGATTTAGGTGAGACTGAAACAGGATAAGGCATTCCTCTCACTTAAGACTCAAGCATACCTCATTTTTGATTGAGGGTAATACTGAATGATAGTAGAAATAACAGATTTGGTAGGCAAATACCTTGAAGAGAGGTACAAGACCTATTGGGCAGAAAAAGAACTTTGTCAGGAAGTACAAATATGAGACACATTTAATAGGAAGCATAAGATTGGTGGTTTGCTTCTAATGGATCAAATAAATAAATAGTAAAACAATAACAACTTTATTAAGAATTGAAAACACAATTCCAAGTTTTAAAAATATCGAAATATTGTTCCTCTCTGCCTACAGTCTCCATTTCAGAAAACTCTGGAGAATTTCCCTAAAAGCAGTAAAAGCTCAATGGTATTCTCTCCCACAATTTCACCCCAGGCTAAGCCTTTTCTACTTCGCCCAGAGCCTAATCTGCCTGCTATTAGATTGGAGTTCTTAACCTTTTTTGTGTTGATTCTGGGGAGTGCTAAAATCATTTCTAGCTCTCAGGCTCTCTACTGGTTGTTAAATTTTAAATGTTAACATTTAACATATAATGTTAAATGTTAACATTTAACAAATAATGTTAAATGGTTAAATGTTAAAGTATTTATATAATCAGTAAATGTTACAAGCCAGAGCTGGATTTATTGTTTTCTTGATTGTCTAGACTTAAAGTAATGGGGACAATATCAATAATACAGATTAAATTTAAGAGTATGTCATCCAAGTTTTTCCCCCTAAAGAATTAATTGTTAATCACTTACCTACACACTTCTATGACTCACGGGCCCCCTTTGAGAGGCTAGTAAAACATATGAACCCTTTTTCAGAATATTGTTTTTAAATGCGTAAAATAACATACATGTATATGTATGAAATGAAGACTTTGAATGTGTTGAAATAAAGATATATTTTCCCATCCAAATTTATGATCTCTTGAAATCTATCCATGAATCCCTTAGGAAGAGAGGGAATGGACTCCCCTAGCATCATAACAACTTTCAAATATATTAAATAGTAGGCAGGGATGGAAGAAAAACATTATGGAGGTAAAGGTGGAAATAGAAAGAAACTCTCTGGCAAGACTCTCTAAAATTCTTTTAGATCTAAATCCATCATCTTTACAGTTCGAAATATATAATCTTTTTCTTCAGGGAATTTGGAATAATAGTAATGACAAAAACAACAATAATAACAATTATACAGCATCTACTGTGTGCCAGACACTGTGCTAAGTGCTTTATAACTATTATCTTATTTGATCTTCATAACTATGATGAGAGTTAGATACTATTATTATTTTATAGATAACTGAGACAAACATAGGTTAAGTGACTTACTCAGGATCACATGACCATTTGGAAGGTATACCATATACTCCAGAAAATAACTCCTTTCCCCTCCTTTTAAAAAAATAGCTTTTTATTTTTCAAAATACATGCAAAGATAGTTTTCAATATTAACCTTTGCAAAACCTTGTGTTCCAAATATTTCTCCCCCACTTCCCACTTATCCCTTCCCCTAGACAGGCAGCAATCTGATATAAACATGTACAATTCTTCTAAATATATTTCCAAATTCATCATACTGTGCTAGAAAAATCATTTCAGAAGGGAAAAAATGAGAAAGAAAAAAAAACAAGTAAACAAACAACAACAAAGGTGAAACCATTGCTTTGATCCATATTCAGTCTGCATTTCTTTCTGGATAGGAGTGGCACTTTCCATCACAAGTCTATTGGAATTGCCTTGAATCACCTCATTGTCGAAAAAAGCCAGGTCCATCACAGTTGATCATCACATAATCTTGTTGTTGCTGTGTACAATGTTCTCTGGGTTTTACTCACTTCACTTAACATCAGTTCATTGAAGTTTTTCTATGCTTTTCTGAAATCAACCTGCTCATCATTTCTTGTATAACAACAATTGCAATATAACAATAACAATCAACATTACATTCATGTATTATAATTAGCCATTCCCCAATTGTTGGGCATCCATTCAATTCCCAATTCCTTACCACTACTAAGAGGCCTGCTACAAACAATTTTGCACATGTAGGTTCTCTTCCCTTTGTTATGATCTCTTTGGTATGCAGACCTATTAGAGCACTACTGTATGAAAAGGTATGTACAGTTTTATAGCCTTTTGGGCATAGTTTCAAATTGCTCCGCAGAATGGTTGGATCAATTCACAACTTCACCAACAATATATTAGTATTGTAGTTTTCCCAAATCCCCTCCAACACTTGTCATTATCTTTCCAGGGAAGAACTGTTAAAAGAGAACTCAACAAAGGCAAATGAAACTAAGTCCCTTAGTTAATCCAGCATTTAGATAATATTACTTAGTGCCACATGCTAAGTCAATAGAACTTGAGCTTGAAATACTTTTTTTTTGTCTGTCTTTTTAGACAGATTATTAGATTGCTTAATAAAGCCATGTTGGATAGAATTTTTGGAATTCTATCTAAAAAAAAAACTTTTTCCAGCATACCTAGGTTCTTGGAAGTACTTTGTACATGCTTGAACTAATTTCCCTGAAGTCAAAGAAAAGGAATTGAAACCTAGCTGGGAATCCTTTGAGTTGCAATCTTAAAAAAAAAATTCTCTCAGAAGTCTAGACTTGGACTACTACAATTTTTAAATCAGATAATAGACTTTGGTGGCACCTGGAATTTTAAACAAGAAATATAAAGCAAAAGGGAGGGGGCAGGGGAAATTAACTAATAAAGTCTCCAAGCCCAATCTTTCCATGAAGGAACAAAGAATAAAAAATAAAGCTATTGGATAGTAATAACCTTACTATAAGGACTGAAGAAAAGCTCTAAAAGAAGATCCCCAACTCGATTCTCTACCCCATGCTTATTTGGTAACATGTTCTATATTATCTATTTCTTAATTATAAACAATCATGACCAACTATAAATTTGGAAATTTGAATCTCTAACCTAATTAAATTCTGCACATCCATCCTTTGCATCTCCTGGCCCAAAATTACACATCTGCATATTTCCAACCCAAATGTTAGGATTTTTCAACTCTGAGAGATCACCTCACACCCATCAGATTGAACTATATGACAGAAAAAGAAAATAACAAATGCTGGAGGGTGTAACATTTTAAAAGTTCTGGGTAATTAATCATTTATTAATAATGTATCATTATGTTAATTAAAAGAATGGTCATTTGGCTATTTCTTTGACCACAGATGACTCATGGGGGTGGATTCACAATTTATTAAAAGACTGGATTTTCCTGAGAGTGACAATTAATTCTGATTGGTTAATAATTAATAAGAGAATTAATATTACAATGAGGGTTCAACCCACTCTAATAATGGGGTGGGAGATTTAATCTTTATTATGTTATTTATTTCAAAATTTCCTAGCCTTAGGCAATCTAATAAAAAAATTCTCCCACTCAAACAAAATAGAGAGGAATTCATTTAGATAAGGTAGTCTAGATGGGGTAAATTTTTGGCAGAGTTCAGTAATGTTCTTCAAAGACTGGAACTTGAACAAGCAAATAGGAGCAAGACATATAATATATAACATATAATACCATCTTAAGTGGGAAAATAGCTACACTATTGTAGGTGAAGCTAGGAATCACTTTGGAGAAAAATTAGAAACTAAGCCCCAAACTATAAAACTATTCATACTCTTTGACCCAACAATAATATTAGGTCTAAATCCCCAAAAGATCAAAGAAAAAAGAAAAGAGCTTATATATTAGAAAAGATTTAAGGCAGCTCTTTCTATGGTAGCAAAGAATTGAAAACTAAATGGATGTCCATTAGTCAGGGAATGGCTGTACAAGCTGTAATAATATATGATCATTATGAAATATTGTGCTATAAGAAATGACGATGGGAATGGTTTCAGAAAAACTTGAGAAAACTTAAATGAATTGATGCAAAGTGAAATGAACAGAACTAGAAAAACATTGTACCCAATAACAGCAATATTATAATAAATATGAAAGACCAAGTTAATGGGATCGGTAAAATAGTCTGTGACAATTCCAAAATTCTCATGATGAAAAATGCTGTCCACCTCCAGAAAGAGAACTAATAAACTCTGAGGGCTGGTTGAGGCACTTTTTTCCTTTAGTGTTGTTGCTTCCCCAACAACCTGGCTAATGTGGAAATGTTTTGCATGACTTCATATATATTATGGGCATCATATATTTTGCTTTCTTAATGAGTGGGAGAGAAGTAAAGGAAAACAGATAATTTGAAACTGAAAAAATTTATTTTTTTTTGCATGCTATGGTTCTTCTCCCCTAACTGGGGATTCCAGAGATATATGTGAGAGAATCTCATAACAATGATTTGTATTAATACTTTCTATTTATGAGAAAGGAAATATGCACTTACTTGGCCAAGTACTTTTGAAATATTGTTTCATTTCATCCTCACAATAACCCTTCAAAGTAGATTCTATTATTGTTCCCATTTTACAGTTGAGGAAACTGAAGCAGAAGCTTGCAAAGGGACACTCGTGTGTGAGTTCAAATTTTAAATCAGATCTTGTTGTTGCACTCTATCCAACATGCCATCTAGATGGCTTTAATTTGGAGGTTCCTAAAATATATCAGATGTAGAAAAACCCAAGCAAACCAGGACAATTCGTTTCCAGGCTAAAGTCCCCCCACAAAAACATTATTATAACCAGATTCAGATTACTAAATTAAGGGGGACTCAAGCAAAATCTCAATGCAAAAGATAGGCAATAGAAGTGGGAACCAAAGGAAAGTCTAGTACTGGACTGTACAGTAAGAAAAGAATCATTTTCAAAGAGTCAGTTCCTCTTTTCTTGCTAGGGAAAGGAAAAAGGGAAGAAGAAGAGGAGAAAAAGAACAAGTACAACAAGAACAACAAGAAAAAGAAGGAAGAAGAGAAAGTGTCCAGCAAATTTGCTCTACAATCATACCTGCTAGTTACACCAATATGTAAGTTCTAATTCTGAAAGTAGAATGTAAACTCTTCGAAAGACGAGTCTGAGGTCTCTTTGCTTTATTAGCACCTCATACAGGATGAGTAACAGGCAAATGTTTGTTGATGGTGATAATTTAATGTATCTAAAAAATATTAAAGACTAAAGATTGTTCTCTGGTACATTACATAGACCTGTTATGAAGGATTTGGAGAAAGAAAAAATCATACAGGATGAGAAGGTATGGAAGAATTGCAATTGACACTAATGGAGGGAGCATCAACATGGATAAAATAATGGAGAGGATTACAAGAGTATTCATAAATGTAAGAGGGCGTGCCTACGCTTTCCTATATAATTGTTGCAGGATTTGAAAGTTAAAGGAATAATAAAAACTGTAGGTTAGTCTGGAAAGGTTTCCTTGAAGAGATTTACAGCTAGATTTTTAAGAGGGAACATAAATTGAAAGGAACTACAAAGGTCTTTACCCCAGTGGGGGTAATGTTATTAGCAAAGCCATCTAATTAGGAAAGGAAATTTAGGCAGAAGGGGGAGGGTGAGAAAAGAGACAAGGAGGAATTGATAGCAGAGCTGAACTGGAACAAAAACTCCTAAGATGTATTATATTGATGAAAGCATGAAGGAATTGAGAAAAGGAAGGACTCTAGAAATCTATCAATCAATAAACATTTATTAAGTGCTTACCACTACCAGGGGCTGAGATTCCATCTCTCAGCTCTGGACATGCTTTCTGGATATTCTCCCCCATGCCAGAAACCTTTTCCCTCTTCCTCTCCAAATACTGACCTCCCTGGCTTTCTCTAAGTCTCATACTTTTTACAATAAGCCTTCCCCAATCCCTGTTAATTTTAGTGCTTTCCCCCTGCTATTTCCTATTTATCCTAAATTTAGTTTGCTGTGTGTTTGTTTATATGTTGTCTCTTTCATTAGATTGTAAGTTCCTTGAGAGCAGGGCCTACATTTTGTCTCTTTTTGTGTCCTCAATGACTGGCACATAGTAGATGATTAATAAATGTTTTGTTTTTGTTGATTGAGCTAGGTGGAGCAGTGGATAGAGTTGGCTCTAGAGGAGTCAGGCAGACCTGAATTCAAATCCAGACTGACATTTACTAGTTGACTTGGGGCATATCTCTTAAGCTGTTTGCCTTGGTTTCCTTACTTGAAAAATAGGGATAATAATAGCACAGTTCCTAGGAGTGTTGTAAAGATCAAATGAGCTAATAATTGTAAAACATTTAGCACAGTGCCTGCCATGTAGACATCATATAAATGTTAATTATGATTATTATTAATAGGTGACTTAGGATGAAGTATAACATTATAAAGGGCCTAGGTCTAAAAATGGATGGGGATATCCAGCCATTGAGTTCCTGACCCGTCCAGCAGGTCATCAAAGTGTGGGTCCTGAGGCTGGATATCTGTCTGTGAGGCTATTGCCTGAAAAGGGATGGGGTTAGAAATGAGGAGGGAGACAAGTTGAGATGGAGCAATGTCTCAGTTTAATGAATGAAGAGGGTTTAATTAAATATGATTTCTGAGTGGGGGTTGCAATGAGAAGAATGTCGGACCATAGGTGTGGCAGAAATCCTGGGGTATACTGTTATCTAGATCCTGGGTGGAGATGACCGATTTCTTGGGACACACATTATCTAATCTCAGGAAGTTAGGGTGTTTGCTACTCATAATCACGTTCTTCTTAGCTCTTTGTCTCCTGTCTCCAAGGACATGGTCTCTGGCAGTCTTCAAGGACATGGTCTCTGACATGTCCTTAAGAACATGGTCTCTGGCAAGTTCCCCCTCCTCTTTTTTACACATTAGGAAACAGGTCCAGACTTTTGAAATGACTTGTCCAAGATCACATAATTATCAGACCAGCTTTTGAGTCTGTTTTCAAATCCCAGAGTTCTTTCTATTTAGCACACACACAATAAAACCTTACAGTTCCAATGACAGCTGAGTTTTCCGTCATTGAAAATAGATGCATTTATCTTCTTCTTCTTCTTCTTCTTTTTTTTTTTTAAGCATTGTTAAAACGTTGTGACCCACCCTTCTGCACGTTGGGCCTTAAAGGAATGCCTGTTCTGCCGTCCCCTAGTTCTGGCTCTATTCCACCGATCTACTCCTCTGTCCTATATAAATTATGAGGACCTCTTTGCAGCCCATGAGCTACCCCTGTGTGGAAGAGACAAAGAAGTATGTGTATTGCAAGGTGGAGGTTGGGGGGGGGGGCGCTTGAGAATAGAGTAGAAGAGACAGTATCCCCAGGGGCAGAGGGGGTTATTCTTTTCTTCTTTGCTCCCGGGTCGTTGTCTCTAGGCAGCAACCAGACAAATACTGCCTGATTTCAGAGATAGATGACTTGCTTAGCCCACGAAGTTGCTACATCTGTGAGGTTTCATCTGGAGAAGCAGAATAGCGCTCCTCCCCTCCCATTCTCAAGCCTCCTCACCCCCCAACCCCCACTACCACCACTCCTCCCTGCCGGATCACCGGGAGGGAAGCTATGGTGAGTTGACTAGTTGTCTTTCAACTGTCACAAGCATAACAGGGGAGAGGGAAACAACAAGACTGACTGACAGTGACATAGATGAGGCACACCCCTCTTCACTGCCAGCCGCTCAGCTTAGATGAGGACTGACTGTTTCACAGAATACATTTTCTCTCCTAGGCCCCCAGTGGAGCGTGGAGCGGCTGTCCAGCTCACTAGGAGGGAGGTGGCTGATGGAAGGGGCTAGGAAAAGGTTTTCTTTTAGGTCCGCTATCAGCTCCCACTGCCTCCCCTTTCTCTGTTTTAATACAGTCAATGAACCAGAAGAGTGAGTTTGAGGAGGGGGGAAAGAGAGGAGAAAATCAACAATAATAATAAAACAGAGGAAGGAGATAAATCGAGACCCGTAAGGGGGGAGGAGGAAATAGAGGAAGACAGAGGGGAGAAGAAAACAGAAGCGGAGGGTAGGAAAGGAAAGAAGGAGGGGGAAACAGGGGAATATAGGGAAAGAAAAACGAGAGGAGGGGAGGGAAAAGAAGAGAAGAGGAGGGGAGAGAAGAGGAGGGGAGGGAAGAAAAGGAGAGGGGAGGAGCCCCCTGGCCGCCAGCAGTCAGCCAGCCCCGCACGCCCAAGCCTTAGACTCTGAGCATCCGAGCATCGGGAGTTTGAGCCCAAGCAGCGCTTGGGGGTTGAGCTGGGAGGGGGCGGTGCTGGTCCCCGGGAGAAGGAGAAGGGAAGGCAAAGCACGCGGAGCGGCGGAGTTGGTCAAGGGTCCGGAGAGTCGGTCCTGTTGGACTCGGCCTCGAGGAGGAGAGCTTGATCTCTGCCCTTTTCCCCAGGGCACCTCTATCGCACCCCCACCCTAAGCCTCATTCAGTGTTCTTCCCCCGCACGACCTCCTAGCGCCAGGAGAGGGAGGTAGCGTCGCGGGGAGGGGGTTCGGGGCAGACTATGAGGCGCCCACCATGGTGCGATGCGACCGCGGGCTTCAGATGCTGCTGACCACGGCTGGAGCCTTCGCCGCCTTTTCCCTCATGGCCATCGCCATCGGTACCGACTACTGGCTCTACTCCAGCGCGCACATCTGCAACGGGACCAACCTGACCATGGACGAAGGCGGCCCGCCCCGACAAGGAGCCCGAGGCGACCTCACGCACTCCGGCCTGTGGCGGGTCTGCTGCATCGAAGGTATGTCCCGGCCCCCCATACACCTCCTTCCCGGGGCCAGGGGTGGGGAGGCAGAGGGGCTATGAGGAGGCGTGGAGGGGAAGCAGCTGCCCCTTGAACCCCAGGGAAGGAGGGAAGAAGGGCTTGAATGGAGCGGCACACAAAGAGGATGGTGCCCCCAAGTAAACCAAATCTCTTCGTTGTCCAGATGTGGACCCACCTCTGCTCTCCCAGGTGGACCAAACCTCTCTTCTCTGGTCACCCCCTCCTACCTAGATGCGTCCCACTCCCCTTCTTCCTAACCCCCTTTTCTCCCGACCCCCCACCCCCCACAACAAACACACGCTAGCCAGAGGGCTCCTGATGTGGTCAAGTCGGGTGGTTCCGAGTGAAGGGGTCGGGGTGAAGACGAGAAGAAGGGGTAGGGTGGAAGGAAGAAGAAGAGAGAGGGAAAAGGGGAGGGAAGGAGGAAAAAGAGAAAGGGAAGGAGAAGAGAAGGAGGGAGGGGGATAGGGGAAGGGGAGAAGGTTGCTTGGCAACCAGTGTCTGTGCAACTGCTATGGGAACGGGCAATCGTCGGGAGGGGCGGATAGGGACGAGGACGGGGGGCTGGGAAAGCTAGGGGCCTCCGGTCATTCTTTGCTCCAGCCGTTCTCTGGGGCAGACTCCCTCGAGGAGGGTGCAGCCAGGCGGGCAGCTGGGAGCTATGGTATCAATGGCACGGGCGGCGACGACTCTGTTCTCAGAGGCTGGACGCGTGCGGACCAGGTACTAACCACGGAGCCGCACGTCTGCTGGAGCCCTTAGCCACTTCTCAGGGGAGGGTGGGTGTCCTGAAGGCCGGAGTATAAGAAGCACTCCCAGAACTCAGAATCGGGAAGCAAACGCTCCTGCCCCTTAGCCTCGTGGCCGAACCCAGGGACACAGGGTGACTGTGACCGTGATGGTGGCGGTGACCACGTCTCTCGCCAGTGGTATAAGAAAGCAGGCCGTGCCAAACGGACCGAATCAAAGCGAACACTCACGTGCTTAAATCCTGAAAAGCAGGAATAGGACTGTCTGTAGTGGGTCCTTTGCTTGGGACAAGGGGGTTCTTCAGAAGTCAAAACTGATGCCCATCTTTCCCCCCAGGCCTGAAATTGTGACTGGGCGGGGAGGGGGTCAAGTCAGTGGCAAACTGCTGAACAAAGTGAGGGAGGTGAGGTAGGCGGAGAGAAACCCGGGGAGCTCCCCTGGCCCCTTTAGTGTGTTAGCTGGCCTTCACTGCCACGCAGTCTCTGGACCAACTCAATAGCAGCAACTTGAAAGAAACAGGTGGCGGTTTGCAAACAGCATAGGACGGGACATCCTAGGAAATTATAGCAGTGAAGCCGGCTTCTTCCACGCAAGACTGGCAGAACTGTGGCAAGACTGCAGCTTCATCGTCCCAACTGAAAGGGCTTTAAGCATTGTCAAAGAGAATTTTGACTGCCTTTCTAGTCTGTTTCAGAATCTATGTGATGGCTTAGGAAGTTCTTCTAGCTAACCTGAAATTCTTCCTGCAATATAAGCAAGCAGATAAATCCTTTTAGAGTGTTGCTTAATGGAAAAGTGGGGGGAAATGACTAAGGATTCTCCTGGGAGAAGCAATTGTGTGACTTTGGGCCAGTCATTTTCTCTGTCTCTGTCTCTGTCTCTGTCTCTGTCTCTGTCTCTCTGTGGGTGTGTCTGTATGTATGTTCCTGTTTCTGTCCTTGTCTCCCTCCCTCTATCTCTGTCTGTCTGTCTCTCTCTGGGTTTCTTTCTGTCTGTGTTTTTCTGTCTGCCTCTGCTTCTTTCTCTTTCTGTCTCTCTATCCCTCTCTCTTTTTCTCTGCCCCTACAATGAAAGAATTAGCCTAGATGATCCCTGTGAGGTCCTGTTCAGTCTAGGAATCTATTATCAGGCAATCTAGTCTGGAAAATCCAATAAAGAGGAGACTGGCGTTGCAAAGTTGATTCTGTTTTCGACAAACATTTATTAAAGCCGCCTAGCCCAGTAACAAGAATGCTGGATTTAGGGTCAGCAGAGACTTGCCTTTGAATCAGGTTTTGCCACTCAGCCTTTTGTATGATGGGTACATAACAACTTCTCTGGACCTTGGCTTCCTTCTCTGCACAATGAGGAAGTTGGATTAGATGATCTCTAAGGTTCTTCCCAACTTTTAAATCTCTCATAGCTACACAACAGGAGTGTTCAAGGCACTAAAGTAGAGAGTGTTTTCCTCTTTAAGGATGAGCTAGAGCTGTCATTTCCAACTTCTTCTGAATTCTTTGACTGAAATTATTTTCTCATCTCTAATCCTGTCATCTCCTACTCTTCTCCACCTACTTCTTTTTCCATTCCTCCTCCCTCTTCTCTCTTCTCCCACAACTTACATATTAAAAATGCACTTGGTAACTTGCTGCTTAATGCCAAGGCTAAATGGAGTCTTCAGGTAATACTAAGTGTGAAATCAATAGTCCCTCAAAGACTTGGATAAACAACAAAGATGTGGGATCAGGAGATTCTCCCCCTCCTTCCTCTCTTTTGAAAAATACCATTCCTTTTATGAAATTGCTCAGTTCTTGAACACCTACTCTTGTAATCCAGAAAAGACACCCACGTCACTACCTACAACTAGCACCTGAGATCTAAACACATGAAATATTCCCATTATCCTCATACTTTTTAAATACCTTCATGGCAAAAACAAATTTCAAAAGCTCTACTCACCCCACTAGGAATAGAAGGATACATGAAATCTCAGATGTGGAACTGGAAGGGACCTTACAGATAATCTAAGCTAGCTCCCTTATTGTACAGATGAGGAAACGAGGTCTGGAAAGGTTAAGTGATTTGCCCAAACAGTCGCAGTCAGAATTAAAACTCAGCTGAGTTTGACCAATAAGTCGTATGCATCTGGACATCTAGATAGCACAGTGATTAAAACTCTGAACTTACAACCAAGAAAGATTTTTCCTCCATTCAAATCTGATCTCAGACATTTCCTAGCTGAATGACCCTGGGAAAGTCACTTAACCCTATTTGCCTCAGTTTTCCCATCTGTAAAATGAGATGGAGAAGAAAATGGAAAACCATTCCAGTATTTTTTCCAAGAAAACCCTAAGTGGGTTCATGAAAAGTCAGATACAATCAAATAAGAAAAACATAAATGGATAAGTGGTACATTGGATAGAGTGCTGGGCCTGAAGCAGAAGACCTAATTTCAAGACTAGCTTCATACACTTAGTATCTGTGTGATTTTGGGGATGTCACTTTGCCTCTGTTTTCCTCATCTGAAAAATGGGAATAACACCTACTTCACAACATTGCTATGAGGCTCAAATAAGATAATATTTGTAAAGTGCTTAACCCAATATCTGCTAAATAGTAGTCATTATGTAAAGGCTTATTCCATTCCAGGTTCTGTAATGGAGATTTAACTGTCTTTTCATGTAACATGTTTGTCAAGCAGTAACATAAAGGTGAACTCTAACATACGATTCTCACAGCTATAAGAAAATGATCAGTTCTTGAGATAGACTAAATCTACTGGAATTTTTATGGTAATACCTCAGTTTCATAGCTCACCTTCTAGTTAAGGAAAGGATAGGGGAAAGCACTTATGAAATTCCTTCTGTGTGCCAGGCACTTGGCAAATATTACCTTATTTGGGAATATAATATGAATTGTCTTTACAATAGCAGGGACTATGGGGAAGGGAAGTCCCACAAAATAAAAATTGAAAATAACTTCCATAGTCTGATTGGCGTTTAAAGAATATTGTAGCTCATGCCTTTATTTCTCCACACAATTAAGATTGATATATCCTAGTATTTCCCAGGCAATTTCAGAATTTTTAATATTTGATGTTCATTGGGACAACTCTTAAGTTGAGGTTAGCAAGATGACAAAACAAACACAGAAAGAGAATGGCAAATTACCTTTCTGGGCTTTAATCTAGCGAAGTAGGCTATGCTATTTCTCTGCCATAGAGCCACCTGTCTAAAGAAACAAGAATCAGATTTTGGGAGAAGGAAACATTTGGAGATCTGAATGATCATGCAGGTTAGCCATCTTTGAAAGTGCTTTTCAGAATTCCTCATTTTCCCGGTGATCCCTGGGCTGATAATTTCTGTTATTTCCCAGCAGCTTTATCTTATAAAGACGTATTTAAGAAGTCGACATACCCACAGCCAGAGGTTTCAACTTGTCTGTAATGTTGGTGGTGCCATGAATTAAAAACATAAATCAGAGAATGGGGGAAAGGGGACAGAAAGGGGAAAGGAGACCCACTAGAGCTTTTTCTCTCACATTAACCCTGGTTTGTGGTAATCTGTTTCAAAGATAATGGATTTAAGACATTAAATCCAAACTAATTATCATTAAAAAGAAACATTTCTAATTCAGAAATATTGCATGAAGCAGCAAATGAAATATCTAAACCTATTACTTTGGATGGGGTTCTTAAGGATTTTCAAGCAATTTACCAATAAATGATAGGCTCCACTCTTGAGTTATTTTTCACTAGTAGATTCAGCCACTCTCAAAGAGTCTGCCATTAAGTATATTTAAGGCTCTGGGAAATTTGTCAGGGTTATATCTTAGAGTAATTAAAATGAGCAACATCAATAAGGAATGGACTTAGATCAAAGGTTGTATATAGGTTGGGGGAAAAGAGAATCATAACCTTCAGTATAACTTTAATAGTTTCTAAAAGTTTCAATTGTTTCTTCCCTTCGGCTTAGGTGAAAATGAGTAGTAAGCTGTGAGGATATAAAATTGCCTTGTGATAGACTGGCCACATAGCCCAGAAAGATGCTTGGGTTTTTCCCAATTTCAGTAAACATACTCAGACTAAGATTCCCTAAAATGTCTTTATACTATACCCAACCCCCTCCTCAGATTGGCCTAGTTCTCTGGGAACCATGCCCCATATTCTTTAGCGTGACATCTAGCACAATGATAGACAGATAAAAGAACATTATCACATATTCTTTGAGCACCTACTATGTACCAGGCATTGTTCAAGATACTGGGGAGATAAGCACAAAGAAATAATCCCTATTCATGATGAACCTACATGCTAATGAAAGGAATAACATACGTACAAAAATATATACAACATGGGTATAAATGAGTATTAAATATAAATATATTCAAAGTGGCTAAATACAAGACCATTTGAGAAAGAAGACACCAGCAGGTGAGGGGACCAAGAAAGAGTTCATGCAGGAAAAAGTAATATCTTAAAGGAAGAAAGGAGCTCTGTAAGGTAAAAATAGAAAAGTGCATTCCAGGAAAATTGGGACAACTACTGTAAAGGGATGGAGTGTTGTGTATAAGGAACAGAAAGAAGGCTAACTTGGTGAGATTGTGGGGCAAGGAGTAATGTCCAATGTGACTGGAAAGATAGGTTGTAGGGGGGTTGTGAAGGGTTTTAAAATCTAAATGGAAGAGTTTATATTGATCCCAGAGGCAATAGGAAGTTACTGGAGTTGATTGAAATAGGAGCCTGACATGGTCAGCACTTTTTTTAAAAAAATTACATTGCAAGCAATGTATACTATGAAGTGAAATAGGGAAAGATTTGAATCTGGAAGAACAACTATCAAGCAGTTGTAATAATTTAGGTAAGCAATGATAAGGGTCTGAACTAAGATGGCAGCCATGGAAGTAAAAAGAAGGGGTCAAACAGCAAGAGATGGTGTGGGGGCAGAAATGACAAGATTTGGCAACTGTTCAGATATGTGGAGTGAGGAATGAATTAAGATATTGAGGAAAATGTTTAATAAAAAACTTATCAATACTACAACATTTAATGCCTAGGATGCCATATAAGGAATGGACTTTGGAGGTCATTAAAACCCAGCCATACAATTTTACAGGTGACTGTCTTGCCCATATTCCAATATTTCAAGTATCCACAATCTGAGCATACAACTATATAAATAACACTTTCATGCTTGCACCCATTCATCTTGCACACTACCCTCTGGTGTTAAGCTTCTAAATTTAGCTAAGTTGGTCATTGAATAACAGATAAAATCCATTACTGGAGGAAAAGCTCAAGCCCTTTCCAGCCTAGGCCATTGGCTCTTAGGACAGTACCCAATGTGTATTAAAGACATGAAAGAGAATAATCTGGATGTTTGAATCTAGGCTCTGTCACATAAAGGCAGTTAAATAGTTCAGTGGATAGAGCATATAAGGACTTCTTAAATTTTTTCTGCTAGTGATTCCTTTTTGCCTGAGAAATTTTTACACAACCCTGAATATATAGAAATAGTAAATAGGTATATAAATCAAACATTTAATGATAATAAATCATAATTTCATTCCCCCACATTCAGTTATACAACCCCACATGGGGTTAAGACCCACAGTCTAAGAAGCTTTGACCTCCCAGAACCCAAGATTCCTATGTTCAGGACAAACACTTAGAGTCATAAGATCATAGATTTAAAACTAAAATTAATCCAACCCTTTCATTTTATATATCAGGCAATTGAAACCTGAAGAAGTAAATTGACTTGCTGAAAATCACATTAGAAGCAAATATGGACTTCAAATACAATATTCTTTCTATTGTACCACACAGCATCTCTGGCTAATTTTTGTATTAAATTAATTAACAATATTGCATAAAGCACTAAAAAGAAACAAATGACTGAACAAAAGACAGATTTTGTTGTTGATGTTGTTCAATCATTTTCAGTTGTGTGTGAGTGTTTCTGACTCATTTGGGGTTTTCATGGCAAAGATACTGGAGTTCTGTAGCTCACTTTTCAAATGAGAAAATTTAGGCAAACAAGGTTAAGTAATTTGCCTAGGTCACACAGCTAGTAAGGCCAGAGTTGAACTCAGGAAGATTATTCCTGACTCCAGGCTCAGCATTTTCTCCAAAGACCAAATGTAAGCATGAAACAACAGCAAGGAAAAAGAGAGGATTCTACCCTCTGTGTCATTGGAGCCCCACAAAGAAAGCAATAGGTCAAAAGCAAGGACAGAAGAGGGAAAAAATTTACCACTATGATTGGTCAATGATAAATTCACAAGTCCTCCCACTTCCTTAAGCCCAGGTGCTAACAATGCAGGTGCAGCAACAGACTCAGCCCTAAATCCCCAACACTAAGACAAAAGCCAACTATTTAGTTCTAAACTAATTGTTCTAGAGAAATACTGGAGTGAAAGAAGTCTGCTTCTGTTCCTCTGCCAAAATCAATCATTTAATAGAGAGCATTTATATAGTGCTTTAAGGTCTGAAAAATGCTTTACACATGTCATCTTGTTTGATCTTCATTTATAAACATGGGGATAGCCTTGGCAAACAATATGGCATCCAGCATTATCAAAAGCTTTTAAGGAGAAGGTGAGGACAATGTCCTGCCAACTCATTTATCAAATGAAATCAATGCATATTTACAAAATGCTATTTACTGACTCTGGGCCAATGGTACAAAGAAGGATCATGGAATTCTGAGTGGGAAGAGAGCGTTTAGTACAAACTTAATTGTATGCAGAAACCTCTTTTACAGCATCTCTGATGGAGAAGATAATCTGAACTTTAATGTTAGGATTAATTGAAGTGCTAAGTTAATATTAATTGATCAATGTGGACAAAAAGTATCACTCAGTTTCTGATTGAAAATCTCCAATGATGATCATTTTACTCTTCCATGGGAGTCTTTCTATCATACATTCCCAAATATAAGAAAACTCTTCCAGATAGTTTATTGAAGTCTTCCTCCTTGAAGTCTTTATCCATTTATTGGTCCTATTTCTGCTACTGGAACTCCAAGATAAACATAACCTCATTTCTAAAGCACTTCATATACTTGGAGACTGGAGACCTCAGTCATGTCTTGCTTTTAAATTTTCTTCAGGCAGAATATCTCTAGTTCCCTCAATTATTTTTTCATATAGCATAATTTCTAGATTCATGGGTGGGTCACTCAGGGAGGAAAGTATAGGAAATCTATGCTAAGGAGAGCTTACTTACTCCTGTATACAACAGACTTTGAAATCACTTCTCCCTGAACAATGGGGCGAGGGAGAAGGTCTGTAACCCAGTCACAATAGGAGAGGAAGTTATCTTCTTATTATTCTAGCAACTAAGAACCTGTTTTTATAATGAATTAAATATTCCAGATGTGCTCTGACCATTGTACAATAAAGTAAGACTGTATCACCTGTGTCCTTTAAGATTCTACTCTTCTGACAACACATTCTAATTTAGTCTTTTATCATTAATACTGAGTCATTTTCAATTGTTCATGATCCCATTTGGTATTTTCTTGACAAAGATCTTGGAATGGCTTGCCATATTCTTTCAGGAAACTGAGGTAATCAGGGTTAATGACTTCTCCAGGGTCAAACAGTTAGATTTGAATTCATGAAGATAACTTCTGGACTCCAGAAGTCTATGGACTTCTATGTATTATGCAATACACTAGCTGACCAATTGATCTTTAGGATTCAGTAAATTAAGATCTTTTCAGGGGATGTAGGAAAACTGGGACACTAATGCATTGTTGGTGGAGTTGTGATATGATCCAACCATTCTGGAGAGCAATCTGGAACTATGCCCAAAGAGCTATGAAATTGCATACCCCTTGATCCAGCAGTGTCTCTACTGAGTTTGTATTCCAAGGAAATCATAAAGCAGGGAAAAGCACTCACATGTGCAAAAATGTTTGTAGTGGCTCTTTTTATGGTAACAAAGATTTGGAAAATGTGATGCCCATTAATTGGAGAATGGCCACATAAATTATGGTATATGAAGATTATGGAATATCATTGTTCTATAAAAAATGATGAATAAGCTGATTTTAGAAAGGCTTGGAAACATTTACACAAACTGATGCTGAGTGAAACAAGCAGAACCAGGAATACATTGTACGCAATAAGAGCGTGATGTGCAATCATCAACTATGAAAACCTTGGTTCTTGTCAATGATTCAGTGATCCAAAACAATCCCAATAGACTTTGGACAGAAAATGCCATCTGCTACCAGAAAAAGAACTATGGAGATCAAATGTAAATCAACATATGTTATGTTCACTTCTTTTTTCTGTTTTTTTTTTCCTCTCCCATGTTTTTCCCTTTTTGCGTTGATTTTTCTCTCTCAACATGATTCATAAAGCAATGTGAATTAAAAACAAATTTTAAAAAAAGATCTTTTCAGAAAGATCTTATTTTTAAAAGGAGTTAAATCACTAGGTTCATCAATCTTTTTACAGTAATTTTAAGTCAGAGAACATGAGTTCAAATTGTGACTCTGCCAGCAACCATCCTACCTAAGAGGTACAGTGGATAGAGTGCTAGCCCTAAAGTTGAGAAAACTTGGATTCAAATCCCATCTTGGATACTTCCTTGAACATAGGACTATGCTATGGTATGTTTAGATTCTCTGAGTCTCAGTTTCCTCATCTCTAAAATGGATATGTTGTATTGGAACTCTCTGAGACTGAGTTTTCTAATCTGTAAAATGGGGATAGTGATACATGTGGTACCTACTTGAAAGAGCTGTTTTGAGGGTCAAATAAACTAATACACATTTAAGTGCTTTATCCACAGTTAAAAGTCATCTCAGAGGTACTTAGAGATGAGAAGTCTTAGGGAGTTAGAAAGACATGGATTCAAGACCTATCTCTGATATTGTTTAATTGTATGATCAAAGGCAAGTTTCTTTTTAAAAAAATAATAACTTTTCAAAATAAAATTTCAAAACATGCAAAGATAGTTTTCAACATTGCAAAACTTTGTGTTCCAAATTTTTTCTTCCTCTCTTCCCCCACCCCTCCCCTAGACAGCAAATCAGAAGAACAAAGGATAGTCTACCTAGCAGATCCACGGAGAAGGAAGGAATTTAAGGCCAAGAAAAACAAGAGTACATTATGAAATGCAAAATGGATAGTTTTCATTATATTAAGTTTAAAAGTTTTTGTACAAGTAAAACTAATGCAGACAAGATTAAAAGGGAAGTAGAAAACTGGAAAAAACTTTTTATATTAAAGAATTCTGATAAAGGCATCATTTCTAAAATATATAGACAATTGACTCAAATTTATAAGAATACAAACCATTCTTTTTGATAATTTTTTGAGTATAGTTCCAAATTGTTCTCCAGAATGGTTGGATTTGTTCACAATTCCACCAATAATGTATCAGTATCCCAGTTTTCTCACATGCTCTACAACATTCATCCTTATCTTTTCCTCTCATTTTAGCAATCTGAGAGGTGTGTAGTGGTACCTCAAGGTTGTCTTAATATGCACTTTTCTGCTCAATAGTGATTTAGTGCATTTTTTCATATGACTAGAAAAATTTGAAAATTGATCATTTATCATTGCAGAATGGCTTGTATTCTTACAAATACATATATTATTCTTGGCCATAAATTCCTTCCTTCCCCATGTATCTGAGAGGTACACTATCTTTTGTTCTTCTGATTTATTTATAGTATCACTTTTTATGTCTAAATCATAAATCCATTTCAATCTTATCTTGGAATGGGTATTAAGTATTGTTCAATGCATAGGCAAAATTCTTAACCTTTCAGTGCCCCCTGCTGTGTCCAAGCTCGGGACTTACCTTATACAGATTGTGAACCTGGGATCTATAAGCTTATGTTTTTTTTTTTAATTGATAACTGTACTTAAGCATGATTGGCTTCCTCTGCAATCTTATTTATTTTATTTTATGCATTAAAGAATATTTTTCTGAGATGGGGTACATAGGTTTTACCAGACTACCAAAGGAGTGCATAACACAAAAAAAAGAATACAAACCTCTGCTGTAGATTAAGACCTTGAAGTTTTTTCTAGAAAAAGGAAGGAAGGAAAGAAGAAAGGGAAGGAGGGAGGGAGGGAGGATGGAAAGAACTAAGGAAGAAGGAAAGAAGGAAGGAAGGAAAGGAGGCAGGGAGGAAGGTTGGAAAGAAGGAAGGAAGGAAGAAAAGAAGGAAGGAAGAAAGGAAGGAAGGAAGGAAAGGAAAGGAAAGGAAAGGAAAGGAAAGGAAAGGAGGGAGGGAGAGAGGAAAGGAAAGGAAAGGAGGAAGGGAGGGGAGGGAGAGAAAGAGGGAGGAGGAATGAGGAAGAGAAGAAAGGAGAGAGGGAGAAAGGAAAGAAAGGAGGGAGGAAGAAAAGAAGGAAATTTTAATGACATTGGGTAATTCCCTTGGGAAAGAAAACTTTTTTTGACTCTCCCTGCAGAAAGAGATATTCTCACTCTCTAAGGATACCTATGGTGCAAGCTCCTTGGCACCTTCTTTCTAGAAAAAGGGATCTGAGTTTAAACCTTCTCTTAGTCATTTACTGGCTGAATAATCTTAAGTAAATTACTGGGCCTCAGTTTCCTCATCTGCAAAATGGAAATGTTACATTAACTCTGATCTCAGGCCTCAATTGATAGGGTCTCAAGTCACTCTAGCTCTAAATCTTTGAGTTTATGACAGTCATAGTAGCCTCATAGGGCTGAAGTTTTGGAATTCCACCAATGGATTACATTTTCTGCTTGATTTTCATGAGGTTCGGTGCAGAGCAGGGAGCTGTGGGAACCCCCTTCTGGTAGGCGCAGATCCTTTGTAAATGAATTTATGGACCAGAAAATTTAAACTGGCAAAAGAAGCTTATTATTAGAATTGAGAAGTTAGCTTTTGCAGGCTGACTTCCTCAGTGGCAGGATCCCAACAGAGAATAAAGATGTAACAGAGAAAGTTTCTAGCAGAGAAATCCTGACAGAGAGGTGAATAGGGTCCTGTTAGGGAAATAGGTAAGAGAGATAAAGAGGGAGTAATGCTGAAAAGAGAATGTCTTTTCAGCAGGCAGAGGATCACAGCTATGCCAAGGAGAGAGAGAGAGGTTCCTTGGCATAATTCCTGCTTTTTAGGCCCTCTGCAAGGGATTGAGTTGAAGGAAACTTGTTATATGGGTAGCTCTTGGTGAGGGCTGGAAACAGCTTGAGTTGAAATCAAAATAGAGAATCTTCAAATTGAGAGTGTCCCTGGACTAATCTCCAACTCAATAGTGGTAAATAGGAGTGTTCCTGGACTCAACTAGTCCCACCCAAATAACCGAATGAAACCACTTTATCTTGATTCCCTTGGGCCGGTCTCTCAGGGGAGAGCATCTCTGAGGGAGTTTCCCAAGTTTTCCCCCCAAAGTCTAAGAGAGAGAGAGAGAGAGAGAGAGAGAGAGAGAGAGAATGTGTGTGTATGTGTATGTGTTTTGGGACTCCCCTTGCCAATTTGAGCATCATGTGAATCAAACACTTCTGATTGTATTGATTTTTATGATGCCATTAGTAATATGTCCTTCTAGATCTAATTTCTACCTGTCTTTCAAGCTGTACCTCAAATTTCAAGACCATCCCCGCTCCTCTCTTTCTAACTGTAGACATGTTTAGTAGATCCATATCGTCTAATCCAGGAATTTATAAAGAGTGTTCCAAAGTTTTGGTGTAGTTTTAAGCTATTAAAAGTTAAAACTGCAGTCAGACACCTTGGATATTTATTTAGACTGTTTACCTCTCTTCAATTGGATTGTAAAATCCTTGAAAATAGGAGCCTGGGAGTAGAAAAGCCTTTGTGATCATTTGTTTTTATTCTCTTATTTTTACAGATAAGGAGCCAAGAAAGGCATATGACTTGATTTGGAGCAAGGAATGTTGTTTTGTTTTCAGTTGTGATCACATTTGGAATTTTCTTGGCAATGATATTGAATCTATTTGTCAGTTCCTTCTTTTACAATTCATTTTACAGATGAGGAAACCGAGGCAAACAATGTTAAATGACTCACATAGCTAGTAAGTGTTTGAGACTGGATTTGAGCTCAGGTTTTCCTGATTCCAGGCTGAACACTCTGTCCATTGTGCCACTTGGGCATCAAGGAATATCTGAGATCAAATCCTGCCTGAGACTCTTACTACCCTTGTGGTGCTAGACAAATCATTTACCTTCTTCTCAACCTCAGTTTCTTCATTTGTAATGAGAAAAAATAATAGATTCTACTTCACAGGCTTGTTATGAGGTTTAAATGAGATAACATATAAAAACAAAACATAATTGTGCCTTGTAAATGCTATTATTATAATTCAAATCTAGATCTTTAGTCCTCAGACCTGATGTTCTTTTCATATATAACATTGCTTGACATCTTTCATAGTATTAAGCATAAAATAAGTGCTCAATAAATTCCTGTTGATTGACTGGTAGTAATTCAATCTGCCGTGCCATTCTTCAAGCTGAGGATAAATCTGTGTCAAGAGATGGAAAAAAAATTCCTACACTGATGTCCAGACTTGGTAGCTGAGAAAATTCAGTTGTCAAAAAATTTTCAAGAATCCTCAACCTCTGTAGACATCATCCTTAACCCCTGATCTCAGGGAAAACGAAAGTGTGTCCACTGATATCCAAAGCTTATCTTCCATTAGCTCCTTTTCAGAATGAGAAAAACTTTTACTAAAGCAATCATTTGTCAAACCAAATCCAAAGAAGGTGTCACCAAGGTCAGTTCAGCCTTCCTCCTGGTTTACAGACCTCAGGGGTCTGAAAATATAGGCAACTGAGGGATCGCCCAGTAACATTCAATCCTGTTAAGAGCATTAAGCTGCTTCATTCAATTCCCAAAGGCAGAATTTCCAAGTGGCTGCTAGCGAAACATTAAATAGAAACCTTGACAGATCACAATTAGGATGTGAAATAGGATCTAGCCTGAAGGTGTATTGCCCCTGGAGCAATGAAACCCACTATACAATGTATTATCTACACCCATTTGCTGGCTCAATAAGTAACAATGATCGTTACAATATGCCATAGGCTAAAGCTACGTGGTCACCCAGAGAAGCTACAGAGCAGTGTAAGGATTAAAGAGAAGAATGGCAGTAACTGAATAGCACTTCTCTGGTGTGAGAGCAATAATGAAGCTTGTAATTCTAAAGCTCCTTAACATGCTCCAAGAACTTTTTTCACAATAACTATGTGATATATGTAGTATACTATGAGCTATAAGGCCCATTTTATAGATAAGGAAAACTGAGGCTTTGAGAAATTAAAAGGCTCAAGATCATACAATTAGTTATAACTGTCAGTGATAAGGGCTTATGTAAAATTATCTCAAAATCTGATTGCCTGAAGAAGTGCATCAATATTGTATGTCGATTTCATGATGGCATGCTTATCTGATTTCTAGATAATGAATGATGCTCTCCCATTTTCCCAATGTCTAAAACAGGATTTGAATTCAGAACTCTTGGTCCAATGATCTATCTATGATATGACAAAGTATTCAACAAGTGTTGAACAGCTATTTTAAGTACTTCATACATACACAGTTCCAGTACTAGATCTGGAAAACAGACACAGATTTTTTAAAATGAAAGTCTCAACCTCATAAAGCTTTTATTGTAGAAAGGGAAGTGAGAGGGAGACAGTCAAGATGCGAATGACTAGGACTATGGTAAATATATTAAAATAGGACTAGTTCCAAGGAAGGAGATATTTTAAAAGGCTGGAAAGACTTCTGAACCACAGTAACAGTTGAATTAAGTGTTAGAAACTGAATAGGCTTTTAAAGGTGGCAATTTTGGGGAAATCATGCCAGAGCTATAAGCAAAGGCATGGAGATGGAAAAGCCAGGGAGTGTTTGTGGAAAACTGTAAATAGCCCAGTTTGAATGGAATGTAACTTGCATTCCAGGGATGGAAAGAATGTAACCTTCATCCAAGGAAATAGAGAGAGAGAGATGATGGGTTCATAGACTTCGAACTGGAAGACGGCTTGGAGATAACCCATTTCAGCTTTTTCATTTAATAGAACTGAAACTCATAAAAGGAAAACAGAGCAGCTAGGTAGGGCTTTTCAGGTAAGGAAACTGAGGCCCTGAGAAGTTATGTGATTTGGACTTAAGGATATGCAGGTCATGAGTAACAGAGTAACAATTTGAACTCAGACTCTCAGAATCTAAATCCAGTATTTTCTATGGCACCATGTTGTCCCTACACTAGTCTTGATTGATTGGCTGAGGAATTGTGACTTTTTTTTGATAAACCGCAGGGAGATGTTGAAGGTTTTTATATAGGCGAGTATCATTATCAAGACTGTATTTTTAGGAGGATAATGATTGTTCTTCTTGTTGTTAACAATAGCTAGTATTTTATATAATGCTTTGTAGATTGCAAAGTGCTTTGTGTGAAATAGTTCAAGCTCCTTCAATATTTCAGTGAAGCTGTGACCTCATTGCTGTGGGTTATTCTTTCTTTGGTACAGTTTACAATCTATTCATGCCTTCTCATTCTGAGCAAATCTTTTCCACATCTACCTATAAATCCATTCCCCCTCCCCATCTCCCAACACAATGGAAGGATTCATTTGGTTCTTTTAATGTTTTATGGATACTTTCTATCTTGGACAGGCACTGCAGATATTGAACTAAACCCAAATTGAAAGAATGAATTATGTTTTAATGGAAAGTTATTGTGAAGATCAAATGCAATAGTATATATAGACAATATATAAAAATCACTATGTAGCCCTTAAAGTTCTATGTATATATATTAGCAATTAGTAATAGTATTGCATATAATGCCTGTTGATATATATATACTTTACCCTACTTCTTGCCAGAATATTATCAGTGCTTGCATTCTGCAAACTTTCTTAAATCTACAATGCATTTTCCCATTACCATTTGGGTGATCTGCTACCATGATTCTTCTGAGATTATGGCATCTCATGACTTGCAAGCATATAACATCACTGGAGAAATTGTGACATTAAGAAGATGAGTTTTTGAGGCAAGAAGCAGCTTAGAATGATTAAAAAGTAAAACACTATTTCCACAATGTGATCAGCTCAGCTCTCCTGCTATTTTCACACATTTTTACATATGCAGCATCTATATAAGTTATCTATATAAGTTATTTGTTTCCAATGGGCTATCAATTGAATGCCATAACCCGGGTGATGTGCATTCTTCATTTCTCTGGTTTTTCTTTTTTCCTTTTAGCATTGCTAAGCTGATCTGTTTTGAATGATTGTAGAACATATTGAGGGGGTATCAACAGTATTCCAGGCCTTGATGTTGTCAGCACAATGTCATCTGCAAATAGTAACATCTGGAGGACCTGTTGGAAAGAATCCTTCCATTTGGACTTTGGACAGAATATTCATGACTGAGGAACACCTTTAGTAAGCATCTCTCTCCCAATTTTATGCCTCACTTGATGCTGACATTAAAGGGTCACAGGGAAAAAAAAAACATCTCCACGGAATCCTGTATAATCTTACCATATGGATGAGAGATTCCACCTTTAAAGAGAGTCCCGAAGGATGTGTCTTGCTCTGCCTATTCAAATGGAACGTTGTAGGTACAAATATTAGTACCTCTACTTTATAGATAAGGAAATTGAAACTTGATAAATTGTATGATTTATCTATGATCATAGGGAGTGTAAAGGTTGCAATCAAATTCTCTTCTCCCTAACTTCAGGTCTAAAAGAGGACGAAACTGAAGGCATTTTCAATATATCTCTGTTTTCATTGCTGACCCTATCTTAGGCAACTCACCGAATTTTCTTTCCCATAGGTGTCATATGGAGATACTCATATCTGTCCTGCCTATGTCATATAATCTTAGAGTTGAAAAGAACCCCATATACAGCCTTCAATCCACTGCTAAAAAAATCTTCTCTACAATACATCTGATGTGTTTATTCAGCCTTTGTTTGAAGACCTCCATTGTGGAAGAACACATTATCTTCTGAAGTTCCCATTTCCTTTATTGATGGCTCTCATTGCCTAATCTTCTAAACTTGTCAGATTCAATGATTTAGTGCACAGCTTTCTAAACTATAGTTCAAGACCCCATGTGGGTCTTGCAACTGAATATGGATGTCATGAAATAATGATTTATTATCAGTAAATGTTTGATTTGTATATCTATTTTATGTACTTATATATCTGAGGTCCCATAAAATCTCTCAGGTGAAAAGGAGTAGTGAGTAGAAAAAGTTTCAGAAGCCCTGATTTAGAGGTCAAAAAGATCTCATAGATCAGAGGTTCTTAATTTGGGATCCATTCCCTTTCATAGGAGTCCATGGATAGATTTTAAAGAATTTGAGAGCTGAAAGTGGGGAAGAAGTTACATTTTAATTTTCAGTATGTTTCCAAAAAAAATTTTTTGAAAAGGGGTTCAGAAACTTAATCAAATCGCTAAAGGAAGTCAATGACAGAAAAAAAGTTAAGAATCCTATTTGAGATAATTTAGCCCAACTTCTTCATTTTGCTGAGAAGGAAATAGACTTGTAAGGCAGTTTGCCCAAGGTCTTGCAGCTCATTAGTAGAAGAGCTTATACTAGAACCAGCTTCTGACTCCAAATTCTGTGTTCTTTCTACTACACCAAGTTAGAGGAATTCTATGGAACAGCTAAAGTGTTCTACAAATGTGAGGGAGTATTCATGACAGTGATTTTAGGTGGATTTTTCCTGTTTGACACTTTGCATCCACCTCTTCAGTTTTTTGATCTGCGTCATCTCAGTTTGATAGCAAAATAAAGCAAACCAAATAGCAAGCAGAGGTAGGCTGTCCATTTGGAAGAATTTTAAGGGAAGAAAGTGTGTTGTCCCTAGATATCTTCCCCACCTGATCACTGCTATTCAGAACCCTTTAACAAGAGATAAAAATCTTTCCTTCCACACTATGACTGTGATGTTGCAGATCCCCCCTGGAAATCTAGTGAAGCTATAGACCCCTTTTCATAATAATGCTTTTAGATGCATAAAATGAAAGAAATAGGATTACCAAGGAAACCCATTATATCAAAATAAACTTTTGATTTTTTCCCATCCAAATTCATAGGTCTCCTGAAATCTACCCCCAGATCCCAGAATGCCTGAATGAGAGTTTCTATTGAGAAAAGACTTTGATGAGAAAAGAAACATTTAATTACGCATCTACTATCTGTGGCAGGTAGTTGGCTCAGTGGATCAAGCATCAGTCCTGGAATCAGGAAGACTAGCTGTGTGATAACTCTGAGCAAGTTACTTAACCTGTTTGTCTTGTCTGCTGGACCAAACCAGCTTCTAATCTGTGGATGGCCAGAGCCAAACAGAGCAGCAATAGAAGAGTCAGGAATCAAACAGAAGTTTAATTTCAAAATGAGAGAAATGGCTTGTATGCAAGGAGGGCAGTCAGTCACATGTGTCACCCCCACCCACCACCCACCTCATTCTCCATGAGAGAACTCACTTTAGTAAGGGGACATCTCAATACTTATACCAAAGTCTACACAAATGTGACAAATTTGATTCATAGCAGGATTTCATGACCAGAATTTGTTCAAACTTAGAGAGCACCTGGTGCTGGTCAAAGCAATGCAATAATTATGTGATTTTGCAAGAAGATGAGATCATCCAGCAGGTAAGCACAAAAATTTGTTGCTATGCCAAGTCCAAGGCCTAGCTTGCTTGCTGGGCCTTAGTTCTGAAAAAACAGTATATCTCTTAATATCTTGACAGCCTTAATTCACTGGACAAGAAAAGAGCAAATCACTCTCATCTTTACCAAGAAAACCTCATGGACATTATGGTACATAAAGAGTTGGATGTGACTAAACAAAAACAATGTGCCAGGCACTGTGCTCAGCACTTGAATCACACAGTGTGTATCTGAAACTAAATTTGAACTTAGATACACAAGGGTTTTTATGATACAAGGATTAGGTCTCTATTGACTTCCTACCTACCTCTAGAAGAACAGGAAAATATTTAATATTAAACATTTTTTGTGTGCTAGGGCTAAGTGCTAGCTATGTAAAGAAAGGCAAAAATATATTATTTTCCCTCATGATTATCTTCTAATGGAGGAGAAAACATATAAATCACTGATTATACACAAGATATGTCCAGTAAATGGAAGTCAGTCTGAAAGGAAGTCCCACAACTGGTGGGATGAGGAGTACAGAACTAGGAAAAACCATCTGGGATCAGAGCTGAGTTTTGAAGGAAGTCTGTAAAACTAAGTGGTAAAAATTAGGGGGCAGAACATTCCAGGTGTAAGGATCAGTTGGTACAAAGTCATGGATACTGAAAATGAGAATGACATGTTCAGGGAATTGTAGTGTTGCTGGAACACATGATCAAGGAACTTCTGAACCTCAGTCCCTTCCTTTGTAAAATGAGAGGTTTGGATTTAATTATCTCTTACATTCCAGCTCTGACATTCTGTGGTCATCTAATTCCACCTAAAATAACAGAAAAGAAAAATTAAAGGAGATAACCCATTTCATCTTTTCAAAAGTCAAATCTAACTGCTATGAACACATGACTTTCACCCATGATTGTGCCTTTTGAGAATTTTTTACATTTTTAACTGCTCTCCCAGGACCCACTACTTTATCACTTGAAGCTTGACCAATCATCAGGTATCTTGTTCAGTCAGTAAACCCATGTTGAATATCATGTCTTAGGCATGACTCCGTTGCTAACAAAGATTCAGAACTACGAGAGGGATATAGTCTTTGTTCTCAAGAGGATGAGTGTCCTTTTGGATAGGCGGGAAAAATGTTTTATTCTGTTTTCCCACCCTCAGATGGAATGAGTCTTAAGTCCAATTGCATCACATTCAATTCAATTCAGATCAAGAAACATTGATTGAATACCTACTGTGTGCTAAGGCACTGTGATACGCCCTGGAATACAAAGACAAAATCCCAAACTCAAGGATCTTACTTCTATTGTGTGTAGAAAAGTCCAAAGACTGCTACATTTCTTGCCAATTACTGCCAAAGCTGTATAGATCTTGCCTTGAGAGTCTCTCATGGTGTGAATGTTTTTCTTGAAGTTAACTGCCTCTGGGCATCTGTCAGACATGAGCTATGTCCTCCCCAGAGACATGTGCAGGTTAATAGAGCTTATGATCTCTCTATCAAGCACCATGATTATATAGAGATATTATAAAAATAGTCATGGTCTCTCCGTTCAACATGTTTATATTTCATTTGATAGACAAGACATGGATACATGAGACAATTAGAAAACAATAGACCAAATGCATAATAATGGATGGTATAGTACAGACAGTAGCAGCCTGGCATAGTAATAAAAGTATTGCATGCTTATAGAGGCAGTTGGTAGATGTGAATCCCATCTTCGCTACTCTTTTCCTACATAATCTTAAGCAATTCATTTTTCTTTGCTGAATCTCAGTTTTCTTTTCTGTAAAATGCTAGAGTTGAACTAAATGATCTCTACTAAGGAACTTTGCAGCTCTAACTCTTAGAGATTCTATAAGAATCAAAGAGATTCTTTGCCATAAGAGGGAATTATTGGGAGGAATGAAGGGGAAGTGTTGAGAAAAGGAATTCTTTTTCTAACTCTAGATAACCATGTCTTTAATCTTGACCCTGACCTCCACTGCCCACCTGGGGGAGATGACAGCCAAAGAAAGAGGTACTCCTGTGTGCCCCTCTGCTTTCTCTGGGAAAGTGATTAAAGAACATTTGGGGACTAGTGGGCTCCCTTCCAGTGGACTGTGAGCCCATTGGACAAGGCTGTGGCACTGGTTTATAATTAAAATGCATCAGGGGGAGGGGGTGAATGAAAGCTTCAATTAGCCAGTCTGACCCTGCTTCCGGCCCTCCTTCCCTCTGAAAAGCTCAGATAACAAGCTCCCATTTATGATTAGAAGTGCTGGGCTATTCTAGGGCTCACATCTGAGCCCTTCATTGAAGACATTTTCTCATTTCATCCAGTTTGGCTTGTCATACAAAGGGGCTCTGATTCTCCATGATGTCCACCTCCTCTGGTATGAAAAAATGGATTTTGTTGTTTTCCCTGTCTCCAAATTCCTGGGGGTAAGTCCAAGTCCAGGTGTCATGTCTTTGGAGAAGTACAGCATCTGCTTGGTCTCTTAGGGCTACGGCTTAGTTGTTCTGTCTCTCCTGGCCTTTCTGTCCCTTGTCTTAGTGAATATGGTTTCTAGAAATTAACCCCTTTAGGCTAGACCCTACCCAAAGTACTCTGTTCTTATAGATTTGTAAATAAAAGAGACTTCAGAAGCAATCCTTTTATTTTATTTATGAGGAAACTGAGGCCCTGAGTTTGAATGGTTTGCCAAAGGTCACACAAGAACTAAGTCGTAGAGGCGCAATTTGATCCAGCACTCTTGTCCTACAAGAATTTTTAATCTTTCAAGGATCAGGGTTGCTACTGCCATAGCCCACTTTCCCATGTCCAATGCTTTCATTCCCAACAGACAACCTAACAAGAATCTTACTGTCTCATTATTGCTGAATTTATTCAATAAACTCCAATGACTGTCTATCACCTCCAAGAATAAACTAGAAAATTCTCTGGTATTCAAGGATCCTCATGACCCATCTTCTCCCTTTCCAATTCTTTTATACTTCACTTATCCCACATAGTCAGTGACTTTATGACTTACCTCTGCTATTGACACTCCAAATCCCAACTCCAGGTATTTTCTCTGGCTTCCTCTCATGTCTCCTCATCCCTGCCTCCAGATTTCCCTGGCTTCCTTCAAGTTCCAATTAAAATACCATTTTCTACAAGAAACCTTTTCCTCCGTGTCCCTTAATGTAAGGGTTAAATGGAGATGACTCCAATACATGTGTATATCTCATTGTTTGTGTGTTATCTTCCCTATTAGACCATAACATCCTTGAGACCACGGACAGCCTGTTACCTTTCTTTTGTTTCCTCAATGTTTGACACAGTGTCTGGAAGGCAGTACATGTTTAACAAATGCTTATTGACCCTTCTTCCCCATACCCAATACACACATATAACAAGAATCCAATGGTCTCACCATTGCTGAATTTCTCCTGCAGGCCACATGTATTTTTCTTTTCCTTTATGTTCTTTCCTTTTTACTTCTCTGAAACATTGTAATAACTATTTGTTCAAGACAGTCTTTTGAAAGCACTTGTAAGCCTTCAGTAGGAAGCAGCATTATTTTAACTTTCAGTCTGGATATGCCAGGACTGATCCCTAAGATGGTGAGGATTCAACTAAATAGACAATTATCTGAAGTCATAGATCAGAGGTTTCTAAGGAATGTAAAAATATTTTTTAAAAATCATCAGGCTCAGCTTCCTGCCTTAGGGCAAATGAATATCTCTATCCTGGGGAGATAGTGGTGTTTTTTTCTTCTCAAAGATATTCAGAAGGAGTTATATAGTCGTTCAGCCATCTCTCTCAGTGTTTCATCATCGATGTGAAGTTTTCTCTTACATTCAGCCGTTATTCTGGAACAAGCCTGGTAACAGACTCTGAGAGCCAGAGTTCTGGAAATGCAGTAAGGAATACATGAGTTCAAATCCTGCTTCGGCTCTGAGACCCTGAGTCTCAGTTTCTTCATCTATAAAATATGCAAGTGAAAAGATTGGAATTAATTGCTAGATGATGTCTTAAGTCTCATCCATCTCTGTATCTGTGATCTATAGTTAACCTATAAAGTATAATCTTAAGAAGAGCGACCACCCTTTACTCCTCCGTGTACCCCTACAGCCCAGCTCAGTGCTTATTGATTGATTGAATGGATGCTTAATAAATATTAATTGTGAAAAGAGTGAGTGCATTAGAACATGATAGGTGCTGTCACCCAAGTTCAGGCCAAAAGCCTGATAAATGATCTGCTCTCTTCAGATCTATTCCACACAGATGCCAAAGAGATGTTCCCAAAAATGCATCTCTGAGCCATATCACTCGCCTGCTTACAAAACACCAATGTCCCACTATCGCTTCTAGGATTGAACAAATGCAGACTCTTCTGCACAGAATTTAAAGCCTTTCCAATTTGGCTCCTGGCTTCCTTATCTTCCTTTTGTTCCTTCTATTTCCCAGTCAGATTGGACTGCTTGCTCTTCAAGCAAACCTATCCATCTTTAAACTCCATTCCTTTGCACAGGAAAAGGCAATAAATTCTACCCCATGCCTAGAAGTCATTGTTGCCTCGTTTCTGCTTCTTTAAATCCCTAATTTCCTTCAAATCTCAGTTCAAAAGTCATGAGCCACTTCTACATGAGACCTTTTCTGATCTCTCTAGCAGACAAGTGCCACCATCCCCTCTCTCCCAAATGACTTTATATATATACATATATATATATGACATATATATTCTATTTATTTCGTATTTCTGCCTGGAGAATTTCGGTTTTGTCTTTGTATTATCAGCATCTAGCACTGGGTCTGACATGTAGCAAGTAACTAGGTGATACAATGGATGGAGTGCTGGTCTTAAGTCAGAAGATGCATCTGCCTAAATTCAAACCTGGCCTCAGGCAGAGCCTGGATTATTTGGTTAACTGTTTTTCTCAGTTTCTTTATCTGTAAAAAAGATCCAGAGAAGGAAATAGCAAACCGCTCCTATATCTCTGCCAAGAAAACACATGGTTTTCAGTCAGGCAGGACTAAAACAACTCAACAACAAAAACACACTTAATAAAGGCTCTTTGATTGATTGAATAGCGTTTGATAAATATTTGTTGAGGTAATATTAAGTATATAAGTATCCTAAGAGTAGAATGATGATTGATCCTGCATAGAGAATAAAATTATGGAATATATGTTTACTGGGGGGGGAGAGGGGAAGGGGGTATTGCATAATGAACTGCAAATATTCAAAGCCAAATCCCCAAGAGTAAGTGTAAAATATAGTCCCTGTCCTTGAGAAACTTACAATTCAAGTGGGCAGACAAGACATAAAAATGGAAGCAAAAGCCAAAAATGCAAGATGATACATGTCAAGAATCAAGTTACTGGCACATTCTGAGTCTTGTAGAAGTCCAGAAGAAGATAAGATAACCTTTAGTTTGGGTGATTAGAGAAGGTTCCATGAAGGAGGTAAAATTTTTGAAAGTAGGATGAATAAAGCTATACTTAATAGTGATCACATTAATGAGGCTGACAGAAATAAAAGCATAGAGGAAAAATTCCCTGTAGGAGATCAGTTTAAAGGTAGAACTATGTCAGCCAAGAAGTACAAAATTATTCTGGGCAAGATCTGACTTTTAAGAAGAATTTTTAAAAATTATCATAAATTTAAGAGCTGTCAATGAAATAAAAAATTATAATTGTTGACATTTCTTTAATGCTTTAACATTTATGGAGAACATTACAACATACAGGGTGTCCTAAAAGTCTTAATATGGTTTTAAATTATTTCATTGAGTGTTCACAACAACCTTAAAGTAGGTACTACAATTTTCCCCATTTTACAGATGAGAAAACTGAGGCTCGTAGAGATGGAATGATTTATGTGTAATCATAGAACTAATGAGAGTTTGAGAAGGGATTTCTTTTCTCCTCTGTAAGACACTGGCTCTCTAAACATGCAAAACAAGGGACATCATTTCTTAGAAGAATTTAATCATATATTTCATAGTCTAAGTAAACATGTATTTAAATTATTTGCATTTATCAGATAGTGTTGCCATTGGAAATTTAGTATATTAAGTTCTTCCTATAAACTTGAATTCCCAGCCTAAGAGGATGTGACATGTTTAAAACAGAACCTATATTTGAAATGATTAAAACCTTTGGTAACTCTCCAAGCTGTCACTATTTCTGTCTTTGTCTCTATTTGTTTCCCTGTCTCTGTCTTTCTTTCTGTGTGTATGTGTGTATGTTTGTGTGTCTTTTTCTTTCCTTCTTTCTTTCCTCTCTCTCTCTTCCCATTCCTTCCTTCCTTTCCTCCTTCCTTCCTCTTCTTTCTTTCTTTTCTTTCTCTCTCTTTCTTCGTCTTTTCTTCTTTGTCTTCTTTCTTCTCCTTTTTTTCTTCTTTCCTTTTCTTCTCTCTTTTTCTCTCCTCCTCCCTTTTTCTATTCCTCATTTTTACTCTGCCTTTCTAGGCTTCAATTTACTGGTCTTTAAAAAACATTTTTCCATTTATCAATAGATTCTGACTCCTGAGTTGCTTAGTTAAAAGACAGTCCAATCAAGAAACCTGTATTAAGCATCTACTTGTGCCAGGAATTGTACTGAAGATAAAGAAAGGCAAAAATAACTTTCTGCCTCCAAGAAGCTCATAGTCTCATAAGGAAGATATCGTGCAAACAGCTATGCACAAACATACACATATAGGATAAATGAGATAATCAACAGAGGGAAGGTGCCACGATTAGGGGAATATGGAAAGGTTTCTAGTACAATCAACATCAGCCAACTCCTCCAGTAATATTGTATAAGGGTTCCAGGGAGGGATTATTCTAGATCAGGGATCGGCTATGGCCTGGGGAATCAAAATCTAACTTCCCCTGTTTTTGTACCCCTGACCTTTCTTAAGCTCTGAGAAAAACAAAAAGACATGGCTGGAGCCCACTGGCCCCTGGTATAGTGATTCCTGAGGGACTCTTCCAACCCTAAGGTTCCATGATCCTGTAAAATGCTAAATGTTCAAACCATGGGTAGGGATTGTAAGCTTGCTCTTGCAAGCATTGGAAGGAAGCACCAGGGCCTTTAACTAGGCTGGCTCCTTGCTCTGAAAGAAAGGCCCCCATAGAGTTGAGTATCCTCATGAAAGCTGAGCAGATGTAGCACCTTCATGCTTGATTGCCAGTACATTGCTTTCTTTTTGAGTAAAGAAAACCTAGACACGAAAACAAAATAACCCAGTCTGTTCTTCCAGTAATTGTGAGATCTTCAAGCATGCAACCAAAAGACAATCTGCTGCTGTGACTTTGTCCTCTGGTATTCCCCCCATCCTGGTTTCATATCCAGAATATTGTGTTTAGTGCTAGACCTCAAAGTTTAGGAAGGTTGTGAAGGCAACAAATCACATAGAAGATGGGAAAGGGCCTTGAGCCTATGCCTTATGAAGACCAGGGGGAAAATAGAATATGTTTAACCTAGAAGTAAAGACTCAGGAAGGATATACCTTCAAGTCTATGAAGGGTTGACCTGTGGAAGAGAGAGGAAGTTTATTCTCTCTGGCTCCAGTTGGTGGGACCAGGAACAAGGACTAGAAGTTTTCAAAGAGGACAATTCAAGCATGAGGTCAGAAAAAATGTCTTGACAATTAGAACTACTCAAAAAATGGAAAGCGTTTCTAGGCCAAAGCTTCTTAAACTATGGGTTGCAATCTCATATAGAGTTGCATAACTGAATTGGAAGTCTTGAAATAATGATTTATTATCAGTAAATGTTTGATTTGTGTACCTATTTTATATGCCTATGGACCTGGGGTCATATAAAAATTTCTAGTCTGTAAAATGGGAATAATAACAGTAGTATCTCCTTCCCATGGTTGTTGGAAGAATCAAATGAAATAACATTTATAAAGCACTTAGTACAATATCTGGCACATAGGAAGATTTTAATAAGAAATTCTTCCTTTATATTGCTCAGAGTTTTTCCTTTATATTATTATTAATATGCTGTTATTTAGTTGTGTCTCATTCTTCATGACTTCATTTGGGGTTTTCTTATTAGATATACTGGATTGGCTTGACATTTCCTTTTTCATATTATTTTACAGATGAGGAAATTGAGGCAAAAAAGGTTAATCAATTTACTCAAGTAGTAAGTGATTGAGGTCAGATTCGAACTGAGAAAGTTGAATTTTCCCAATTCCAGCCCACCTCTGCTATTAGTTGCCTCTTCCATTAGTATGTCACTTGTTCTTTTTCTGCTCACTTTAACTTCACCACAGTTCATATAGTTTTTCTCAGGTTTCTCTGAATCCATCTTTTTCACATCATTTAACCATTCAAAAATTCCTGACAGCATTCACATAGTGGACAAAATGTGGGAATTAGCTTGCCATTCTCAATCTGAAGTGGTAGGGAGAAGAGCAGACAACTAGATTGATGCAAACAGCCACCAAAGAGCTACTAGATTGCCTTGATTTAAGGGTTTTCTTAAATAATAAAATGATTATTCTCTGCCATAATAAAAACAAGTACAAATAAAAAACAACTGCCATTAACTTGTGGCATGTTGCTAAATCACATGAAAACTGTGAAGCCTTGGAGAGAGAGTGCACAAGATAGTCTGTCTCACAAAAATTCACCTCTAAATATCTTAACGATACCTTCTGGGGCATAAGTCATAAAAATTAAACAAGTTAACCTAATTGCAAATGCAGAGTTGGCCAAGAAATCTTCAGGAATCTGTGATAATTGGAAAGACATAGTATAGAAAAGTAATATAGAATAGAGATCATGAAGTTCAAACGCATAGACATTAACTGTCAGAAGGCAGATAGGCAAATCTTTCTTTAATATAACTAGAGATGGTCATGTGCAGGTTGTATGTATCAGTAAAGAGAACAACTTTGCTATTATAAAAACTGAGATCTTTCAGACCAGCATTGGAACCAGGGAAGGAGATCAGCCTGGATGCTGAAAAAAGTTAGCATCTCTAGTGGCTTGTGGGTTTATCCCATGCGACTCATAAGATCCCATCCCAAGATAACACTAAAAATTGAGAAGATAGAAAGCTCTGTTTTGGGTGACAATGAACCACAACTGACCATGATTTCCCCATCATTTTATAAGAAATATTTAGGAGTAATACCATTGCATCCTTTGAAATGGTTTGGATTTGGAAGAGTTAAATGACAAATGCTACCTGTATCTGGACTATATCAGAATGAATATCATAGTGTTGTTAGTTTCCAAAGAAAAGTAGACCTTTCTGATTTGACCAGATCCAGATAATAAATTTGATATGTCAGCGAGTGTTGGAACCAGTACTAGTCTGAGCAAGATATAAATTTGATTCTGCAAACAAGCTGAGATCCCAAATCCATGTACTTTAATGAGTTATGCAAACTATACAGAAACTATAGGAGATAAAAGCAAGTACTAACAATGAATGTCACAAGACTGACACCTCAGCCTCAGAAGAAATCCTGAAGTATTTGACTTGGTTAGTTCTCTAATACCAAAAGAATAGAAGAATCATTCTAGGCAAACACTCAACAAGACAGATGTTTTCTTACAACATGAGAAGGAGGTAGGATATGCCTAGCTTTAAAGTTCATCTCATTGATTCCCAAGCTGGAAACACACAACTGAAGGCAAATAGAGTTAAGTGACTCGTCCAGGGTCACAGAGCTAGGAATTGTCTGAGACCAGATTTTAACTCAAGAAGAGGCATCTTCTTGATTTTGGGCCCAGCATTCCATCCACTGTGTCACTTAACTGCCCATTCAGCAAGAAATTTGTCTTTGTTTGAAAGACTGGGAGAACTAAGGAGAGAATAATAATCATGTCAGGTTGACTACAGGAAAATAGCTTGATGCATCCCTTGCCAAATGCTAGTTTTGGTTCTTTCAAGTGTGTGGGTCAGAGTGTCTCAATGAAATACGAGCATTGACCCAGAGATGATAATTTCTGAAGTAGGTCACATCCTCAGAACCTTTGATATCTATAGAATTTTCTAGTATCCTTTCATTTTTATCCCAAGTTTTTGAAAAACTCTGCTTCTCTTTCTGAACCACTAAATGGATGCATTTATGTTTACATGGTCAAAGAGAATAAGAAACTGAAAGACCAAAAAAGTCAATTTGCCTGAAAATCAATAAAGTCTTTTGTAGACCAATGGGTAGACAAACACATACAGATATTCAAAGACTTGGTCAACTGCCAACTGTAAAATTCTCATTTTACAAATCATGTGCTAGGGTCAGTCTAGGCAGACCCAAAAAAATCTTTTATCCTGCACTCAGGTGTCAGATTGAAGGGCATATATCAAGAGCCTTTCAGTCACCAGAAATCAACTGCATTCGCCATCAGAAAATTGAATTACATTCATCATTAACCCATAAACAAGCTTGAGTTCTTGGTTTCCAAGTGAGTTATCACTGAGAAATTCAGAGACTGTGTATAGAGAAAAAGTATAAGTAGAACTGACAACAACTGACCAGAGACTTGGAAATCTTCTGTATTGACTTTGAACATATGGGTCAGTGAGAACCTTAGAGCTATTAAGATTGTAATTAATTAATATTACTGTCTCAAGATGGCTGCAGATGTCACCAAGAAGTGTGGTGCTTGTACCTATTGTGAGTGAAGAAAAATACCTCCAATTCATACCACATGTCAAATTTATTATCTGGATGTGGTCAAATCAGAAAGGTCTACTTTTCTTTGGAAACTAACAACACTATGATACTTATTCTGATATAGTCCAGATACAGGTAGCAGAATATAATCACTAGCAAACCCTTAAAACTTAACTAATAATTGTAAACTTTTATGTAGTATTAACTATGAGTCTATTTGCTGCTAAGTGCTTTACAATTATTATCTCATTTGATCCTCACTACAATCCTGGGAAATAGATACTACTATTATTCCCTTTTTACAAGTGATGAAACTTAGAGGTTAAGTGGAATTGCTCAGGGTCATGCACCTAATGAGGGCCTGGGTTTGGATTTGGACTCAAGTTTTCCTGACTCTGAGCCTAGTAAGAATATAATGTAAAGAAGTAAAGAACATAATGCATATTCTGATAGTGATTGATCACTTCTCAAGCTATACACAGGTATACCCATTCAGGAATTAAAAAGCTTCCATCAAGGCTAAAGGATTATGTCAGAAGTACTATTCAATGTATGGACTTTGCCTGATATCAAAAACCCTAAAACATGAGTTTATATATATACACACACACATACATAAATATGTGTATATATAAATTCATATGTATGGGCAAAAGTCATGCCTACCTATTGATGTATTTTGGAGCCTTCTAGGACAGAGAGGCTTCAGATATTCACCAAGAAGTGCACCTCCTGACTGAGAGAGTTGAAGTAGTTTCAAAGATCACTGATAGAAACAAATAGCTGTACAATGCCTGTATTCACTATTAAGACCTTAAATAAGGAGAAAAAAACTTGTTAAGAAATCCTGGCGTTCATGGGAATACAAGTTAGTAAATCTATAGAAAGCTGCTCTACATTTCGTTATGGACACAGGAAACAGACAACCACTTACGGTCTAAGTTAATTGAATTTCCTGAAGAGCAGGAAGAAACTGCTGGGCACATATCTCCGTAGATTTTAGGGAAAAGAGACCATCTACCAGTTAGGCAAAGACTGTTTTCACCAGAAAGTAGCCTCAGAAACAGAGGTTCCAAGTGAAGAAGACTTGAGTATTCCAGTACCTAACAACCAGGTTTGCATGTAATTGCATTTTTTTATTGAGGTGCATGGTAGTTTATGAATATTTGCATACCATAGAGCCATTTGCTTATTTTTATGCCAAATTTTGTCCTTAATCTATTTGTTGCTATTAATACATGTAGATCCACTGATGTTATTATTACATTGATTTCTATGTATATTTACTTGTGAGGAGAGCAAATGTTTTAACTGGGGAGAGGGGAGAGTGAGAGAAGGGATGAGGGAGAATGTAAAAGAATGGGTCTTTCATAATCAATTAACAGGTATTTATTAAGTAGCTGTGTTAGGGCTAATCACAGAAAAGATGCCAGATAATAAAGGGTTAAACTAGCTATTAACAATTTACCCCTGCGGTTTGATCCCATTTTAGGGTGCCAATGAGCTCCTTGAGTGAATCAGAAAGGAAATAGCCCATTAAATGAAGAATGACACGTTATGCCTCTGGATAACCATTAAAATTCAGTTCATCGAGTTCAGGAGATAGCCTCATAGAGGAATCCAGCCCTTGATTGAATAGATTGAAGATACATGGAGCTAGAGAGAGGGAAGCTATAAGAAACCATATACATCTGGAATAACTTAGGCAAATACAGTCACCAAGAAGAAACTGGCTTGTACTATAAGAATAAAGTTGATTGGGTCAATCAGGTATAAGATGTGGTGTATCAGAACAAATCAATGGTGCTTAAACCTGATCACAATGCAGGGCTACAAAACCCTCAGAAATATTCCATTATTTCTTTTATCCCTTGATCTTATTCTTGTTCAACTATGTCCAACTCTTCATGACCCCATTTTGGGGATTCTTGGAAAAGATACTGAAGTGGTTTGTCATTTCTTTCTCCAGTTTTTGGAAACTGAGATAAACAGGGTTAAGTGACTTGATCAGGGTCACACAAAAAGAGTTTGAGGTTGGATTTGAACTTGGTAAGATAAGTCTTTTGGGTTCCAAGCCCAGTGCTCTATCTACTTTATCCCAGTTGACTTCCTTCACAAGAATCTAATTTTCCTCAGGTTGTAAAGAAAGTCTGTTTACCTTTCTATGTTTTTATAAATAGTATTTGTCTTTATAAATAGCATTAACAACAGGTCTTTGTCAATCTGGTTGTTCTTATTGGAAATTCACTTGGGAGAGAGTTAATGGGAGCTGGGGGAACATCCTTGGAGAAAAAAAAAAAAAAGATTGATTTAAAGTGTTGTCCTATCTCTAGCTGGGAGCTTTAAAAAGATAAGAGGTTAAAAATATAAGAATTCCAGACCCTTAATACTACTTTCCAGAAATGAGGAGAATTTATAATGGGAAACATATTTGGGCGATAGACAATAGGAGAGTGAGGGGTAAATAGGAGGAACAACCCAGATCATTGTAACACCCCTCCACTGCTACAAAAAGAGCAGATTGAACCATCTGTCATTCTTGGAAGCCTTGAATGTTGAAGGGGGGAGGGACTAGGTCAAGGAATGGATCTAGATTTACAGGACCTAGTTTTGAAACCTGGTTGTGCCAATTACTACTTTGTAGGAAGAACACTTTTAACACAATTACTGTATTAAGTTTTGATTCAAAGTCTTGACAAGATGCATTTCTTTCTTTTTTTAAGGAACTCACAACTTACTAAGGGAAAAAAGACACCAACTCAGTTCCAGTGACTATTAATTTGTTCTCAAAATAATAAGAGGTGGGCTGACTAATTATAAATAATGTTAATAATTAAGGACCTGTGATTTTGAAGTGGGTATGATATGCGATTTTTAGTGTAGGTATTGTTGATGTTGTCATTCAATCATGTCTGATTCTTCATGACCCCATTTGGGGTTTTCTTGGCAAAAATATTGGAGTGGTTTGTCATTTCCTTTTCCAGCTCATTTTACAGATGAGGAAACTGAGGCAAATAGGGTTAAGTTAACTTGGCCAGAGTCATAAAGCTAATAAATATCTGAAGCTGATTTGAACTCAAGACCCCAAATGGGGTCTTGCAGCACCGGACATGAGTAAAAAAATCACTGAACTGATGGGCTAGGCAATGTGCAAGTGCTGTGGCTGGGGGAGATAAAGGAGAGTTTTTGGAGTAAAAAAGTAGCCCCTGCTCTGGAGGCACTACTACTTTAAGGGTAGCACAATGGAAGTAGGTCTCGGCATTGTGTGGGATGGGGCTAGACCCCCTTACCCAAATTGACTACTCAGAGACATTTTCAGATACAAACAGGAAGCATTTATTTGGTCCTTACAAGGAGAGGTCTAGCAGACCAGCTGAGCAGACCCAGAACCTTTCAGTTCCCATCATTCAGCATTGTGCCTGGCCCTGGTAAGCCAGAAATAGTGGATAGTGGACAGGAAAAGATGGGTTCTTTGGGTGGACTGAAAAGTAAGTAACATTGACCCATGGTCAATAATGTTGTCTACATGCTGTGGGTCATGCAGCTTTCTGAAGTTTAGATCTAGGGTCTGACCTTTCCTGCCCTCTGAGAAAGAATAGGGATCACTTGACTTCCTGAAATTTAGGCCTAAGGACTGACCTACTCTATCTCATAGACTTTTTGAGAAATCTTCTCCTGGTCCCATTTGGCATCAATGCCTCTTCACATAATGTCAACATAGCTTATTTGAAGCCTTTCCAGCTTGGTCTGCTAACATAGCCTTTGGGAACCCAGGGTCATAGAGCCATAGAGAAGGGATCTTATTTAGCTAGCTCTTCCTTTTATGAGGGAAGCAAGGTCCAGAGATGTTAAGTGAATGACCAAGGTCAAAGAATCTCAAATTTACAGTCAGGAGAGGTCTTAGAGAAGCCCAACCTCTTCTTTCACAGATAAAGAAACTGAGGCCCAGAAAATGAAATTATTTGTCCGGGCTAACATAGCTAGTGCTCATCTTCTAGAGGGGTCTTCATGGCCAATTTTAATACTCCATCCATTATAGCTCACTGTCTCTCATAGGCCACTTTCTGAAAAACAGTTAGTCCTGACTAATGTCAACTGAGCTGGTGGGTGACACAGTAGATGGAGTGCCGGGTCAGAAAGACTCATCTTCCTGAATTCAAATCCAGCCTCAGACACTTAATTAGCTATATGATTCTGAGGAAGTCACTTAACCCTGTTTCCCTCAGCTTCCTCATCTGTAAAGTGATTTAGAGAAGAAAATGGTAAAGCACTCCAGTATCTTTGCTGAGAAAACCCCAAATGGGGTCACGAAGGATGACTGGACACTTAACAACAACAATCTCAAAACTGGTATAATGACCGATGGAAAATACTTTCTTATTCTAAAAAGTTCAGCACTCCAAACACTTGATATTGGTGATGTTTTCTCATATTTGGCTGGCCCAATTCACTGGGTTAAAACCTCTGACTACTTCTTCCTCACTAGTCTCTTCCAAGCCAGTAGTATGTAGTTGAAAAAGGTATGTGGCACATGTCTTTTTTCACATGGCACCATCATGCAGATCTGTTTAATAGATGCACGATTTAACAATTTAAGTGTGTTCTGAATCATTGGAAGCACTCTGGAAAATTTTTTGCAAACAGTTTCCATTGCTCTCCACTGAGAGGCTGAAGTCCCACCTGGTTTTAAATGTCTTAGCCTTAGAATAACCCCAGGGGGTCAAGGGATTTACTTTCATCAGATTAAAACCAATCAGCTCTTTTAAAAAGAGTCAGAAACATAGAGGAAAAGGCTTGGCCCAGGGAGAAAGGGCTTCCACCTGGAGGGTGGGAGAAGGAAAGGAAGAGGAGGGGAGGGACAGACAGAAATCTCTTCCTTTAGCACAGATTTAGTGATGAGAATTGTGCAGTGCATTTGTCTTCATCAAGGATCCTACCTTCCCCTAGCACTCATTCTGAATTGGTAAAATGGAAAGAGCATTCAGAGAAGCTGGTTTGAGTCCCCTCAATATTCTGCTCAAATCTTCCTTCTGCAAGACGCCTTTCCCTGTAATCCCCCCTTAACCCCCAGAGCCTTTCCTTTGAAATTTCCTTCCATTTCTTTACACTGTATCTAACTGTTTCTCCCATTATAGAATGTGAACTCCTTAAGGTTGGGCAGCAATGTGTTTGCCATTTTTTGTGTCCTGAGCATTTAGCACAATATCTGGCACAAAGGCTTGTTGACCGACTTGACTATTAATTAGGTGTTAAATTCAATTGCTTCTACCTGCTGTAGGATTAAAAGAGCTGGCAGGATCCTTTGCTAGTTATTACCTACTTATGTTGCTGTCTGTCCTTCCTTCTCAAAGAGGATCACGACAGCAGAGAAGAGAGGCCATGACATGCAAGGAAATTGGTTTTGAGTGAGGGAGGGCTTTGAAAAGTCACCTGCCTCATTTTCCCTTCCAGAGCCATCTGGATTCAGTGGCCAAATATAGTCATTTAATCTATCTCAGACCCGGTTTCCTCTTCAGTAGAAACAGGGGATTAGAGGAGATGACCTCCAAGATAATCCATCTATGATCCTCAGAACTGTTTTCTGAGATCCTGTAAGGAAAAATCTGGCAGACCAGTGTTCTTATGAAATCCATCACTTGTGTAGAGCTGAAATCTTTTCCATACCGGCAGAGAGAGTGTCCAGGAAAGTAGCTGCCTTCCTTTCCCCATTCTTCAACTTGTTGGGATGTTTAAAAACAAGCTAATCAGACTGACCTTTCAGACTTCTGAAATCATGACTCCTTGTCAATAAACAAAGCACTTAGGATTGGGCTAGCTGAGAAGTGTCTGAAGGGAATTCTGCTAAAAAAACCCTGCCCTCGGTTTTGAAATCCTTCACATGTCAATACCAAATACAAGCTTCAATCTGGTCCAGTTTGAGTCCTCAGTAAGAGATCTAAATATGGTGAATAGACACGCCTGTCAGCACATGAAATGCAATTAAAAACCTTGAAAGCCCTGGAGGCTGCTCACTAGACCCTAGGATTTCAGTTTTCTTGAAAAAATTGGCTTCAAATTTCTAGTGATTTCAAGGTCTGATTGACTCCCTTTTTCAATCTGGGCTGGAGTCCTGGGGTCAGGGCTGTTGAGCAGTGTCTGGGGGTTTTACATCCACTAAGAGCATTCTAATCATTTATTAATGAACACTGGCAGCATCCCTGGGAATTAGCTCTCAGTGGGAGGCTCTGGCTCAGAGGGGTCAAGGAGTCCAGTCTGCTGGCACACATTCTTGCTGAAATGTTTTCTCTGGCATTTGCTTTGTGCCTGTTGCCTTCCTCCCTGTTAACCCTCAAATGATTCTGAGCTTTTTCAAAGCAAGTGTGCCTTCAGAGCAAAGGCAGTTCTCCTAGCAGTCACCCCCTTCCTAGATGTGCACTGTTCTAGATATACATAGTCCCAACCACTAGTATCAGATTTCTTTCACTAGAAAAAAATAGCTCTCCCTCTTAACTCTCCACTACACACACACACACACACACACACACACAAATCGTTTAATCGAATAAATAAAGCTGAAGGAGTCAGTGAATGTGGTTCTCTAATCTAGCTTCCTCTTGTTCCTGGAGCATATATCACATAATGTACTGGGGGCATGTAACAGGAAAGACATCAAAATAAACTTATTTTTAGAACAAATTCTGTTAAACTATAAGGTGGAAAAATTGTTTTCCTCCTCCTCTTTTCCTTCAACTTCACTTTCACCTCCTCCTCTTCCTCTTTTTCTTCCTCCTCCTCTCTTCCTCTTCTTCTTCTTCTTCTCTCCTCCTCCTCCTTCTTCTTCTCCTTCTCCTCCTCCTCCTCCTTCTCCTCCTCTTCTTTCTCCTTCTCCTCTTCCTTCTCCTTCTCCTCCTCCTTTTCCTTCTTTTTCTTCTTCTCCTCCTCTTCTTTCTCCTTCTCCTCTTCCTTCTCCTTCTCCTCCTCCTTTTCCTTCTTTTTCTTCTTCTTCTACTCCTACTTCTTTCTTCTTCTCCCTCTCTTCCTCCTCCTTCTTCACCTTCACCTTCTCTTTTTCCTTCTCTTCCTCCTTCGTCTTCTCCTTTACTTCATCTCTCCTCTCTCCTCCTTCCTTCTCTTCTTCTTCTCTTCTTCTCCTTCTCTTTCTCCTCCTCCTCCTCTTCCTCCCCGTCTTCCTCCTCCTCTTTCTTTTTCTCTTCCTCCTCCTTCTCTTCTTCCTTCTCTTCCTCTTCTTCCTCCTTCTCTTCCTCCTCCTTCCTTGTAATTTCATTTAACAAGAAAACTCCTGTTATAAAATTCTTTAAATCAACACAATTTGGCAGCTTGTCTGCACTTTAGAGATTAGAGTTGCCTGGGACACTGAAAGATTAAATAGCCCATCCATGATCATATAACTAGTATATGTCACAGAAAGTACTGAAGCTAGGTTTTCCTGATTCCAAGATCTCTAGCCACCATACTAGACTATCTCCCAGTATTTTTTTTTTACTTTAACAAGTTATTCTTGCTATACTTTATCTTCTACCTCCATGTGTTTTCATCAGCTATTTCACATGCCTGAAATATTCTCCTTACTCACCTTTACCTCCTTTCTGACTTCCTTCCAGACTCAGATTGAATCCCATCCATCCTACTTCCATCTCCACCTGCAGGAGTGCCTTTCCTCCCAAATTACTTCCATTCATTCATACTATATGCATATTTTATGTACAATTTATTGTGTGTGATCTCCCACCATAGAGTGTATGCTCATAAAAGGGCAAAGAATAATGCTTAGCTCATAGTATTCTGATAAATGTTTGTTGACTAACTGCTAGCTAGGTTCTAAGTTCAGTTTCTTCTACTTGCTAAGGAGTACAAGTGCTGTCAGTACTCTCTAAATTTTTCTGCTTGAGCTCAAAGCCCTAGTTGCCCTGTCCTAGTTATGGTTCTACAAAGTTCCCTTCTCTTTCCATTTCCTAAGCTGCTGTTTCAGCTTAGGATATTTGGCCAGCACTTTTACTGGACCATTAATCCAAAAGGCCTGAGTTCAAATCCAGCCTCAGAAATTTGCTAGCTGTGTGATCTGGGCAAGCAACCTGACCTCAGTTTCTTCATCTTTTAAGTGAGGATATTCATAGCATCTATCTTCCAGAGTTCTTGTTAGGATAAAATGAGATAATATTGTAAGGCACTTTGCAAATTTTAAAGTGCTATAATATACTAATTATCCTCCTCATTATTATTATAGAGGGATTGAGGTAAGGCAAGTAAAAACTAATATATTTGTAAGTAGCTGGTTATAATTCAAATAAGAAGAATTAAGATAGTTTGGAGGGGAGAAAGATACATTTTAGAAGGAATCATGGACACAGACCATGGCTATTTCATGGGGATGGAAACTTTTCTCCCTGAATTATCCCAAAAAATCTATCAAGGTGAGCATGGCCTTTGAGGGCAATGGTGCCACTGTCCATTAGACTCTAAAATCTTACTTTAGCAAATCTTTCTCTCTCCTCTTGAAAGGCCATTTTCAAATGAAGCTGCTCCACAGTATCTAAAAGCATAGCATCTATGACTCAGAGCCTTTAATTGTAAAATATTCATGGCCACAGTGTTGCCCTGCATCCTGGCACTCACTCTTCTGACAGGAGAAGGGGAAATTAACTTGACCTGTTTTATCTTCCTGATATTCCTCTACTTTTTACAAATCATGCTCCCCGGCTCTAATTCATGGGTGTTGAAGAGAAAGGATCAGTTCAAGAAGAGAAGGCAGGTTCTGTGAAATTCGGGAATCGGGAGTAGCTGGCAAGAAAAATATTCCTAATGAATAATGGAAGCTTTAATATCACACTCTGGCTTTTTCCCAAGCTTTGCTCGGTGCTGAACTTTCAGCTGAAATTAAGCAAGCAAAGCTTTCCATACAAGTTCCTATTTGATCCCAGTTCCTGTCCTGTGAGAAAGTTACTCTAGATATTAAGTGTTACCATTTTACAAAGGGGAAATTAAGGCTCAGAGAGACTAAAGTGTCTTGCTCACTATTATAGTGCTGATTTGTCAAAGATCTGGTAAAAACCCAAGTCTCTCCCGATTCTAAGTCCTGAACTCTTTTTTCAAACTATAAATCAAGTCAATAAGGACTTATTAAGCCCCTGACTGAAAATTGTTCGGTCATTTCAGTCATGTCCAACTATTTTTGGCCACATTTGAGGTTTTCTTGGCATAGATACTGGAGTGAATTGCCATTTCCTTCTCCAGCTCATTTTATAGATGAGGAAACTGAGGCAAACAGGATTAAGTGACTTGCCCCGAATCACACAGCGAGTAAGTAAATTCATGAAACCATTCTGTGAGATCATCAGTGCAGGTAACGTCACCAATTTTAGAAGTCCAAGAATCCCAGTTCCATTCAATTATTTAAAATCAGATTATCTTTTACAAAGGGATTCTTATTCTAAAAGTACAGCAAGAACAAACTACAAACATTTTCCCCTCAACTCCTGTGGGGGAAGTGTAATTGCTACTGACCCCAGTTCAGGAAGAGAGAGGGATTAGGCTCATGGCTTAACTCGGTTCCTATATAGAATTAGTCCCATCAAGTTCAAGTCCAAAGCCCCACCTTGGGCTTGTGAGCCTGATTTCTCACTTTCTCTCCTCAGCTAGAAGCAAATATGGCCTGCAATCCTATATTCCAAGAGCCTTATAGCTCAGTCCCAAGTCCTGTACCCGGCTCCCTAACACTAAAAGTAAAATAGACAAATGAAAGAGATCTCAACCTCAGGACCATTTTTCCTGTCCACATTACGTGTGAGAAGAGGGAGGTGACTCTCAGGCATTCCATTTACCTGAATTTACCTGAAAGTTTACCATTTGATGCCAACTTTTGTGAATGAATGAATGAATCCCTCACTTGTGAATGTACCAGAAAGAAAGGGAGACCATCCTATTCATGTAATTTTAAACACCAGATGGGGTGAAGAAAAATATGCTCTATCGTCAGTCTTCTAGAAACAAAGATTCGATACTGCACTTAATGTTTTTGGGGGTATTTTTTTCATTTGCATTATTGCAATTACTGTGAATTCCAGGTTCTAATTTCTTCACTCTGAATCAGTTTATTGAAGTCTTCTTATGTTACTCTGAATTCTTCATAGTCATCATTTCTTATAGCATAATAATATTCCATTACACTCTCATGTCACTAATGTTCTGACTGAGCCATTTCCACACTATTATTACTTGCAGAAGAAGGTAAGAGAAGGTATATAGTGACATATGAGAAATTTTTATCACTCTGATGACAGAGACAGAGTAGAAGGTCACTTCTAGTGGGGCACGTGGGCATACTTGGTCAACCCCAGCCATTAAAGTCTTTATTGAAACAAATAATTTTGAGAATCAATACAACACTTAAACTTTCAGAAATAGACTTCCCATTGATTTTAGGTGTTACTCATTGTGCTCAAGTCTTGGACCCTAAGGGAATGAGTGAGCCAGCTGAACGGTGTTTATGATTTACAGTGAATGTCTAGTTCTTAAAGTCAGGGAGCCTTGGAATGGAAACAGGATAAATTCAGGGAGACCTACTTTTCAGTGAATCCTATATAAAGTGGTGTCAGGAATGGAGTATAGATCTTCAGAGATGACAGACTGTTTATTTCTCTGTAGGCTGTTGTTATTGTAGAGATATATGTGGTTGGGCTGAGTAATATAAAGATAGCTGGCCCATTTGTGGCGATGGATAGATATATGATTTGGGATCTGGCCCATCTAATGTCCAAGGGAGACTTTATTTCTGCCTTTCTGAGGAGCAAAAAGAAGGCAGTGCTTACACCTCTGGTAGTCTAGTAGAAAAGGAAAAGATAGCATCCAGGATTGTTGTGGCTGGGTGGTCTCTCCTTTATTATCCTATCTTCAAGAGGGGTGTCAAGTTGGAATTATATCACTCTACCACACATCAAGTATGATTAGTTTACAATAAAGGGGTCAGAATAAAAGGCACTTGCCCTCATCACTCTCAAGGGGAGAGTATCACTTAGCTTATTGTTACCAACTTAACCTCCTCCTACCAAATGCTAGTCATACAAAATGTCTTCATGAATAGCTTTCTATCAAAGTAATCAGTAAACAGAAATTAGAGTTGTGCCAATTAAAAGAGAACAAAGAATACATAAAAGTAAATGAGTTCTTCATTTAGGAGTGAGATAAGATCTCAGCTCAAGCAAGGAAAGAATGATTTCACCAAAGGGATTCTGCTTCTTGGTAAATTCTAGAGTTGCAGGTTCTGGAAATCAAGAGACATGGTTGAAACTCGCTTCTCCACATGCCTGTGGATTTGTCTGCCATTCAAAAGTTCACATTTGTCTCTCTTTACCAGTTCTCCCAACTTCTTTCTGTCTATAGTGTCTGCCCCCCCTACCCCAAACAGGTATACACCATCATTGCATCAACTGTCTTGAACAATTAAAAGTTATGTCTCTCTTTATGGTACTTGGTTATCAAAGTTGCTGTCCTTTAGGCTTAGGAAGAAGTAAGGTTACAACCTGGGTATATCTTATGGATGGGGACCTCGAGAGCTGCATCTATCAATGTACAATTATCCCTTCCATATCACAACTTTCCCCATCCCTGCTTTCATATATCATGGGTCAGTATAAGAAATTAAATGGGATTTGGGGGAAGTTTTGCAGAAGCCACAGATGACATGCAAAAGCTGACACAGAAAAGGTTTGGAAATTTATAAATGCATAAAATATATCCATAGTGTTATATATTATTATTTTAAATTTCACAATAAGGTTCTATAAGCACTCCACACACACACACACACACACACACACACACACACACACACACACACAAAACAGAATATTCAGATTTCTTCTCAGGTACAAAGGGAGAAGCAAAAAATTTTATGTGGATTTTCCAGATTGCAGGGGTACCACATCCCTGTCACCTGCAATGGGGAAGCAATAATTGTATATCCTTTCTGAGTATCTATTTTTAATAAAACCGGAAGGAGAAGAGAGGAAGCTTTTAGCTAGGGGTTCTTAACCTGGAGTCTGTGAACTTATTTTTTTTCAAATATTTTAATAACTACATTTCAATGTAATTGGTTTCCTTTATAATTCTCTATGATTTTTGTTCATTTAGAAACATTATTCTGAGAAGGAATCCCTAGGCTTCACCAGGCCTGCCAAAGAGATCCATGGCATAAAAGGCTTGATTGGTTCATTTATAGGCAATGGAGACACACTGATTTGTTTACTGAAGCTGAATTTCATAAATGTAGGAAAGTAATGGAGGATGCTCTAGACAATCAAGATAGAACTGTATGTCTGTTTTATAGATTGATTAAGGTGGGAATCAGTCAGACTTGTCCCTTTAAGGACTAACTAGTTCCCTACCTATCCTGTGCTGTTCCCAAGACAGACCCTGGGAACGGGGGAGGTATGGAAGAGATAGAAGCTTGTTATCTGAAGGAGTTCAGGGTTCTTGATGGTTGAATTATATTATTCAGATGACTAAGCCTCCATTTTCTTAGGAACATCCTGCTTCCTCTGGGACCATTAAAGTCAGGGTTTTAGAGGGTGCTTCTCCTGATTAGAAGCTGTCCCTTGCTGTGGGCCTTTCCCCATCTGTTACTGCTCAGATTTGGATGGATGTGCTTTTGAAGTTTGAAAATAAAATGGGCCTCCTTGATTGTTAAGCAGATCAGAGGTTTTCTGCTTTCCTGTATTGTCCCTATCAGTCTAACCAGTGTTGCTATGGAAATAACACCTAGCATCCCTCAACCAATGACATCATAGAACTGGGACTACAAACTGTTCAAATAGGCCCTTGATTTCAGCCCCCCTGACTTCTCCAGCAAATTGCCTCCACTATCATCCTCTCTCTCTCCTTATTTTCAATTTCTCCCTTGCTACCAGTTCTCTCACTGTCACCTACAAACACTTCCAAGTCTCCCCTATACTTAAAGCATCTCCACTTGATCCAACCAACCCCTGTCGGCTTTAGTGTTCTATCTTACTTCCCCTTAAAGGCTAAATTCCTTGAAAAAGCCATCTATACTTCCTGCTTCAGCTTCCTCTTCTCTCTTCTCAACCCTCTGTAATGTGGCTTCCAGTTTCATCATTTAAATGAAACTGCCCTCTCCAGAGGAGCCAGTGATCTCTTAATTGCTAAATCTAATGGTTTTTTTTCTCAGTCCTCATCCTCCTTGACATACTGTTGACCACTTTTAATGACAGGTTCTCTTAAGGGCAAGTAATAAAAGTTCTCCTTTCTCCTGTATGTCCAATTGCTTCTTCTTAGTCTCTTTTGCTCGATCTTCCTAGATCATGTCCCAGTAACCATGGGTATCCCCCAAGGTTACTTTTCATAATATACTATATCACTTGGTGAACTCATTAATTTCCACAAGTTCAGTTATTATCTCCCTCCATCGTATCATCCAGCTGCAGTAAACCTCATTTTAGTTCCTCAGTCATAACATTCCATATCCTATCTCAATGCTTTTGCATGTCTCAAGTAAATTTAATAAAAGTAGATTGAGGTCACACTTCAAACAAAATCAATTTATTAACAGTGATGAATATAAACAATTTAAAAAGTGGATCAGATTAACCATGTCAGTGACTCCCAATGAAAAGAGAGGACTTTCTTTATTGACACACAAGAAAGAAGAGGTCTTGACATCATGGAATATTATTATAATTGGCTATGCTAAGAAACATGGCAGTCAGGTGAGGCTAAATATACCCCCTTTTGTTTGTTTTGTTTTGTTTTTCAATAGTATTTTATTTTTCCAAATAACAGTTTTCAACATTCATTTTTAAAGATTTCATGCCACCGTTTTTTCTTCCTTCTTCCTTTATCCTCTCTCCCCAAGACAGCAAGCAATCTGATACAGGTTAAATATAGGCAATCCTTTTAAACATATTTCCATATTTGTCATATTGTGCAAGAAAATCAGACCAAAAGGAAGGGGCATCACAAGGAAGAAAAAACTAACAAACAAAAGGGTAAAAATATTATGCTTCAATTCACATTCAGTTTTTTCTAGATGCAATTGGCATTTTCCATCTTAAGTCTATTGTAATTGCCTTGAATCACCGCATTGCTGGGAAGAGCCAAGTCCACCACAGGTGATCATCATGTAATCTTGTTGTTGTATGCAATGTTCCCCTAGTTCTGCTCATTTCACTTAACATCGGTTTATATAAGTCTTTCCAAGCTTTTCTGAAATCAGCCTGCTCATCATTTCTTATAGAACAGAAATATTCCATTACTTTCATAGACCATAACTTATTCAGTCATTCCCCAATTAATGGGCATCCACTCAAAGTCCAATTCCTTGCCACTAAGACAGCGACAATTTTGGAGTCTCCCTTAGGAGACTCCAAGCCTTTTTTGATCACTCTTGGTGATTGTGCTCATTAGTCAGATCAAAGCCAATGTATAAGAGAAAGTATAAACAGAGAGATTGATAATTGTACAATTTTGCATATAGGAGTCCTTTTCACTCCTTTGGGCATCATTCCAGATTGCTTTCCAGAATGGATGGATCATTTCACCACTCCACCCACAATGCATTAGTGTTTTAGTTACATCTCCTCTAACATTTATGATTATCTTTTTCTTGTCATCTTAGCCAATCTGAGAGAACAGATACCTTATTGACAATTAAGAAATGGGACCTGGCCCATCTGCATCTTGCAATCTTTACTAAGGGATCAAAACTACCAAATTTACTGTCTTCTTGAGATAAAATCTCCACTAATTGTAAAAAGATTGGAAAGGGCAGGGGACCTATATTTTGGGGATGAAACTAAGTTAACTTTTGGGGCTTAAAGATAATAAGCCAATATTCAAGGGCTAAAGATATGGTAGATAACAACTTTTCTTTTAATTATACCTTAAAACTAACTCAGAGAAAAAGCCAAATTTCTGATTTCAACTCAAGAACATAGGTGCAAACAGTTTTAAAATTAACACAGCATAGAATCAATTACATTGTAGAATCAATAAAGTAGAAATCAATAGAGTAGAAACTTGAAATAATATTAATTTTGATCTCTTCATGCACTGGCTGGAATGCTCTATTCCCTCATTTTTTTCCTCTTAACTTCACTGACTTTCTTTGGGACTCAGTTCTAATTCTTCCTTCTGTAGGATTATTTCTGCAGCTAGTGTCTTCCCTTTTCAAATTGTCTTCTCTCTCCTCTGAATATATCTTATAGGTGCCTAGTTATTTCCATGTTGTCTCCCCCCAATAGATTGTATGTTTATTTATTTATTTTTTTGCTTCCTTTGTATTCTCAATGCTTATATAGTGTCTGGCACAAAATAAGTGCTTAATAAATGTTTGTTGACTGACTTCTGGGAAGGACTTCACAGAGAATTCCAGGAGAAATGCTGAAAAGAATGAGGAAGACATGTTTGAAATTCATGTGGCATCCTCTATCTTGGAGCTGTATGGGGACATGTCAGGTGTCTTGACCCCCATTCCCGATTCCTCCCTTCTGAGAGACTATGATAAGCAGTTAGTTGATTTGCATTCTTTTAGGCTAAAAAAGATATTTGTTATTCTGAAAAGGACAATTATTGATGAGATAATCCTAGTACCCCTCAGAGACAATGCTTTCTCCTTTGCCTCCTAGTGAGAAATAGGTATTTCTCTTCAAACTGAGCAATTCCTCTACGGTCTATCTCTTTCTCAAAAGAAGTGAGGGGATCTAATCAGAAAAGCTGCACTCTTTTTCTGTGTTCAAAAGTTCCTGGTGTTGGCTGTAATGTATTCAATAAACTATCCCCCTTTGCCCCCTTGGCTCTCTCCCCCTTGTTATTTTACTATTTTCTCCCCTTGATAGAAAAGAAATCAGTGGTTACTAATCAACCTTTCTTGCATAATCAATGCTAACATCAGGCTTAAAGTTTGGAAAAACTAATCTGTCTGAGAAAAGCATCCAGCAAAAGGCAGATAGGGAAATGGCAGTAATGATTTCTCCCTCAGGAGACTCCAAGCCTTTTTTGGTCACTCTTGGTGATTGTGCTCATTAGTCAGATCAAAGCCAATGTACAAGAGAAAGTGTAAACAGAGAGATTGATAAGCTGAAACACATTTTAAAATTCCCTAGACTAGAGAAGACAGGCCTGGCAAAGGAGATCAAAGTCAGTCTAGAATGAAGGTGGAAGAGGGGGATTGTCTTCTGCATTTGCCAGAAGGATCCTTGTCTGAATTTCTTTGTTGATGTACACATCATTGTCCCTATATACTTTCCTGCCCTTGTGGCAGTTCACTGGCAGGTGAGGGCATTTCCAGATTGAGGCACTTCCCTTATCCCTCTCTCTCACAATCTGACTTATACCTTTACATTGATGTCTCCTTACACCTGCAACACTCTACTAAACATGGAGACTTCCTCCCATGGAGTTTAATTACTATCCCAAGAGGAAAAAAACCTAAATGTTAAACTCTTATTTGACTTACATCAGGATCAATTATTATCCCAATAGGTGTCTAGCTCTACAAGGAAGGAAAGACAGGAGACCTTGACTAAGAAAGTAGTTATGAATTTGGTTGATAAAATGGGAGACTGATATGAATTGATAAGAGGAAGACTGATATCTCTCATTTAGGATGTCTTTCAGCACCCTGAATAGTAAATAATATGAAAAAAGGAAGGAAGAGACCTTTGCCCAGAGAGGCAATGGCCTTCATCAATTCTCTTGGATTCCGATTTTATGGAATTTAGAGACTGTCCTACATGGGGCCATTCTCCTCAAATTTGTTCAGTTTTGACCATAGGCCCAGGTAACTGCTTATTAAGGAGGCTGGTTCAGATTTTCAGGAGTCTACCAGCCATAATAAAGTCAGGTAACTCTCATCCCTGTGATTCCCATTTCAATTTAAACATGGAAACCCTATGGGGGTAGGAAGCTTGGAGGAAGTTAATGCATGGTGGGAAAAGACTAGTTTCTGGAAAACATGATGGGACAAATAGGATTATGTGTGATTATCATAGGCATAAATCAAATTGAGAACATGTATATGTAGATGGATTTGTTAAATTTGTGAGTAGTCTCAATATGTGCTGTTGTTTTGTCATCCCAGACCATTACAGAGGGAAGAGCTAGTGAAACCAACTTGATTTATCCAAACTACCTCAAATTGTAAGCATTGGGGGGAAGAGAAGGAAGGGGTTATTACTCAGATTTCCATATTGAAAATGGATATGAACTTTAATACGGTAGAAAGAACCCAGGAATGAGTCAAACCTGAACCCAATGGTGCTTAGAATCCTCCATGAAAAAGTCACCACTGATTTATGGAGGGTCATGTCCCCATTGATTCCCTTCCCAACCTTTGCTCCCTCCCCACCTCATCCCTTTACCGGCAGTTTTAGGTACCTGGATGCCTCCTTGTAAGTATTTGGATACTTTGAACATTTTAGTGCCCAAATGATTCTATCCACAATAGTTCTGGTATAAACCCTGGTCCACTATCCTCATCCAGTTTCAAGGAACTGGGTTTGGCTTGGCTAATCTGGTCAGCATAGGGATGGGAATTACCTGCTTCTATTTGTTCCCTGGCCCTATTTAGCATAGTGCTTGACCATAGTAAGTGCTTAATAAATGTTCTTTTTTTTCCTTCTTCCTTTCTTTGGGTTTGCTGAAAGTAGCTCAAAGAGGATCCCACTGTTAAAGTTTCAATGTGAGCATATACACCCAAGTAATCAGCAAATTTAATAATCAGCTTTTGTTTGCACTGCTGTCGTGTCCAATATACTAAGGTGGCTGAAGAGGAAGGGGAAAGGTTCGTTCTCAGGTTTAGTGCCTCCCTAATGAGGGTGCATTATAGTTAACTAAAATTCCAGTATAGCCTCTGGTGGGGGTGGGGGGGAATCATTCTTACTCCAACTTTGTTAGGAGTCACAGGTGTGATACTAAAGCTTGTAGACTCCTTATCCCTAAGAGAAGTGCAAGACATGCCTTTCAAGCTCATGTTCACCTCTTGTCCTGTAAGTTTTCGTCATCTCCCTGATGGCCCAGGAGGATGGGGTGGGGATGGTGGACTCTGACCATAGGAGAAAAATACAAATGACTCTATCACAACTTGAGGAAGAGAAAGGATCAGTAAGAGATCAAGGAAGGTAATGCCTAATTAGCAGCCTCTAACATTCCTGCCAGATCTAAATCTGTGACCCTTGTGCACAGAAGTGATAGCCAAGGGATGAGGAAATACTGAATGGGAGGGTAAATATGGTCAAGGGAGATAGCATCTCAGGTCAAGGAACAAGTTGTGAGCAAAAGGATTATAAATCTTTAGTGTCTGCTTTCAGATAGCATTTTTAGAGGTATTTTGGAGCACAAGTGCTTTTTAAGTCCTGCAAAAACTGGCTTTATGCTCCTGGTTGCAGTTCTCTTGAAAAAGATAATTTCAATTGACCTCCAGTTCCATGTGACCTTTGGAATAGTTTTTATCTTGGCAAGAGTTCTCACTTTTGTTAGTACCAATGCCAGATATCTAGGTCATTTACCACTAGGTATAAAATGTGGTCTCAGTCTTGACTGGTGTGGGATAGGCACAATAGGACTGAGACCAAGGGGTCTTGGATGTTACTTCTTCTGTCCAGCATGGTATTAATGATTTAAGGAGTGTGTATAGTCCTTAGTCTTAGAGGCCCTAAATAGAATAGACTAAATGCATTAAGGGCTGTTTCCTGGTGAGTAAACCAGAAGCAAGAAGGACATGTAGCTCTTTGGATCCAACAGACTCTTCATTCCTATGCCAGCTGTTATTGATCAAAAAGAATCCTGGTGAGCAAGGGACCAATAGAGCTGTACCTAGTCATACATATCCTAACACAGCAACTGTATTTTGTAAAAGGATTTGTTTCTTTGTCCATTTGTTTTTTAATCTTGAGCATCCTGAATCTGGGGTTGATGTGCACCCACCATAAGACATCTTTGAATCCTCAGGACACTTCAGGGAGAGAGGAGGAAAGAGGAATGGCCTTAAAAGAGAATACAAGCATGGAGAAGCTATGTAATTGGCTTAACTCAGTTTCTATGAACTTATTTGTTTATTTTTTAATTGATAACTGTATTTCAATATAATTTGTTTCCTTTGTAATTTGATATATTTTATTTTATAAATTTAAAATAATTCTGCAGAGAAGGGATCCACAGGATTTACCAGATCCTTCCAAAGGGGTACATTATGCAAATAAAAAATAAAAGTGAAAAACTCCTGACTTTGATTCTCTACTCTAACAGCATCCTAAGGGTTAGCATTTCAGGGCCTGATAAAACAAAAGATTCCATTCCATATCCTCTGAAATCTATATTACATTTTCAGGCAATTTTTCTTTTTTTCATTAAATGAAATAATATAATTTTATATTATAAAAAAAACTAATCTAAACTAAATCTAGCTATCATCATAAAATATCATCATGGGCAATGGAGTAGAGCACTGGGTCTGGAATCAGAAAGCCCTGAGTTCAAATCCACCCTTAAATGATTTTATGATCCTTGGCAAGTCACTTAGCTTCTATTTGCTTCATTTTCTTTATCTGAAAAAATGAGAATAATAGTAACATTTATCTCCCAGGATGGTTGTGAAGATCATAGAAGGTAATATGTGCCTAACACAGTGCCACATACACAGTAAGAACTATATAAATGTTACCTATTATCAGAGGTACAATAGTAGACAACATTGACATTTTTCTTCTCCAATCTCTCCTGAAAGGATGAAAGGAAGGAAGGAAAGAAGGAAAGAAAGAGGGATAGATCAACTCATGTATCATATAAGCACAGTATAGCAACATTTCCAGATTTATCACATCCTGAGATCCATTTTATTATTCTGAGTATTAATCCATCATACCTGTCATGAGGTGGCCAGAGTTCTTTTATCATGATTCCAATTATCTGGAATCATGGTTGATCTTTGACCTGCTTACTAGCACCTCTTTCTGTTTCCAGGAAAAATATGATTTACTAGGGATGTTTAGTTTCCTTCTTTTGTATACTCAATGCTGTCTTCCCAGTTTTTATCTTTATTAGGCATTTCCAAAGTTATCTATTACCTTCTTAAACTCATATATGGGAAGGTTCCACTCCTGAGGTTAGCTCTTTGTACTGCAACTTCTTGAGTCACAGTCAGAGCTATTAGTCCCTGTTCTTGAAGATCTGCTTGGCTCAGGAGATGGTCATTTCTTTCCATCCATCTTCTGAATTGTATCCATTATGTGCCTCTTCCTTCTGGCAGAAAATGGAGACAACTGTTAACCGTTAAAATAAATGAGGATGCAAGCTTGGGCTGTCAACCTGTGTAGCCTCAAAAGACTGACTGTGGGCTTTAATTTAGATGGATTAAAGAAGGTTGCTTCCTTTCTCTAAATGGTCTTTAAATGGGTATGTGAAAAGGACAGTACCTGATGGTGGGTATAATAGATTAAAAGTCACATGGAAAATTTAGATAAAATTAGTGATGTCAAAACACTGACTACCTTCTTAATTAGTTGATTAATATGCTGCTGCATCACACACTTCCAGTGCCCAGATTACATCCATCTGAGCCCCATTAGTTTCAGTTCTCAAACAAAACTGCATTTCCAGGTTTCTTCTGAGTTCTGAATTTCTTTGGTTTATTCTTTGAGAACTGTAATATGGTTCTTCCATTAACTTTAATCCTGCTCAAGGATGACCTGCTTAACTACTAGTGATAATGGCTCCCTTTTGTTCTTGTACTATTTCTACTTCACTTTGGCCATAGTCAGATCACTCCCAGGAGGGGAAAAAAAGAGGGACCCCTAAAACCTAAAGCACTGTGTCAGTGATGGAAAAGAGCCATCCTTTTGCAAGGGAAAATCCAATTCCCAAATACAAATTTCCAGAAAAATATGAAGCAAAAATTACCTGTCAACTGGGAGTTAAATAGGCTGGAAACAGGAAGATGTTTTGTACCTGAAAGAAGAATGGCCAAAAGATAAAGACCAACTTTTAAGGATTATAAGAGGTTTGGAGCAAAAAGAGATATGGAGTTCATGTAGTTCAGTAGTTGCTAATTATTTTTGTGTCATGGACTGCTTTAGCAGTCTTTTGAAGACTAAAAACCCTTTTCAGAATAATATTCATAAATACATAAAATAAAACACTAGAATAATGAAGAAACCTAATCATATTGAAATATTTTTATCATTTTTTTTAAGTTTATGAGCCTCAGGTTAAAAATCCGTTTATCTAAACAAACTTCTTCTCAGAAGAGAAAACTAGGGGTTAGAAAAATTAAGTGAGGTTATCCAGAGAAATTAAATAATAGAAACTAGGTCTCCTTTTGACTAAATCCAGAGCTCTTGTCATCATGCTATATTCACTTGTCTGTGGTTAGTATCAGAAGTGATTTGTAACCTTGTCTTGGCAAACAATGGAAAACTTGTGAGTCTTTTTGGAATTCCATTCATATATGTGTCAAGCACCCCATGGGAGCAGGAGATTCGTGAGGCTTTCCAAGCCCCCTGAATGTTATGATGCCATATGAAGGGCAGGAGGCCCTAGCTGGGATGCCCAAGAAGTTGGGACTTTGAGGAAGAAGGAGAATTAGTTTACCTGTGCCATGTCTCTGTTAAGACCAAAAGAAGCAGAGTGTAATAGGCAGTATATACTATTACTTAAGATTGTTTTCTTAAGCAATTTCAAGGAACACCTGAGAGAATTGCTGAGAGATGGGTCTTTGGAAAGAGCCCCAGGAGCTCTCCACAGGGAGGCTTTTTCTGAGGGATGCTCTCTGGATAAAGAGAAAGCCAGAAACTATAGCAGGGGGTGAAATAACTCAGAAAACCGGCGAAGGGAACTGCTGTTGAGAGCTGTACTGAAAGGAGAGAGTTCTAGATAGAACATGTGGACAGACAGACAGAGTCCCAGGAGCTGCTACTAACACCCTAGTAAAGCAGTCCTTGGTGTGGAGAGGAGCAGAGCGAAAAAGTCACCACTGAGGGAGGTTACTAGGCTAAAGGAGGGCTTTCCTAGCTAGACATTTCCAGTCCTCCTCTCCTTAAGCCAGCCACCCTGAATGGCCAGAGGGAGATCCTTTCCTCTTTGTTACATTCCTCCTTCAGAGTTGAGAGAGAAGACCCCTGTGTTGTAAAAAGATGGTGACTTCAGCCAAAGGATCTGGAATTGAGAGACCAAATAAAGCAAGACATTCAATCTCCTCACACCTTAGTCCTTTCATCTCTAAAATGGAGCTAATAATGCTTTTACTACCTGAGAAGGAGCATGACTTAGCAGTGGAAACCAAGCCTTGGAGCATCAAGGCCTGAATTCAAGTTCTGCTTCTGATACATCTTCTCTGTGTGACTGTGACCAAGTCACTTAACTTCTCAGTTGCAGGAGATTTGCTGTTCTGTATTAGTAGAGAGTGTTTTCACAGTTTTCAACAGCAAAGAAATCATTAGTTTCTACCACAAAAGAGAAGGGAACAAATATTTATTAAGCACCTACTATGTGCCAGGCACTATGCTAAGCACTTTATAAATGTTATCTCATTTGACAGTATTCATATTTCTATCTCTTTTAGATGTTTTAATAATAGTGCTTTGTAAATGTTCAAATGAGTTGTTGGTAGTGGCGTCATTATAATTGTGTAAAAAAATTTTCTAGGGCAAAAGGCAGGAAAGTACCCTGGCAGAGTTAGGTAGGGGTCCTGATCAGTCATCAAGAGGCTCTGAACTGTATCCCAGCCCTAAGATTCTGACTAAAGGGGGAGTCTGAAGAAAGAATTACATAGAGAACTGTTTTGCTTTCAAGGGTCAGGACACTTTTCTGTACTTTATCAAAATTCCATTTCCCTGTCTGACTCAAAGAAAAGCTATTCACACTTCTGGATAAGATGGTGACTTGAAAGGCTGCAAAGAGCCCCAGCCTCTTCATATATACTCCAACAAAGATCTTAAAAGAGCATTGAGATTGAATAATGATCAAGAAGATCAAAGAGGAACAGAAACAAACCTTTCTGTTCAGGAGAACAGAGCTGCACAAGATGATGGCCGGGGAGGGAAGCTGATTTCAAGCCCTGATTAATAGCCCCAAATCCAGATGTCCCAGGGGGTCCAGAAGTTCACTGACATTGAACATGCGTGTTCCAGGGGTGCTGAAAACGTATGGAGCCGCTGAACAGGAATGCTCCAGAGAAAGGGGAAATCAACAGCAGCTTTGGTAATCAATAACAAGCCCATGAGATGTGGACTCTGGCTCCTCAGGATAAAAGTATGGGACACAGCCAGTCCTTTGTAAGTCACAGTGCAGGTAGATAGAGTCCAATTATGCATTCCAGTGAAGATTGGTAGCAAGAAACAAAAACAGCTCAGTATCTGGGGTGGGGAGTGGATGCAGAGAATCTTACAGACTCCCTGAGATGAACAGTCTCCCATTTCCATCTGGGATCATACCAAGGGACAGAACCAACCAAGATTATGCAAGGAGAAAGAGACAGAGATGAACCTCACACAGGGAGGCCAGAACACTGATAAAGAAGCCAGAGGTGGAAGCAAAAGTATAGGGGATCTGGTATCAACCTACCCCGTTCAGCTATAAGGTGATAGCAGCATCCAAGCAAGCAAGATCAAAGAAAAGATATTACAAAAAATCAAAAAGAGAAAAAATTCAAATAATAAAGAACCATAGTCATAAATCATCCCTCCCACCTTTATCCTGAGCTAGCCCATGTCTGCCTCTGTGAAGCTAAATAGTGATGAGGTGCTTAAATTCGAGGTGAAGACACATTTGTAGTAACTCATTGCCTTTAACAGTCACAGAGGAAATTAAGAAAGGAAAGATTAAGGCATAAGGAGGTTTTGCTGTCTTTAAGGAAAAAAGAGAAGTTACCTTCTCAATTGGAAGGAAAGAATTTAAAACTCAATTTTTAAAAAATAAAAATTAAAAAAAAATACAATGTATTTTTTTCTTTTTTTTTAATACAATGTATTTTTTTCTTTTTTTTTTAATACAATGTATTTTTTTAAAAATGCAGTAGGAAAGAATTGGATGGAAATTACTGTCTCATAATTGTATAACAGAAGAGAATAGGAACTGGACCTATGATTTCATTGACACAGAGAACTCCTACCAATTCAGGTCAGTACCTCCTCTGAAATTTAGTCTTACACAATTGTTTAGGGCACCAAAACACTCAAAAGTTGAGTGAGACACTCTGAAGTTAACTTGCCCAGTCAGTATGTGGCAGCTGAAGTGGGAGGAAGTGTAATTTGCAGTGTAGAAAAGCTTGAAGCAGAGAGACCAATTAGAAGGCTATGGCAATAGTCTAAACAGGAGGGGATGAAAGCCTGAACTACAATTGTGGTTGTGTGAGTGGACATAAAGGGACATAGACGAGCTATGTTGTAAGGCAGAAATGACAAGATTTAGTAGTGAATCAGAGGTGAACATCAAAGGGAGTTAAGGAGAGGGCATTATGATTTTGAGCCTGGATGACTGGGAAAATATTGATGCCCTTGACAGTAATAGGGAAGTAGAGAAGTAAGGATGGTTTGGAAGGGAGAGATAATGAGGTCTGTTTTGGACACATTGAGTTTGAGGTATCTCTCAGACATCTTGGATAATGAATAAAATATTGAGTCTGGAGTCAGGAAGACCTTATGGCCTCACACATTTCCTAGCTGTGTGATTTTGGGCAAATCACTTACTCTGTTTGCCTCAGTTTCCTCATCTGTAAAATGAGCTGAAGAAAGAAATGGCAAGCCACTTTAGTATCTTTGCCAGGAAAAACACAAATGGAGTCACAGAGAATCAGACAGGACTGAAAAACTACTAAATGACAAAATCAGACATCCTATAAAAGATATCCAAAAGACAATAGATAATGTGGAACTAGAGCTCAGATTTGGGAATTATCTGCATAGAGATGATAATTGAATCCATTAAAACTGATGACATCTCCAAGACAGCACAAAAAGCAATGGATAGGTAGAAGGACAAATAGAAGAGCAGTGTCACAAAAATTCAGAGAGGAGAGAATATCCAAAAAAGAGAAGGTGATTTACAGTGTCAAATGCTGCAAATAGTATTAGAAGGATAAGGATTGAGAACTTCCTATTAGGTCTAGCAAATCATTGTAACTTTGGAGAAGGCAGTTTCAGTTGCATGATGGACCTGTATACCAGATTGTGGATTGTAGATGAGAGTCAATGAAAGTATCTAGTGTAAACTGCTTTCTCAAGGAATAGACAGGAAAGGGACTAAAGATTCAGAATGAAAAATAACAAGAATGGTAGGATAAATTTTTTGTTTCTATTTTTAAAAGTTTGGGGGATACATGAGTGTGTTTGCAAGTCACATAGGAGAGCCAATAAATAGGGAAAGATTGAAGGTAAGAGAGAGTGGGGAAAATACGTTGGTATAAAACTGAGAAGCTGGGAAATCTTCATCTAAGACTGGAATGAAAGAGGAGATAGTAGAGGAAGATATTCCAATGAGATGAGATGAGGAAGAGGAAGGAAGAGGGATCTCTCAGCAAATGGTCTCCATATAGTATGATACAATTACATCAGTGAAGTGTGATGCAAGATTCTTAGACAGGAGAGTGAGAGGAAAGGATGCCACAGAAAGCTTGAGGAGAAAAATGCAATGTTTATCTTGCTTCGGTAGACACTTCTTTGAAATTGTTATTGTTATATATACAAACATAAATTCATAGTGCACTCCATCAGCTTGGTTTAAAATGTTTCTATAGTTCTACACAACAGCACATGAGAGCAAAGGAGAAACATGATGATAGTGATGTAGAGTTGGGGTTTGGCATTATGATCATTGATAAGACAAGAGACTAAATGATTTGATATTCAAAGATAAAATTGAGTTGAGGTCAAGATAGAGAAAGAAGATGTTTATCATCAGGGCAATATGATGTCCGGAGAAAGAACCAAGTAGTAAAAGAAAGAAGACATAAAGAGAATAATGAAAAGCATTCAAGATCATGGTATAGGGAAATGTGGAATGATAAAAATTATGATTAAACAAAGGAACTTTAGAGTTTGTAAACAAGAAAAGTTCAGCACTTTGGGTAATGTCAAGGATAGGATCATCTATGTGTATAGCTTGGGTGGAACAGAAGAATAGAACATGAGAAGAGATTAGACTGAGGAAATGGAAAAAAATTAATAAGATATTTGAGGAATCATCATATGTTGAAATCCCCTAGAATGAGGACAGGAGATGAGGAGAGAAAGACTATGAGTCAAGTTGCGCACATTTTATTATTATTGTCCTGGGCACTGATAGGTAATAGCCATAAGGATCTGGATTAAGAGGCAAATTTTTGTGGTGTGAAATTCAAAGGAGGAAAGTGAGAAAATCTGGCATTGAGATCAAGAAATGAAGATGGGGGATGAGAAAAAGGTAGGCTGTACTTGAAAGGGAAGTAAAGGATCTCAAAGATGGAAAGAAACCATTTAAGATAAAAGGAAATTTATTCATTGCAGAGGGGACATTCCAGAGGACACAGTGGAAGGAATAGGTAGATCTGGAGTGGGACTTTGGAGGGTAAAGGTGAGGTTGAGGTCGATAAAAAGTGAATTATGGATGAGGAGCTCTCAGATCAAATCTAGCTTCAGACATTTCCAAATTGTGTGACCCTGGCCAAGACACAATCTCTGTCTGCTTTAGTTTCTTTAGCTGAAAAGCAGGTATAATAGTACCTACCTTCCAGAATTGTTGTGAAGATTAAATGAGATATTGGTGACATATTTTGTAAAACTTAGCTGTTATTCAGTCATTTCATTCATGTTCAGTTAAATTATAACTATTATTATTTTCATCATGATGATCATAATGATCATCATGATGAACATGATTTGTTCATTGGCAATCAGAATCATATCAAAGGACAGAATATTATCTATTGTAGCATGTGTGTAGGCACAGTATGAATAGATGGAAAGATTTGAAAAAGGCAAAAATTAGATTGTAAAGTCTTCCCTTGAGGTTCAACCTGGCAGCAAATAAATGTTATTTTGTTCTATGAGGTCCAAGGAGACCAACCTCAGAATAGGCAAGAGCAAACAGAGGTATGGAAGTCTGATTAAGAAGGCTAGCTGGCTTGGCCTGAGGGTCAAGAGGTAGTATAGACCTTATCCACAGAGAGTATCAGATGACAGGTCCTAGAGCTCCGTCCCACTGAAGCTGTAGGTGAACAATGAAGCCCTGTGTGCAGTCCAGAACAGGAGCCTGATGAATCTGATGGTGTGGAGTGGGTGGGCACTTATTCATTTGGTTCATCAATGCCTGGAAGGTTTTGTTTTATTGTTGTTTTAAGTAGTAGTTTGTCCATAATATAAAAGAAATCAAATAAGACTTTTGTTATCCAACTTGGCATCAAATTAGCAGGGATAATTTGATGTTTTGGAAGTCGTAAAGTCACAAGTCTGACACTAGAATTGGAGTCAGGAAGATCTAAGTTCAAATAAGACACTTTATCAGCCATTTGACCCTAGATAATTATTTGAACTTTTCCTGAAGCATGGAAAAGCAATGAGTGGGGAGGAGAGGGGGGAGAGGAAAGGGGGAAGGAATACACTAACCTGATGAAGTTATAAGCCTTGGGGATTGAAGTAGTGGTAAGGTGCAAATTGGAAGAGGAAGATGGTGGCTACTATATCCTGGGGTTGGGTTGGAACATTAACCTATTTAATAGAACTTTCCTTCTTCCCTCCATTCCTTCATCAGGAAAGCTGTTTTCCAATTTTCCAGGTGATCTTTCACCTCCTGTTTTTCCACATGAAGTTAAAAAAAAGAGAGAGAGAAAGGATGGAGGAAATTTAAAACAAAACAAAAAACCAACATCATCACCAACAGTTTTTGTCCTTTCACCATTACAGCTCTAAGCCGCCAGTTTTAGGGCAAATTGTCATCTAATTGCTGATATTCTGAGTCTATTCTATATAAACTGCTGTTATATAACCTTGACGACTAGAGTCAAGGAAATGTGTTTATCAAATGTACTGTAAGAGGGAAGAAGCCAAAAGCCTTAGAGAAACAGCAGTCATTTTTCTCTCATCACAAGGATGTTGTGGCTAGGCTAGGGGCTGGAACTGAAGAGAGAGCCCATTATTTTTCATAACCTTCCGAAGTAAGTACGAGTCCCAATCATATCCTAGCCATGAGCCAGAAAATAACACTGTGGGGGGAAACAGTCATCACTTTAGCTGAAGTGCACATTGGAGAGACCAGCTTTTCTCTTGGCTGCCTACCAGTTCAGCCTATGAAAGGGGGGAACAATCATACCTGCACCACTTTTAGTGAGAATGCAGCTAGTTAGCTATCATTGTTGAGTGCTCTTGGTCTTGCTCACACACTTCCCCTAGAGGCTAACTAAGGAAGGGTTCAATGTTGGAGATAAGAAATGACTGATATCAATGTAAATAACCACAAATAATAATAATAATAAAAACAAGAGGGGAAAAAAAGTCTTTATTTTCTGGTGTGGAGAGAACAATAAATGAGTGTTTAGGATTCCTGAAGCAAGATTAGGAAGGAGCAGCAGGAAGGAGGAAGGGAGAGTAATAATGAACTATAGGGAATTCTCTCTGGCTCCTTTCAATTATAAATCTCAGCAGGAAGTCTGGAAAACCCCAGGCTGTGTGGAACAGAATGTTGGAAGAGGCTAAAAGTCTGTCTACAGTGTTATTGAAGAATTCACCAAGTGAGACAAAGGGAAGAGGAGGGGAGGGAGAGCGTAAGACTGACTTTAAGGGATGCCCAGCAGAGATATGATGACATGACCCATTCCCTGGGGTGTAGGAAATGATCAGGTATTCTCCAGATTACCACCTCTCTTTTGACTTTTATCTTCTCCCATGCTCTACCTGGATCCCAAAGCTAATTATATCAATAATTCTCATAATTACTTGAGAATCGTTTGTCTTCTGTCTTCCCATGCTTTTTGGGAGGCCAGCCCTGGGTAGTCTCCATTATCTATTTCCTTCATTCAAACTGATTTTGCCCATTATAAATATCCATTGTAAATTTCCATCTTGTCTGGGCTCTTAATGTTGTTCATATTTTTAGTTGTTCTTTTAATCCTCTTTCAGGTCCTTTTTTTTTCATTTCATTGACTCTGCATCCAACTTTTTCTATTCTCTTACCCTGGTCTATGCTATTACCCTCTCGAGCTACTATTCATTTGATTTTCAAATTGTTAGAAAGATAACTTATTTCCTTAACCCAGATGTTCTCATACTTTTTTGGTTCATAGCAGATTTAGTGTCTCATTAACTTTTTTCATTGTGTATATGTATATATATTGTGTGGGTCAGAAACCATTAAAAAAAAAAACTGTATAGATCTCTAAAAGCAAAGCAAAGTTTATTATATGTTCTCACGAGAATCAGGCATCCCACCATTCGAGCAGACAATGGAAGGGAGGAAGCACTGTAGCAGGCAGGGTCAAGGCTTTTAATCCCTAAGGCAAATTCCCCTCCCACCACTGACCCTCATCCTTATTGGCTGAGGATCTTACATTCTAAACCCGAGAACTACCCAAGAAATTGAACTTGACCAATAAGTACATAGTTGCCCATATTTGGCTGGAATAGGGAGGATAACAAGAAGGGGGCTTAAGTATGCCCTTAGGGACATAACAGGGAGGAGACTTTTAAGTATGTCTTTAAGATAGCTGGGAGGAGACTTTAAGTATGCCCTTAGGAGAATAGCAGGGAGGAGACCCTTTAAGTATGCCCTTGACTTAATGCTTAAAGTCCTTCAGGCTTACTCAAACTTTGAAATAGATGAAGCCTTACTCAATTTTCACAACTGTCTTGAAAGATCTGACCTTATCTCATTCAATATGTTTGTACATATATATATATATATATACGTATGGAATATATATTTAGTATGTGTATGTATATTTGAATTACATACATGTATATGTGTATATACATATATAATTTAATAAGTAGTTTTCTAACAACTTAGCAGACATTTGGAAAAAATATACACAAATTGAAAAAAAAAACTTATTTCAAATTATGCAGTTGGATCCAACTCTTTATGAGCCCATTTGGGGTTTTCTTAGCAAAGATAATAGAGTAATTTGCCATTTCCTTCTTTAGCTCACTTTGCAGATGGGGAAACTGAGGCAAATAGGATTAAGTGACTTGCCCAGAGTCATATAGCTATTAAGTGTCTGAGGCCAGATTTTTTTGAATTCAGGAAGATGTCTTCCTAACTCCAGGCTCACTACCACACCATCTACTTGTCCTGTTTCATCCTTAGTTCTGTGCTTATCTTTCTATGGGCCTTCTTGCTTGGTTATTTCATCTTTCCTATGGATTCAGCTAGCAAATGTTTATTTCTCTCTTTGATCTATTCAATCTATATAGCAGTCTAGAGATCCTAGAGAAACTTCAGATTCAACATGTGAAAAACTGAATTCCTCTTAAATTTCTAGTTCTTCCCTGCCTCCCAGTTTATGGGCAGAATCAACCCTTTGAATTTCTGTGATAATGGAGCATAATGGAGTGAGGTAGATGGAAAAACTAGTAGCCTGCTATCAGAGAATCTGAATGCACATCTTGTCTCTGATCCTGAGTTGGGAGCAATATCCCCAAGCCCTCATTCTCATGCAAGTGAGGCAATTTTTCCTTTTAGAAGGCATTGACACCATCCTTGAGATTTAATTAGTGCAAAAGACTAAACACTCAAACTGTTGACATCACTTCCTAGTCACCTGAGTATGAAACAGCCACAAGGAACTCCAGGTACTCTCTGATACTTGGCTGATAAACCATAATAGGTAATTCAGGCAAAGTGAATCAACTTGATTCATTGTCAACTGATTACTGTCATCAATGTTCATCCTTGATGATGAACCTTTTCTTATTCTAATGTTGTAAATCTCCTTTTACTGAAAATTGAATGATCTGCAATTACTCATTCCATTCTAATAATAAAAAACTTAAATTACCAGGCAATATGTATGTGTGTGTATTTATTTATTTGTTAAAAATACTAGAAAATTGAAACTAAAAACTTGTGTGTATGTATACACACACACACACACACACACACACACACCTTATCATTTTAAGGAAAGATACATTTGTGTATTTTTAACAGATACTTTGTCAAAAGTCTGTATCTGTTGATGTAATGGTTTAATTTTGGTTAATTTGTAATTACAATGTTATATTTGTTAATTAACTTTATAATTTCTCCAATATTAAACCAATTCTGCACTCAGGATGTAAATCCAATATTATTTGTGATATATTATTTTATTCACTTTGCTGAGATTTCACTGAACATTTTTGTATTTCTGTTCATTAGGGATATTGGCCTTTAGTTTCTTTATGTTTTGACTCTCCATTGTGTCTGTATTAAGAAAATATCTGTCATAGAAAGAATTTGATAATATTCCTTATTTTTGCTATTTTTGCTAACACTTTACATAATAGTAGAGTTAAATGCTCTTTAAATGACAGAATTCACTTGTGAATCTATCTGGTCTTGGGATTCGTTTGGTTTGGGGAGAAGGGAGAAAGCATTCAATTACTATCTCTGAAATTGGGTTCCTAAAATTCTTTATTTCTTATTCTGTTAATTTGGGTTTTTTCTACACCTTCCCTTTTCTTTTTTCTTGCAGCATCTTTAAAATATACCAAGATTATTTATAGCTTGCTATCTTGAATGACTATTTCTTTGACTCTTTGTGACATAAGGATTCAGAAGAATCCTTAAAAGAAGAATAATTCTTATTCTGTTTATTTCTAATTCTGTTAATTTCTTATTCTGTTAATTGTTTTGTAAATATCTATTCATTTCATTTAAGTTGGTTTTTTATTGGTATACAGGCAAAATACTTTCAATAATATTCTTTATTTCTTCTTTATTTTGGTGTTAATTCTTTTTCATTTTTGATACTGGTAATTTGCTTTTCTTCCTTTTCTGTAATCAGTTTAGCTATTGGTTTATTCATTTTTTAAAGTTCCTACTTTTATTTAAAATTTTTGCTTTCAATTTTGTTAACTTCTTTGATTTTTAATATTTCTATTTTGTTATTTATTTGGAGTGTTTAAAAAATTGATTAGTTTTTTGGCGGCACACCTAAGGGAGGTATGAATTCATAAAGTTACAAAGTTTGCTTTGTGAATCTCCCATACTTGTGAACTCCAATGAGTACTGGTGTGAACACAACATCAATTAATTCTATTTAGTACCTTGTTTCAGGTTCTGGCCCAAAACATCTCTTTGTAAGATCAGATCAGTGATACTGAACCATGCTAAATTAGATAATTATTGTCTCTATCAACTCTAATGACTTAACAATTTGTAAAGATTCCAACAGTTTTTAGTATTTTTAGTTAAATTCCCAAATCACTGATGTGTTTTTGTTTTTGTTTTTTTTTTTGGTTAATGAAAGTGCTAAATACTTTTATTAATAACTTTGACCAATCCCAAATATGTTGATATATTATCTTACGGCTATCATTATTTTTAGTGAAATTATTAATCATTTCTTTGATTTCTATGACTGACATACTAATACTTAAGATTAAGTTATTTAATCTCCAGTTGGTTTTTCAGCCTTTCATTTAATATATATCTTAACCTATTGAAATTTAATTACTTTTTATTGCATTATAGTCATAAAAGCTTTACTATTTCTAATTCATTAAGTTACATGCCTTTTGAAAAGATACCATAGACATTTGAAATATGCATACTTCTATTTCCATACAATAATCACCACAGATCTATCATTTAATTTTCTAAAAGTTTATTCGTTTTTCATTTCTTTTATTTGTTATTGTCTTTAGAATTACCTTGGGCTAATAGGAGTAAATTGAGGTTCTCCACTATTACAGTTTTATTATATATTTCTCCTATAAATTCACTAGATTTTTTTCTTTAAGTATTTTAAAGCTGTGCCATTTAGTGCATACATGTCAAATATGAAAACCATTTTGTTGTCTATGTTCTGTTCCACAAAAATGTGGTTTCCTTTTTTAATCTCTTTGAAGTAAGTTTATTTTTATGATTGCCGAGACAAATCATTAATGCAATCCCTGCATCTTTGAGTTCAGCTGAATCATAATAGATTTTACACTCACTCCTCTTAACTTTGAGTCTTTATGTTTCAAGCGTGTTTCTTGTAAGCAACATATTTTTGGACTTTGCTTTCTAATCTATTCTATCTTCCATTTTATGGGTGAATTCATCCAATTTCCATCCACTGTTTATTTCCCTTTATCCCATTCTCTCATGCCTTTTCTTTTCTATATACCTTATTCCTTGTTTGTTTCAAATTGTTACCCTTTCCTTTTTTTCCCTTTTAATTTTTCCTTAGTATTTTCTCTCCAAACTTGGCACTTGTTTTGCTTATGAGTAAACCCTCACTGAATCTGTTCTCTCTTCTGTGCTCCTCTTCTCTATCCTGTTGAGTTCAATATATTTCTACACTAGACTCTCTGTGTTTGTGTGTATTGCTCTCATTTGAGCAGTTTAGATGAAAGTTAAGTTCCACACACACACACTTTAATATATATATATATATTATATATTAGTCTCCATATATTATATATATAATATAATATATATAATACTTGAACATTTTGATTTTATGTGTAAATAAGTTCCCCCATATTTCCTCCCATTTCCCCTAATGTGTTTTTCCTACGCCTTCCCTTTTCTTTTTTCTTGCAGCATCTTTAAAATATACCACAATTATTTATAGCTTGCTATCTTGAATGACTATTTCTTTGACTCTTTGTGACATAAGGATTCAGAAGAAATCCTTTATTATCTCCTCTCTATTAAAATATAAACAGTTAATCCTTATAAAATACATGATAATTGTTCACTTGCATTTTCTTTCTTCTTTTCATCTTCTATGTTTGCATCTTAAAATTCCTTTTCAACTCCAGTTTTTTCATCAGGAGTGTTTGAAGATTCTCTATTTCATTGAAGGTTTATTTTTTTCTTATAAGGTTATTCTCAGTTTGCTTGGCTAAATCATTCTTGGTCACAGATAAATATCTTTTGCCTTTTTGGAATATCTAATTCCATGCTCTCATTTCTTTATAGAGATAATTGTTAGGGTCGAGTGGCTTGCTCAGGGTTATACAGCAAGTGTTTGAGGCCAAAAAGATGCGTATTCACCTCTGGAATGAGGGTTTGTGGAGCCCTTTTTTTAGGGTTGCTCATTTGCCTCTGGTATCCACCTGGCACTTAACTCTCATCTATGGCTCTAAGAAACTCTAGGATACACAGCAACTGTACTCAAGCAAACTGTCTCAGTAGATAGAGATAAACCAGATTGAGGGTAACTAATCAATCTCAAACCCATTAGTGAGGGATATCTACCTCAAATGTGAAGACTTTCCTTGATGGAAAGGGCAGAAGAGAACATTATATTCCAATAGCCATAAAGACTGATGAAGCAGGTGCTGTAAATTGTGGGGATATTTAGAGTATGGTCATGAAAGACACCAAAGTCATCCCCTGTATCCTGGGTCACTGACTTTTGTCTTGCTGGACTTGGAAGATTCTGGAAGAGAGAATGAGACTGATGCAATTCTGCCACCCTTAAATCCAATATACTGGCAAGTCAGAACAACCTCATGATGTCAATAGTCCTCTTTGAAAAGAAGGCAAACAATTGCTAGGTCTTGTGCAATCCTGATTGTCATTCCTTGACATTTAAATTCTTTTTTTTTCTGGCTGCTTGCGGTATTTTTTCTTTTATCTAGAAGCTCTGGATTTTGGCAATAACATTCCAGGGAGTTTGTGTTTGAGAGGTTTTTCACATTGTTCTCATTTTAATATGTTTGGGTTTTTTTTTTTTAATGAGTTCTTAAAATATGATATACAGTTTCCTTTTTAGACATGAATTTCAGGTAATCCTGTGATTGTTAAATTATTTCTACTTCATCTGTTTTCTGGGATAGTTGTTTTTACATGCAATATCTTGCATTTTCCACTTCTTTTCTCATTTTTAGATTTTGTTTTAAGAATTCCTATTATTTCCTATAGTCATTAATTTATATTTAGTCCATTCTGATTTTTAGGGTTGAGATAGGTGTTTTTTTCCTTTGAAGTTTCAATTGTATTCCATTCAAATGTAGAATCATAATTTAATTATAATTCTCTTTTTATAAGATGTAGGATAGTGATAGTTTTGCTTTTTTGAAAAATTAGATCCCCCAGTTTTGTCCAGGTTGAAAATGTAGGGGCCACTCACTAGGCAATCTCTCTAGTGATCTTCACAAGAGCTTAGACCTCCTCTATTTCCAACAAGGTCCAACTGACTCTTCCTTAGCTAATCTGGTACCACCCTCCACCTTCTCAGGGTTCACTTTATTTGTGCTGTACTTAATATGCAACTTCCCCAGTCAAGAAATTTGCCAGCCATCATTCCCAGTCAAGACAGGGGTGATTGCAATTAAGAATTTAATACCTTTAAAATACATTTTAATTTATTATTTATACTTTTTTATAATAACTACTCATTCAACAAGCATGGTGATAAGTCTGGGGACACAAAACCAAAAATTAAATGGCTCCTGATCTCATGAGCTTATATTGTATTTGGGGAAACCACATTTATACATTTATATTTACTGGTTAATAAAATTGTGCATATAAAATAAACACAAAATAATTTATCAGCAGGGGAGGATAGGATTCAAATTCAAATTCAGTAATCCTGAAGAGGTAAATCCATGATACTGGGATCTGTGCTTTAAGAATGGTACTTACATAGAGAGATATATAGGAGAAGGGGATATTTGAGGCAGGAAGATCAATTAAATGAGTATTTTATAATAGTTGAAAATGGAAATGATAAGGGTCTGAAATATGTGGTAGCTATAGAAATGAAGAGAAAGGGATTGAAATAAGAGATTGCTTCCTCAATTCTCATCCCTGGTCATGTTCCCTAAAACTTCAAGTCAGTAAACATTTATTAAGCACCTACTATGTACCCAACACTGTGCTAAGTGCTGGGGATACAAATAAGAAAGGGAAAGATAGTTCCTGCCTTCAAGGAGTTCATAATCTAAGGGGGAAGACAGTATCCAAAAGGAAGTAGGAAGGGAAGGGTGAGGAGGTGAGAATTCCAGGGGGCACCTGGTTCTGAGACAACTGGAATTGAGATCAAGTAGAGCTGCAGATAGAAAGTAATGTGAGCTATCAAGTCTAGGTTCTGCTCTCCAGAAAGAAAGGCTTTGGGTAGAATTTAGTGCTTTAAAGTAGCTCTGGAGTCAGAAGGACCTCAGTTTAAATCTGACTTTAGACCTTAAATCTGACACTTACTCGCTGCATAATCCTGAGCAAGTCACTTAACTCAAACTGCCTTGAAAAAAATAAGTAAAATTGTACCTTTTAGGAAACTATGACAGTTCTTAAGAATGTCTTGCACATAACATATCTTGATAGATGTTTTTATTATTTTGTTGATTTGCTTGTGTAAAAGATCTTTCTTCAGTACTCAGACACTTTTGAGACTGATTAGAACTGGATGCCAAGATGAGCCAGAGAGAGAGCTGAAATTGAGAACCATCATTCCCTCAAGAGTTGAATTCTTCCTAAGATAGCGTGCAGTCCACACCAAATTCACTCAGTCAATCTCAAAGGCTCTGGGGCAGCTGAAGTCCAGAACCTGATGACAGTCAATCAGAATAACAACCCAGATAAACCCCTGTGCCAGCTATAGGAAGTAGTTGGTTCTGAGCCAAAGCTTAGCTTAGCCCTGAATATATGGGATTTCAACATAAGGGGGAAGAAGTATGAAGGAAGATATTTTAATCCCAGTGGAGCCAGTAGTCTAGAATTCTCTAAAGGCAACATTTAAACATTTGGATATGGCTCACTGCTCAGAAAGCCTTTCCAGAAATTCACTAGGTGGTCTGGTAAAGTGAGGCAATTTTCATGGGGGAGGATTTTCACTGGCTTCAAATATCACTTTCTGCACTAAAAGAAAAGGAAAAAAAAAAAAACTTCACTCAAAAGTTACTGATGATCTCATTCACCAAATCCCATGATTTCTTCTCAATCTTTTTCCTCATTGATCTTTCTGTGACCTCTTTCTTGGGAGCGATGTCCTTAGTCCATGACTCCATAAAGGTTAGGCAATTTTTCTCCTTAAATGGTGAAGAAACTGTTGTTGAGACTTAGACATCTCAGAGGACTAAAGGTTCATACTGTTGACATCACTTTTTGGTTGCCCAAATACAAAGCATTCATGAGGAACTGCAAATACTCTATGATGTTCTTAATTTCATTCACTCCCATCTTTTCATGCAGATTGTCCCCACTATCTCCTCTTACTTTGTTGTCTTTATTTTCTCCCTATCTATTAGAACTTCCTCTGCTACCCTCCCATCTTTAAAAAAGAAACAAAAACAAAAACAAAAAAATCTCAGTCTTGTCATCTCCTCTAACTATTCCCCTTCATGGCTAAATTTTTAAGAAAGACTTTTAAATTTGTCGCCTCCACTTCTCTTTGAAATCTGCAAACTGTTTTTTTGATCTCATCATTCAATTGAAACTGCTCTCTCCAAAGTTGTTCATTATTCCTTAACTGCCAAATCTAATAGACTTTTAAACATCATCATCCATTTTGATCTTTCTACAGCCATTGACACTGATGTTCACCCTCTTTTCAATATTTTCTTTTCTCTAGGTTTTTGTGACATTATTCTCTCCTTTTTTTTCTTCTTATGTCCGATTGCTGGATCTTCATCCAGCACTTGTCCACCAACCATGATTAATTATCCCCCAAGCTTCTGTCCTAGGTCCTTATCTCTCCTCTCTATCTTTTCTTTCTATAATATTTCAATAGGTCTTCTCATCAGCTCCCATGGTTTCAGTGATCATCTCTATATAAATGATTCCCAGCTTTATATCTCTCTGCCGATCTGTAGTCTCACATCACCAACTAGCTCCTAGATTCTTTAACAGAATGTCCTATAACCACCTTAAACTCAACATTTCCAAAATAGAATTTATTATCTTTCCCCCACAAAACATCTCTTTCCAATTCCTCTGTTACTATCAAAAACACTATCATTCCCTAGGCTCACAGTCTGAGTGTCATCACTTTCTCCCTTGCTTTCACTTCAGTATCTAATCTGTTTCCAGGCCTTGTTGTTTTTACCTTGATGACATCTCTCATCAATCTCTACCATCTTATAGACATGACCCTCATGTAGACCTTTGTCACCTCATGCCAGGATTATTGCAGTAGCCTTCTGATTGGCTCCTTGCCACTATTTCTCCCTATTCCAATACATTCTCCACTCAGTTGCCAAAATGTTCTTCTAAAACATGGGTCTCACCATGGCATCTCCATACTTAATGAGCTCCATTGACTCTTTATTACAGTCAGAATCAATATGAAATTCTCTGTTTGTCATTTATATCCATTTACAACTTGGCTTCTTTCTACTTATTCAGTCTTCTTTCACTTCCTTGAACACAACATTTGTATCTCCCAAATTAGAGGCTTTTCAGTGTTTCTTTCCCACTCCTAGAATGCTTTCTCTTCTCATTTCTACCTCCTGGTTTCCTTTTTGAATCCTTCTCCAGGAACCTTCTCCAGGAAGCCTTTCCTTGTTTCTCTTATTTCTCTTACTTCCCTTCCCTGTAAGGGAATATTAATTTAGTTCCATTTACACTGTAGATATGCTTGTGTGCATAATTATTTGCATTTTGAATTAAAATATGTAAGATCTTTGAGTGCAGGGACCATGATTTCTTTATATCTACCAGCTTAATACCATGTCTGCCACTTAGTAAATGCTTAAATATTTCTTGATCAATTATATGTTTACCAAAGGAATTCTTTCACATTGGGCAAAATCCTTTGGGCATGGCAGCACAGAGAAAAATCAAGAAACAGTTCAATTGCTCCAAGGGAAGAAAGCGTGATCCTTGGGAGAGGGACACCAGTCAGTCAATTGATTAGCATTTATTAAGCACCTACTAAGTACCTGGAAGTGTGCTAAACACCACATCAACAAGTCCCTCCAGGTAGTGATGAGGGAGTATATTTCTCCACTATGATACACCATAGGCTAATTGAGGCCCATAAATCCCATAAAGTGGTCTCCAGATCACCCTATGGAAGGCTTTCTCCCCCATGTTAGTTAGCCTCGGAAAGGTCTGATTACCTAACCTTAGTTATGGCACTACTACTTACATATAAGCTTGATTGTTCTCTGTTTTAGACTAAGGATTTTCCAGAATAGTTTTCTTTCTCTTTGAGAAAGGCACCTATGACAAGAAAATCATGTTCAGTTGAAAGGAGTTTAGGAAACTAAGTAACTTAGAATTTCTACATGTGAAATCAGTTAGCACCCAAGCAAATAGGAAACCTAGGCTGCTGCCATCGTTCTTGTTGGCATTTGACTGTTTTTGCATTATTCAATCATCCCCATCTGGCCCTCAGAATAAGAGCAAACACGGCTGGGTACAGCTCTGCCTCAGGAAGCAACATCAGCCAGGACAGGAATAATTCTCTTTATCTCTCTTCATCTAGAGACAAGGCAGGGCCAAAAAGTGACTAGAAACTGGGGACCAGAAGATACAGTGCTACTGTGCTACTGTGATCTCTTCCCCACCCCCAATAACCTCACACACACCATCAGAGATTTGTCAAAATAATAAAAGGCTAATAAAAATTTGGAAATGTTTTAAAAAAAAATCTAAGATCTGAGGATATGGAGCCCATCAGTCCTGTAAATACCTCTCAGGGAAGAAGATTAAGTACTTAGAACACTGGATTGGGAAGTCACAGATCTTATTTCTATTACTAGATTTATTGAGCCATTCCCATGTAAGTTAAAATAAGTCACACTCCTTATCCATGCCTCAGTTCCACTCTGACAAATATGGTACATAGCTTCCTTCAATTAATTCAATAGACAGTTAAGCACTTGCTGTATACAAAGCATTGGGTTGTCTGACAAAGGAGACATAACAATTAACAAGACATGATATTGCCTTCAAGAAATATGCAATCTGAGGGCAGTGAGGTGGCACAGTGGATAGAGCACCAACCTTAGAGTAAGGAGGACCTGGGTTCAAATCTGATCTCAGACACTTAACACTTCCTAGCTCTGTGACGCTGGGCAAGTCACTTAACCCCAATTGCCTCAGCAAAAAAGATAGATAGATAGATAGATAGATAGATAGATAGATAGATAGATAGATAGATACACACACACAAAAAATCTATTGAATGAAATAAAACATTTCTATCAACAAAAAGACTACTCCAAAACCACAGAATCTTTGGATTTAAAATTAGGAAGAATTAGAAAGGATCTCAGTGGTCTTCTGCACTAAACCTATCTGAAAGGAATTGCCAATATTTTGCCTTTGATTTTGGAGGTCTATTTGACTGACAGGGGAAAACAAAAGGGACCAATGTCCATTCCTTCCTCTGACCGCTACACTTGGAATGTGAACATTATTGACCCTAATCCAGACATTCCATTTTGCCTTCCACTAGGCATGACCTACTTCTGAAAGATATTCCTCTGTTAATGCAGCCCAACATCAAATCAGCTTTTTTTCACTGTCATATAAAACAGCTGACTTCTGTTGAGTTTACAGACTTTTTTTTCTCTCTCCCTAGCAACCTGGAGTGTAGAAAGGCATTCTACATGTGCTTTTACCTTCTCTTCTAAGATAGATCAGTCTGCACTTGGAACACAAATAACAGTCACTTGGCTGTGACAAAAATACAAACATTAAGCACAGTTTTTCCTTCTCTGTAATAGTTGAGCTTTTGAGCTTTGATTTTTTAAAACTATTTATGAGTCTTTACACCTTACTCATAAGCATCTGGTTAAAACTTTTACAACCAATTATCACCTCTTAATAACTTGATAATCCCACTCAACCTCCTTTCCTTAGTTTCAATAAAATCTTCACAGTCACCCCCACCACTCCTTCAGTCTTTCACCAATTTCCTGTTTCAATAATTTCTTTCACCCCTCTCCAACTGTTCCATTTACTTTTATTTATTTATTCTTCCTAGTCTGGGAATAACCTCTGTCTGGTTTTTCTTGGTTCTACCTCTTCAGGTTGTACTCCCCAATTCCCTATAATCCTCCATAATCCTTTTACATTCTTCTCAATTATCCCTGCTCCTGCTGCTCTGTTAAAAGGAAAGTAGAATCTGGATCAGTATCTGAGTCTAGGATAGTTCTCCTTAAAACTTCTGTATCTCCCCAAAGTTTTCCTCCTCAAATTCAGTGTCTGATTTTCCTCACTGATCCAAATCCCTCCAAGTCTCCCATATTATTTGTTCCTCATTCAGCTCACATTCATCTCTCTCCTGTTCTTTCTTCCACAGAAACCAGAAGTAGAAATATAGAATATATAGGGAACTAACTATATGAATATGTCAGACCAAGAAGCATTGTCCAATGGATAAATTGGTCAAAGGATAAAAATAAACATTTCTCAAAAGAATTGCAAACTATTTAACAAACATAATAAGAGAAGTACAAATTATAACAACTCTAAGGCTTCATGTAACATAAAATTTTAAAGATGAATATACTCGACAGTGGAGGAGCTGTGGGAAAAGACACATTAATACACTGTTATTAGACTATTCATTGGTTCAGCCCTTTTAGAAAGCAGTTTGGAATCATTCTTAGAAAGTGACTCAAATGATTTTGCCTTTTGACCAGAGATTCAGTTGCTAGGCATATGATCCAATGAGTTCAAAGACAGAAAGAAAAGTCCTTTATATGTCAACACATTCATTTACAACAAATTTTCATAGTAACAAGGAATTGGAAACTAAATACTTGTTCTTCAACTGAAAGATGGCTAAGCTAAATGAGTGTAATGGAATATTCCAGAGTCATAATATAAGGTGAATATGAAAAATTCAAGAAGCATGGGAAAACATATGAAACTAATACAAAAATAAAATGATCAGATGAGGAAAACATTATACATGACTGCAGTGGTGTCAATGCAAGGAATAATGACATTAACCAAAACAAAAAGATTTGAATGATTATGGCCACTAGTCAAATATAAGACATAAAATTTGTAAAGGGAAATAATGAAAAATAAAGCTAGAAAACTGAGTGGGAACCAGAATGGAGGTAATTTTTCTTGTTTTGTCTTTGTATCCCCAGTATATAGTAGATGTTGTATACTAAAATAAAGTTGGAGTCGGGAAGACCTAAATTCTTTTTTATTGTTGTTTTGTTTTTGTTTTTGTTTTTTTTAAATAACTTTTTATTGATAGAACCTATGCCAGGGTGATTTTTTACAACATTATCCCTTGCACTCACTTCTGTTCCGATTTTTCCCCTCCCTCCCTCCACCCCCTCCCCAATATGGCAAGCAGGAAGACCTAAATTCTAATCCTGCCCTAGCATCATCCCATAATCTGTATAATCTTCTCCCAAGTACTTAACTTCTTCATGTCCCCATGATACCCTAAAACTGAAAGTTTTAAAGAAAATGTCAGTCTGCACTGGAGGAGGGGTCCCTTCTCAGTGATGAAATCATATCTGATTTAAAAGCAACAGCAATCTGTGAGACGAGCACCAAACCTGGAGTTAGAAAGACCTGAGTTCAAATTCAGCCTCCTATACTTACTTTCAGATTTACTGAATACTACTGGACTCCAATGGAACTGACCTAATAGCAATTCACTTAGTGTTCGTAAATATTTAACAATCAGCTTGGTGAGAGAGGGGAGGCAGGATACATTTTTAAATTTAATCGGCATTATTAACATTTTCTCTTGCTTCCTTAAGTCTAGACAATCAATGGCTCAAACACTGATTTTTATATCCTCTCTTCTACCTGTAGACTCCTTGAGGACAAGAATTATTTTTCATTTTTTTAAGTTCCAACTTAACACCTTGTACATAATAGCTGATTAAAAAATTCTTGTTGAATTGACTAGATTGAATTACATCAGAATTCAACTTGAATATATAGTGAAGCTTTATAGTTTGTTCGTTCAGTTGGCCATGTCCTTTCTCTAATTCAAAACCATTATGTTACTTAGAATAATCAAATCCTACATTGTCTAGTCCAACTCCTCATTCTACACATAAAGAAAATTAGACCCAGATAGGAGAAGTCACTTGTTCAAGGAGGCTGATTTTCAATCAATAAGCATTTACCAGGTACTAGGCACTGTATTTGATCCTAGAGATTCAAAGACAGAAATGAAATAGTATCTGCTCTCCCTGCTTCTAATCTAGCAAGAGAAGATAATGTGTACATGTAAGTTTATATAAACATAAAATAGATGTGCTTTGTTTATATTATATATATATATATATTTGTATGTGTATTTGTAAGCATATATTTTGTATACTCTTGTATGTTATATATATACAAAATAGATCCAGAAAAAATACAAGATAATTTTGCAAGAAAGGCACTAGCAGCTGCTGGTGGGCTCAGGCATGGGATCATGCAGAAAATGATATGTGAGATAAACCTCAAGAAATTTAATGAGTTTGAAAGGTGGAGGTGATGAGGGCATGCATTCCAGGTCTGCAGAACAGCCAGTGCTGTCCCAGTAGAGATGTAAGATAGAGTGTTAAATATGAAGAACAATTAGAAGACTAGTTTATCCCTGTCTATTTGTCATAGTGTGAGGGAAGGGGAATAATAGGTAATAAAACTGGAAAAGTAGGGTGGAGTCAATCTAAATATCGAATTGAGTCATTAATATATGATCTTAGATGAAATGAAAAGAAGCATAATCTATTGGATAGAATTAACTCAAAACAAGAAACATCCGAATTCAGGTATTGCCTCTGATGCATACTGGCTGTGTGGCTTTATGCAAATCATTTATCTTTCAATTTTCTAGGGAACTTTTAAAAAATATAAACTGCAAAGAAGAAATTGCATTAGTAGAGTTCTTTATAAAAATGGCATCACAAATCCAGTACATAATCCTATCCTTAGAGGTAACTAGTAGTCATTGAAGTTTATGGATTTGGAAGTAAAATGCTAAGATCTGCACCTGAGGAAAATAAGAACAGGGAAAAAGATTGGAGTGAGAAAAGAGTCCAGGCAAGTTCATCAATGGTTATTACACTAATCTGGATGAAAGGGTAAGGATATGAACTAGAATGGTATCCAGTATCCTTTAGAATGCCAAAAGTCCTCTATTATTCACTAAAACCCCCATTGCCTGTAAGTTGGGTGATCCCCTAGATGGACACTATTTAATGATCTCATAATAAATAATAAATATTTCATTTATTAAATAACAGTAAATGAAATTAGTTATTAAAACAGAGAGAGAACATGGGAAAAGCTGAAAACTCAGACCATTTCCCAGTCTTCATATTTAAGTTATTGAACAACAGGATCTTAGAATGTTATAATTAAAGGGACTTTCAAGATTATTTAGTCCAAAATCTTCATTTTACAGTGGAGAGAAATATAGAAAGCCTAGGGTGAAGAAAGATTTTTCAGAGGTGTTTAAGAAAACATAACTCATCAGAAAAGAGGATCCTTGAAGTACTTTTTTAAAAATGCACTGAAGGGAACAGAAGGCCAGAAAGAATCACAGAGGAGCAGAACACCTTTGAAGGCTAGAAGTTAAATTTATTATATAATTGAAAAGAAAAGTGAGCTGTACACAATAGAAAGCCACAGTTCCATGTGCAGTTCTTTTTCTGTTCCACTGTGTATGAAAATTCTCTTTTTATTCACTGTTTGTTAAATTTAGAATGAAAATTGTTTTTTTTTAAAGAGCTCATAATTTTACTTTTTGATAGAAGAGTATTCTGTTTCTATAGGCCAGTGAAATTTTCAATTTATTTATAGGATTAACAATAGCTAGTCTTTATAAAGCACTTTCGGGTTTGCAAGCACTTTACAAATACTTCATGAGGTGTATACCATTGTTATCCTCATTCTACAGATGACAAAACTGAAGCAGATAGAGGTAAATTATTTGTCCAGAAGCATACAACTATTAAGTATCTGAAGACTGGATTTGAATTCAGATCTTCCTGATCCAGACCCAAGAGCTCCAATCACTCTCCCTTGGATGATAATGGTGTGCTACCATTACCAAGATTTATTCGTAAAAAGATGTGATAATCTTAGAAGTGCACATTTCCTTTCTCAAAACCACATTTTAATTTTTGCAGTCGGTGCAGGAATTCTGTTACCAAGTCCCTGGGAGTTGTTTATACTGAACCAGGAAATAGAAACGGATGTTTTGATTTGGAAACTATATGTATTCTCCCAGTCTTTAACCCCATTCACTGTTTCTCAGCCTTTTTGATAACAGTTTTTGAACTGGATAGAATTAAAGATCTTAGTGGTGAATTTACTCCTATGATTCCTGTTACTGATACTTACTGATTACCTGGACTATTTAGCTCAGATGCTTTAGATTGTGATTATTGTTGTCATTATTATTATTGGAATGTATACAGTGCTTTAAAATCTCAAAGTATTTTACATATATTATCTCATTTGTACCAATTGTTGGAAATATTTGTCAAATGTTCCCATTTGACAGATAACTACTAAAATTCAGAAAAGATAAATGACTTGCCCAACATCACACAGCTAGTGTTGGAAGTAGAATTTGAACTTGGGTCTTTTAGATTCTGAAGTCAAATTTTTTTATTCCCTTCATCATTTTGCTTCTGAGATGTAGTGTTGTATAGTTTAGAGAACTGTCTTGAAGCCAGGAAAATGTTGGTTAAAGACCTATCTCTACACACACTAGGAAAAACACCTAATATCTCAGCTGTCTAGGCAATTTTCCAAGACTAGACACTGAAGAGAAGGTGTCAAATTGTACTTGTAAGGTGTCTAGCTACCCATGAGTTTCCTCACACAAAGAGCAAGTAGAAAAGGGAAAAAGAAGGGGCAAAAGAAATATGAAGGAGGAAAACAAGGCAGGGTTTGGTCGGGAATAGACATGGGTAGTGGAGTGTTCCTGTCCAACCAGATCTCCTGGCCCTTTCTCCTCTGGCCCCCCAGGGTCTCCAATCAACAGAAGGAGAAGAGCATACAGGAATACCTATTACCTACATTTCTTAATATATCTTTCCCTTCTCCCTCTTAACCAAAAGCAATCTCTTATAGCTAAGAAGAAAAAAGAGGACAGAAGATAGAGTTCAGCAAAACTAACTAATATCAACAAAGTCTTGATTTATATTCAGTATTCAGTACTCACGGTCCCTCAACTATGCAAGAAAGATAGGAAGGTCCAGTTTTTTTTATTTCTGCTTCAGGTTCAAATTTATTCATGATAATTTCACAGTATTCAGATTGATTATTTTGTTGTCATTCTTTCAATTTACAATGCTGTAGTAATGCTTCTTGTTTTCTTGGTTTTCCTTAATTTACTTAGAATCAGTTCATACATGGCTTCCCATGCTTCTATGTATTCATCATTTCTTACAGAATGGTGACAATCCATTATGTTGATGTTCCACAACCTTTTTAACCATTCCCCAATTACTTGGCACCTACCTGCTTTCCAGTTCTTCTTTGCTATCACAAAATGTGCTGCTTTTATCACTGTTCTCCTAGAGTAAATGCCTAGCAGTAGAATCTCTGGGACATACATATGTAGACATTTTAGTCATTTTGTTGCATAATTTCAAATTGCTTTCCAGAATAGTTGGATCAATTCACAGCCCTGCCAATAGCATGCTAATGTGCCTATCTTCCCACCATCCTTCCAACATTGAATATTTTTCATCTTTGCCAGTTTGTTGAGTGTGAGGTAAAAATTCAGAACTGTTCTGATTCATACTTCTCTTATTAATAGCAATTTGGAGGAAATTTTCATAGTTTTGTTAATGGTTTGCACGTCTTTTGAGGACTGTTGTTTGTCCATATCTGTGTATCTATTGGGGAATGGTTTTTGTACTTATATAATTTTATTACTTCCTTACATATCTTTTTAAATTGTTAAATAATATTTTATTTTCCCCCAGTTACATATCAAGAAAATTTTTAGCATTCATTTTTACAAAATATTAAGTTCCAAGTTTTCTTTCTCCTTACCTCCCCTCCTCTTTTCTGAAGATAGTAGGCAGTTTGATATAGTTTATACATGTGTTATCATGTAAAATATATTTCCATGAGTCACAGTTGTGAAAAAAAAAACTGATCAAAAGAAAAAAAAATAGAAAGAATAAAAGAAGTTTAAAAAATGCTTCAATCTGCACTCCCAGTCCATCAGTTCTTTATCTGGATATGGATAGCATTTTTCTTAATGAGTCCTTTATAACTGTCTTGGGTCATTGTGTCTAAGAAGAGCTGAATCATTCATAGTTGATCATCACAGAACATTACTGGTACTGTGATATGATGTTTTCTTGGTTTTGCTCATTCCACTTTGTATCATTTTGTACTAGTCTTTCCAGGTTTTCTGAAATCTATATTCAACTAATTGTTCATATTATTCATACTTTGAGTCAATACTGATGAGAGTAAGGTTCAAGTGATTGTCATCACTGACCCTCCAATCTTTCCCTTCATTGTAATAGGTCTTCTGTGCCTCTTTATGTGAAATAATTTACATTACTCTATCTCTTCCTTCTTTCTGTACCCAGTATACTCCTCTTTCTTCTTCCTTAATTTTTTTTGTCATTCCCTCAAATTCAGCTTATATTTCTTTGTCTATATATATCCCTTTAAGCTATACTTTTAGTGATGCAGTTTTTAAGAATTATAAGTATCGTCTTCTTGTATAGGATGTAAATAGTTTAGCTCTATTAAATCTTTTATATTTTCTTTTCCTTTTTACTTGTTTGTGCTTCTCTTTTGGTCTTGATACTATAGGTCAAGTTTTTGATTTAGTTCTGGTCATCTCCTTTTGAAATTCTTCTATTTCATTAAATGACCATTTCTCCCTTGATGAAAATTCTCAGTTTTGCTGGGTAGGTGATTCTTGGTTATAACTTGGTCCTAGTTCCTTTACTTCACCTTATCCTGTTTCATTACCACTAATCTTTTAATGTTTCAGCTTCCAGGTCCTGTATAATCCAGATTGTGATTTTCCAATATTTATGTCCTGGACTGTGTTCCCTCTTTACCTGAATGGACCGGGTCCCTTCCTGATGATCTTTCCTGTTTCCTGGGTTAAAAGATTATTTCATCCCATTTCCTTGCTGATTCCGCTATTCTAGGAACTGTCTTAGAACAGTATTTTATGTTTGCCAAGGGGTGAACATGAGACAGTTACAGCAACTCAGTATTTACTCTGCCATCTTGATCATGAATATCAGGTCTCTATAAGTTTTTTATGTGAAGTTCCTTCCCCAATTGACTCTCTTTTTTCTTACTTGGATTTATTTTATTCATTGCACAGAATCGTTTCCATTTTGTTTAACTGAAGGCATTTATTTTATCTTTTGTGATTACTCCTGAGTTCCATCTTATAGAGACCAGTCAATTTTTCATTAAAAAAAAAATTCTATTTCACATAAAGAATAATCCCAAGTCTCACTAGCTATCTGCTAAATCATGTCACAAAGTATTTAGTGTCCATTCTGTGCCCAGTTATGATCTAGATGAATAGAAGAATATATGCCCCTGTTTTTCAAGATGCTTACAATCTATTTGGGCAGAGAAGATAAGACCCTATGTTAGTTAATGAAGATATAGAGACAAAGACAAAAGTCCCTATCCTGAAGATTACCTTTTATTAGGAGAATAATAGACACTAATAGCTAATATTTTATAGCACTTTTGTTAAATCATTTCAATCACGTCCAACTCTTTGTGACTTCATTTTGGGTTTTTTGGCAGAGATATTGAAATAGTTTGCCATTTCCTTCTCTATTATATAACGCTTACTATGTGACAGACACTGTGTAAGCATTTAACAAATATTACTTCACAACGACCCTTAGGAGGAAGCTGCTATTATCCCCATTTTGCAGTTGAGAAAATTGAGGCAGAGGTGAAGTGATTTGCCCATAGTCACATAGCTAATAAGTGCCTAAGGCTGGATTTGAATACAGGTCTTGTGGACTGCAGGCCCCGTGCTCTACCCCACTATATTACCTAACTATTTATGCACACATACATATGTGTGTGTATAAATACATATACATATATATATGCTATATATGTATATATATAGCATATATATATGTACACACACACACACACACACACACACACATATAAATATAAAATGTTTGTTTTTGTGTTTTAAGGTTTGCAATACAGTTTAGCGGTCAATACTCTTATCTAATGTGATCTAGTTGCTTGGTGAATTCTCTGGGGTAAGGAACTCTCAGTAAGGGCATTACTTTTATCCATGCATATCAAAAAGTGCCCCCCATTTTAAAGTCCTTGAGGGTTTCCAGGAAGATTGAAGTTCACATGACTCGTCTATTAAACAGCTAGCAGGGGTCAGGTGCCTCCTTCAAGGCAAGCTCATAACTAGCCACCTTGCTGTATGTGGGGTGAGGAGAGCACTGGCAGCTGGGGAGGTCATAAATGGCTTCATGTAGGTGAAATTAAAGCTGAATTTGAAAGAAGCTAGAGGTTCCCAAAGGCAGAGGTAAAGAGATTCCACTGAAGGCCTGGGGGTCAAATAGCCCTCATGAAGGCATGAAAAGGAAAAGTGGAATCATGAACACCGAGGATAATTCTCAGGATTAGGAAGCGAGAACACTTCTGTTGTGGTCTTTTCCAACTGCCCAATTCGCTTCTCCATTGAAGCTGACAACATCCCTGCCTGACGGTGAGTCCTGAAACTCTCCACGGCTTTGGTCACGTAGGAAATATGGATGGTTTCAAACAATTCAACTCTCTGCTTATCAAATGACTCTGAAAGTCACTTAGAATCTGTGAAAGCCTATGGGGCCTGAACAAAAGGGAATAAGACTGGTGAGGTCAGCTGAAACCCGATAATTGGGAAATCAGGGCGGAAAGAGAGATGTGCTCATTAGCTGCCTCTCCCAATTATGGCAAACTCTAAGTGCCTCTCGGAGCTGTGCGGAGAGAGATCAGATTGCATTAAAGAGCTCACCTAGCCCACACGGGGGTCAGTACTCTGGCTAGATGGATTACTAGCTAGTTAAGGTCAATATGGACTGTCTTACAGAAGCTACTGAAGATGGGTGGTCCTTTGTGGTCAATAAACCTAAGCAAGTATCACGTTTGGCAAAAGGAGGATGAAACACTGTTGTGGCCATTCATTGTCTGACCAATGTTGCATCTTGCTGGGAAAGTGAGGGTCAAGGTTCTCAGTGAGCTGATTAAATTTTTACAAAGATCTATTCGTAAATGTAAAATGCTGCTGCAAATGCAAAACATCCTCACTCATCTGGCTTATGTTCATTATCATGATAGAACTCTAGGCTACAGATTGAGGCAACTATGGGAATGGGGGTGAGAACTGTGCAAAATATAATGTTTTCTGGTATTAATACAACATAATTCAGCAAGCATGTGTTAAGCCCCTGAGCTACATATGCTACATACTGAGTTAGTGCTGGAGATAGCATTGCAGAAACAAAAAGAAATCCAAGTAGTCCCTGTCCTCCAGAAGCATACATATCATTTACTATATAACTATAAGAAAATAATAATTTATTAACAATACATTATATCTGCATAAGACTATGTAGTTCACAAACTACTTTCACATCTGTCATCTCATTTATTTTTTGTGCTCCCTCCTATCAGGTAGATAGGATATTACTATTTTACAAATGAGGAAAGGAACTCAAAGAGTAATATGTTTGAAGTCAGAACCTAAATCCAAAGACTTTTACATTATTTTCTCTAATTTACATTATAATAAGTTGTAATAGTCTGTTTTATCTCCACAAGCATTTATTAAGTTCTTCCTTTGTCCTGAGCCCAACAAGAGATGCTAGGAACACAAAGACAAAATAAAAATTCTCGCCGCCTTCAGCTTTAATTTCTATCACACTATGTTCACATATCAGTATGACACAGTATGTTCACATATAAGCATAATTTATGGTGCTGTTGAGCAAGGAAGTTTGAGGGAGCATTGTTGATGTGAGGGCTTAGTAAGTCCTTTCTAGGACTGCTTATCCACCTTTGGTGTCCACCTGTCACCCAACTTACCTGTAGCTTCAAAAGCTGTAGCATGGATAGGGGTCATAAATTCTTCCATATTCCATAGATCTTACAGGCACACTATTCTTTATCCTCCCAATTTGTTTAGATATCACCTTTTATGACCAAATCATGTATTTATTTTGACCTTTTCTTGATATACAGTTTAAGATGTTGGTCTGTACCTAGTTTTTGACAGTGTTTTCCAGTTTACCCAGTGGTTTTTGTCAGTTAGTGAGTTATCTTAAAGACTGGGGGCTTTGGGTTTATTAAACACTAGGTTATTATGATCATTTGCTACTGTGTCTTATGTGCCAAATTTATTTAGGGATCTAACACAGTTATAAAACTGATTACTGTTTTAAAATATAGTCTGAGATCTGGTACTGCTAGATCACCTTCCTTTGCATTTTTCTTATTAATTCCCTTGATATGCTTGATTTCTTGTTCTCCCAGAAGAATTTGGTTATCTTTTCTAACTCTATGAAATACTTTTTTGTTAATTTGATTGACATGGAACTGAATAAATAAATTAGTTTAAGCAAAATTATCAAATTTTTTATTATATAGGCTCCATCTACCCATGAACAATTGATATTTTTCCCATTCGTTTAGCTCTAAATAGAAATATTTAAAACAGTCCTTTTTTTTGTAGTGGCAAAGATCTGTAACCTGAGGGAGTACCCATCAATTAAGGAATAGCTGAATAAATGATAGCATATGAACATAATAAAATATGATTATGCTGTAAGAATGATGAAAGGGACAGTTTCAAAGGAACCAGAGAAGAATTATATAAACTAATGCAGCATGAAGTGAGGAGAACGAGGAGAAATGATATACCACTGTAAAGGCAATTTTTTTAAAACCTAAGAACTCTGAACAACCATAATTACAGAGGACCAGTGCTACCCATCTTCTAACAGGGAGTTATTGGTCTCAGACTACAAAATGCCACATATTTTTGGACTCGGTCAATGTGGAAATTTTTTTGCTCAACTATGAATATTTGTTATAAAGGTTACAAAGGTTTCACCATTTCCAGGTATGGATGAAGAGTAAATAGATTGTTATCAATAGAAAGAAATAATATTTAATTAAAAAAATTTAACCCACCTTATCTTTTTAAAAAAAGATGGGGGGGGGGAATTGGGTCTGTGCTTCATGTCATTCAACTGAAGTTGAAATTGAATTGAAGTTGAATTCAGTTGAAGTTTTTCAAAGTTCAACAACAGTAATTCTCTCTCTCTCACTTTCTCTCTCTCTCTCTCTCTCTCCTTTTTCCCTCTTCCTCTCTCACCCTCTCCCTCTCTCTTAATTTTTGCCTCTGAAACTCTAGTCAGATCACACTGGCAAAATCTAAATTGAGTTTATAAAAATTCAATATTTTACATCTCTTGCTCTTTTAGATTTGCCCCTTCTCTTCCAGCCTCCCTATATTCATTTCAAATAAGCAAAATTGGCACAGATTTAATAGCTCTCTGGTTTTAATTATTTCAAACATATAACAAGAAAATCCTAAATACTGTTTAAAGAGAGAAGAGTTATACAGCAACACTGTGTGATGATCAACTATCATAGACTTAGCACTTCACAGTATAGCAAATTGATTAATCCAGAACAATTCCAAGGGTCTCATGATGGAAAATGTTGATGACATCCAAAGAAAGAACTATGGAGTCTGAATGCAGATAAAAGTATACTATCTTCACAGATTTTTTTTTACATTCTCATAGTTTTCTCCTTTTATTCTGAGCCTTCTTTTACAACATGACTAGTGTGGAAATATCTTTAACATAATTGAATATGCGAAACCTATATCGGATTGCTTGCTGTCTTGGAAAAAGTAGAGGAAAAGGAGAGAAGGAGCAAAATTTGGAGCTCAAAATCTTACAAAGATAAATGTTGAAAACTATCTTAATATGTAATTGGAAAAAATACTATTAAGCAAAAGAAAAGAGAAAGAGGTAACATTTACAGATATCAGATGCTCAGTCTGCCACTAAGAGAGGTTTCTTCTCTCTTTCACCCCATTCTCTGTTGGGATGAGTAAAATTCAGACATGAGAGTTAATTATGAGAGGAATAGCCTTCTGCTCCAAGGAGAGTTCTGGAGAAACACTAAATTAATCTTATTAACAAATACCTGTAGATTCATGTTCTGATAGATGCCAAAAGTCACTGAACCCATTCCACTTATTATAATAACATTTATATGACACTTTAATGTTTGCAAAACACAAATATATTGTTTTATAATATATACTTAGCACTATCTCAGGTGCTTAGGGCGTATCTTGAGCCAATCAAGAATAGCAGACATCCAGCCAATTGGAAAAATTGAACATAAAGACTCCCAGAAGGGCCCTGTCCTGGACCCATTGAATCCCACACTGCTGTTTTCAAGACCAAAATTTTATCTTTCCAGGGAAAAGAAGGGACACCTGTCTTTCTCACCCAAATCAGTGAGAAACAAAAGATGCTCAAGACAAATAACCATCACCTCTCTAGTTCCCAGATCTCGATCTTTGTCAGGCCTGGGGAGAAGCTCCACATATTTAGAGTCTGCTCTGATTTACTGAAGAGCTTGTTTTCTATTTGGTGGGTTATCCAGGACTTTATCTTCTCTTGCTTCAATCTCTTCAACTCTTCAGAGTCTCTCTGTTCTTCTTCCAGGAAAGGAGGAGAATGGGATAAGAGACAAGACTTCAAACCTCTTTATTCAGGGATGGTTTAAAATGATATTTGTGGATTGCTTAATCATTCAACAACAACTTTGTTTGCATCAGTTCCTTGTCTTTAAAATGATCTAGAGAAGGAAATGGCAAACCACTCCATTATCTTTTCTAGGAAAACCCTAAAAAGAGTCATGAATAGTCTGAGATGAATGAAATATTGGATTGGTTAATCATGCATCACCAGGACCACCACCTCCCTTCTCACCATCCCCTATTTATAAGGAGGATCCAGAATCAACACTGATTAATAACCTCTTGGGATCTGGACCAGAGGAATAGATGCTAAGTATTTTTATGGTTGGCAAAATGCTTCTGTGCTTTTTCTGGAGCAGGTTTTACTTAAAACACACACAAATTACTAAGACATTCATTCACTCTGCAGCATATTGAAATGACCTCTTTCTGTTCTTTTTAGGGATCTATAAAGGTCATTGTTTCCGGATCAACCACTTTCCAGAAGACAATGATTATGACCATGACAGCTCAGAATATCTTCTGCGTAAGTACAAAAATCCAATTCTGTTGAGGGGGAGGGATGTGGGAAGAGGCAGTTTGGAGGAAAGACATACTAACTTTTCAGTTCAATCCAATTTAAAAAACATTTATAAAGTCCCTGCTATATGCAAGATATTGGATCAAGCACTTGAGATAAAAAGACAAAACTCTTAACATCTACAAGGGAAAGGGCTGGAGATATATTTCCAATATGTACAAAGTAATATGATTTCATTAAGGTGCCAGTTTCAGAGTGCAAGTAACTAATGGCATAGGAAAAATCTCATGTAGGAGGGGGCATGTGAGCTGCACTTTAAAGAGGCTTCTTCCAAGATGTAGGAAAGGGCATTGCTGGCTTGAATGGATTTGAAGAGTGGATTTGACTCCTACTTTCTCAATTTAGCAGCCATATAGTCTTGGACAAGTTGATTAATCTCCTTGTTTCCATTTTCTTATCTGTGAAATGAAAGATCAGATTAACATACATTTAGAATGAGCCAGAAGCAAATTTAATTCTATCTAGTCCAAACCCTTCATTTTACTCTTGAGAAAACTGAGGTCTAGAGGAATGGGCTTGCTCACACTAGCAGTAAGGAGCAGAGACATGATTAGAACCCAAGAATCTGAGTTCCAAATCCAGCCATCTTTCAATGGTCTCTAAGGTTCCTTCCAGTTCCTAAATCATGATTTTTTCATGTGATAAACCCAGGTTCCAGTGTGGTCATGTCTTAAAGTCTATCTCTTTTATATCCCCCATTATTTTTCTGTTTTGGAAAAGGATAGTTTATAAAAATTCATTTGTACTGACAGTGAGCTGTTAAAGGTCCAGGGATTACTGAAGGCAAGTGACTGGGTCATTATATGCCTCCCTAATTAGAAAAGTCAGTCTTGCACATGCCAGAGCCTACAACCAATCAATCAAACAAAATTTATTAAGTATCTGCTATCTACCAGGTACTTGCCACCCTGACACCCAGAGGCAACTGGGTGACTCAGTGCTGGCCATTGCATGTAGAGCCAGAAAGACCTGAGTTCAAACAAAGCCTCAGACACCAGCTGCATAGTCACTTAATTTCTGTTTGTCTAAATTCACTGGAGAAGGAAATGGCAAAACACTCCAGTATCTTTGCCAAGAAAACCCCTTGGACAGTATGGCCATAAAGAATCGCATGTGACTGAACAATTGGACAGTAACAACAAATCTGCCCTCAAAGAGCTTATAATCAATCTAGCTAGGAGAAACAACTTATACATATAGACAAATGAGAGGTAGTGGAGATCAACACATACTGGAAGACATAAATTTCTATAGCAGCAACTATAGATTTTGGGTGGAAACAATAAGACTGACACCATCCTGCTCTCCTCCATTGTCCAGAGGCTGAGTATTCATCATCTTCTCTGCACATTCAAGAGAGAAATGGAATAAGTATCACTCTTGCCATCTTTGCCATAACTGCCTCTACTACAATCAAGAGTAAGGTGGGAAAGGAGACTTAGTAAAGAAAATTGTCTTCTCAAGCAAATTAGCTTTCCTATTGTTCCATGCCTGGAGCAGGTCCACAGAAATTCTTTCTCTCAGGGATCGAATCAAGGATGGTGACCTGAGAGAAGGGAAGAGTTGAGAGGTCTCAGCAATAGATTGGAATAGGGAGTGAGATGTAATGAGGATTTTAAAAATGACTCCCAGGTTGTGAGCCTGAGGACCTGGCAGGATGGTGCTGCCCTCTGGAATAAGGTAGGAAGCAGGGAAGATTTGGAGAGAAAGATAATGCGTCAATTTTGGACGTGTTTAATTTAAGATGTCTACAACACATTCACTTTGAGGTATCTGAAGGGCAGTTGGGGATACATGTTTGGAGAACAGCAAAGAGTTGGGGCAGAATTGGTAGATTTGAAAATCCTCAATATAAAAATGGTAATTAAATCCATGAGCTGATGAGATCACCAAATGAAATCATACAGAGGGAGAATAAAAGAGGTCAGCTCTCTTCTCTTCAAGTTTAAGTCAGAACTGTGAGGGACACCCACATAAGAATGAGGACCAGAAAGAAGGAATAACTAGTTCTATTCCAGTCTCTGTACAGTTATATAAGTATATAAAAAGGTTGGAATTAGGGATCTTCATTGACAGAGGAAATTCCCACATAAGGAAATTCCCTCTACCACTGGAGAACAGCACTTTCTCAGTTACTTCTTCCCTCTTCTGCAAAGGAGAATTGCCTAAAAAAGGAAGAAGAGATAAATAATGACATACGGTCGGACAACTAATACATGCCAGGAGAACCAAACTCATGTCTTACTAGCTCTGAAATCAGCTCTATCCACTCTGCCATGCTATTTCTCATAAATATATACAATTAAATTTTTATATGTGTAAAAATAGTGGATGGAGAGGGAAGTCCTGAAAGCTGGGATGATGGAGAAAAGTATTATGTAGGTATGGCAATATTAGGTAACAGAAGTGAGGAAGAGCCTATGCAAAGGCTCAGAAATGAGAAATGGAATGCCTTGAGTGAGGAAGTATGACTGACTGTTTAACTAGGGCAGCCAAGTGGCTTCGTGGGTAGAGCATTGGGTCTGGAATCAGGAACACCTGAGTTCAAATCAGACCTCAGACATTTACTTTATTAGCTTTGTGATTCTGGACAATCATTTTACCTCTGTTTGTCTTAATCTACTCGAGAAAGAAATAGCAAACCACTCTAACCATGAAAACTCTATAGACAGTATGGCCCAAGGAGTCATAAAGAGTTGGACACAACTGAATAACTGAACAATTAATTGACTGGACCAAAGAAAGCAAACAATTTGGAACAGTAGGAACCAGGTTAGAAAGATTCCTAAGTGTCAAAGAGACGAGTTTGCATTTGTTCTTAAAGACAACAGGAGACAAATAAATTTACTGAGCAAGACAGCAAAATGGTCAAACATGAGTTTTTAGGGGTGTTGACAACTATATAGAGGATAGATTGAGGTAAGAGACTAGCCTTTCCTGTGTTAGTTATTTCCAAGTTATCTTATATATCTTGTTTATAAACAGTTGTGGGAATGTTGTCTGCCCCATTAAATTGTCAGCTCTTTGAGAGCAGGGATTGTCTTTTACATTTCTTTGTAAATGGCAATTAAATCCATGAGCTGATTATTTATTAAGTATTTTCTTTGGGCTAGGGACTGTGGTAAGTGCTGAGGATAGAAGAAGCAATAAAAGACAATCCCTGTCCTTAAGAGTGGCAGAGAATGAGATGAAAGAAGATTGGGAACATAGGAAAGAGCTTTGAATGCCAAGCAAAGGATTTTGTATTTGATCTTGAAGGCAACAGGAAACTACTGGATTTTCCTGAGTAGGGAGATGACAGGGTGGAATCTGTGATTTAAATAAATGATTAGTGGCTGGGTGGGAATGGAGAAAGACTTGAGGCAAACAGACCCACCAATATTCCAAGTATGTGAGGTCCATGGCAATGTCAGAGGAGAGAGAAGAGGATATATTTAAGAGATATTGCAAAGGTGACAATCCTTGACAAAGCTTGAATAGGAGGGAAGTTGAAAGGATGGTATTGCCCTCTATTAGTGATAGGAAAGATAGGAGATAGGGAGGATTTAGGAGATAATAAGTTCAATTTTGGACATGAGGAGTTTAAGATAACTACTGAACATCCAGTTCAAGATAACTGAAAAATAGTTGATGATGTGAGATTGGCAGTCAACAGAGACACCGGGGTAGGATTGGTAGATTTGAAAATTGTCAACGATAGGTAATTACCTACATAGGTAATTAAATCTGTGGGACCTTTACCCAAATGAAGTAATATTGGGGAGAATAGAAGAGGATCCAGGACAGAACCCTATGGGACATTTACATTTAGAAGGAGTGATCTGGAAGAAAATCCAGCAAAGGGGACTGATAAAAAGTAGTCAGATAAGTAGAAGAACCAGAAAACCTAGAAAGAAGAGAGCATCTAGGAGTAGTGATCAAAGGCTTCAGAGAAATCTAGGAGAATGAGGATTGAGAATTTCCTTCCTTTAACAAATAAGAGATCATTGATTTAACACTTCCTGGCTGTATAACCCTGGACAAGCCACTCAACTCCAATTGCCTCAGCAAAAAAATAAAAAATAAAAAAAGAGATCATTGATAACTTTAGAGAGAACAGTTTGAATCCCTAGCACTTAGTATAATGACTGGCACATAAGAGGAATTTTGTAAATGTTTATTGATAAATGGACAACCCCACCTTAGTTTTGCCCTTGGAATTTGTGTTTTCTTTTGGCACCTTTGGCCCTTGACAGTTTACTTTATTTTTAAAGCATCAACTGAGTGAGTAGGCTACTTTTATCCAACTAGCTGTGTTCCTGAGTCTTTGCCCATCTATATGGTTGCTTTGAGAGGTTAGCACCTTTTTTTCCCAAAGCATTGTTGTTTGTCCTTCATTCTCTTCAAGGAAGTGATGCTATGACATTCAAGGGAATTGGATTTAAGTTGAGGAAGGGCTGTGCAAAGTTACCTATTTCACTTCCCCCTCCAGAGCCATCTGGGGTCCAGGCAATGGGAGACTTTGGCCTTTTTAAGCTAAGGTCTTTAATAGGTCTCATTTTGATTGAGGGTGTATTCCATTAAGGCTAGATAGCAACTGAGGCAAAGAATCTCCTTTTTCACCTAATCAAAAAAAAGAAAAAAGAAAGAAGGAAGGAAAGAGGGAGGGAAAGAAAGAAGGAAAAAATAAAAGGAGGGAGGGAGGAAGGGAGAGAGGAAGCAAGAGAGGGAGGAAGGTAAAGAAAGAGAGGGAGTGAGGAAGAAGGAAGGAAGGCAGGAAGAGAAGCAGGAAAGCATGGGCTATCTAATCCTTTGTTTTTTGTAATCTATGATGCATTCTGATTCAACCTGTAGACACTATCCTACTGCCTGCCTTATTTTTTAATTATTAAAATAGAATTTTAGAAGGTCAAAGGAGGAGGGGAGTACACCAGCAAAGAAAGAATCTAGAAATTAAGGAAAGCATGGTAACACCTAAAAGTCATTTTGCTGTCTTCACAACAAAATGTCCAGACATATGCAGTCTCTCTCAGCAGCATACCTTAGGGTAGAGTAGATTCAGCCTCATTTATGGAGAATCAATATTAGGCCCCTTTGAGCAAAAGTAATTGAGCAAAAAACAACAAAACAAAACAAAACAAAAAAGCCCTCTGCACCTGCTTAGGGGTAATTTTTCCAAAAAGGGAAAAAAGTGAATTTTTGCAATGAATCATCTGATGCCATAGAATATTAGTATTGTTCCCATGGAGCCCTGGGACAGGGCAGCTCCAAACAGACAACCAATCTCTGTGAGCCCCAGAAATGTGAACAATCAGATGAGCCTTGCAGCTTCTGGCTCAGTCTCCTTCTTTTTTTCTCCCCTCTCACTCTCACCAATAAACATTTATGGAGGGTCTGAAAGACCAGGAAAAGATGAGTCATGTTCCTTCTGTCCTCAGGCCTCAAATAGCTTATCTTAGGTTCCTAGGGATTCCAAATCATTCTATTAATCACCCTTCTTCTGGGCCCATCCTATGCCATCCTCCATGCTCAGCCACTACCCACACCCATTTACTGGGAGGGAAGGACATCCAGCACTCCAGTGGTAGGAGGTTAAGAACACTCAACCTAGCTTGACCTCTTGAATTGGCTTTGGTGCTATACTAGCCAATATTTCAAACGATGTATTTCCCTTCCTCTAGGGGAATATTCTAAAACAAAATTCCCATTTTTTAAAACCTAAATCAAATCTTTCTTTGCTTCCTTTTCCTTCCCTTTTAGTTCTAGACTTGCCCCCCTTCACTCTATTATCTTTCCTCTGGGTGAATATTTTAAAAGAAGTCCCCACCTTTGCAGCTCCAACCTTCTTTTCCTTTTTCTTTCTTTTTCTTTTTTTTAATAATGAAACTAAATTTGATTTCCCCTTACCTCTGATTTGAGAATCACTCCTTTGCTCAAGTTACATCCCTGATTTGTATCAGATTATACCTATCCTATAGTGCAATAGAGAGATGCAGCTCTGAGAGCTAAGTTCTTCAGGAAAAAGACTGAGAGTTGTTGGGTATTCAGTCCCAGAGAGTTCCAGCATCATGGAGGAAGGGAGGTGGAGAAATGAAAAGAGGGAGGACTTACAGAAGTGATTTCTCTCCTATCCCCAGTAAAATATAGTGACAGCAACTTAGCAATCCCTGCTCATTTAAGAAGGAAATAGTCTCCTTAAATAGTCTCTTTGGGGAAAATGAATCTTATAATCAAAGGGACTTGAGGGCAAGATGGGAGAAAGAGAGAGGGATCAGAGAATTGGATTTGTCCAAACACCTCAGCTCTTTCTGGGGCTGATGTTGGTTAGTAAGAGCTTATTTCCCAATGGGGACCCATTTTTTTCCCTCCATCCCTCAGAAGTAGAAATAGGAAAGTTTAATTGACATGTAATCAAGATTTGTAAACTGAGTAACATAGTTCAGTCTGTAGTTCAGAAAGACAGCCTATTTTTTTTTTTTGGATTCCTTCTTCTTTTCTCTTTTTATTAGCCATCTTAGAATCCTAGAGTCATCAGATTTGAGGGATGAGTGATTATCTGGGCCAACCTCTTCATTTGACAGCAATCTTTTGATTCTTCTACTGTAAAATGAAGGGATTGGGCCAAACAATCTCTCAGTTTCCATCTAATAGTCCTGGCTGCTCAGGGTTATAGGAACAAGACTGGAGGGGTGATTAGTCTGATATATTTGTGGTGACTAAAGGAGTTAGGGCAGGAGAATGTATACCTGGCTGGTTTCCCAGTACTTCAATCCAGGTCATTTGGAATTCATCTTTTTGTATATCCTGTTTCCTCACATTCAGGAAAAGTTATAATTTACTGAACTGATTGTCTATGAATAAAGTATTCTTGAAGTCGTGTTTCATACATGCCCATGTATGTCTGAATGTCATTGCATATTGTGTACTGTCCAAGGATATATTCCTTATATATTCATATTATATATATGTATATATATATACATATACACATACATACATAAATATATATAATATATCCTATGTTCATTAGGAATCCAGAAAACTATCCCATTTCCTATAGTATTAGGTTCAGCAATAAGTGAACAAACAATTATTAAACACCTGCTATGTGCCAGACATTGTATTAAGCAGTGGAAGATCATTTTGCAAAACAGTCATTAAAATATTATGACAAAACCCTGTCTAACATCAGGCAAATTGTTCAAAATGTTTCCCTGATAACTGTCCATGTATAACAGTAATGTCCCTATGGAACTATGGTCTTTCACCTGATGCCCTCCTTTTCACAAAAAAAAATAATAGCAGGTGAAACATGACGACTATATTTTTGCCAGCCAGCTATAAATGACTCAGTGATCAAATCCCCTTCATTTACCTTTATTTTCTACTTAAAAGGTAACAAGATACTACTGGATTTTTATTATAATTTTCTATCTCATACTGCACAAAAGAAAATCCTCTAAGTATCTCCAATTGCTCATGGTGGAATAACAATTCAAAAATGAGGTGGGAGTGACTGTTCCTTATAAAGCGAGGAATTTTTTTTTGGAGGGGGGAAGCATTTCTTTCCAAAACTAGCTTCATTCTCCTATTAGCTAGCCTGCTATCAATACCATCAGGATCCAGGGCTTTCTTCCAACTTCCAGATATTGCACAGGCTTCAGCTCTGTCTGGTGGTGCTCACCCAACTTTAAAATGTCCAAATCTATCCAATTTAATGAATTGTTTTGATATGATTATTTTGATGTGCCACTCTTAGTTCAGCCAAAACCTTAGCGCAAAGCCAATAATGATTACTGGTGTTTATATAGTGCTTTAAAAGTTTATAAAGCACTTCCCTCACAGCCACTCTGTAAGGAAGATAGGCTGTGTAAAAATGATTGTCTTTTTTCTTTATGTGGAGGAGACTGATCTGACTACTCTTGAATAAATGTTAAAAGTGGTAAGGAACAAGAAAAAAAAAAAAGTGAGGTGTTAGCATTTTACTCCTTTTAGACTTTGAATGGTTCTATTCACAGTTTGTAAAAAGAGTAAAACCTTGAGTGGCTCAGACCCTAAGTGATATATTTGCACATTTTAAAGGGTTCATTCCTTTCACTTTTTTATGGGTCAGTGTAAAGGAAATGTGAAGAAGTGTTCACACATATTTGCTCCTTTAAGAGGTGTGAAGTTCCTGTCAACTTGGCATTAAGGTTCAGCCTTGCCCCCAGTGGCTTTTAAAAGCACAAATAAGCTATGAGAACAGAGTATTATTCCCTGACAGTGAAGAAAGGAGCTACTCAGCTTTTGAAAGGGAATTTTGTTTTTTCCCTTGTATCTTTTGGGGGAAAGACAGAGGGAAGGAGATTTCTCTACTTACTCTACTTAAATGGTTCTTAGAGCAAAGTAGCTCATAGAATAGTCTCAGAGAATCCAGATGGATTCTAGAGAGATGCAAGCCCAAAGTCCACAGAGAAGTTATATCCTGAGGGACCAACATGGAAAAATCACTAAAAAAAAAAAATATCAATGGGATCTACAGTGGATAATTTGGGCCACTTGTATTCCCTTAAGGTGCTCATTTCTAATATGTATGTTGTATGTGTGTATGTGCACGTGCTTCCCACTGATGCCCTGTATTTGTGGGGGAATATACTCCAAGTGTCTGATAGTAATATTTTGTTGCAATTATTCTTTACTGTTTCAGTAAATGCCTTTTTTAATTGTACCAACTGGATGAATTAATGGTAGAATACACCAGTGGGGACCACTTGTTTAGAGTACATATCCACTGAGTAACTCAGATCTGGGTTAGTTTTTCAACACAGGCTATAAGTGTAAATTAGGTTGTACTACATTTGAATGAAAATACAAACTTAGAGAAATGAAGCAACTTACCCAATGTCACGTTGCTAATAAAGTGTCATAGAAAGGTTTTGAACCAAGATCTCTTGGTGCCACATCAAGAGCTCTTTTAACCACTCCACCTCCATTGCCTCTCCTAATATTGCAAATAACAGAAAAAAAAAAAATCCCTCAAGTGATAAACTGACTGATTGTGCTCCTTTGAGATCAGAAGATACTGTCCAAGCAATTAAATGAATCTTCAGAAAGATTCTTCTATCACCTGGTAAATGGTTCTATAACAGTAGAGCAGAGAGAGAAAAATAATTAGAAGGACCTAATCCTGTTTCTGACAATACTTAGCTATACAACCATGATTCTAGGCAAAATGTACAATCAGTTCTGATAGACTGAGGACTAAGAAGAGAGATAGTTCATTCTTCCCCCCCCCACCCTTTTCTTTTCCTCTCTTCCCTCTGGAGCAACCAGGGTTTTAAAAAAATTTTTCCACTCACAAATCCTTTTCACCTGAGAAGTTTTTATGTGATCCCAGATATGTAGGTATATAAAATAGGTCTATAAATCAATCATTTACTGATAATAAATATAATTTTGTGACCCCCACATTCAGTTTCACAATCTCTTATGGGGTCATTACCACAGTTTAAGAAGCTTTGAACTAAACTACCTGCTTTCTTCTGAGGCTAGGAAAACTTGTTTTTATCCTAAATGCATACTTTCTCGTTCATTAAATGTTATATAACTGGTGATCAACAGAAAACCAAAATTTCTTGCATTTTTACTAAATGCTCATACATAGAAATAGTTTTGTGGGGGTTGGAAAGAAGGGACTGGACAGGAAGAGAAAAATGAGAAGAGGAAGAGGGAGAGGGAGAGAAACAAGGGCAGTGGAAGTTGGAGTGGAAGGAGAGGGGAGAAGGGAAATGAGAAAAGAAAAGAGGAAAAGCTAAGAGAAAAAAGAAGATAGGAGAGAGAGGAGGGAGGGAAGAAGAAGAGAGAAGAGGGAGAAGAGAATAAAAAGTGGGAGGGAAAGTTAAAGTGGGAGGAAAGAGAAAGGGAGAAGGAGAAAGAGAGGGAGGTTAAAAAAAAGGGAGAGGGAAGAAGAAGAAAGAGGAGAGAAAGAAAGAATTCCCATTTAAGAGATGAAACAATGTCAAGTTGGGGAAACAAATTAGGCTATCACAACCCTGGTGAAAAGTACCCAAAGTATCCAAACCCAAGATCTTTCCAGAAACCTTCCTTTTCTTTATTCAATCAAAGGAAATTATGCCAGAAGCAGGCTGCAAGTTGGAAATGAACAGCCACTTTTGGTCGGATAGTTTGTTCCTTTCACAGGCTACTTTAATCAGTGAATGGGTGCGGCCTCAGTCAAACTGGGACCTGTTGAAAACTCTAGCTTAAAAAGGTCTCCTATTTCATTCAGGGTCATCTCCAGTCCTCTTGAATTATATCTGGCCACTGGACCCCGATGGCTCAGGAGGGGAAAGTGAGACAGGTGACCTTGCCCAGCCCTCCCTCACTTAAATCCATTTGCATGTCATGGAGACCTCTCTGATACCATTGTCTTCTTCGAGAAGGAAGGACAAATAGCAGCAATCAAAAGAAAGCTATGTACCAGAAGAGTCAGATAATGCTGGGGAAGCTCTTACACAAAGAAGGAAAAGTGAAGTTTCCGCAGAGATACATTTAGACAGCACCTAAACCTTGAAGGGATGTCTTGGAGGGGCAGGTAATTAGCAGCAGAGCACTCCTTGAGCCACTAGGCAATCAGGAAGACTTTTAGGAAAATTCCTAAATTCAAAGCCAGCCCCAGACACTTTCTACTGTGTGATGTCAGGCAAGCTACTTAACCCTGTTTGCCTCAGTTTCCTCATCTGTTAAATGAGCTGGAGAAGGAAATGGCAAGCCACCTCAGTAGCTCTGCCAAGAAAACCCCAAATGAAGTCATGAAGAGGCCGATGCAACTGTAAAAATAACTTAATGACAACAAAAAATGTCTTACTTGCCATCTGGTTGTTAGAATAGGAGCATAGATTTTTAAGCTAAAAAATATATTGGAAGATTTCTAATCTACCTTCTTCATTTTATGGGTGAAACAGTCAAAACCCAAGGGAAAGAAATAACCTGGCCATGTTCTTTTGAGGTAGTAAATGGCAGAATTGCAATTCAAACCCTGAGCCACTCCAATTTCAAAACCAAGGCACTTTCCTCCAGGAGTAGCATTTGGAAGTTATTATCAGTCACATTTTCAATCTGACATAGAGAATTAGGGTAATGATTTCAGAAAAACCTAGAAGGACTTACATGAGCTGAGTAAGGTAATTAGAACCAAGAAAACACTGTACACAACAACAAGATTATATGATGATCAACTGTGATGGACATGGCTCTTTTCAACAATGAGGTGATTCAGGCCAGTTCCAATAGACTTGCAATGAGAGAGCCATCTGCATCCAGAGAGAAGACTAGGAAGACTGAATGTGGATCACAGCATAGTATTTTCACTTTTTTGTTGTTGTTGTTTGCTTGGGTTTTTTTTTTCTTTCTCATTTTTTCCCCTTCTGATCTGATTTTTCTTGTGTAGTATGATAAATGTGGGAATATGTTGACAAGAACTGAACATTTTTAACCTATATTGGATTAGTTGCTATCCAGGGTAGGGAGGAGGGAGGGAGGAAGGAAGAGAGAAAAATTTGGGACACAAAGTTTTGCAATGGAGTTTAAAGTTATCTTTGCATGTATTTAAAATAAAAGGCCATTATTATTAAAAAGAGAGAGAGAATTAGATTAAATCATTTTCTACCTAGAAAAGTGTAGGTTGGTCCATCTATCCCCTGAACAATTCCTTCCTCTTACTTCAAAGCAAGTTATTAGTCCTGGTAACTTCTTTTTGCTTGATTGGTTGGTTTCCCCAAACTCTACTTTTCAAAAATAAGCATACAAACCAGCTTGTTTCTGATTCAGTCTTGGACTGGTTACAGTACTTCTCTGATGTCCTGTACCCTGAAAAGAACTTTCAAAAATGCCCCCTCCAATACACTTTTTACTCATCCACCTTTTTTCTAAGATTCTGTAGGTATCAGCTTGGTTATTTCTTCTTTTGGAGATAGAGAGATGAGCTCTAGCACATCTCAGAGGCAGCAAAGCTCCCTCTCCCTTTTTTCCTGCAGTTCCAAACTACAGCTCTTACCCCTGGAACTTCTGCTCCCTCCCCATACCCCAGTATCTGCTGGGTTCCCTAGGAGTATTTTTCTCCCTTGACTTTCTAGCATAAGTGTGACACCTCCCCAGAGGGCAACTAAGGAGGAAATCTCTATGCATTTGTAAGAAAGCCAATAGTAGATCTCTCAGCCAAGTCCAGGTCCTCTGAAGTACACTTCAGGAAAATTAAGAAGAGTATAATATGAAATAAAGATTTAACAGAATCGAAAACAAACATCAGAGAAGTACTGTAACCAGTCCAAGGCTGCATCAGAAACAACACAAAAGCTGCAGATATTTTGGATGCCACTTAATGATTGCAGAAATTGGTGTGATATCCAGGGAGGGCTGGCCCAGGTTTCATCAAGAGGTAGAGTGCAAAGCCCCACACTTTCCTGGGAGACCAAAACTGGCTGAAGCCAGCAGTTTCTAGAAAATGGGGTCTGAAACCAGTGTGATCGGGAAGTAGGCTCTACTCCAAGAGAAATAGTAATTGTTTCTACTGACTTCATATTCCCTGCTTCTTCTGGGATTAAGGAAACCTTCGTCTTTATTTTAAATGTGCATTTTCTCTTCCAAGCCTTTAAAGGCAATATAACTATTGATAATTGTCCATCAAAATATCTGCTTTATTTTTGCAAAAAGCACATGGTGAGGAATGAGAAAGTGAGAAAAAAAGGAAAGGGAAAAAAAGGGAGATGGAGAGAGGGAAAGAAAAGGAAAAAGGAGTGGGAAAAGAGGAGAGAGAAAGAGGACTGTGTAAAGAGCAGAGGTAAATCACAGCTCTGTATTCAGCTTTTAGTCCAAAAACAGGACTACTAAAGCATCAGGTCCTGGCCTCTGATAGCTTACCAGTAAGGAAAATAACTGGGACTCAGTCATCCCATCTGAAATTTCCATAAACTAATAGCATCTAAATTATTGCTGGACCTAAGTGTCCTTCCACTCTAAGATTGCAATGGAACATGAGGTCTAGATAACCACACTATCCAAAAATGTGAGAGAGAGAGAAGAGGCTGGTCCTGGTAAAGTCCAAATGTAGGAAATAAAGCTGAAGACTTGAGTAAATAGCAAAAAAAAATAAAAAAAATAAAAAATTAAAAGAATGAAGAACAACTATAAGTAAAAAAAAAAAAAAAATTCTAAGATAGCAGGGGAAAAAAGTAGCCTGTCTGAAAAGTTTCCAAAAGAGCTAAAACAATAGTTAAGGAATGAAAATTTTAAAAAAAAAGCTTAGAAAAGAAATAATCAAATTGTGACAATTCTAAAAAATGGGATAAACAGAAAGAGAAAACAAGAAATGAGGTATCTACTATGAAAAACAACTAGCTTAGAAAATAGGATGAGAAATCATTTGAAAATCATTAGATTTCCTGAAAATCATGACCAAACAGTAAACCCAGATGTTTAGTACATTGCCTGTTCAACCATTTTTTAATCACCCCTTCTCTTCATTACCCTATTTGGGGTTTTCTTGGAAAAGATATTTCCCTCTTGGGGGGCAGCTAGGTGGTGCAGGGGATAGAGCACCAGCCCTGTGAAGTCAGGAGGACCTGAGTTCAAATGTGGTCTCAGATATTTAACACTTCCTAGCTGCGCAAGTCACAATCCCAATTGCCTCAGGGGGAAAAAAGAGATATTTTCCTCTCCAGTTCATTTTACAGGTGAGGAAACCAAGGCAAACAAGGTTACGGTGACATCCCCAAGGTCACACAAACTAATAAGTGTTGGGTCAAATTTGAACCCAGACCTTCTGGGCTCTAGGCCCAGTGGTCTGTCCACTGTTCCACCAAGGTGTTCTATTACTCAAACAAAACACTCCTGAATAATCTGGCTCCATACATTTCACTGGCCCCAGAAACTTCCCCTACCTAGAAGATCATTCATCTCTGGAACTCAGGAACTCACACTGACAAATTACATCTGCTCCTGGGCCCCCTGCCTCTGATTGGACTCATTAATTATTCATGTTTAGGCCATGCCAATGTAATAAAAGTTATACCACCTAAATTAGTTTACAGTTTTAGTGCCATTTGAATCAAATTACCAAGGGGTAAATTTATAGAACTAAAAAAAATAATAATCCAAAGAAAAAACATCAAGAATCTCAAGAGAAATATTTTTTAAAGTAGGCATGAAAGGACCCTTGCTGCATCAGCTTACTGTATTATAAAAAATAATTATTAGAACTATTTGGTAGTGCTTAAAAAAGGAGAAAAGTTGATAATTGAAACAAGTTAAGTTCACAAGACCTAGAAGTAATTAAACATAATAGTGTCAAGTATTTGATAAACATAAGGATAAGTGCTTGATTTTTGACAAAAACTATAGAGAAAATTGGAAAAAAGTCCAGCAGATAATAAGTTTAGACCAACAATTCACACCATATACCATAATAAGCTTCAAATGGAGACATGACTTGAATATAAAAGGTCTTATTAACATATTAGAGAAGAGAAAAATAACTCACAATTATGTCTAGGGAAAGAATTTTTAACTAAAGGCATAGAGGTGATCCTAGAAAGTAAAATGAATAATTTCAACTGCACAAAATTGAAAACCTTTTTCATAAGTGTAAAAACTATAACCTAGGGAACTGGGGAAGGGGAGAAATTTTCTCCCCTTAAGGGTTCCTAGTTTTAGGTTCCTAAAACAAGATTCATATCTTAGGAGATCCTGACCCCAAAACTATGAGATTGGGCTTTTCTTTCATTCTTTGATTCATTACATATTTAGTCAAGAAGGCCCAAGGAAAATCTTTTAAAGCTTAGGCTTGTTTCACATGTCCCACAGAAGGGATTAATTATATCTCCTTTAAAAAGGTATTAGATACACAAAGTAGATTGGATCAAGGACAGCTATTTATTTCTTTTACCATTAAAGAATTGTTTAAAACACAAAAGACTCATATATTTTTACATATTGGCAAATACTTAAAACATGAAATCATAACCCATGACCCGTATAATACTCTTCTGGGAAGTTAATATTTAAAATATTGGGCTATTCAGGGAGGATTAGCACCTCTGGTGTGAGGGCCTGCTGAGCCTTCTTCAGGGTTGCTCATCTACCTTTGGTGTCTACCTGTCACCCATCTCCATCTGTGGCTCCAAGGAGCTATATCATGCATAGTAAATCATCTCCACAGATGAGTTAAATCAGATTGAGAGTCACCAATAGTTGTTGAGTTAGGGGGATGTCTAACCCAGGTCTGCGTTGATGAGAACAATTTGTTCCAAAGGTCATAAAGACAATTGAAGCAAGAACTGTGGGGGATTTAGAGCTTGGTCAGACATTGAAGATGCTTCTCCTTATTTTATCTTGCCATTGGACTTTGATGATCGTGGAAGAGAAAATGAGGATGACCACTTCATGCAACTTTTCCTCACTTAAATCATCACCCTGATGGCAAATCAAGACATCATCCTGAAATGTCATTGATGCTCTTTGAAATGAAGAGCAAAACCAACAACTTAAAATACCGTGGAACTATTAACAGGGATTTCATTTTCACCTCAAAGCTTCACTCAGAAAACACACATTTGTCCCATATCTTCTCACCAGTTATACATGTTTAGCTTAGACTTTTCCTCCTATTGATTGTCATGTTCTTCTTTCAAAAGATTGGATGGTATGATGAAAGGAATGTAATGTGTTTCTTGCCATATAGATGAGGCTAGTTCTTTTCCAAACCAAGGAGAATGGGTAAACTATGTTATCTAATATCTTCAACTTCAAAACATTTGAGTCATGGTTAACCATACTTTGCTTGTGTACTTACCTATTATCTTCCTACAAGTCCCAGATAGATGATTAAAGTTTTTTTTTTTTTTAATGGAACCTTAATGAGTAGAAAGGAAAAGCAATCATCTTCTGCTTTCCCTCTTAGTTTTCCTGCCAACAAACAATGTTAATAAGGTTACAGATCTCTTTCAAGGCATGTTGGGTAATTACCCCCTTGCATTTTTATACTACTTATTGCCAACACATTTTTATTATATATTATTTTATTTTATCCCTAAACACCAAAGGTAGGTATGATGACCTCCGATTTCATATATGGGGAAACTGGGACTCTGGTGAAAAATTCTGACTCAAAGAATAGTTGCTAGAGCCATAGCACCTCTATGGATCTCAACTTTACTCCAGGTTTGGAAAAAAAAATCCGATTAATTCATGTCTCTTCTTTCTTCTTTTACTTCCTGACTTTTCTCTCATCCTTCCTTGCAGGTATTGTCAGGGCTTCCAGCGTGTTCCCTATCCTCAGCACTGTTTTTCTTTTGCTGGGAGGTCTCTGCATTGGTGCCGGGAGAATTTACAGCAGCAAGAACAACATCATCCTTAGTGCAGGCATCCTATTTGTTGCCGCAGGTAAATATATTCTCTCCATCTGTTCCTTTTCCCCACTGAGAGAAAGCTGGGAAAGTACAGGGACAGGCAGAGCCAACCTGCACCATTTTGTGGCTTCTCAGCTCACTTAGTTAAAATAAGACCAACATCTTTTTATACTGAACACTTCCATAATGTTCCCTTAGCTCACCCTATCCTCCCAGTACAAAATCACATAAAAACCTAACAGAAAAAAATTACAGCACAGTACTCAAACATGTTCTCATCTATTGCATGTATTAATCTCAGGTTATGAGCTTTATGACCTATGGAGAAATCCCTTTCTATTCTTAGGACTCAGTTTTTTCATCAGTTAAAAGAAATTGAACTTCCACGAGTTCTGGGGTCCATTCCAGCACTAATATTCTAATGTCCTGCATTTTAACATCCAGATCCCACCATCTTTTTCTAGGTTTATCACTCTCCTTCACACACTGAACTATTTACTGTTCCCAGTACACAATTATTTCATTTCTAATCTCAATGCTCCTTCCTTACCATTTCCTCTTAGAATCCCTAACTTCTCTATAGGTATAGGTTCTATCTGTCTATTCCCTCCCTTTGCTTCTCTCCCTTATTGCTGGAAACCACTTGGCATATTTTTAATACTTACTTATTTCTATACACATATTCCCCCCACTAAAATGCAAATGTCTTTATTTAGGCTTGAAGCTGTGTCATTATTATCTTTGTATCTGCTGAACTTAGCAGCATATGTGGAACACAATTGGCACTAAATAAATGTTTGTTGAATTAATAAATATATCCTGAGGACCCTTCTCACATTCTAGGATTCTATTCTATTTCACTGAACTTCATAACTCTTCCAATCAAGATATAAAGAAGGTATTAAATGTTCAAAAATACTCACTGAATAAATAAATGGTTCCTCATTCATTGAGACTAAGATCCAGGAGAATTGAAATTATTTACCAAGATCTTAAGGTTGTTTGGTGGCTGAGTTAGTACTATACATGTCCTGACTTCCAGATCCATGTCCCTTGCCTAAACCACTCTATAGCAGAGGTTTAATCCATCTTATAATTTCATGTGGAGGGGTCTTGGTCAGTGGGTTGGAGATGGGATTGGGGTGAGGTGGAGAATGAGAAATGAAAAATTAATGTTCAATTATGTGCTTTTGAAAACTTCAGTTTTTCTCCCTTTCTTATAACTTGATGGTAACTTCTTGGAACATCATTCTTCCTCACCCTTCTTTCCTTTCTCTTCTACCTTTTCCTTCTCTCCTTTCCTCTCCCCCTATAACTCAAAGCAATATGTGGACAAAAGTGTATGGTCAGGATTAAGTAATGAAGTCACCACTGAGTAATATGACCCCAGTTGAAGCTATATAATCTTTTGCAGAAAGACTTTAGTTTGTCTAGAGGAATGTATGGTCAATTTACCATAGTAAATTGTGATTAATTTTGAGGAATATGATCAAGGACAAGAATGTGGTCAGGGTTGGTGAAAAAGTCAGTAATTATTCATGATGTAGTAGATAACCAGCCAGACCAGGGACACATGGGCTCAAATCTTACTTCTGGTAAGCAGCAAGGGAAGCAAGACTATCTGAGTCTCAGTTTCCTCATCTGGAACATTGGAAAATTTTACATATATATATATATGTGTGTGTGTGTGTGTGTGTGTGTGTGTGTGTGTGTGTGTGTATAAAATGTGTGTGTATATATATACATATATATTATATGTGTGTATGTATATATATATATATATATATATACATAATGTGTGTGTATATATATATACATATATATTATATGTGTGTATGTATATATATATAAAATGTGTGTGTATATATACACACATGTGGATGCTAGCTTTATGAAGCTAAGAGTTAATAAGGGATATAACACATAAATATATGTTATAAATATAAACTATAATATAAAAATAATACATAATAAGGGGGTTAGAGCAAAGTACTATCTAAATCTGAAGAGGAAATGGTCATTATTTACCAAAAAGATACAGAAAAGCTTCATGGAGAAACTGAGCTTTAAATAAGTAGGAGGAAGAGGCGAGAGGAATTAAAAACATGATGATGAATGAAGTTGGGAAAGAATCTTGAGTATAGACATAGAAAAGGATTGAGGGCAACACCTTAAAGAGAGAACACTCACTGCAAGGAACCAAAAAATGCTGAGGAGACAGGATTGGAGACACTTGAAATTCAAATCAATTAGAAAGGAGGAAGGAGATATAGTGTGTAGTTAGTTTCCTTTTTGGAAACAGAGGCGAGATTACCAGAGAGGACTTCAAAAGTGCCAATTGTTGCATAGAAGTCAAAAAGGATGAGGAGAGGGAAAAATCCACTGTTTTTAGTGATGAGGGGACCTCTGAGAAAGCAGTGTACATGAAGTAATAGGGATAAAAGTTAGATTTAAAGGCTTCCAGGAGAGAGTGGGTGATGAGGAAGTAAAGACATCAGGTATAGACAGCTTGAGTATCTAAAAGTAAAATAGAAGGATTGCCAAATAGCTGTAATGATCCACCTGAAAATGCTATAAGAATATAAAGCTCGTGGCTTCTCCAGCTCTAATGAGCACCCTGGAGTAGATATAGAGGCACCAAATTAAAATGGGTCTTAGATATTAACAGGTCAAAAGAATAGTGAAGTCATGAGTAAGAAATTCTAAAGTACTAGCTAAAGAATCATTAAAATAACAGTCTATAGAAGGATAGCTGAATTTGGAGGCAACAATAGCCAGAGTAAAGGAAATGAATGAGGGAATGAAGGAAAGGATCAAGGGATGAACAATTAGGATGAGAGCAAAGGACAAGTTGAGTATTAAGATAGGAGATTGCCTTAGAGAATAGCCTTTCAAAGCTCAGGATCTTGAAGGTAGCAGAGTTTAAAGAGATCATTAGATCTAGTATATAGCCATATCACTTTCAACCAGAGTAAAACAACAGATTCTGGATATATTAGTGCAGGATATGGGAGCAAAACTGGACAGATTCATGCATGGGGCCAAGAAGTATCGTGGTGCCCTAACTGTGAAGTTAGGATGGAGAGATTTAGCCTAAGAAGGGGAATTTAGCTCAGGGGCATCCAGTCTAAATAATGACATGGCTAGAGAGATGGGGACCAATCAGGAGGCTTATAAGAAAATGTCCTTGGAAAGTGAAAATATATAATAGAATATGATACTTACTGTAGTAAGAACTTTGCAATTTATTGAGGACTCATGTTACAGGTAAGGAAACAGAGTCTCAAAAAAGAAAAGAGACTTGCCTTCCTTTTCCCACCTCCAAAATCACACACATGGTATAAGTATCAGAGGAAGGCCAATAATATAAGTACACAAGATTCTTGGTGGTTTAGTAAGCAAATATGATATGCCAATTAAGGGTGTAAGAAGGAGAAGGAAAGGGGGACAGAGAACAGATAAACTATGTCTATGTGGGACATTTTGGGATATGCCAAAAAGGACAGGATGTTAAAATCCAGGCTTCCTCGGGGCTAGCCTAGAACCTCTCTTGCGCATCCAAATGATTCCTCGCTCATTACTTCCCAAGTCATTTTAGTTGTCCAATTTCTAGGTTCCAACATTTGGAATTCTTCCTTTTTTCTTTCCCTTTCAGGTCTGAGTAACATCATTGGAATCATTGTTTATATCTCCAGCAATGCAGGCGACCCAAGTGACAAGAGAGATGAAGACAAAAAAAACCATTATAACTATGGTTGGTCTTTTTACTTTGGCGCTCTGTCTTTTATTGTGGCTGAGACCATAGGCGTCCTGGCTGTAAACATTTACATTGAGAAAAATAAAGAGTTAAGATTTAAGACCAAACGGGAGTTCCTTAAGACTTCTTCCTCTTCCCCTTATGCCAGAATGCCAAGTTACAGGTATAGAAGGAGGAGGTCCAGGTCTAGTTCCCAGTCCACAGAGGCTTCTCCTTCCAGGGATGTCTCCCCTGTCAGCATGAAGATCTCAAGTTCCATCCCCATGGGGGAGATCTCCATGTACACCCTGTCCAGGGAACCCCTGAAAGTGACCACGGCAGCAAGCTACAATCCAGAGCAAGAGGCTGGCTTCCTCCAGGTTCACAACTTCCTACAAAAGGAGCTGAAGGAAGGATTTCATGTCAGCATGATTAATCGGCGAACCACGCCTGTGTGAGGAGAGTGCAGGATCTCCTTCCCCCTAAAAAATAATTTTCATCTCCTTATTACAATGGATCTTTTGATCAAACAGGAAGATTCTTAAAAGAACAAACAAACCAAAAGAGAAAAAAAGAAAAAAAAGAAAAAAGAAAAAACTCTACATGAAACAAAAAATTTTCCCTGATCTCCAAAACACATCAAGTGCTGGTTTTTACAAATAAGGACCTGGGGATATTGGAATATGAACAGCAATCAGAAGCTGAAGGCTGATTTTAAGCAAGGAGGTTGTTCAAATGCCTTAAGGTTTAGTCAGCCTCAGAAGAAGGCAAAAGTACTTACCTGAGCCTTCAGGGGTAACTCAGTCTTATTGATGCTGGAACACAAAATTGAGCCATTATCTCCTTTTGAAAACATAACTTTATAGACGAATGGGATTTCCATGGACCTATATTTAATAGCACCCAGAACCACTGGGAAAGCCTCCACTTTACATAATGGAAGGCTATTGCAGAAATCACTTTTGCTCCTCAGAACAGTGTTTCACTTGCTTTCTGTGATGGAGAAGAGGAAACCAAAGCTGTTCTCTCAGTCTCTTTCTCTCTCTCTCTCTGTCCCTCTCTCTCTGTCTCTCTCTCTCTCTCTCTCTCTCTCTCTCTCTCTCTCTCTATCTTTTCTCTCTCTCTCTCTCTTTCTCTCTTTCTCTCACTCTCTCTTTTTTCTTTCTTCTCTCTCTCTCTTTCTTTCTTCTCTCTCTCTCTCTCTTCTCTCTCTCTCTTCTCTCTCTCTCTCTGTCTCTCTCTCTTTCTTCTCTCACTCTCTCTCTCACTCTCTCTTTTTTCTTTCTTCTCTCTCTCTCTTTCTTCTCTCCTCTCTCTCTCTCTTTCTCTCTCTCTCTTTCTCTCTCTCTCTCTGTCTCCTTTTGTCTCTGTCACTGTCTGTCTCTCTGTCTCTTTTGCTGCTTCTCTCTCTCTTTTTCTTTCTTTCTCTCCCTCTTTTCCTCTCTTCTTTTTCTCTCTCTCTTGCAAGTGGACTTGAGTTGAAAAAAGAACAATAACAATAACAAGCTTATATGTATGTAGGACACCAGCTCTATTAAGGGAGGTTAGGAACGATGGTGAACTGGCCTGGAATTCCATAGGCACTAAGTGACTAAGTTTGGAGACCTAGAGAAGTTTTGGAGAGCAACAGACTGGGCCACCAGGAAGGAAATAAGAAACTGAATGTTCGAATGGAAATATTCCAAGCAGCCTTTGCAAAGGTGACTTCAGGCCTCAGTTTTGGGGCATGGCTATAGATGAAAAGAGCTATCCAGAGAAAAGGTGAAAGAAAGAACATGGGGCAGGATCATGGATCCCACCTCTTTGCCTCTCTCTGCAGGCCAAGGCAGAGCTAATCTTAGTGGATGTCTGCAGTGCTTCTTTTTGGATCTAGCCAGCATTTGGCATAGAGAATGTTTGTCCAGATATGTGAACCTAGAGTTAATATATTAATGATGCTATGAGAAATACAGAGAACACAAACCCACTCAGTAGGTTTATTAAACATGTTTTATTACAAATACATGCCAGGGGAACAAGTTATGTCCATTCCTTTTTTTTGTATCCCCAGAACCTAACACAGTGTGTGGTACAGAGTAGGCACTTAATAGATGCTTGTTGATTGATTGGTTCCCTTTAAAAACTCATATCATTATAATCTATTTTGTTAAAATCTGAGAGGACTAAGTGGAGGAAGTCTGAAGAAATGAGCAGAGACACTCATTGTTTCTGGCTCTGAAAATGAAAAAACTTAATACTTTATTTTATTTTTCAGACTACAACCAAGGTGGGGGAACATATTCCTACAACCTTTACTTTTCCTAATTCCTCCTTTTTTCCCTTGAAGGAAGAGGGAAAAGTAGAGTATCTCCAAGTTCAAAAGAAAGACGTGGATCTTTCCCTCTTTTTATATAAATATGCCTTTGTGCTTTCTAAAAATAAATTGTTTCCTACTTTTTTGAGACAATACAACCTGACCTGCCATCTCTGAACACAGTAGATGTGCTTCAAAACATCCATCAAATTCTTACCTCAGCTACTGGCTCACAACTCCCAGTGACTCATATGACTCAGCTCTTTGGGAGTAAGGAGGCACAGAATTTGGTCCATTCTGTCTCATTATGACATCACACTCATACCATCCTCCTTTGCACCTGCTAGAGTAAGTCCCTTTCTAGGTGCAATTCCTCCAGCTTATTGTTCCCTGTGTTAGTAAGATAAACAGTAGATAATTAGTTTCCCCTCTGTGTTTTGCTGTAATCCTTTCCTTCCAAGTTGAAGTTGGCATTTGTATGATAGTACTTCTGATCATTTGCTGCAACAAAAAAAAAAAAAAAAAGGAGGGTGAGGTTTTGTCTTGGAAAAAACCTTTTCTCAGCTATGGGGCCAACTTCACCACCACCATCTTATCCAGATCAGATAAGGATCCTCTGTGCCAAGAATCCAGTTCTGATCTGTAGACCCTCACCCTCTATCAATGTCCCCATGCTTCTGCTCTGAGGGTCAAGAGAGCCAGGCTGCCCTGAAATTGTTTTAGATTGGCCATCTCCAAATTCTATGCTCTGAAGCAGCTGAAGTGTTATGGAAAAAGGTCTACCCCTTTGCATAGGTCCAGGCAAAGAACACATGTCTGGCTGTTGAGGAATGAAGGGGTAGAGTGAGGGGCTAAGAAAGAGCAGGACAATGGTAGAAAGCATAAGAATCTCTGACCCTTTGGCCCTCAGATGCTCTATTCCCCTCCTTTCCTGCCCATCTCTAAGGCGTGACCTGTCCGTCTCTTGCCACTAACTCCTTCCTTGCTGGATTTCAGTCTAGGCTTAGAAAGTGGCCCCCAGCAAGGGAGAAGAGCTGGTTTACTCTTCCTTGTTAGTCTGGGCTCCCCTGGAGGAGCCAGAGTAGACTGTGGTGCTCTAACCCTCTTGGAGGGGGAGACTTAGTTTTCCTCATCCTCCCTTCTGACCCTGATCAACTCATGTGTGTTCTACCCATTTAGCACCATGTGAATCTTGTATCTACTATTGTTTCCCAGTTGTTGGTTTTGTCTTTTTAAAAATAATAATAAAAAACATTTTTCAAATGTTTTCTTTCTGGTGTGGAGACAAAAAAATCAGGTCTCTGTGGTTGTTGGTAAGGTAACCCCTACAACAAGAAAGAACCCCCTTACTTCTCTGGGGAAAATGGGGCAATTGGGATAGGAGAGGGAGAGGGTGAGGACTGGATTGGTTCACTAAGGTGGGGAGGTGGAACAGTGAATAAAGTCAAAGATTAATTATCAGGTCTGGCCTGAGACAAATCCAGCTGTGTGACTCTGCATTTTGTTAACTGTAATATGGGAGTCCAGGTAGTTCAGTGGATAAAGTGTCAGGCTTGGAGTGAAGAAGACCCATCATCCTGAGTTCCGTTTTTGGCCTCAGACACAATCTGTGTGACTTTGGGCAAAGTCACTTAATCTTGTTTGCCTCGGTTTTCTCATCTGTAAAATGAGCTGGAGAAGGAAATAGCAAACTGCTCCCATATCTTTGCCAAGAAAAACCCAAAAAGGTCAGAAATGACTGAACAACAACAAAAACAATAAAATGAGGTTAGTAATAGCACTTACATTTCAGGGTTGTAGTGAGAATATAAGACCACATTTGTGAAGTGCTTAGCAGAGTACCTGGCACATATAGTAGCTGGTTAATAAATGGTTTTTTTTTTTAATTCCTAACTTCTCTCAGCTTCATTTTTCCCATTTGTAAAAGGGGACAATAATAGCACCCACATCAAAGGACTATTGTGAATATCAAACAAAATAATACATGTAAAGTACCGGAAAACCTTAAAGTGTTCCATAAATACTAGCTATTATTCACTCAATAAGCATCTGTTTATTAAGTACAGATGTGCTCAGCAGGATGAAAGGAATCAGGAATGGAAAAATTAGAACAAAATAATCCTTGCTCTTGAGGAACTAATATTCTACTGAAGTTAAGCTAAAGATATACAAGTAAGTAAATGTAAGATATATTCCAAGCAAATTTAAAGTCAAAAGGAACAAGGAAGGTCTCTTTCTGACTGGTGGATGAAGAAAGGGCTCGGATAGGAGGCTGCACTTGAACTAATCTTTTCTTGTAGGAAGCTGGGATTTCTAAGAGACATGAGTGAAAGCAAAAAGACTAGAAAGTATACACAATGAAAGACGCAGTCTGTTTGATTGTAAATTATGTTCAGGAGAGTATAGACAGGGAAGGCTGACTAGGAGATAGGCTGTCAGGAGATAAAAGGAGACTAGGCATAGATCTATGTTAACAAATAGGAGAAACTAGATGGAGCAGTGGATAGAGTGCTAAGCTTGGAGTCAGGAAGACTCACTATCCTGAGTTCAAATATGACCCCAAACTCTTCCTATCTGTATGATGCTGGGCAACTCTCTTAATTCTGCTTCAGTTTCCTCATTTGTAAAATGAACCAGAGAAGAAAACAGCAAACCATTTCAGTCAGTATCTCTGCCCCCCCCAAAAAAAAACACCTCCAAATGAGGTCACAAAGAATAAGGTATGACTGAAAAATTACAGGAAATGCTAAAGGGTTGTAGAAAATATCATTCATTGTTTATGCCCAAATCACTCAGATTAGACTCAGAATAGAGTTATATTTTTTTAAAACCATTGCCCACCATTAAATCCAGTAGAATCTTCTTGGTCAGTGGTACACTTTCACAGATTTGCCTTATTTGGGGGGAGAATAAGATTAAGATAGTGGCTTTAAGTTAGAAACTTTCAAGATGATCAGATGGACAAAGAGACTCCATCTTAAAGATCTGTGCATTTAGTTTTATCCCTAGGTTATACAGTCCTCTGGGGATATTTTTGTTTGTTATCTTACATCTCTTCTTTTGAGAACTTCCTTTTCATGTCCTTTGACTATTTATCTGTCAGGGAATGACTGTTCTTATATATTTCAGTTAGTTATCTATCTTAGTTATAGGACTTTTATCAATGAAATCAAAGATGCTAAGACTGTAGCTTTGGGAATAAAAGTTTTCTTCAATGAGGCCTCATACACTATTATCAAATGACAGAATTATCATAGCTAACATTTATATAACACATTAAGGTTTCCAAAACACTTTACATAGTATTTCTGATCCTCACAACAACCCTATGAGGTAGATGGCAATTGTTGTCCTCATTTTACTGATGAGGAAAGTGGGGCTGAGATAGGTTAAATGACTTGTCCAGGAATATGCAGCTATTAAGTATCTGAGACAGGATTCTCCCCAGACCACCCTCACTTCCAAGTTTAACATTGTAACTAGGGTACCACTTCTCTGATACATCTATTCATTGTAGGAGTGTGTGAGTGAGGCCATGAGCCCTCTAGTGACAAAGAAAAATAGCTGCAGCTTCTCCAAAATACTATTTGTCATTCGTTCCATGAATGATGAAAGTGAATTGGATTTAAGTGAGGAAGGGCTATGCAAACTCATCAGCCTCATTTTCTTCCCCAGAGTCATGTGAGTCCATTGGCAAGATATAGATCAGGATGGATACAAAATACTTCATGCTATCAGTTTCAGTGTTCCAAGGCTGGAAGGTTTCCTTCAGTTAAAATAGCTACTTTGTCCACGGCCCCCAGCTTGTAGATTGCAGTCTTATGGGGTCTCATGATTCTTGAATACAATCATGGAAGGGACCTCAGACACCAACGAGTCCATTTATTTTATAAATGAGGAAACTGAAATCCAGGGAGTTGAAGTGACTTCAATACACAAGTTGTCATTGTTTAGTCGTTCCAGTTGTACTTGACTTTTCATGACAAAAGATATTGGAGTGGTTTGCCATTTCCCTCTCCAGCTCATTTTACAGATGAGGAAACTGAGGCAAACAGGGTTAAGAGTTAAATGACTTACCCAGAGTTATACAGCTGATTAAGTGTCTGAGGCAAAATTTGAATTCAGTAAAACGTCCAGGCTTGTCACTAAGCCTCAAAGGAAAGATTTGAATTCAAGCACACTAGAAAGTACGAAGAAAAAATGATTAATAGATAGATAGATAGATAGACACCCTTCTTCCTTTGGTTGGACTTAATCTTCTTGTCCCTCAATCTTGTTCCTTGTATGTATGTGATAATGGCCATTTAGTATTTGTAAATAATAGGTTAAATAGCATAGAAATGAAAGTAAGTCAGCTACTTCAGTTAGTGACCAAGAAGGGACAAAATCTGTGTTTCTCTCTTCCATGTTTCCATGAAGATTAAAGGGAAATTCAGAAAGTAAATGACTGACTGGCAAAAATGACTTTAGTTACTGGAGAGCCAGAGTGAGAGCTTCTTACCAGCCCCAGAGTCTGCTGGTCATTGTCACCTCTCAGCTTGAAACTAACCACTGGCTCATTCCACTCACTTTGAGATAATAAATCCTCCAAGACCTTTCTCTTTAGTGCTCTTTGCCCTTGAATCTTGCCCAGCAGGAAAGGATTCATTTGCTCTGCCTATTCCCTAAAAGCTCTGTCACATCCCACTATGCAGCCTGGAGCTCAGCCCTCTAGAAACTCCCCTCATTCCTCAGGGTATCACCTGTTGCTAGATTAGTGTCTATAGAAGTCCAGTTCTATTAGCCTTTCTTAGAATGGATGGAGACATCAGTAAACCAAACAAAATGGTATATTTCAGGAAACAGGAACATAAGTGGGGTCTACTGAGGCCAGGAGACAAGTCAAGATATTCAGAGTTTGGAATGGAAGTCACAGTCTCATAGTCTCCACTCGATCATGAAGGTACCAAGATAAGAATGATTTTAATGGACCATTGCCATTTATTAATAAAAGCCTCCTATGCCTTACTTATCTAATTAGATAGACCATTTTTCATCAGCCAATTCCTAATAGGCAACTCTGGACAAAAGGTCCCTTTAAAAGATCATATGTTGTCTGCAAGTAGGGCTAAGTGAGATTCATGCAACTACTTTTGAAAAGCAATATAATGAATGGTTGTTCTGGGGAATTTAGAGCTCTGGATGCCTCACAGTGGCTTATTCTGGATACTTCTTTGTGTTCTCCTAAGATTCTGCTCAGCCTATTCTTTATGGACAGAGATATCCAAGAAACATGAGTCTTGAAGGGTCATAATGGCCCAAGGGTTGGAGAGGAGTGGGATGAGTGCCCTAAAATCTGAAGAGCACACTAAATCAATGTGTTTTCTTTGCTATATTATAGGAAAGGGAACAGTAATAGTTACTCCAGAATATAACACCCACTTGTATTCCCCAAAACTTGATTGAGCAGCTATAACCTGAATTTTCTTGGGATTGATTTTCCACTCCTTAATACTTAAATGGGCCCATCTGATCTAAGGCTTCTACTACTCTGTTCCCAGGATCTGGCCTAGTCAACAACATGAGTTCAAACACACAGCTTAAAGCCATAACACTCCCAAATGCCATAAGAGCCAGATGAGAATGTAATTGGGTTATATTTAACAAAATAAATAAAAATGCAATAAAATATGGATAATGCTGATATTGACTTTCTGAGTCAATATATCCATATATATGGATTAGTGGTCCCAATTTCTATTTGACTTTGACATCATTGTTGTACACCAGTGCCTTCAAGAGAAAGGCCTCTCTTTCAATTCACTTTTCATCATAATATGGTACAATGAAGGATAATTCACATAGAACGGTGGAAGAATATTGAAAATAAGCAGGATTCCTTTTTAGGTGAAAATGAACTGCTTTTTATTTGTCTCAGCCTCAGGAATAAAGAAAAAAAAAAACATTGGTAAGGTCAAATAAACTCAGACAATTCACTCTGGGCCTGGGCTATCTGGTGTATGATAATGACAAGGTCAGAAATAGCTGTCATAATGGAAATGATGAATCCTGAAGTTCATTGTAAGCTGCCAGGAGGCATTTAACTTTCTGATCAGCAATAGGTGTTGTGAGGGGAGCTGCTATAACAAACATGCTTTCTTTATCTCTATCAGTAGAGAAGATACATTTCCCCCCTTCCTGGGGACTTAATATTGCTGGATATTAACTCTATTAGATGGTTTGGACAACTCCAAGGATCTCCATTTGGCTCTTCCCAAAATAATCTGCACAGAATTTGCTAAAATGATCCACTCATGCATCTTCCCTCCAAAAGTCTGTGCTCTGTAGCTTCCCCAGAAAGCTCCAAATAAGACAGAGGCTCTAGAAGATGCCTTTAGATAGAAGTGAAGAGTCGCTGGTGTCCTTGTGCTGAATTTCCTTGTACAATTTTACTAGCACCTTCCTAAACTGGCTATGAATTGCTTTCTCATCAACTCCTTGTTTCAAGAGCCATACCCTAATCTCCCTCCAGAAGAAGGAATCATCATCAGATAGCCATTTAGCAAGAGCTTGAATTCTATGATTTTTCTACCCATTCTCATTCCCAAGATACCCATTCACACTGCCAACAATACTTACCTAAGCCACAGCTATCTGGACGATTTGTTCAATGTTTTACCAATTCATCACCTTACACCTAGATAGTAATAGAGTAAACAAAGCTGAAGCCTTTTTAGGTGAGACTATCCAGAAACTGAAACCTAACTGACCTCAAGCCAGGCTGATCATAGTGTGTGGCAGGTGATGGGTAAGGACCACATATATTCAAACTATCAAACCCATTTTCTTTGGGAACCTCACTTTCTTCTTTGCACATCCCTACTACACAATGATTGCAATGGGAATTTATATTTATGGGTACAAGTGAAAATAATTCCTCATCTCAGTCAACTAAAAAGGGACAAAAGGAATCCTTATCTGGAGACTGTAACTGATTTAGATAACTACAGCAAAAAATCCTCAAAAAGAATTGCTAAACCTATGAAACTCTATAGAGCCTCAAAATTGCGTCCATTAGATCATGGCCTCATTAGCCATTGTTTCAGTAATTCTCCAGGTTTCTGTTTGAACATCTCAAGAAAGCTGTCCAGTACCTTGCTCACAAGTACCCACCTTCTATTCCCTCAGTGAAGGAAATCACCTTTTTCCCAAAACAGTAGTAAAATCTGGAGCCTTATTTTTTTTTTTTAACCACTAGTGGAGGTTCCTAAGTCTTCTTATTTCCATTCACATTCTCTTGTCTCATGGCTCCAATATTAATTCGATGCACTGGAATCTCTGTATTTAAGACTTATCTGTGGTTTTCTAGCTATGACATTCCCAGCGGAAGAGTTCCTTTCACTTAGTTGGCCCCAGTTCCATTAGCTTCCCCTGTGCTTTCATTACACAATGATTAAGAACTAAAACCTCTGCCTGTAGTTGCTAAATGTGAAAGGGACCAGTTCACTTTCAGTCTTCTTATGTTGGCAGTATAACTTCTGCAGGATGATCAACAACCAAGAAAATGCTGGACTTGGTGCTTTCTTGACAGATTCTTCCATCACTCACAACTAATCATTCCACCTGAGGAAGGTTGTTCCTTGTTCTATTGAAAAGACTTCTCTTACACAACCAGAAAGGTGAGATCACGCCACATTTAATTATCTAATCACTCTTGCTATGTATCTTCAGTACCCTTCTCCCAACTCAACCATGATGTGAGTTACAAGGCTCTTCTCATCTCAACTCAATTACTGATTATTCCAATACTAAGGACAGACCAATTAATTCAGGTTTGATGAAATGAAGCATGAGGTCATTGAACAGTTAACAAAAGGAGGTTTACTTAGCCCTAATATAGCAAGGATATGCAACAAGGATAAGGTAACACTTAGATTCTATAAATGTAATCCCTTCCCTTTCCCAGTCTCCATATGGAAACACTTCTGTTCAACGGGGCAGGGTGTGGTGACTCACCACCTGGTCTTCTGGCATCCACTGAGTCTGAAGGGCAGAACTGAGGCAAAGTAAAGTGCACATAACCAGGAGAATGATTTATATAACAACAATATTTTAAAGAAAAACAGCTCTGAAAGACTCAACTCTGGTCAATGTAATGACCAACCACAATTCCAGAAGGCTGATGAGGAAGTATACAAATGACTTAGTGACAGATACATGATGAAATCAAGACGAATAGACATTCTTTTTTATCATGGACAATGTGGAAAGTTCTTTTGCTTAAATATATTTGATTCAAGGACTTTGAGTTTGGGTTTTTTCCCATTAATTCTTGCAGCACAATGATATTCCCTTAATTCATATACTATAATTTATTCAATTATTTCCTTAATTGATGGGCAAAATTTGTTTCTAGTTATCTGCTAGCAAAAAAAAAAAAAAAAAAATGCCATAGGTCTTTTTGTACATACCATGTTGCTCATTTCTCTTTGTCTTTTATTTTTTTGGCCTTTAAACCTACTAGTCATATCATTGGGTCAGAGACCATGCAGTTTAGTAATTTGGGGGGAGGGAGAGAGCATAGTTCTAAATAGCTTTTCAGAATGATCAAGCCACTTTACAACTCCACAAAGAATGCATTAGTATATCTGTCTCCTCCCAGATTCTATAATTATAACAATTTTCCTTTTTGATAGGAGGTGAAATATCAGAGTTGTTTTAAGTTGTATTTTTCTTATTACTTGTGATTTGGAGAATTTTTTATATGAATATTGATAGCTTGCTTCTCTTCTCTTGAGAACTTCCTTTTCATTTAATTTGACTTTGTTGGGAAACGAATATTGTTATATATTTGTTCATATGTGTGTGTGTGTGTGTGTGTGTGTGTGTGTGTGTATATATCTTAGGAGACTTTTATTGAAATTAAATTTTCTTTCTAAAATTTCATTTATTTTAGTGATCAGCTTTTCTATTTTTTAAACTGTCACCAAATAGTTTTGATGATTACTACTTTTAAAGCATACTCTGGGATCCAGTACTGCTAGGCCCCCTTTCATCTCAGTTTGTTTCAATATTTCACTTCAGATTCCCAATCTTTTATTCTTCCAGGTGAATTTTGTTATTATTGTTTTGCAGTCCCATAAAATAGTCCCTTGGAAGTTTGAATGGTATGAATCTGTAAATTAAATTAAACCTGTGAGAGGTAAGCATTGTCACTTTCATTGTGTTGGCATGGCATAATCACAATTAACAATTAGTATTTCTATAAATACCTGTCTTTATTTCTCTAAAGATTCTCTAAAGATATAACTTCTGTTGTGTCTTAATAAGTGGACTCCCAGCATTTTATATATATTTTTGTGCATGAGAATGCTTTTTTCTTCCCCTTTTTAATTAATACTTTGTTGCTTCATTTATTTTTTTGCTTGATCTATCTTAAGGCAACCCACTTACCACATACTCTCTTCTCAATACTTTCTTTCTTTCTTTTTCTTTTCTTTTCTTTTCTTTTCTTTTTTTTCTTTTTTTTTTTTTTTTGCTGTGGCAATTGGGGTTAAGTGACTTGCCCAGGTCACACAGCTAGGAAGTGGTTAAGTATCTGAGGTCACATTTGAACTCAGGTCCTCCTGACTTCAGAGCTGGTGCTCTATACACTACACCATCTAGCTGCCCCTCTACACTTTTAATGGGGTAATTTTTCATTCTTTTCCAGTTTTGGAATTTTCCTTATTAATTACTTTTTTCTTCTTTTTATTTAGTTGTCTAATTTTCCCTTCCTTTTTCCTCTCAGTTAATTAAAATCCACCCCTTCTCTCATCCTCATTGACTTATGTTAGGGTTGAGTTTTTTTTTAATTTTCTCTTTTTTTCTTAAAAAAAAATGATTTTTTAACTTGTTCTCTTCTAAACTTTTATTCTTTCCTTCATGATCTTTATATTTACTGATTTCTCTTTTATTCTCTTAATTTCTTTGTCATTAGGGAAGCAATATCCTGCTATGGTTTCATGTTCTTTTGAGAGTCCACATGTTATCAAATGTGAGTTCCATTTTATTTGACTTTCAAATATTTGTTTAGAAAAATCACTTAGCTATATTAGTAGCTAATTTTCTCCTGTTTTAATAGCTTCTTTGTTTATTTATCTACTTGTGTTCTACATTTTAAACTCCTTTTTCTTCCTCCTAAGATATTTGGTGAGTTTAGTAGTTTTCCCCTTGTTTTCCCCTATCACTCATACTGTGACTCTTTCCCCTTTGATGACATACCTTGAGGGCTGAATTTCAAAGCTATCTCAGCCTTCTCCAAGATTAGGGAATTCACCTTTAATTTGTCTCAGCCCCTACCCCAAGAGACTTTGGGGAAACAAGATTAGATTCCAGTCCCTTTTACTTCGGATCTGGCACAACCTCATAAGCAGGCATGTTTGTACTTCCTGTTCTTTACTTCTCAGGGTGAACATTGTCCTACTCTCTTCTGCCCCCCACACAATGTGTGCTATAACCCCAAGCCGAGCATATTCCCACAAATGGATGAGCAGGATTGAAGTTTGATAATTGTTGCCACAAAATAATGAATGAGGGCAGAGGCAGAATGTGCCAGGAAGGGCTGAAGCACTATCAAAATTGCCACATAGATTACAGAGCCTGAGCCAGTAGATCAGGCTGTTTTTTCTGCCAGTGTTGAGGGTGGTAGAAGATGAGAAGGGATGCTGATTAACCAAGAGAGAGATTAACATTCTCAGCTATTAATTTATAAAGCTGTTACTTTGTTCGGCTTCTTGGCTTGAAAAGAAAGCTATATTTACTTTTCCTCTGGCACACAATTAGGCAATTTTAGAGAGTTAGCAAAGACGTAGAGAATATCTAGTCTTCCATTTTGCTGGACACATGACAGAGAAGTTTTTCTCTAGTTATTTTGAATGGAATTTCTTTTTCTTTCTCTTTCTGTTGAGTTTTAAGTAACATAGAGATTGTCTGATAATTTTTAATAGTATTTTTTCAATTATATGTAAAGACAATTTTTAACATTCATCTGTACAAAATTTTGAGTTCCCAATTTTTCTCTTTCCCTCCTTCACCTTCCCTCTCCCTAAAATGATAAGCAATTTGATATGTTACATATGTAAAATCATGTAAAATATATTTCTATTTTAGTTATAGTTATCAAAGAAGAAATAATCCAAAAAGGAAAAATCATCCCCCCAAAAGTTAAAATAGTATGATTCCATTTGCATTCAGAGTCCGTGAGTTCTTTCTCTGGATATGGATAGCATTTTCTGTTATGAGTTTTTTATTAATTGTCTTAGTTCATTGTATTACTGCAATTGCTAAGTCATTCAAGGTTGATCAACATACAGTGTTGCCATTACTGTATATAATGCCTCCTGTTTCTGCTCGTTTTGTTTCCATCAGTTCAAATTAGTCTTTCCAAACTTTTCTGAAATCTGCCTGATCATCATTTCTTATTGCAATATTATTCTATTACACTCAAATACCACAGTTTGTGCAATCATTCCTCAATTGATGAACATTCCCTCAATTTCCAATATTTTGACTGATGATTTTTTGTGGATTTATTTTATATCCTATTACTTAACTAAGGTTATTTATTAATCTCATTCACTTTTCATCTGCAAAAGTGATACTTTTGTTTCATGTTTGCCTCTTCTTAGTCCCTCAATATTTTTCTTTAGTTATTGCAATAGCTAATATTTTTCTTTAGTTATTGCAATAGCTAATATTTCTAGAACTATATCAAATTAATAATAGAAGTAAAGTACATCCTTGCTTTATCCTTGATCATTAGAAAGGCCATAACAATTCTCTACTAGAGAATTCTCACACTAGTGCTTAGCTCTCTATGAGTATCATTTACCATATTAAAGAAAGGTCCATTTAGTTGCATTTTTAAAAATGTTAGCATAATGAAGTTTAGTTTTGTCAAAAAAAAAAACCTTATGATTCTATTGATGTAATCATGTGACTTTTTCCAAATTTAATCTAGTTATTTTTCTATTAACAAATATTTGTTTTGTTTTTCCTCCATCTTCTTCTCCTAATTGACCAGTAAGAGGAACAGAAAAATAAAGCCTTCATGACAAACATACATAGTCAAACAATACAAATGTCCACATTGGTCATGTCAAAAAATGTATTTCTTTCTTTTCATTCACATATTATAGTTTACCTAATAGGTAGCTGCTCCCTTAGTTTCCAATTTGTTAATACTACAAAAAGAACTGCTATATATTTATGAACCCTTTTCTGCTTAATTTGCTCTCTGGAGTATATTAGTAGTATTTATGAATAAAAGGGTATACGCAATTTAGTACTTTTTTAGGGAAACAAATTGGTTCCAGAATGGCTTGAGCAATTTATAGCTCCACTAATAATGTTGGGTTTGTTTTATTTTATTTTTTGCCACAGCCCCTCCAACATTTGTCATTTGTGAATCAATCAATATAATCATATGATTTTTTTGTCATCAAAATGTTCTGTTTATAGTTTTATTAATATTTAGTCAACTTTGGTTTTCTGGTATAAAGCCAATCTAATCATGGTATATAATTTTTAATATGTTTATATAAAATTCATGCTAATATTTTATTCAATGTTTTTGTATCAATATTCATTAGAGAAGTAGCCTATAATTTTCTTTCTCTGCTTTATCCCACCTTGGTTTACATATAAAGAATATATTTATTTCATGGAATAGATTTGGTAAGTTGCCATTTCCCTTATTCTTGAAAATAATTTATGTAACATTATGATTATGTATTTTTAAGTGATAGATCCACCATTCATATTATGGATGTCCATCAGAGGATGAGTTAAAGATTATAGGTAGCCTATTACAAACCATGCTGTTTAAGAGAAAGTTGTACTTGCAAGGAAAAACTAAAAACATATATAGTAAGTGTGTCTAAAGTATACCAGCAAATTGAGAGGAAAATAATTTTGGAAACCCCATGCCTGGTTATTACTATTCTACAAATGCCCTTTTTCTAAACCCTATCTAAGCAACAGAGAAATAAATGTGTTTTTAAGATGGTTCTATAAAAATAACCTTAGCATATAGTTCAACAAATGAGACTATTTTTCACTTATAGAGAAAATCAGGTCCTCTCAATTTTCTGACTTCAAGGTCATAATCACAATAGTACTAGAAGCCCAATGTGGAACCAAGGTTATAATTCAATAATAACTCCAATAATTAGAAGGCATATAAGGGGAGTTTCCTTAACCCTGGGAAGCTGCTTATGGAAAGAATATCAATAGAATATCAATTCCAAATATTTTTAAGGAGTGCTCAAATGTGGCAAGAACTGTGAGAGAAAGCCAATTAAGTAGACATAAGTTCAAAATAAATACCCCTAGAGGGGATGTGGTCAACCTGGCTTGCAAGTAAGCAAATGAATTGGCTAAAATGATAGCAATAACCCATTTCCCAGATAGGCCCAGTGGGTACATTAGCAGAGTGAAAACCTGTGGATAAAATGTTCTTATGCTTGAGCACACCAATGCATACTATCTGTTACAACAGGAAGCAACTAAAGGATATGGTATACCACAACTGCATATATAAAACTGTGACCATTAGTAAAAAGAGCTCAGGGGAAAATCACATTCAGGGAAAGTCACACTCAAGTCTGGCATATTGATTATGTAGGGAACTCCCTCCTTTTCCTTCCCCCATGAAATCCTATAAGTCATATATTTCAACTGTTTGATACCTACTTGGGAATACTAGACCCCCATTCAATAGCCTAAGCTAACCACAAAGCAATGTTGAATAAAATGAGCTATTTATTACAAAGTTTTCTGCTTGAAACATAGCCAGACATGGTTTCCCACTTTAGAAGTCAAGAGGTCTAGCAATGGGTGGCAGAATCTGGTATTAAATGAGTTCCAGATAAACGCTATCATCCCTATTCAACAGGTTTTATTGAAAAGATGAAGGAGCGCCTACTCCCTACTCCCTACTCCCACAGAGAACCTGGTACTAAGGTAAGGAATCTCCAACTTCAATAACTGCCCACTAATAAAACCAATCTTTATATGGGGCTTTACATGCTTCTCCCAGCAATGCAGTAAATGCACCTAAGTAGCAAAAACTTTGCTTTTAAGCACTGATACTTCAAAAATCACCATAGATGGAGAAAAGTTTTAGCAGTGAAATAGAAAAACATTGCTAATATAATGATCTAAGGGGAAAATCTTCCCATTTAATTCCCTCTTACCAGGTGATTTTCACTCTCCTGATTTTCTATATCTTGGGACATTGTTGAAATAGAGGAAGGATGTCCATCCTACTGGATGTTTTTAAAGGTCACCAGAAGGACCATTTCAAAAGGTACCCTGATAGTGATGGAATATCTCAATAGTATATGAACAGAATGACCTGCAAATCACAATAATGTAAGCATGAGACAAAGCAATTTGCCAGTGAGGGAGTTAGTAATTGATTTTCAAGGAAAAGAAAGGGAAATTATTGATATTACATCACCCTTAATCCCACTATCATATGTAATAATAATCCTAATAGCCCATTTATAGATATCAACATAGATGGCATTCCCCGAGTACCGTCATAGAACTGATTACATTGGGATTTTGACTATGTTGACAGGATACTCCATAAATTCCATCCTTAAAACACTTTTGCCCTTTGGAACAGCCCACCTATGTGAACTTGATCTGCACACTTAGAATCATTACCCAGTTTGGTGCCTCTGTGAAGAAAATTACATTTACACAAATTCAAAAGTCAGTGAAACACTTCAGGATACATCTTCAATACTCACATTGTACCTCTGCTACTATACTACAATTTCTTAAACTGTAGGTCATATATGGAATCTTGTAACTGAATGTGAGTGTGGCAAAAATACGTAAAAAATCAGTAAATGTTTAATTTGTATACTTGTTTTATTTGTCTATATACACAGATTCACTTAAAAATTTCTTAGGCAAAAAGGGATTGCAAGTGGGAAAAGTTTAAGAAGCCATAAACTATGCCATAGAGGCAGGACCACTCAGTGGCTCTCCCAAGAATAATACTCAGCTGATATATAAGATAATAAGGTGGGAATAAGGGGGGGAGACATAATGCTCACAGGTCTTGGCCAGATTGAATGTGGGTATCTAACATCAGAATGGCCTAAAGAAATTAAAACTATTCTAATTAGTCATATATTGGGTCTCAGAATACCAAGGGAGAGTCATAAGTAGAGAAGTTAATTGATTCTAAACCAAAGAATATTGTTGGCTTTTTAAAATCATACCATGGAACTTCTGCAAGTTAGAGTTTGGAATATATTACTAAGTATGAATGAAATCTAGAATAAAAATAGATGTTCTTATGAGTCATTAACCTATTGCGTTGGATGCTGATGAACTGATGGCTAATAACTGTTGATTCTTCAACACATGCATAGTCACATTTTTAGGAACTGCGCAATTATTCAATATCAAGTGGTTTAATAACCACTTTACTTTAATAAGTAAAGTCATTATATCTTGGGACCTAATTCCTTATGGAAGGACAATGGCAATCAGCTAAAGAAACATGGGATTGGTAGCATCCTATTTCCAGTATTTTGCGCCTTGATTGGTGGCTTCTTAGGTTCAACTCCTAAGAAGACATCAGAATTAACAGACAAATTAGCTATTTTTTTTTCACTTCTGTCTCCTGATTATTTAAAGAATAGAATTTTCTGCTGGGAAGAATGGAAAGAACAATATATTAACTTTATAACCATCTATTATAATTATTGCTATAGAAGATAGGTTAATGAGATGTAGTAATGATTCACTAACGTCTCTGTTCTCTCTATCAGCACAGAACCCTAAAAGGAGGCTCTTCTTGAAGACTGCCTGAATGAATGGGCTGTTTAAAAATGAAATACACCAAGATTTCCAAGAATTGACACTGTAGACAAGCAACATAAATTTATCTAGGCCTTCATTGTGTTATAGATAAAACTGCACATGGACATATATTTTAACCAATTCCCTACCTTCAATCATTCTCATTTTTTAAACTGCTTTTTAATTTGTATTTATTGTTTTGAGCAGCTAGGTGGCACAGTGAATAAAGTGTATGTCAGGAAGATCCCTCTTAATGAGAATCAACAGTTATTAGCCATCAGTTCATCAGCATCCAACACAATAGGTTAATGACTCATAAGAACATCTATTTTTATTCTAGATTTCATTCATACTTAGTAATATATTCCAAACTCTAACTAAATCTGATTTCTGACATTTACCAGATGTGTGAGCCTGAACAAGTCTCTTAAACCTGTTTGCCTCAGTTTCCTTATCTGTAAAATGAGCTGAAAGGGGGAATGGCAAACCACTCTAGAATATTTACCCAGCAAACCCCAAATGAGATCACAAAGAGTTGGGCACAACTGAACAACAGCAACAAAGCAGATGCTAAATATGGTGAAACATGCATAATTCAAAGGGGAGCCCACAATTTTGCCATTTTCTGAACCAACAGAACTTTCACGCTAGCTGATAAGGGTATAATCATTCTTAGAGCAAATCCCAGATGAAGAACTTACAGATCTCAGATCAAGGTGAGACAGTAACTAAGATTTTTGTCCAAAATCAGATCACTTTGTGAACACTAAAATCTTGTAGTCCCAGCCTGTCCCTGAAATTCTGGAATGACATGGGGCTCAGTGCTCCCCGAAAGCAGTAATGGGACCAGCTCAGACTTTCCCTCCAGAAGTGTGACAGAGTCCAGTCCCAACATGAAATCTGAAGTCAAGAAGTAAGCTGGAAGAATGGGTTAACCAAAAAAAAAAAAAAAAAGCCTCACTATATTGAGCTGTTACGGTGGTAAAGATGCTCCAAATATGAATGCAGAAGAGAATGACTCTCAAAGACGTACAAGTAATGCCTCAGAGAAAAATTCAGATTGAACACAAATTCAAAAGTAAAAATCTACAATGATTAGAATTTGGTGTAGAGAAAGCGGTTCCCAGTATCAGAGAAGGATAAACAATGCTAATAACAACAATGAGAATACCTACATAGTACAGTTGGTAGAATGCTGGGCCTGGAATCAGATAGACCTGAATTATTATTATTATCCCAGTAGCAGCATCTACTTAGCTGTTTCCAAACCCTGCCATCTGCATTCTAGCCCTTTTTCTCCTCCTACCAGAAGTTGGACTCTGTTCCCAAGACCCTGAATTCTAGTTCCTGAGTCTTTGCCTTATCTGGCTTACCATGACACTGCCAAACCCCTTTCCAACTCTGTTGGAACTTGATGTATTATTTATCCTGTTAGAGTTTAAGCTCCTTGAGATTAGGGCAGTAACTAGTTTGAGTTGATCAGGGTTTTTCCAAGAATGCCAACATTTAGACAGTACTGAAAGTACTGTGAGCTTCTCCCAATCTGGCTTTGCCCACTGAGACAGTGTCCTTGCTAGCCCACCCTGCTTTGTCTCCTTGTATTCAGTGATCAGTCCTGTAGCAATATAGATATGTTGAGTATCCCAGGATGCACTTCTTCCCATCCCCTGTACCTGCCCACTTTGTCCCAAGTGCAAAATTAAGTAGCACAGTTAATATTCCATGAATTCAGAGTCAGGAAATCCTGGTTTCAAATTTATCCTCTAACACCTTCTAGCTGTGTACCTCTGTCTATCAGAGCTCCCCCACCCCTGCAAAATGAGGATAAATAATAGCACTCACCTGTCGGGGTTGTTTGACATGCAAATGAATTGTAGTTGTAAAGTGCTAGGAGGAGGAGGAGGAGGAGGAGGATGAAGAAGAGGAAGGGGGAGGGAGGAGGAGGAGAAAGAGGAGGAAGTAGAGGAAGAGAAAGGGAGGAGGAAGAAGAGGAGGGACAAAGAAGGAGAAGGAAAAGGAAGAGGTAGAGGAGGAGGAGGAAACAGAGGATAGGAGGGGGATGAAGATGAGAGGGAAGAAGGATTGGGAGGGGAGAGGAGGTGTGACAACTAGAGCTTCCTCTTTTCCCTGAAACAGAGATCAATTTTCCCTAAAAGGCAACAAAGCTGTCCTGTGGACCTGATTGGCCCTGCTTTGATGTAGTTTCATCTAAAGGCACAAGTCCCACTTACTCTTGGAGTTGATGAATGTCTGAAGACCATGGGAAATACCAACCTCCTGCCAACCAGACAGGTTTCCATATAGAAAAGGCGGTTCTATAAAAGCTAAATGCTACTGCTTCCCTGTTGCATATCCTTACCGTGTCAGGGGAAAGTAAATCTCTTTTCCTTAGCAGTTCAGTGTTACAATTGCCTCATTTTGGTCCCAGACGCACCATAAAGTAAGGAGAGCGCTAGCTTCTGACTCGTCCCAAAGACCCCGATAACTTTGGGCAGAATTCTGAAGCTCTCTTGCTTTCACACTTCTGCAGGATAAGGTGAGTCTTTCTCATGTCTCATGTCACCCCAGTGACAGAGGGACAGAGCAATGAGACACGCTTAGAATCCAAAAAGACCATCTCTTCCCTCGCTCCATCTGGGTAAGTAGTTTTATCCACCATCCTCAGTCAAATATCATCTTCCTCCCCCACCTCTTAGCAATCAGACTCTCAAGTAACCATCTGACATCCCTCCCTAATTTCACACACAATATTTGAGATGACTTTCCTGCCCCACCTCACTCAGCTATTCGGTAATGACTGCGCCAGAAGGCTCCCCGGTGAGAAGGGGTGGGGTTCACTGCTCCGAGACCGCTTCCCTCCCCTCAGGGAGCCACGGGGACTTCCAGATCCAACTTGGGAAGCACGATGCTGTAACCTGAGCAGCAGCCTATCCTGAATTTACTCGATGGGTGCATTAATAGAAGCCTTTCTCACTGCCCCTGACAGGACTTAGCAGCTGTGCTTGCTTCCCAGTCGCCTAAAAGCTCCAGCCTCCCGGCTGGTCTGCTTTTGCTCCTTGAGACTGACATTTCAAAGTGCTTAGACTCAGTAAGGCACCAGTCCTACACCCCACACCCTGGCCTGGCCCAGCTGCCACCTTCCCCAGCCACTCTCTCAGCCAGCTCTAAGCCAGGAGGGAAAGAGCGCCCCTGAATTCAGCCTGCTGGACCCCATTTTTGGTGATCATGACGGAGGTCAAGGCACTGAAAGTCCGGTTGACTCTCTGCTTCATCCTGGTGGGCGTCTGCTTGTTGATGGCCGCAGTGGTGACCGATTACTGGGCAGTTCTGAGCCCCAGGGTGGAACAGTACAATGCCACCTGCGAGGTAGCCCACTTCGGTCTCTGGAGGCTCTGCACCAAACGGATCTACATGAGCAACACCAATGACAAGAGCTGTGGACCCATCAACCTGCCAGGGGGTAATGTGCCAGTTTCTTATTTTCTTTCCCACCTCCGACTCTGTCTCTCCAAAAAGATGCATGTGGAAAAAGAACAGGTGATGTGCCAATGTGTCTGGGCTTCCCAGAGACAATTGCTTCTCTACTCCAGTCCCCAAGATCTTGAATTGCAACTGTCTGTGATGATGGTGTTGCCTTTCATGCTTAGGGAGTACATATAACATATTTGTCTTTAGTTATTTTTGCCTTCCTAAGGCAGAGGTTATTAGCCCAGAAGAAAAGGAGATATAGGCAGGATAAAGGACTAGCCAAAAGAGCAAAAACAAGGATTTCGAACGCTTCTCAGAGGCTTTGCATCTGAAACACTATGCTAGATCTTCAACCAGGGGTTCTTAATTTTTCTTTGTGTCATGAATCCCTTTTGGTAATCTATGGCCCCTTTCTTGGAAGGTTTATTAAATTCATAAAATAAAATACATATATTACAAAAGATACCAATTATATTAAAAGATAGCTAAATTTTTATATAAATTCCACATTATCATAAAGTATGATCCTTATGATATATTATGCAATACCTTTGCTTATGTTTTATTTATTCTTTTGCATTAAAACTAATTAAGGAAATTGGTCAAAAAAAAGATAGCAAAATATTTTTAAAAACAAGTTCATGGATCCCAGGTTAAGAACTCTTCTCTTAGAATCACAAAACAATAGAACATGAGAGCTAAAAGAAATTAAAGATACTGTGGGTTTTAAACTCAACAAGTTGTTTGGTTTTTAATTAATAACACTCAACTATATGTCCTACTACCAAAATCACAAATGAAGGAAATAAGTATTTATTAAGGACCTACTATGTGTCAGGCATGGTGTTGTATTTTACAAATATCTCATTTGATCCTCATAACATTCTGAGGGTAGAGAGGTGAGGAGGAGGTTTGATGCTATTATTAGTGTCACTTTACAATTGGAGGAACTGAGGCAGATGTTAAGTGACCAAAGAACTGCATGATATAACTCCAGAAGGATGGGAGACAGGAAATATGGCTGGATTTGAAATCTGAAGACCTGGATTCAAACCCCACCTCTGCTTACTTAGCACCTGGATAACTTTGAACAAATCACTAAATCCCTCTGGGTCTCAGTTTTCTCCACTGCAAATTGAGAGGTGGTACTAAATGACCTCTAAAGGTCCCTTCCACTTCTAAGATTCAAAGATTCCATGCTCCTGCCATTTACCTCCAAAACACCAATGCAGCTTTAGGCGCATCTTCATTCCCGAGATGGGACAAGATCAACAACTAGTTTCACAAACTAATCATCGTTTTGGGAATGAATCAGTTCTAGAAACAGAACTTTAGACTCATATAAGATATCAATATAGAACACTCAGGCTTTCTTCAAGCACCACATTCGGAATAAAAAGTCAAACATTATCCTCTCATTTCCACTCCAACCCCATTTGCTTCAAGAAATGTATGCCTTATCTGATTCTATTGAATACATTTAAGAGTCAGGAATTTTACAAGAAAACAGTCTCTTGAGAGGAATAGTGCAGGGGCACGAGGAGGAATCTTGATGGACACTAGCATGTGGGTATATGGGTGTCACATAGCAGAGATGCCCAGGTCTCCTTGGTTGCCTGCTAAATGTGGCCCCATAAACATATCACTCACTTTACCAACTCCCTTGGGCTAGGGATGAACAGGCAGGGCAGCTTCTCCAGAAACTAAGTATAGACAGAAAAGGTTTGGTTTTACCTACCTTATCCCTAGGAAACTTGCCTTTTAAAGTTCAATGATTTTTTTTTTTCCAGTAAGGGAATGGTCCAGACAAGGAAGAAACAAAAATACTTAGAGAGCTGAGCCACAGGGCACTGGAATATGACCTGTCCCAGGAGCCGTGCCTTGAATATAGTCCATGTAGCTGGACTATATTTCTGGAACCTCTCCTCCCAACTTGGTCAAAGCTTAGCACTGATTCTGCCAGTGGCATTGAGCACCTGCTCCATTTTTTTCCTCCATTCAGCCTAAGTACCAGTCCCTGGCAAAGCCTATACTCATCAATAACCTCAGCATGACTCCACCTAGTTACCCAGTTTCTCTTTTCTTTTGGAAAAATGCTCTATTTCATTTTCAACTTCCTATCCTTCTTATCTTGACCCATCTCCCTGAATTTCTCCAATGCCAAGTGGGAGCAGCCCTAGATCATCAGCAAATAGCATCATCCATTTGTGGCTTGCCTTTGAAATCCAGAAATATCCTTCCTTTACCCGGACCTGAACAGGTTTTCCTAAGGGGAGGACAAGATTTCAGAATGGGATTTCAAAGAGATCCAACCTGGGTGGCAGAGGGAGAGAAAAGGGAGGGGAAGATGAAATTAACTTCTCAAGACTTCTTCCAAACATGGAATTCTTAAGCCTGAGAAGCTAGAAATTTCCTCAGTTGGTTTTCCCAAAGCCTTAAAAAAAAAAAAAACCATAAATATTCTACAAATGACAATAACAGTACGGATCAGAGCAATTCAAATTCTCCCTAATCAGGCATTCCCTTCTCAAATATACATATTTTCTCACCATCATTGCTCAGTCTCTGGTGAAGATGCTCTTATGTGTTTCTTCCTCATTGAAAAGTTCAGTAGATGTAGGGGAAAGAAACAATTTTTCAATACCTCTTTACCCAGAAAGATCAATTCCACCTATTCCAAATGGAAATGCTGTTACTCTTAAATGTTGTCTCCCCCATTATAAGTGTGACCTCCTGGAGAGCAGGGATTGTCTCTATTTGTAGCTCCAGTGCTTGGCACAAGTATTTAATTAATTAATGTTTCTCCTCTATTCATTCACTTTCTTCTTTGTGTCTCCTGTCATCAATCATGATTAATTGGAAGGGACTATCTTGGAACACAATATTGAAGAAAACCAAAACTTCCAGGGGCTAATGTGTAAGCCCAGCTCTGAAGGAGGCAATGGCTGGTGTGGATAACTTTCTGAGTGAATTTAGAAGTATGGACCCAGAAGCTTACACTATCTCTGATTTGTTGACAGAGTGGGGCAACATTTCAATTAAATTTAACTCTACAAATTATTTACTAAGTTCCTCCTATGTACAAGACACTGTGCTAAGTATTACCCCGCCTCCTTGCCTCCAAGAGATTTAGCTTTTAGATACTGGGTATATACAAATAAGCATAATACAAGTTAGATAAATACAAGTTATGGTATGATGTGGGCAAAGTAGAAGCACAGATAAAATGTTCTCTGAAAATTAGAGGAGGGAAGAAATAATTTCAGCTAGAGGAATTTGCTCAGAATCCTAGCAGCTCTTCCCATTGTGAACCATGCCTCCAACATCCTGGCAGAGATGATGGACTTAATTTTTTTTATTAAAACTTTTTATTTTCAGAACTTATGCATGGATAATTTTTCAACATTCTCCCTTGCAAAACCTCATGCTCCAATTTTCCCTCTCCTTCCCCCTCAACTCCTCCCCTAAATGGCAAGTAATCCAATATATGTTAAACATGGTAAAATATATGTTAAATCCAATATATGTATACATATTTATACAATTATCTTGCTGCACTATGATTTTTCTAGTTTATTTTAAAAATTAAAAAATGAGAAAGAAAATAAAATGCAAGCAAATAACAACAAAAAGTGTGAAAACACTATGTTGTGATGCACATTCAGTCCCCACAGTTCTCTCTCTGGGTATAGATAGATGGCTCTCTTCATCACAAGATCATTAGAACTGGCCTGAATCAATAGATGATGGACTTATGGTGTAAAATAAGACCTACATTTTTTGGTAGGGCCAATAAGGGAACTGCTTTACTATAATTATTTATTACAGAGGTTTTGTTGGTCTTTTTTTCCCTCACAAGAAATGTCATGAGTGTGTGGGGAGAGAAAAATGAATATATTTTATTTTTACTTTTTTAATTTTTTTTCCCCTGGTTACATATGACATTCTTTTTTTATACACACTTCTTTATGAATATGTTGGGAAAGAAAAAGCAAAAGGGAAAAACAACAAGAAGAAAAAAAAACAAGAAAAAAGGGGAGAAAGTAAACACATTAATTGAAAAAAATTAAAAAGAATTCCTAGTAGTCTGGCATCATGGGGGTTTATCTGAGATCATTAACAGTAGTTTAACCATAGAGGTTGAACTAGTATCCTGATGGTACCATAGATGGTATCCTGAAGATACCATGGCCTGAAGAACTATGGTTTCACTAGGTTAGATTTTCCTTCCACCAAAACAAATCACCACTCTTTCATACTTTAGTGGTCATCACTGTCTTCGGTTACTATGTCCAATAATTCATGACCAACCCTCTGGTGATAAGTATCTCTGCAATCATTTAATCTAGTTTTTGGACAACCAACATGTTATCCTTCACCAGGCCAGTGCTCTATTGGTATTACCCTATAAACTCCACATCACATCTGTGCCATGAAAAGGCATGAGACCCTAGTATCTATGGAGCTAGGATGTGAGCTAACATCCTTGTCTCTCCTTAAAGCAGAATTTCCAACTTGCTTTACATAATTTGTAGTGTAATTTTTAAAAATAAAATAAGGCTTTTGATAGCCAGAATTCTATCAGTCATCATCCTAGGAACCAGCATTTATTTGCTTATTCAATTCAATGATAAAATCATAGCTCCAAGGCATTGCCAGATCTAGAATGTCTTTTAAATCCTTAATCAACAAATATTAATTAAGCACTTACAATGTGCCAGATATGGGAAATACAAAAAAAGAGAAAAACAGGGTGTCTGACCTAAAGGACCACAGATTCTAATAAGACAGACATTCAAGTAACTATGCATATACAAGATAAGCAAAGTGTATGTAGAAAGTAAGCTCAGAGGGCCCAGCAGTACTTCCAACAAAAGTGGGATTTGAGGTGAGTTGTGAATGAAGTAAAGAAGGCCAGTAGGTGGGGGGAAAAGAAAGAATGTGTTCCAGATATGGCGGCAGTGCAGATCAATGCAAAGGACCCTAAAATGAGAGACAGAACATTTTGAGCAAAAAAACAATTGATTCTAGATTTCAGAGTCTGTGAAAGGGCACAAAATGCAAGAATGCAGGAAGGGATTAGTTTGTAAAAGAATCTAAAATAGGGGCACAGTGGATAGAGCACCAGCCCTGAATTCAGGAGGATCTGAGTTCAAATCTGGCCCCAGACACTTAATACTTCCTAGCTGTATGACCCTGGGCAAGTCACTTAACTCCAATTGCCTCAGCAAAGAGAAAAAAAAGAGTCTAAAATAAACAGATAATTTTGATCCTAGAAGCAATGAAGAACCACTGGAACTCACTAGAGAAAGGGGATAATGAGGAGGCAGGGAAATGACATGGTCAGAATTTTGCCTAGGAAAACCATTTTGGTAGCTGAGTAGAGAACAAATGGAAGTGAGGAAAGACTTGAAGTAGGGAGACCAATTACAATGCTATTGTAATAGCCCAGGAATGAGGTGATGAGAATCAGCATCAGGTGTCAGGGAAGCAGCCTGTTAGAAAGAATAGAGAGTAGAGTTGATAAAGGGGAACAATGTAGAGAATATGGGAGAGATAGGATCAAGTCTGTATATATCCATCCCTTCGATGGATGAAGTGCCCTTTTCATGGGACAAAAGTGTAAAACAGGGCATGATATGAGAAGACATCTGGATGATATGAGATGAGGTTAGAAGAAGAAGAAGAAAGAAAATGAAGTTCTCACCAAATGACCAAAATTTTTTCAGTTAAAAATCTTGAGTTGGGATCTTCAATTGAAAGCATTAGAAGAGAGTGTTCTATCCTTCTTTAGGGATGAAAAGTTTCAAAGTAGCCACTGTCATGAGTGGAAAAACAAATCCATTAAGAATATATATTGGACTACTTTGTTATAGAGAGGATCAAGTTAAGATTCTGCAACACATATGTATAGTGGATATAGTCACCACAACTTCCTTGATTTCTTCAGTTCCATTTAGCAGCATGTAAATAGAAGTGAAGGCAAGAGATGGTGGAAGTAATCTAAGTTTGGGATTTGGCAAAGGCATGATCTGATAGGACCAAAAAAGTTAAACTAAAGATAGTGTTAGGAAAGAGTTCTTTCATGGCACCTCTTGCCTCAAAGTAACTCTCTAAGGATCCAATCTGTGAGTTTGAGTGAAAGTTAGAGGAAGCATATAAAAGGAAATGTTGTACTGTAAGGGCTTCATCCAGGATGTATTTGGATTCCTTAAGTGTTTTCAGGGACCCATTGGAGATATTCTCAATCTAGGACTCTTCTTGATTATCCCACAATTTTGGACCACTAGAGAAAAATTAGTATTTTTTTCTTTGCTTTTTGTCTATAATTGGATAGTCAATTTTCTAGTGAGTTTTCTAAAGGTCAGACCAATTTCTTCAAGATAATTTGAGACAATTTTTACATGGTTGAATGCTTACATATTAATATCTGGGGTTTTTTGCTGTACTCATTAGGAGAATGGAAGCTGATATGAATATATATGCACACATAATGAGAATTGTTCTGCCACATGTAATATGAAGGTATCATTGTATAAGTTGAAAGGAGTCAAAACAGGCATTTTTAGCCTCTTCATTAAAAAAAAATCAATATTTTATCTTTTTGTCAATTAAATGTATAACATTTTAAAAGATTTGGGTGGTTTTTTTTTTGAGTTCCAGATTCTTTCCATCCCTCTTTTTGTCCCTTCCCTTGTCAAGAAGGCAAACAATTTGATGTTGAATGTACATGTGCAGTCATGCAAAACATTTCCATATATATCATTTTGTTAACAATAGACCAAAAAACAAAAATAAGAAAAATAAAGAAAGTTTTTAAAAGTATGCTTTGATCTGTATTCAGACTCTATCAGTTCTTTTTCTGGAGATCATCAGTCTTTTTGGGATTGTCTCAGATCATTGTATTGCTGAGAATAACTAAATCATTCACAGATGATCATCATACAATATTGCTTTTATTATGTACAATATTCTTCTGGTTCTCATTTCATTTTTGTATAAATTCATGTAAGTTCAGATTTTTCTGAGAGAATCCTGCTCATCATTTCTTAAAGCATAATAATTTTCTTTTTTAGTTAATTTTCTTTTCAAAACATATGTATAGATAATTTTCAACATTCATCTTTGCAAAACCTTTACTTTCACCTGTCCCTCCTCAAAAGTGTTTTGCCCCTGACTACCACCTCCCACAATCCTCCCTTTCTTCTAATAGCACTCCATTTCTTTTATTCCCTTCTTCTCCTATTTTCCTCTAGAGGAGATAGATTTTTATACCCAGCTAAGTGTATATGTTATTTCTTCTTTGAACTAATTGCAATGAGAATAAGAGTTATGCTTTCTCCTTGACTTCCCATAATCCCCTCTACTATAAAAGCTCTTTCGCACTTCTTTTATGTGAGATAATTTATCCCATTCCACCTCCATCTTTGCAAAACATCTTTCCAAATGTTTTTCTCCCTTCTTTCCCCTTACCCTCTACTCAGGGTGGCAAGTAATCCATCAATAATGTTAAACATATGCAATTCTTCTATACATATTTCTACAATTATCAAGGCATAATAATTTTCTATGACAATCATATACCACAACTTGTTCAAGCATTCCTCATTCACCATTGAGGTGATGAGCATGACCTAAATTTCCAATTTTTTGTTATCAGTAAAAGAACTGTTGTTATAAATCCTTTTTCTTTTTTTTTTCTTTTAATCTCTTTGGGATACAGACCTAGTAGAGATATTGCTTGGACAAGGGAATGAATGGTTTTATAACCCTTTGGACAAAGTTCTAAATGGCTCTCCAAAATGGTTGTATCATTCATAACTCCACCAGCAGTACATTTGTGTTTCAATTTTCCCATATCCCCTGCAACATCCAATCTGATAGGTGTGGAGTGAATGATATCTCAGAGTTTGTTGAATTTACATTTCTTTTATTAATAGTGGGTTTGAACATTTTTTCATATGACTATAGATAGTTTTGATTATTTTCTCTGAAAACTACCTGTTCATATCCTTTAATCATTTTATCAATTGGGAAATGGCTCTTATTTTTATAAATTTGATACCATTTTTTCTATATTTGATAAATAAGTCCTTTGAGAAATTTTCTTTAAAATTTTTTTCACAGTTATAATTATTATTATCCTTCCTGTTTTCCCCTGTTTAGCTTTTTCTACTTTCACCTGTCCCTCCTCAAAAGTGTTTTGCCCCTGACTACCACCTCCCACAATCCTCCCTTTCTTCTAATAGCACTCCATTTCTTTTATTCCCTTCTTCTCCTATTTTCCTCTAGAGGAGATAGATTTTTATACCCAGCTAAGTGTATATGTTATTTCTTCTTTGAACTAATTGCAATGAGAATAAGAGTTATGCTTTCTCCTTGACTTCCCATAATCCCCTCTACTATAAAAGCTCTTTCGCACTTCTTTTATGTGAGATAATTTATCCCATTCCACCTCTCTCTTTCTCCTCTCAGTTTTCCAGATTACCTTTCCTTGAAAGGTAATATCCATTCTCTTTCTTTAAATCATGGCTTTCGGATAGTCCAATAATTTTAAAATTATCTCTCCTGGATCTATTTTTCAGATTGGTTATTTTTCCAAAGAAATATTTCACACTTTTTTCCTTTTTTTCTTCTTTTGACTTTGTTGTATTGTTTCTTGATACATTACATAGGTAGGGACATTACAGAGTCTATTTTACTCTCTGGTTTTAAGATATCAAGGCAGTTTTTCTTGATAATTTCTTGGAATTTGATGTCCAGGCTCTTTAAAAAAAAAAAAAAAATCATGGCTTTTGGATAGTCCAACAATTTTTAAATTATCTCTTCTGGGTCTATCTTTCAGGTCAGTTTTTACAATGAGGCATTTCTTATTTTTTAAAATTCTTTTAACTTTGTTGTATTGTTTCTTGATGTCTCATAGAGTTATTCGCTTCTACTTGTTCAATTCTAATTTTTAAGGACTAATTTTCTTCAGTGAGCTTTTGTACTTTTTACAAAAATTGTAAAATTTGGCCGGTTTTACCTTTTAAGGAGTCTTTTCTCCAATGAATTTTTGTACATTTTTTTTTCCATTTGGCCAATTCTGCATTTTAAAGTGTTCTTCTCTTTATTGGATTGTGTGTGTTTGTGTATATGTGTGTGTATGTGTGTGTGTGCATGTGTGTGTACATGTGTGTGTATCTTTTACCACCTGGTCTATTTTGTTTCTTAAGATAATATTTTCTTCAGTACTTTTTATGCCTCCTTTATGAAGTTGTAGATTCTATTTTTATTATTTTCTAGCATCACTATAATGTCTTTTCCCAATTTTTCTCTTATTCCTTTTATTTGATTTTTAAAAATCCTTTTTGAACTTTTTCTAGAGATTCTTTTTGGACCTGAAACCAATTCACATTTGTTTTTCAAACTTTGGATGTAGCCATTTTGACTTTGTTGTCCTCTTCTGAGTTTGTGTTTTGACCATTTCTATCACCGTAGTAACTTTGAATGGTCAGCATCTTTTTTTGTTGTTTCTTCATTTTTCAACCTATTACTTGACTTTTATTATTAAAATAGGGATCAGCTGCTAGGGAGGAGGGGACAATGTCCCAAACTTCAGAGGTTTTTGAGCAGCTAGTTCTGGGAATCTATAAGCTTTCAATTCTTCCAAAGTGATATGATCTAAGAAGATACGTGTTTACCAAACTTCTGGCCCATGCTTTGTTCTGTGTGTGACCAAAAGCACATTTTTATGTCTTCAGACTGTGAGAAGTATTCCTGCTCCCCTAGGGCCACAAGCTGTAGTGTGCTAGTGTTAAGACTGTGACTCAGGATTGAACTGGGGTCTGTGGGTCCTGCATCCAGTGCCAGCAAAGAGACCTCATTAATCTCCTTCTGATTAATTGTCTGTCTGACCCACTTGCCATCAGATCCAAGATGATTCAGTCACTCTCAAACTGTTGTGGAGTTGCCAGGATGCAACCTACTCTGGCACAACCTGTATTCTACTCTTACCTCATTGCCAACCTTCTAAATTATTGTGGGGTAGAAAATTGTTTCACCCTGTCCTTTTGTGGGCTCTTATGCTTCAGAATTTGTTTTGAAACATTATGTAAAGATTGGAGGGGAATCTGGGAGAGCTCAGGCAAGTCGCTGCCCCCTTGTCCCATTCTCAACCCATCCTTCTCCAGGGGAGATTTTAACTCCTATTGGGAGAAGAACCAAGAGTTTGGGATCAGAAGATTGGCCACTTTGCCTTTTCCAGGGAGAAGAATAACAGACTCAAATTTTATCTATCTGCTTCCTTAAACTATTGTTTTTCTAGAGGATATGGTTTTTAGATTTAAGCCAATTTTTATTTGCTATTCATTAAAGGAGGAAGCAAGACCCCAAGCATTATATCTAAGCCTTGATCCTCTTCTCACCAAATACCAGTTTCACAATGAACACACATGGCTATTGGTAAAGCAAACCATTTATTCTAACTAACTATTTATTAAAAGGAAGGGAGGTTAGAGATCATATTTCTCCCCTTTCTTCTTGCAAGTGAAGGATGGGGATGAGACAGACAGACAGACAGATAGATAGATAGATAGATAGATAGATAGATAGATAGATTCCATTTCATAGAGTTCTCACACAACTCTCCTTAGAGACGATGTCTATCAAAATAGAGGTAGAGGCAATGCTAACAAGACATTGTAGACTGGTATCCAATGTTTATCCACTACTTGTTCTCTCCCGTTCCTAAAGGAGAAAGAAAAGGTGATGCTGTTGAAAAGATCTAAGGAACACAGGAGGCAGGAGGGAAGTGAGCCCACACCACTGCTGTTACTACTGCTGTTTCCTTGCCTTTGTATTCAGTGGGAGAGAAGACAAAACTTTAAGTGAAAGACTGTAGCCAAAGTATATAGAAACCACATGGAACACATACAGAGCAGTTATATCTGTCCCTGTTTCTGAGAACAAAAACTGTTAACTCTGTACTTTACTGACATTTGGTTTCCTCTTATACTTGTGTTTTTCCAAAAGAGTGATGAACTATTTTCCCAATACTTGTTTTCTTTAAGAGACTGTTTTGCTTTTTATTTTGTCATTTGTTTTAATAGAAATTGACTTCTCTAAGATAATTTTGATTAAAAATATAGGGGCAGAGATGTTAAAGCATACAAGAGAAATAAATAGGATGTTTTAAATGGTCATATATGTATGTACACATAAGCATATATATACATACATGTATGTTTATATGCACACATTTATATGCATAAATATTTTTAGATAAATATGAGAGATGGAGATAGATTTTTCTCTCTACTTGCTAGGACTTTTCCCAACTAAGGATTAGAGATGAACTCAAGAGATTTTAATGATTCATATTTTATATTTTTATAAAAAGCTTCCAGAAGGAAGCCTCCTTTATTTGAAATGAAACCAGTAGATAATTGGAGATTGAGTCTGGTCTTCTAGTTGGTACCCAAGGTACTACATTTCCTTTTCCAACAATACGTAGCCCCACCCCACTTCCAAGTGAAAGAGAAAGGATTGGTTTTGAGAGAGGAGCTATCTTTTTTTTTTTTTTTTCTATCCTACACAGAATTAAACTCCACTGCTGGATAAGCATATAGATAAAAGATTAGTAGAGTAGCTAAATACAGTATATTGAGGTAACTCTTCACTTTGTGTGTGTGTGTGTGTGTGTGTGTGTGTGTGTGTGTGTATACATATATGTAAAACTAAGAGGAGGAACTAGCAGGGAAGATGACAAAATGCCCACCACACTGGGTAACTTAGTATCCTTTGAAATTAATAGCTGAATCCCTGTGCAACAAGAGAACTGTTCGGTTCTGCAAACATATATTGTATCTAGGATATACTGCAACATATCTAACATATATAGGACTGCTTGCCATCTAGGGGAGGGGGTGGAGGAGGGAGGGGAAAAATTGGAACAGAAGCGAGTGCAAGGGATAATGTTGTAAAAAAATTACCCTGGCATGGATTCTGTCAATATAAAGTTATTATAAAATAAAATAAAATTATTATAAAATAAAAAAAAATTTAAATCTCCAGTTTAAAAAAAAGAAATTAATAGTTGAAATTACCATTAATTAATGAGTCGCAGCTTTTCAATCTAGTATAGCTAGGTGGATAGGAGTAGTTAAGTGACACAATGGATAAAAGTGCTGGAGCCGGAGTCAAGAAGATTCAAGTCCATTTTATTTAATAACTGTATGATCTCAGAAACTCTGCATAAAGCTACATCTCATAACTCCATACCAAAATAAGGTCAAAAATGGGTACATGATTTGGGCGTAAAGAGTGATACCATAAGGAAATTAGAAGAATAAATGATAATTTATCTATCAGATCTTTGGAGAAGGGAGGAACTTATGACCAAAAAAGAACTAGAGAACATTATGAAATGTAAATTGGACAATTTTGATTATATTAAATTAAATTACAAAAATTAAATTTTGCACAACCAACAGAAATAAGATTAAAAGGAAAGTACAAAGCTGAAGAAAAAAATTCACACCCAATGTTTCTGATAAAGGTCTCATTTCTAAAATATATAAAGACCTGTATCAAATTTATAAGAATATGTTATTCCCAATTGATAAATGATCAAAGAATATGAACAATTTTCAGATAACAAAATTAAAGCCATTTATAGTCATATGAAAAAATGCTCTAAATCACTAAATTAGAGAAATGCAAATTAAAACAACTCTGAGATACTACCTTATACCCCTCAGATTGGCTAAGATGACAAGAAAAGATCATGATAAACATTGGAGAGGATATGGGAAAAACTAGGACACTGATGCATTGTTGATAGAGTTGTGAACTAATCCAACCATTTTGGAAAGCAATTTGGAACTATGCCCAAAGGGCTATAAAACTGTGCATACTCTGTATACCATAAATACTACTACTGGGTCTGTATCCTAAAGAAATCATAAAGGAGGGAAAAGGACCCATATGTGCAAAAATGTTTGTAGTAGTTCTTTTTATGGTAGCAAAGATGAAAAATGTCCACCAATTAGAGAATGGCTGAATAAGCTGTGGCATATGAAGGTAATGGAATATTATTGTTCTATTTTTTTAAAATGACAAGGGAATTTAGGATTTTAGGAAGTCATGGAAAGATTTACATGAACTGATACTGAGTGAAATAAGTGAAATAACCAGAAAGACATTATATACAGTAACAGCAAGATTGTGCGATGATCATGAAAGACTTGATTCTTCTCACTGTTTCAGTGATCCAAGGCAATCCCAACAGACTTTGGATAGAAAATGCCACCTGCATCCAGAAAATAACTATGGAGACTGAAGATAAATCAAAACATGCTATGTTCATCCAGAAAAGAACTATGCTATGTTCATTTCATTTTTCTGTTTTTTTTTTTCTCTCCTGTGGGTTTTTCCCTTTTGTTCTGATTTTTCTCTCTCAATATGGTTCATAAAGAAATGTGTATTTAAAAAGTTAACATGCATATGTGACTAGGAAAAAAGAAAACAATAAAAAGAAAAAATAGCTGTGTGGTCCTAGGCAAATCACTTAATCCTGATTGCCTTAGTTCTTCATCTGAAAAAGGAGATGGAGAAAAAAATAGCAAACCACTTCAGTATTTTTGCCAAGAAAAGTCCAAAAAGGGACATGAGGCTGACATAACAAAACAATGAAACAACCACAATTACAACAGCTAGGTGGATCAAGAAGTTCTGAGTCCAAATCAAATCACAGATGCTTCCTGACTATATAATGCTGGGCAAGTCACTTAATCTCTGTTTGCCTCAGTTTCTTCAACTACAAAATGGGAATAATAGCAGCTACTTTCTTAAAGGTTTGTTGTGACAGTCAAATGAGATAATATTTGTTAAGTGCTTATTATAGTGTCTAGCACATAGTAAGCACTTATATAAATGTTAATTCCCTTCCCCTAGTCAATCAAAATCTTAATGTGGGGGACAGAAAACCCTTTGAGAATAAATAATTTTAAACTGCTGGTTTATAACTCTTCAGTGGCTCTTATCAAGCCAACCGAGGCTTTAGTTTGACTGTGGAGAAGTTATTCAAAGGAATTAATGCACTGTGACCACTGATAGCCTTTGAAATCAAACTTGCTAAGAGCTGTATGAAATTAGGTCAATGGTCATATTTGGCTCTACACTGAGAGTCTTCACCCCTTGATCAGAGCTTTATTCTAACTTTAACTTTGTCTCAAAAGTTAAGAGGGAGAGAGAAGAGGGATTGCTGGCAGATTTGAAGCTCAACCAATTTTCAACAATTTTTAAAGGACTCTACCCTGCTCCATAACTATATGTACTATAACAAGACATTTGAACTCTCTACATCTTGGCTTTTCAGTCATTTGTGAAATTCTAAACTCCAACTTTGCTCTGCCCTGATGATCATTAAATTCAGTATTTTTTTCCTGAAGATTATAAAATATTTTACTCAACACTGTCAAATTAGCAAATATATATTAAGCACCTACTGTGTACTAGGCATTGTGCAAAGCACTGGGGATACAAAGAAAGGAAAAAATACCATTCCTGCTTACCCTGCACCCTACCAAGGAGTTCACAACATGCAAACAACTGTGCACAAAATAAATATATACAGAATAAATTAAAGATGATGACACAGGGATGGCACTAGCATTGAGGGTAACTGAGAAAAGATTCCTAAAAAATGTGGGATTTTAGCTGGAACTTGAAGAAAGCTAAGAGATGATATATGTACTGCACTTTGAAAAACTTAAAGTTAGGTATGTATTTGAAAACTATATATATGTAAAAATTATATATTTGAAACACTATAAAATTATGTATATATATACATAAATGTATGCATACACATATGCATGCACATATCACATATATGTACATATGACATACCTTCTCATCCCTCTCAGTAAATAAATTATTCTTAAAATATGTGGATCTGATAATTGTTTTATACATATATGCATGTATGTGGTGTTTCATGTGCAATTATGTTTATATATTTCATAATGATTATATTGCATATGTCATTTTCAATTAAAAGATGCAGATGTTTTTTAAAAACAAGCTACTCTTGAGGGACAGGAGAAGACTCCTAGCTTCTTAGGCTCCCTAACAATATCCAAATAAAAACCAGCCCCATTTTTCATTTCCCATTTTTCTGCTCAAATTCTGAGTCCTTCCCAGAGCATCTCAATTCTTCTCTTCCTTCTTTACAGAACAGAACTGTTCATACTTTAGGCATTTTAACCCAGGAGAGAGCTCAGAAATCTTTGAAGTCACCACCCAAAAAGGTAAGACCATGCTGGGAAAATGGGTCTGAATGTGTTTTCCAAATGGAAAACTGTATTGGACAAAAATGCTAAATCCTTTGTCTGAAAGGGCTGACTTTCCAGCTGATAGATAATGTTAGAGCAGTCAAAGTGTCTTCTCCTTTCATTCTCTGTTGTTGAAGCCCTGTCAGGTGTCCCTTAAAGACTAAAGGTCCTAAAGAGTTGTGGATAAAAGAGTATTTTTTTGAATTCTAAGCCTGCTAAAAGGAACTCACATATATGTGTGTGTGTGTGTGTGTATATGTATGTATGTTTATGTATATGTAAAAATATATACATGTGTGTGTGCATGTAATCTGCCTCCCCCCCAAAAAAAAAAAGTCTGGAAGATGTATATACAACTTTGTGTAAGGAATAATTAAAATAAGTCAGGCTTCCTAAATATCTCTGTCTCTGTCTCTGTCTCTTTCTTTGTCACTATCTCTCTTTGTGTCTCTCTCTGTCTCTGTCTCTCTCTATCTCTGTCTCTTTCTCTGTGTATGTGTGTGTCTCTCTGTCACTATCTCTCTGTGTCTCTGTCTCTCTCTGTGTGTCTCTGTCTCTGTCTCTCTCTCTATCTCTCTGTGTCTCTGTCTCTCTCTCTGTGTCTCTCTCTGTCTCTGTCTCTCTCTCTCTCTCTCTCTCTTTCTCTGTGTATGTGTGTGTCTCTCTGTCACTCTCTCTGTGTCTCTGTCTCTCTCTGTGTGTCTCTGTCTCTGTCTCTCTCTCTATCCCTCTGTGTCTCTGTCTTTCTCTCTGTCTCTCTCTGTCTCTCTGTCTCTCTCTGTGTGTGTCTCTGTCTCTCTGTCTGTCTCTGTCTCTCTCTCTCTGTGTCTCTCTATCTGTCTGTCTCTGTGTGTGTCTCTCTGTCTCTCTCTCGTCTCTCTCTGTGTCTCTGTCTCTCTCTCTCTTTGTCTCTCTCTGTCTCTGTGTGTCTCTGTCTCTCTGTCTCTGTGTGTGTGTCTCTGTCCCTGTGTGTGTATCTCTCTGTCTCTGTCTCTGTCACTATCTCTCTGTCTCTCTCTGTCTGTCTCTCTCTTTCTCTATGTGTGTGTCTCTGTTTCTCTGTCTCTGTCTCTATCTCTCTCTGTGTCTCTTTGTCTCTATGTCATTGTCTCTATCTCTGTCTGTCTCTCTCTCTCTCTCTCTCTCTCTCTCTCTCTCGTGTCTCTCTGTGTCTCTGTCTCTCTCTCTTTGTCTGTCTCTGTCTCTGTTTCTGTCTCTCTCCTGTATTCAGTTCTCTGAAGTAGTAGTTTACAATAATAATATTCTTTAAGAAAGAGTGTGGACAAATAGGTGACCAGTGGATAGAGTGTCAAGCCTGAAGTCAAAGACTCCTCTTCCTGAGTTCAAATCTGAACTGAGAAACTACCTGGGTGACCCTGAGCAAACCACTTAATCTTGTTTGCCTCAGTTTCCTTATCTGTAAAAATACAGATACAGGATAGCTGGAAAAAGGAAATGTCAAACCATTCCAGTGTCTTTGCCAAGAAACGGGCTCATGAAGAGTTGGGCAAAACTGGACAACAATTACAAAGCAGATGCTGAGTGTGACAGAACATGTGTAATCCATATGAGGGAGGTTGAGGTGATGGAGTTCTGAGCTGCAGTAGGGTTAAAGCTTAGGGGTGTCCCCACTAAGTCTGTCACCAATATGATAAGCCACAAAAAGCCTCTTGTCTGCAGAAGGAGACGACAGTGGATCCAAGTTTGAAATGAAGTAGGTCAAAGCTTTCATTTTGATCAGCAGTGGAATGAAGTCCATGAGTGATCACTGCTTTTTTAGCCTCAGTAAGTTATGAAGATCCAATCTCAAAAAGAACAAAAATAATATGTAGTTACCTTAAAACTAAAGATACTATAGAACAGTATCTTACTTTGGGTGCTCATTAATGTTCCACATATTAGCTCTTTTCTAAGAGATTCTGTGGCTTCTAATTCAGGGAATCAACCAACTTCTCCATCTTCTTGTTTAGGAACCACATCCCACTCAGTCATACTAACCCAAGAGAGGCCCCCCCATTCTCTGGGAGCAAACAGATTTTACCAACTTGGTTTGGTGGCACAGACTAGATGGAACAAAATTTTTGATAGCATAGAGATAGTCTGAAAAGGGACAAGCTGACTATTCTCTGCCCTTATTGAAATCTTTGTAGAATACAGCATCTCTGCAGCAGCCATCTCCATCTTCAGCATCGGTTTCACGATCATGGGGACCATTTTCATCCTTCTGTCCTTCAGGAAAAAGAGGGATTACCTTCTGAAGCCAGCAGCTCTGTTCTATGCTTTTTCAGGTAGGATGTTTGGGAAGGGCTCAGGGCAGGGTAGGGTGGGGTACAGAGACAGAGACCTTGCCTTATCCCCTGGAAATTACAGATCAGTGTGTCTTAAATTTAAGTGGAATGGTGGGGATGACAGAAATTCTAAAATCAGCTATGGGCCTCATTTTTCTCAGTAAAAAGAGGAATTAGACTAAATGCCTTTTAAGGTTCCTCCCAGCTCCAAAACTATGATCCTATTATTTTAGTGCAGAGAGAAAATCAGGATAGGGAGCACCCTTGTTCCACTTGGATTCATTGGAGATATATATGAGGACATGTTTCTTTTGGAAATTTCACTTCCTTCTTTTTTTCTTAAGGAAAGAATTGTCAGTTTTATAGAGATCAATCACTGCTCAGGAGGAACAAATAATCTATCAGTCAACATGCACTTGTTAAGTACTTACTTTATATCAGGCAGGCAGCTAGATGCTACAGTGGAAAGAGTCAGGAAGACCCTTCTTCCTAAGTTCAAATCTGGCCTCAGGCACATACTAGTTGTGTGACCCTGGGTGAATCACTTAACCCTGCTTGCCTCAATTTTCCTCATCTATAAAATGTGCTGCAGAAAGAAATGGCAAACCACTCCAGTATCTTTGCCAAGAAAACCCCAGATAGGGTCATGCAGAGTCAGACACAACTAAACAACATGTACCAAACACTATGCTAAGTCCTAAAGACGACCCCCCCCCCCGAAAAAAAAGGAACAAAAACACAATTTTGGTCCTCAAGCTCATATTCTAATGGTAGAAGACAGACCTATACAAATAAGATACATACAGTATAAATGGGAGGTAATCTGAGAGGAAAGGATTTAGCACTGGAGAGAACAGGGAGGGGACCAAGAAGGTTTCTTGCAAAAATTGAGACTTGAGCTGAGCTTTGAAGGAAACCTGGGAAATTAATAAGGAGAGAGAACATTCAAGACATGGCAGATAATCAGTAAAAAGCCAAAGAGTTGAGATATGAAGTGTTTAGGAACAGCAATAAGGACAGTGTCAGTAGATCATAGAGCATGTGGAGAGGAGTAAAGTATAGGACTGGAAAGGGAGGAAGGGACCAAGTATGGAAGGGCTTTAAAGCCAAACAAGATTTCATACTGGATTCTGGCAGGGGCAGCTAGATGGTATTGTAGATAGAGCACTGGCTCTGGATTCAGGAGGACCTGAGTTCAAATATAGCCTCAGACACCTAATACTTACTAACTGTAGGATCCTGGGCAAGTCACTTAAGCCCCAATTGACTAACACACTCTCTCTTTCTCTCTCTCTCTTTACACACACACAGAGCCCCATATTGGATTCTAGAGACAATAGGAAACCACTGGAGTTTATTGGATAGGGGGTGATATGGCCAGGTTTGAACTTCATGAAGATCCATTTGACAGCTGAGTACAGGAAAGGAGAGACCCAAGGCAAGGAGACCCATTAAGAAGGCTAATGTCATGGTTTAATCTTTAGGTGATAAGGGTCTGGGCAGCTCTGGGAGTGAGGAAAAAGGCATATATATATAAGAGATATCATGAAGGTAGAAATGGCAAGACTGGGTAACAGATCAGATAAGTAGAGTTATTATAAGAAAGGAAGCAGATAAGACACTGAGGTTGTGAGCATGGGTGACTAGGAGGATGGTGATACCCTCAAGATAGAAGTTGGGAAGGTTAGGACCAGCATATATGGTAATCTTGGTTGGTTATGAAATCCATGTGAGTTGATCGGTTCCCCAATGAGGTAGCTAGCTAGTTATCAGAAGCAGGTTAAGTCCCCCTATTGGTTTAATGGTGTGATTCTGAGTGACTCATCTTCCCTCTCTGAGATTCAGTTTCCCCATCTTTAAAAGTAAGATGACCTCCAAGGTCCCTGCCAGCTCAAAATGCCCCAGGTGGGTGAGGAACAGACTGGAAGCTCAGCATCTCACTTGTCTTTCCAGGTCTCTGTATCATCGTCTCTGTGGAAGTCATGCGGCAGTCGGTGAAGCGGATGATAGACAGCGAGGAGACTGTCTGGATAGAATACTACTACTCCTGGTCCTTCGCCTGCGCCTGCACCTCCTTTGTCCTCTTGTTCATCTGCGGCATTGCTCTCCTACTTATATCCCTGCCCCGCATGCCCCAGAATCCCTGGGAGTCTTGTATGGATGCTGAGCCTGAGCATTAGCTTGATTTCATCCTTTCCCGATGACCTGGGATGAGGACTAAGGAAGTAGCAGCCTCCAAGGTGCTCATGCTCTCTCACTCTCTCTGGAAGCCAAATGGCAAAACCAAGAGAGGTAAAAAGTGGGAACGTGGATGTGGCAGCATCACTCCCATCCTCATTGATAATAAGTGGTCCTCCTTTCAACGGGATCACATTTCCCCTTATCTGAGACATCTTTTCCATCTATTCCAGCCTCATTCTTTATTCCCTCCTCCATCATACCTCCTCCCCTCCCCTCTACTCACCATCATATAGAATGGTGTCTGGATGTATGACATTCTCCCCAGTTCCTATCACTACCTAAAACCTACAGACTGCTACAATTTTTCTGTGCTCCTATTTGTGTGGTGACAGAATCTCTGCTTTAATCTAGTAGCAGAATGGGAGTCCAGAGCCTTATCAGCTGATTTTCTACACTCCCAGCAGTGCCTGTAGGTAGGGAGTTTGGGGGAATGCATTTGACTCCTAGATGTTGCAGTTTGGGTTCATAACTGTTCCTGTACACAATCTCAAACTGGTTTCAGGTTGTCCTTCATAAAATGCTCTATTCTTATAACTTACCCCTTTACTTTATTATTTCAGTTTTTTCTTCTAACTCTGTGTGTGCAAGTCCCCAGAAAGAAGTCCCTAGAGCAATGGATAGAGATTTGCTTGCAGCAATAGCCAACCCCTCCTCTGCATAGTGTCAAAGTACACAGTGGGCTATTTGGAATTCAATCTAAAGTGAAGGCCTCCTCTTTGCCCTAATGTTCATCATAATCCTCAAGGAGCATTTCCAATTGGGGAGAAATGAAGTGTGCATTAAAATAAAATTTCTGTGAAAATGTTAATCCTTCTGTGCCTTCACTGGAAATTCACTTGAATTTGTAGCCATAAACATGGATCCATAATCATGGCTCTTGACCAAGTCAACTTTAATGGGGTAAAACTGCAGAAGCAGAGGGAGGTCCCAAGTATGGTACTAAGGACATTTCTGGGAGCAGGGAAGGATCTCCCTTATAGAAACTACTTGGGAGTTCAAAATTTCCATTTAAACCCTTCATTTGAGGAATGTTCTTTGGGAAAAACCAGGAATCAGCTTTTGTCTGGCTAGACAGAGTGTTAAAAATAAGAATCAGGCTATTTCTGGGCTTAAGGTCTGTCTTTGTTCAAGAGTGATGTGTCTCTCAGTGCTAAGCCAAAATTTAAACAACTAGGTCATAGGCTTCTGAGAGTTGACATTGAACTCTGCTATTCCTGACAATAAGAGAAGGATAGTAACCTCTCTCTATTTTCCATCCCTCTACAATAGCTCTCTGGCTAACAATTTGACTTGAAAATGATTTTCTGCCCAAGAGAAAAGGGACTACTTTGAATAAGCAAATCAGGAACCCACTAACTAGGGCACTAATGTTAGAAACAGATCCTATTCAGAGCTTCCAGTTGACATATAACAATGCCTCAGGACACTTTGTCTCAGTTTATCCACTTGTAAATTGAAAAAAAGAATATTTGTTTTACTGTAATCCCACCCATACTCAACACACACCCTTATGCCTAAGGCAACTATAAGTAAGAAACTTTTCCAAAGATTTGGGGACTTGGTGCTAGGATGGATTTGTAAGGCTATCAAACTTAGAAGCAGAGTTGGAGTCATAAACGCCTGGATTTAAATCCTGCCTCAGAAACTTCTAGCTGCATGAGTGTGCACAAATCATGTAACTTCTGTGAGCCTCAGTTTCCTTATCTGTAAATGAGATTAACAGTTGTAGTAATTTCCTCACAAGGTTGTTGTACAGCTCAAATGAGCTAATATAGGATGTCTTAAAAGTCCTTGTGCATTTTTAAGCACTTGTTTTTACAATTGCACCACGACTTTTGGGATACACTTAAAAAAAAAAAAACTACATAGATGTGGTGCTTTTTCAGTTGTTCTTCAATTGTTTCAGTCATTTCTGATTCTTTGTTGACCAAATTTAGGGTTTTCTTAACAAAGGTCCTGGAATGGTTTACCAATTCCTTCTCCAACTCAATTTTACACATGAGAAACAGAGGCAAACAGGGTTAAGTGACTTGATGAGGGTCACACAATTAATAAATGTTTTGATTCAGGTTTGAATTCAAAAAATAAGTTTTCCTGATACCAAGCCCACCATTCTATCCACTGCTTCACCTAGCTGCCCATAGATGTTGTTTACTATTAACTAATGAACAAACATCTATTAAGTACTTATTATGTACTAAGTTCTAAGTGCAGAGGATACAAAGGGGAAGAAAAGGAGAAGGGACTCAGCCTTTTTTATGGGTACCTATTGGTACCTACTACGTGTCAGGCACATAAGGTAATACAATGATAGACTGTCAGGCCTTGGTTCAGGAAGACTCATCTTCCTGAATTCAAATCTTGCTTCAGATATTGCCAGCTGTGTGATCTTGGGCAACTCATTTAACTCTATTTGCCTCAGTTTGCTCATTTGTAAAATGAGATGAAGAAAAAATGACAAACCACTCCAGTATCTTTGCCAAGAAAACCTCCAAGAGGCTCATGAAGAATTAAACACATTTAGAAATGACTAAGACAATACTATGTACCAAGCACTGTGCTGAAGTGCTTCACAATGATTACTTCATTTGATCCTCACAATAACCCTGAAAGGTAGATGCTATTATCCCCATATTACAACTGATCAAACAGAGGTTAATTGACAGGTGGTTAAAGTATGAGAACCAACCTACATTTGGATCTTCCTGAATCCAGATCCAGTGCTCTATGCATTCTACTACTTAGCTGACTAAGAAAAATAAAAAGGAAAAAACCCCACAAAATCATCAAGGAGTTTACATACTAATGGAAGATACAACATGTGAAGTATTAGGGGCATTTATATCTTAAGAGAGGAATAGTGAGAACTTCAGCTGATATCTCTGGATGGTACAAGGAACAAAATCTATTTTATCTTAGCAACACAAATCAGTATTTTGAAGGTAGATAAAACTGTTTAAACGATTTTAGGTTGCACCAAACCTCTAAACATTTGAACTGATGAGGTATTTCCAACAAATGGCTAAAATTTCACCTCAAACTTATATCCTTCACCAACATGCGACAGGAAATCTGCCTTTGCAGGTGTTAAAGCCCCCATAAAGTAGCAAGTTGAGTGATATTACATCAGACCTCTCTGCCAAGAAGAAGTCATTCATACATCATAGTGAAAAAGAAAAGGAATGTTAGAAAAATAGATACTGACATGCTAGAAAATAAACAGTAATGACCATATAAACATTCACATGGTTTGGTTTTTTCCCCAACATGTTAGTGACCAGTTTACCAAAAAGGATGTTGGTTAATCACTGACTCCAAATAAAGAAAAGATTATCTCAATGTAGAATTTCATTGAGGATGTATTCAATTGTTTGTTTGTTTGTTTGGGAGAGGGTTTGGTTTTGTATCAAATGACCAGACAAGTGCAAATTTATTAATAAAACAGTTGTGTCTTTTTCTTAGGGTACAGGACTAGAGTTGGAAATGGATTCTAATTCTGCCCCTTATCCTTACTTCACACAAATTAAACAATCATCACACCTTGTCTTACATGGTAACATCACTTCAAAAGTATGTTAGTATGTTTATGGTCTTTTTTAACTTCATCAAAACCAAGACAAATAAACAAATAAACAAAAAAGGCCTGAAACTTTAATGTCAAGAGAGGCAAATTATTTGTCCAAGGATAGATGTTAGCTGGGATAAAATTAGAATCCTTAGTTAATCTGACTTTTAATATAAGCATCTTTCACTAAACTATATTATCTCTACTGACTTTTCTTTTGCTTCCCCGTTTAAAAAAAAAAAAAAAAAAGGCATTCCGGGCACATACAAATGATATTATAAAAGATAAGGCATTCTTTGGATAAGAGATACAAAGAATTTTCAAGTGATGCTAGAACCCCTCTTGAAATCTGAACAATTATATAAAGTCAAACTTTTTGTTTAATTAACACAAAATGGAGTTTTTTACCATTGGCTATTTAAAACAGTCTCCATCTCACACTCATATGTACCAGTGTAGCTTCTTTTTATTTTTATCAAAATGTTAGTAAAATCCACGAAGAACTTGTTTGCTGAAACTATTGATTTCCAACTCATAATGCAGTGAGTGACCTCTTCTCACTCTCTTCTGCCAACTCCACCATGTTCTTTAAATTTTTTTAACTAGCATTAACTAGTTATCAAGCATTTTTCCCTCCCTCACACTCCACTTGGGGGAAAAAAAGAAATACAAAATTTTTATAACAAGTAAATGCAGTCGAGCAAATTCCCATATCAGACACATCAAAAAATGAGTGCCTCATTCTTCATATTGAGTCCATTACCTCCTAGTCAGAAGGTAGGCAGCATTTTTCATTATGTAACCACTGAAATCACAGTTGATCAATGCTTTGATCAGGAAGCAGTTGTCTCTTGCTACTGAAGACTCACTAAATGGTAGTTACAGGACTCAAAGATGATTAGGCAGTCGTATCACAGAGGACTGTTCCTGCATTATAAGCAAAGTTAATTAAGGTGATTGTCATTAGGAAAGTTACTTGATGCTAACAGGAATTTCACTCGAATAGAACAAGTTTGCCCCAGTCTTTTTAATGACTGGGTCCAGGCCTGCACGTTAATAAGATGGAATGAGCTCAGATGAATGCAAAGTCTTTCATTTAGAGGATTAGATGGGGGAGGACTGATTAGAGAGAAATTGGTCTGGACTCCAAGTTCAACATGTGGCAACCAAAAATAACAGAAGTAATATTATCTGTGGCTTCATTAAGAAGGGTTGCTTTTAGGAATGAGGAGGTAATGTTCCCCCTGTCTTCTGCCATGGTCATAGATTATAAGGGCAGTGTGTTTCATTCTGGGCACTATAATCTGGGAAGAATACAGATGAACTAATGGGTGTCTAGAAGAAGGCAGAATGGTGAAGGGTCTCAAGTCCATATCATGTGAGCATCTGTTGAAGGAGTAAAATGGTTTAACCCAAAGAAGGAAAGGTGCAGGGTACCATGATAACTATCTTCATGAATTCAAAGGATTGTCATAGGGAAAAAGGCTTAGGTTGGTTCTGTTTGGCTTTAGAGTGGATATCGAGTAGAATTTACAACAAGTAAATTGGTCTTGGAAGAAAATCCTAATAATAAGAGGCATCCAAAAGTGAAATGAGTTGCCTTGGAAGAGATAGAGTGTTTCTCCTAATGGAAATCTTTAAGCAAAAGGCAGTTAGGTGGCACCTTGGAGAGAGTACTGGACCTGGAATTAGGAAGACTCATCTTCATGAGTTCAAATCTGGCCTCAGGTACTTCTTAGCTGTGTGATCCTGGGAAAGTTACTTCACCCTGTTTGCCTCAGTTTCTCATCTATAAAATGAGCTGGAGAAGGAAATGGCAAATCACTCCACTATCTTTGCCAAGAAACCCCAAATGGGGTCACAAAGAGTCCCACAACTGAAAAACAACTCAACAACAACCATAAAGCAAAAAGTCACTTATCTAAATAGGTCACTTCAATCTCTGAAATTCTATTACTCATCCAATACATATCTAGGTCTGGGCTCCCAAAGAAAAGCATAAGCTTTTTCTGATAACCTCCAAAATACTGCTTTTTCTTTGACTCCAACCATAGAAGGCCATTCAACTATGTATTTCAGTAAAAGGATATCTAAATCATGGATTTGCAGATTCAAAAGCAAGCCCCGCCTAAGTCTGGGAAAGCAGCAGGGTTGGCCATCTACTCACACACAGAGATCAAGAGAATGTCTCAATGCCTTCAGGTTGCTGAAAGAGGCAGGCAATCAAAAATTTATAATAAAAATCTTTGAACACAAAAAATGAGAAAAATTAAAGAAGCAAAGCAGAGATATAACAGTAAATGAAATATCCAAAATAACAGACAAAATAAACATAAAACAAAAAGGAAATTGCCTACTTTGAGCACAGTTCTATCCTGGTGATATGCAGAATAAGTAAGATATGATACATGCCCTCAAGGAGCTTACAATCTAATAAGAGAATAAAATATCCTTCCTTGCATTATTATTAATTTTTTTTGTTTGTAAGCCTATAGACAGAATAGTGATAAAATTAAGCAAAAAATTTAGAAATAAATGGAGATCTCTGACCATCAACTTGAAAGGAGAGGAATAACTAGACAGACCAAGAAAGTTATCATGAGGAGGAGGAGACTCTCTTTGAGTTAAGAAGAGAGAAATCTCAGTGGGCAGAAGTGATGATAAGGAAAAAATTATTCTTGGTCCAAAGAATGACATACACAAATACAGAGAATTTAGGATATCTATTCAAGAAGGAAGATAGGTGACTAACTCATTTTAACTACAAGCATAGAGTAAGTTGAAAAGGAAGAGTAAAGCCAAATTTTGGAGGACCTTAGATATTAGGCTGATTATACTTTAACTGGAAAGTAATAAGAAGTCACTGAAATAATATAATGCAATTCGATAAGTGAATTAGAAATATACATCTGGCAGAAGAATAGATTAGAAAGAGGAGAAGGGAAAAAAAAAACCAATAGATAGATGGAGTTAAAGTTTACATTCACCTGAGCTCTCCCAAATTCTCATCCAAATAACATTCAAATAATGCCTTAAAACAAATTCAACAAAAGAAGAGGGAAAAAGACAACTTAGAAGTTTGGTAGAAAAAGTCTGTCACTGGGGTAAAAGTACAACAGTCTAGCACAGGCTGTGCTTTTAAGTAAGCCAACAGAAGTTCTTGGAGGAAACCGAATCAAAACTAGGAGCTTCAGGAGTTCTTAGATCTTTGATAGTAAGGGAATTAGACAACTGATTAAAGAAGATTGCATGGTACCCTTTTCTGGCACAGGAGCCGGACATTTGCACTACTCACGTGCAGTACAGGGTTACAGTCCCAAGGAGGAGCAGGGATCATTTTCAAAGTTCCAGAGTGAAGAAGAATGTTTATGGTCACTCACAGACCAGAACAAAGGACAGGAAAGCTGTGATCAAACCTCTCCTTGGATCATACCATCTTGATAAAAGAAAAAACTTACAGACCTTCAGAAGTAGCTATAAAAACAGTAGCATGAAAAAGGTTGAAGCTTGGGATAATGGGTCCTCAACCCTAGTTAAACAAGCCCAAACTAACACAAAGTTAAAAGTCAAGAAGTAGACTGGAAAATGAGCAGACAACAACAAAATGAACTTGGCCATAGAAAGTTACTATGGTGATGGGGAAGATTAAAACACAAACTCAGAAGACAAAATGTCAAACAGATATATCCAAAGTCTCAAAGAAAAATGTGAATTGGTCTCAGATCCAAAAAAAGAATCCCTAAAATACTGAACTTTTGGAACAAAGGATTATAAAAACCAAATAAGAAAGGTAAAGGAAAAATTGAGGGGGGAATGAGAATAATTCAAGAAAACCTTAAAAAAAAAAAAAAAAGTCAACAGCTTTTCTGAAGGAAAAAAACCTTAAAAAACAAAATAGGGGATAAGGATTCTGAGAAAGCAAAGTTGGTTGGTAAATTTCAAGCTCTCCAGATTTCCCTCACAAATAGAACAAATTCATGCCTCAGGGTGAATACTCCTCCAGGGTAACTGGAGAAAAATCAAGAAGAAGTGGGGCAAAACATGGATCCTCCAGATACAATTGGAGAAGATCTGAAGAAAGATCCGTGTGAAGTATAAACATTTCCAGGTTAGTTCCACAGAAACACTAAGTGGGGAAACTTTTGTCTCCCAGACAATATGTGGAGTCAGGGCCTGAGTCTGGGAAGACTGAGTGAACCTCAATTGATTAGGAATGTCAGGTCCTACTGTGATGCAGGGACATGGCCCTGGGCGAGAAGGAACTAGCACATCTAGTGAATGCAGAGGCAATAGGGCAGGGACACTGCTGGCTGTGGGTACTTCCAGGAGGGTAAAGCTTTGCTTTGGATTTGGGGTTCCAGGTCAGAGCGGGGAGTGCTGAAGTGAAGCTAGAGGTACCATCTCCCCACCCCAAGATTAGAGGTGCTTACCCTGATAGCTCTAATTTAAAAAAAAAAAATGAACCAGCTCTGCAAATATGTATTGTATCTAGGATATACTGCAACATATTTAACATTTATAGGACTGCTTGCCATCTTGGGGGGCGGGGGGGTTGGGAGGGGAAAAAAATCAAAACATAAGCAAGTGCAAGGGATAATGTTGTAAAAAATTACCCTAGCATGGATTCTGTCAATACAAAGTTATTATTAAATTTAAAAAAAAAATGAACCAGCAAAGAAGAATCCCACTACAGAAACTTACTATGAAAACAGGGAAGACCAGGGAAGTGAATACTGAAGTAAAAAAAAACTTCTACTCGAAAGAGTAATGTGAAATGGCTCCTTAAGTTCATAGAAGATCTTTAAAAAGAATTTAAAAATCAAATGAGAGACGGAGGAAAAAATAAAAATAAAAACCATCCAAGAAAAACAAGATTACAGGGAGTTAAACAACTACAAAGAGAGATAGAGTCTCAGAGATGAAAGTAACTCTTTGAAAATTAGAATTAGACAAGGGGAAGCCAGTAAAGCTATGAGAGACCAAGAAATAACAAAAAAGATTATAAAGAATGAAAAAATAGAATAGAATGTAAAACATCTTTTAAGAGAAACAACAACTCTGCAGAACAGATCAAGAAAAGAAAATATAGGAATTGGACTGCCTGTAAGTTGTGACCAAAAAAAGAATTGTGACACAATAATACAAGAAATAACCCAAGAAAATTGTCCTGAAATGATAGAACATGAGGGTAAAGTAAAAATAGGAAAAAAAAAAAATATATATATATATATATCACCACCTCAATGAGATCCTTTGTGAAAAACACATAGGAGGAATATTATTGCCAAATTGCAAAACCTCCAGATTAAAGAGAAAATTTAGCAAGAAACAAGGAAAATACAATTTAAATACACTGGAGCCATAATTAGAATTGTACAGAACTTAGCAGCCACAATATCTACTGACAATCAAAAGAACTAGGTCTACAGCCAAAAATATCATATTCAAGAAAATTATAATATTGAATGAAGAGAAAATCGACAATGAACTAGTAAATTTTGAGGACTTTCTATCAACCAAACCCGAATTTAATAGAAAATTTAATCTATAAGAGCCAATATATAAAGATCAATTTCAAGGAAATCAATATGGACAGATTAATTTTTTTTAACATGGAAAGCGTATACCATATGTGTAAGACTGATATCAACAATAGGGTAGCTCAAAAGAAAGATTGGGGTATAGTTAAGGTTTTAAAAAAAGTAATTATGTTATACAGATGATGTGCAGAGAAAAGTAGATATAGAGACATGAGAGGGGGGAAGAAGAGCTCATAATTTTGAAAACCTACTCACAACAGGAATGGGTTAAATAGGCAACACTACATATATACCATGAAGGGTAAAGCAATTTCCAAAATCTATAAAGAAATAAGAGGAAAAGGATGAGCAGAGGAGTAAACAAAGGGTGAGGGAAGAATGCAAGGAAGGGATCCATGGCTAGGGGGAAGTTAAATTGAACAGAATTAAAGCAAAGAGTCAGAAGAGACAAGAAAGATATATGTATGGGGAGGTGGGGTATGTATATATCTATATATGTTTACATAAATATATTCTTTCTTAACTATAGCCTGTTTGAGGGTAGGGGAGATGAAAGGGGAGAAAAAGAATAAAAAAAGGTATGCAGAAGAAAACAAAAGAATAGTTTACAAGAAAGTAAAGAAAAGACAGACACTCATGAATATAATTACTTCTATATACACACACACAAATACACACACACACACACACACACACACACACACTGTCTTGAACTGGTAATTTATTGTTATATATTTTGACTCCTCCCTGATGTTCTTCTGGGCACATGATAATGTTCTCTTTTGTTTTATAGTTGTAGTTTTTTTTTTCCTTATTCTGTTTTTTTTTAATAAAATAAAAATTTAAAAATAGGACAGATGATAAAAAGAGTACAAAATACTAATAAAGAGACAAGTGCCTTAAAATGTAAAATTGAACATATGGAAAAGAGAAATAAAAAGAAACTGAAGAGAAAGATCCTTAAAAAGTAGAATTAGCCAAAAGGAAAAAGAGATGTGAAAGTTCATTGAAGAAAATTATTCTTTAAAAATTAGAATTGCCCAAATAGAAGCTAATGACTCCATGAGATATTAAGAAGTCAAAAGAGGGGGACAAAATAGAAGAAAATGTGAAATATTTGGGGAAAACAAAACAAAACAAGAACAACAACTGACCTGGGAAATATATGACAATTTGAGAATTACTGTATTACCTGAAAACCATGAAAAGAAGAAGAAGAAAGAAGAAGAAGAAGAAGAAGAAGAAGAAAGAAGAAGAAGAAGAAGAAGAAGAAGAAGAAGAAGAAGAAGAAGAAGAAGAAGAAGAAGAAGAAGAAGAAGAAAAGAAGAAGAAGAAAGAAGAAGAAAGAAAGAAAGAAAGAAAGAAAGAAAGAAAGAAAGAAAGAAAGAAAGAAAGAAAGAAAGAAAGAAAGAAAAAGTTATCAAAAACAACTACCTTGATATTCTAGAACCACAGAATAAAATAAAAATTGAAGATAGACAGTGATCACCTCCTGAAAGAGATCTCCAAAATGAAAATTACTGGGAATATTATAGCCAAATTATAGAGTTCCTATGTCAAGGAGAAAATATTTCAAGCATGCAGAAAAAAAAAAAACAATTTAAATATTGTGAAGTCACACAAGATTTAGCAGCTTCCATGTTAAAGAAAAAGAAGACTTGGAATATAATATTCTGGAAGGCAAAGGAACTAAGATTAAAACTAAAAATCACCTATGCAGCAAAATTGAATATAATTCTTGAGGAGAAAAAGGTTTTGAAGCATTCCTGATGAAAAGAGAAGAGCTGAACAAAAAATTTAACTTTCATATATAAGACTTAAGAGAAGCATGAAAAGGTAAACAGACAAGAGAAATCATAAGGAATTCAATAAGGTTAAACTGCTTACATTTCTATATAGAAGATGATACTCATAACTCCTAAAAACTTTCTCATTATTGGAACAGGTAAACGGAGTATATATAGGCAGAGGGCATGGGTTGATGATGAGATGATGTTTTAAAAAAGTGATGAGAAAAAGATGCACAAAGAGAAAGGAGAAGGGAAAGATAGAATGGGATAAATTATTTCACTTAAAAGAGGTGTAAAAGAGTTTTTACAGTGGAAAGGAAATGGGGGATGGTGGTAATTCTTGAAAGTTACTCTCATAGGAATAGGCTCAAAGAAGAAATAACATACATTCAGTTGAATATAGAAATCTATCTTAGCCTACCAGAATGTAGAAAGGGAGGAATGTAGAAGGGAGACCAGGTAGGGGGAACCAGTGGTTAGAAGCAAAACACTTTTGAAGAGAAATAGAGTAAAAGGAAAGACAGAAGGATAAACAGGAGAAAAAGCAGAATGAAATAGGAAATACACAGTTAGTAATATAACTCTGAATGTGAATGAAATGAACTTACCCACAAAATAGAAATAGATAGCAGTTTAGATTAAAAACCAGAATTCTATAATATGTTGTTGTCAAGAAACAGTTAAAATAAGGGGCTGGAGCAGAGTTTATGTTTCAATTAAAAAAAAAAAAAAAGCAGGGATGGTGATCTCAAACAAAGCAAAAGCAAAAAATATAATTAAAAGCGATAAGCAGGGAAACTATATTTTGATAAAAGTTACTAGACAGTAAAACTATATTTAATGGGGTCCTCAAATTTTCCCCAATTAAAAACTAGATAAATCTAGCCAAAAAAATAAAGAAGAAAGAAGTTAAGGTGATGAATATTTTAGAAAACTTAGCTATGCTCGATCTCTGGAGAAAACTGAATGGGAATTGAAATATTTTATACCTTTTTCTCAGCAGTATATGGTACTTTCACAAAAATTGACCATATGTTAGAACTACCAAAAATGCTCTAAAGCACTTTCGATCAGAGAAATGCACATTAAAACAACTCTGAGGAGCTACTTCACACATAAAGTGGCTAATATAAAAAAAAAGAAAGAAAAAAGAAAACCTTGGATATTGGAGGAAATGTGGCACCTAGCTTCAACTAATAACATTTTACAAAGTTATTGTAAAATAACTGTCTTGGTGTTTTAAAATGCCTTCATCAATCCCAAATAATTTGAAAATAATGTAATCAAAATAAAATAACACCAAAACAAATAAAAGGAAAGGGGAGAAAATAACTTTTTCCCTTCAAAGAAAAAAGATCTAACCACCTGTCAGATTGGCTAAGACGATAGGAAAAGATAGTGACAAATGTTGGAGGGGATGCAGGAAAACTGGGACACTGATGCATTGTTGGTGGAGTTGTGAATGGATCCAGCCATTCTGGAGAGCAATTTGGAATTATACTCAAAAAAGTATACCAAAGAGGTATTAAAGAAGGGAAAGGGACCTGTATGTGCAGGAATGTTTGTGGCAGCCCTTTTTGTAGTGGCCAGAAACTGGAAAATGAATGGATGCCATTGGAGAATGGCTGAATAAATTATGGCTTATGAAAGTTATGGAATATTATTGTTCTATGTGGAATGTTAGAGGGGATGTAGGAAAACAGGGACACTGATACATTGTTGGTGGAATTGTGAACTAATCCAGCCATTCTGGAGAGCAATTTGGAACTATGCTCAAAAAGTTATCAAACTGTGCATACCCTTTGATCCAACAATGTTTCTACTGGGCTTATACCCCAAAGAGATACTAAAGAAGGGAAAGGGATCTGCATGTGCCAAAATGTTTGTGGCAGCCCTGTTTGTAGTGGCTAGAATCTGGAAAATGAAAGGATGCCCATCAATTGGAGAATGGTTGAGTAAATTGTGGTATATGAATGTTATGGAATATTGTTGTTCTGTAAGGAATGACCAGCAGGATGAATACAGAGAGGACTGGCGAGACTTACATGAACTGATGCTAAGTGAAATGAGCAGAACCAGGAGATCATTATATACCTCAACAATGATACTGTTTGAGGATGTATTCTGATGGAAGTGGATCTCTTCGATCAAGAGAGCTAATTCAGTTTCAGTTGATCAAGGATGGACAGAAGCAGCTACACCCAAAGAAAGAACACTGGGAAATGAATGTAAACTGCTTGCATTTTTGTTTTTCTTCCCAGGTCATTTATACCTTCTGAATCCAATTCTCCCTGTGCAACAAGAAAACGGTTCAGTTCTGCACACGTATATTGTATCTAGGATATACTGTAACCTATTCAACATATAAAGGACTGCTTGCCATCTGGGGGAGGGGTGGAGGGAGGGGAAAAATCGGAACAGAAGTGAATGCAAGGGATAATGCTGTAAAAAATTACCCTGGCATGGGTTCTATCAATAAAAAGTTATTAAAAAAAAAAAAAAAAGAAAGAAAGAAACTTTGAAATTCCAAACAAATGAGTGAAAGGAAAAAAAAAAAATATATATATATATATATATATATATATGTGTGTGTGTGTGTGTGTGTGTGTGTGTGTGTGTGTGTGTGTATGTATATATATATGGAATATTATTGTTCTGTAAGAAATGACTGGCAGGATGAATATAGAGAGGCCTGGAGAGACTTACATGAACTGATGCTGAGTGAAATGAGCAGGACCAGGAGATCATTATACACTTCAACAACAGTACTATATGAGGATGTATTCTGATGGAAGTAGATTTCTTCAACAAAGAGAAGAATCTAATTCAGTTCCAATTGATCAATGATGGACAGAATCAGCTACACCTAGAGAAAGAATACTGGGAAATGAATATAAACTGCTTGCATTTTTGTTTTTCTTCCCAGGTTATTTTTACCTTCTGAATCCAATTTTTCTTGTGCAACCAAGAGAACTGTACAGATCTGCACACATATATTGTATCTAGGATATACTTTAACATGTTTAACATGTATAAGACTGCCTGCCATCTAGAGGAGGGAGTGGAGGGAGGGAAGGAAAAAGATGGAACAGAAGTGAGTACAAGGGACAATGTTGTAAAAATTACCCATGCATAAGTTCTGTCAATAAAAAGCTATAATATAAAAAAAAAAAAAAGATCTAATTTCAGATGATGCATGGTTGTTATCGTCCCACTGTTCCTTTTCCTATCTGGTGACAAAATAATTGATATGTTTTAAATTTTATTTGTGAATTCATGCAAAATGGGTTTCCAAATTAGTCTTATCACCAAAAAAGGAAAATAAAGTGAAAAGGGTATAAATTAATTTGTGTTCAAAGTTCAATAGTTCTTTCTCTGAAGATGGAAAGCATTTTTCATGAGTTCTTTGGAATTGTCTTGGATCACTGTATTGATCAGAGTAGCTAAATCTTTCACACTTTATCATTATTACAATATTGTTGTTTCTATGCAAATGCTCTTTTAGTTTCACTCATTTCAATTTGCTTCAGTTCATATAGGTCTTCCTATTCTTCCAAAACCTTCCTCCTCATCACTTCTTTTAGTATGATAGTATTCCATAGCATTCAACCATTTCCCAGTTGATGGGCATTCCCTCAAATTTGAACTGTCACTAAAAAAATATTTGCTATAAATATTTTTTGCACAGTCAGGTCATTTTCGTTTTCCTTTGATGTTTTTTGCAATACAAACCTAGTAGCATTATTGTTAGATATATGTGAGGGACTGAGGACCTTCTTCTCTCTGGGATATGGCATGGAGCCTGTATGCCATGTCAGCTTGGGCAGGGTGGGACACAGGGAAGTAAAAGGGGCATGGCCCTGAGATGGGATGTTGTATTTTGAAGGAGTTATGGAACTTTGGAGATTCCCTAAAGTGGCAAAAGGTGTGTCCTTTTGCTAGATCTCCTCCTTGGGTGCAACATCACTTCACACGCCTCCCTTCTGTGGCTCCACCTATAGCAGTGCTGAGTGGGCCGGGCACAGGTAATCTGGCAAGAAAGGAAGCATAAATAGACAGCTCTGAGTGGAACTCACTCTCTTGCTTCCTGCTACCCCTACTGATATGATGACTGAATAAAGATAGACTGTTTGCACCTCCTGATTGACTCATCTGTATGTGTATCCGATGGGGCACCAAAGACTGGTAGGTATGGCTTTGGTGGCCTGCTCCATTTAGGGAGAAGTGTGCTTGGACAGTCCAGCACAGAAATATGCATAGTTTTATGTCTTTTGGGGCATAATTCCAAATTATTTTCCAGGATGATTGGACTGTTTATAACCCCAATGAGAGTGTATTAGCATACCAATTTCCTCACATCTCTTCCATCATTTGTCATTTCTAATAGGTATGATGTGTTTTTATTTGTTTTCTCTATAACTGATATAGATTAAGAGCATTTTTTTATGACAGTAAATAGCTTTGATTTTTCCTGAAAATTGCCTATTCAAATCCCTTGCCAATTTAGTAATTGGGCAATGGCTCTTTCTTTTTACAAATTTGGCTTAGCTTTTCAATTGTGTAATGGACAGCATATTTGAGAAAAAGAGACTTCTATCAAAGAAATTTGCAGCAAAAAAAAAAAAAAATTTGTCTATGGTGCCTTTTATCAAAATGCACTTTTCCTAATTATTTTTTCTAATTAGGTATATTTTTGCTTTTGCTTTGAGATCATGATTATTATCCTTACCTTTTTTTACTTCATTAAAGGTATAATAGATTCTGCTCCATTTAAATACTGTGTATGTATCTTTATTTCAACTATCTCTGATATACAACATATTGTTATATTTCTAATCCAGTCTGCTATTCACTTCCATTTTACAGGGATCCTATCCCTTTCACATTGTTATGATTATTAAATGTATATTTTCCTCATCCTATTTTCTTTTCCTTTTAATCTGTTTTTCCTCAAAAGTCTGTTTTATTTCTGACCACTGTCTCCCTTTATCTGCCCTTCAAGACTTTCTTCTTTCTTTTATCCATATTTCCATCTCCCATTTACAATTGAACACACACATATAACACAAACAAATGTGAGTGCATTTCCCTCTATGAACTAATTCTGATGAAAGTGAGGTTCAAGCATTGGCTGATAATCCATTTCCCCCTCCATTGTAAAAGCTTTTACTTATATACTCATTCGAGGCAGTTTTCCCAATTCTATTTCTCCATTTCCTTTTGTCTCCAAACAACCTTCTTTCTCCTCTCTTCATTTTTTGAGATCAAACATAATCAACTCACAGTCATGCCCACTGTCTATGGAGTCTAACTGCCCTAATCATACTTCCCATCTAAGAATATAAGCAGTTGAACTTTATTGAATCCCTTAATATTTTTCTTGCCTGTTTACTTTTTCATGCTTCTCTTGTATTTGTATCTTGTATTTGAAAGTCGAATTTTCTACTCAGATCTTGTCTTTTCATCAGATTTTCACTGAATTTTTCCCCTCGAAGGATAATACTCCATTTTGTTAGATAGGTAATTCTTGGTTTTAATCTTAATACTTGTGCCTTCCAGAATATTATAGCCTAAGTCCTCCATTTCTCCAATGTGAAAGCTGCTAAATCACAGTATTTGAAGTTTCTTTCTAATGTTTGCAATATTCCTCTTTAACACAGGAGCGTTAGAAGTCAGTTACATAATATTCCAGGGAGTTTTCATATTGGGATCTCTCTGTACATTTCTCCATTTGGTCAATTTTGCTTTCTAATAAGTTCCTCTTTACAGTGGATTAATATTTGGCTTATTTTGTTTTTTAAGCTCTATTTTGTTCAGTATTTTTTGTGTCTCCTTTACCAAACTATTAACTTGGAAATGATTTCATGATTTTCTTGCATCACTCACTCATTTCTTTTCCCAATTTTTCCTCTATGTATGATTTTTTTTTTTAATTTAAGCTCTTCCAGGGATTATTTTTGAGTCTGAGGTCAAATCACACTTTTCTTTGAGACTTTGGATAAAACAATTTTAACTTTGCTGTCTTCTGAGTCTGTATTTTGATCTTATTTGTTACTGAGTAACTTTCTGTGGTCAGATTCTTTTTTGTTTATTCATTTTGCAGCTTCTTCACTTTTAACTTTATGTGAAAAATAGGCTCTGCTGCTAAGGAGGTAGGGTATTTCCCCAAGTTTCAGGTTTTTCATACTGCTATTCTCCAAGCTAGTTCTGGGAGTCTGTTTTATTTATATATATAAATATAAAAAATTATATATATATATATATATACACATATATATATGTGTATATATATATATATATATATTATATATATATATAAAATTTAGTGTGAACACTCTGAGTACCCACAAGTACTCTTCTCTACCCTGAACTATGATCAAGTTGTGCAAACTCTAGTATGTTAGTGCTCCTCCTCCTTGCCCTGGGACTGAGACCTGGAACTATGTGTAAGCAATGCAAGGGAGTACTGCAGAAGAGCAGCAAAGGGCTTCCTGTAATCTCCATCTTATCAGTTACTTCATTCTCTTACTGTCTATGGATCTCAGCTCCAGAATTTGCTGCCATTCATTTCCCTCTGATGATCCGTCTTCCCCACGGCATGCTGCTAGCTTGCTGGGGTATGGCCTGCACTGGGTTCTTTTCCATTCTCACCTCAGTAAGACAGAACTTTGCCGCTGAGTCAAGTTTCCTTGAGCTAGAAAATTCTTCACCCCAACCCTTTTTTCGTTCTCTTGCTCCAGAATTCAGTCTGAGGCATTATTTTAAATTTGTTTGGATGGGAATTTGAAAAAGTTCAGGCAAGTCCCTACCTTTACTTGACCATCTTGACTCTACCATATAACATTTATTTAATGACTTCTGATTTCTTCCCTAAAGAGAATGCTGTTAGACAAATTCTCTAAAGGTGATTGGCACCCAACCTAAAGTTTAGGGATTTTCAACCCTGGATTAGCTATGAGGTAACTGCTAAGGTTATAAATGCCAGTTCCTCAATATACTTAGTTGTCGACCTGTGCTCAGAAAAGTATGCAGAAAAGTAGAAGGCAGCCAGTACTGCAAGATCTAAGGAACTTCAGGGTCAATAAATGTACACTACTGGCGGAGGAAGTGAAACAATCCTTTCCTCTATCTTCAGGCCTTAGTTAGAAGTCCAAAGTAAAGAGAATTTATGGAAATGTGCCTGAAAAATGGTGGGAGAGGCTACAGTTATTTGCATACCTCACTCTAATAGACCAAAGAGAGGAGGTTCCTCTGACCAGAGTGCCTTCTGCTCCCATTCTCAGTCAGCTACCAAGTTCACTGTTGCCTTCTTGCTTAACTAACTACTGTGCTCATCTAGTTCCCTGGCTGGCAGCCCTTTCTTGCTAAGTATTAGCCCCTATTCCATTAAAATGAGTAGGACTTCATCATATTAAGGTCCTTTAAACAAGGTTCTATTCTCCCTACTATAATTAGTACCCTGTTCCTCCCTCCTCCCAGAAATACAAAGTATTTCATACACAGACACAGAAACACACACATCTACACATTTTAAAATTTACTTTTTCTTGTATGTTCCAATTACAGAACATATAAATTCCTTGAGGGCAGGTTATATCACATTTATATTTTTTACCCCCTGTAGCTTGCACTATGTTGGACATATAGTAAGCTTTTAATACTTCCTGGTTGTTTATCAAAGTTCTTAACTTTTCTTCTGGCTACACTGGCATACATCATCAGTGTTGGAGTAGCACACTTTCTTGTAGGTTATTTCAATCTAACATCTCCTATTGAGTTGTAAATGTAAGTCACTTTGCAAGCTTTAAAGCACTAATTTAAATGTTAGTCATTATTATTGTTGATAGAAAACAACATACATATGGTTTTCAAATTTTAAAAGTTGTGTATTTAAGAAATCAGGACAATGCTAAAAAATTTAAGCATCGATATCTATTGTAGTCTAGGGATTCTTAGAGTGCCAGTATCATCATGAATTAATGGTAAGCTTTTATGTAGTTTCAATGTATTTCAGATATTTCTGATTTAGCAATTTAAATATATCCCACTTTTTAATTCTAGACTTCTTATCCACTTAATCAAGCTCTCTAGTCATCCTCATGCTTTCCCTGAACATCATCACACAAACATTTTATTTGATTACTTTTCACAAATGGTGATTGTTTTATCAATTATTTTACTTATTGATTATCAATTATTTCCCCATTAATACCAGTCTTATAAAAAAGATCCAAAGGGCATAAAATATATCAAATTTGTTTTTTCCCTCTGAAAATCACTCATTCTAGGGCCAATTCTTGATGTTCTCTTGATGTTTTATATATGAAGTCTTTTTCTTAGTTTTTCTTTAAAGTTTTAAATAGATTTATGCCATCTTGTAGCAATTTATCCCATAGAAAATGAGATGCTTTCTTAAAGAACCCTAATTCATTTCCAAAGAATGGGAGTTATTGTCCTGATCATAAACATTTTGTTCTGTTTACTTTTACTTAAATATTACATTCAAGTTAGATTTATGGAGCCCGTTTAATCAGATGTCAAGAATAAAATAATCATGACACATAAAGCATTCTATAAATTGCACTATGGCAGATTCAGATAATTATCTCTTCCAAAAAACAAAACGAGATAGGTTTTAAGACAGGTCTTATAGACTCTTACTCTGAGCCATTTTGTGCACAGATTGCATCATTTTTTCAGTCAACAATGAATCCTTGCCATAGTTCACTGTCAAGTACACACACAGATACACACACATACACATTTATGTGAGGATGTATGTTAATTTATAAATTACGTAAGAAATCTTGGTCCAAAAAAACAATCTCTTGATAATCTAAGCAGCTAATCTAGGGAGACTCTTGCCAAACACCGGAAAGAGGCTCTAGGGGTCAGACATGATAAAAAAAAAAACAACCTTCAGATGAAATAATTTAATAACAGCAATTCATTCTCACATTCAAAATATCTATCTTAAATATTTATGTGAAAGATACTTATTGTCTACTTTAAAGTTTTCAAATTTCCAACAGAACATCAACAAAACTTTTTGATAGTGCTGTGTTCCTAGGCTTTAAGGAAAGTCACAAACTGATGCAAACTTTCCAAACATAGCATCTTGGCTAAGTTTTCTGCTGAGTTTTATTAAAACAGATTTTTATTTAAATCCAAGTACTCTCCTTGGTTTCTGAGAGAAGCCTGAATTCTGAGCAATCTGCAAGGACGTAGAAAAATGAAATTTGTTCACATATAATACACAGATAATCATGACATTATTAAAAAGGTATTTTATTATAAATACATTTGAAATGTAGCAGGAAAATACATTTTGTGTTATCATTAAACTTTAAAAACAAAACAAAAAAGACTGCACCAAGACAATAATTACACTGTAGGTACTGTAAGCCCCATTATCTGAAAGCATTTCATGAAGAATCAAAGTGGCTGAAATTAATTAATCTAAAAATTAAGCTGAAAAAAGTTCTACAGAGTAGCTTTAAGATCATTATTACTAAACATCAAAATTGCTTTCAGTTTTAAAGATAAATTTTTTTTGGGTCTTGGAGCCATTCAAGTGAAGTACTAATTAACCTCAGGGATAAAACAAAAGTATATAGATGTAAATTTGCTACAAGTAAAGCATGATTAGATACCTTCAAAATTAGTAAATGTTTTCCTTTTAGGAGACAGGAACTTACCACTTTTGTTTTCATACAATCAATCACAAAGCTTTATTATTCTTTTTCCACACGCAACTCAATATAATCCTGTTATGCACAAAGTAGCATGGATTGGGCTAAACAATTCTGGGTAAATGATATTTTTTCAAGGTGTTCGTTTTTTAAATTGCCATGTTTGATAACATATTTGCTTGAGTATCAGAAAAATGAACACCTTATAATACAATCTACTACCTTCATAATTTTGATAAGGAGTATTTCAAGCACCCTATTTGCCTGGGATACTAGATCTCCAAAAATTCCAAGTCAGATGCTTAACACTAAAGAAAAAACACTATAATCTCATAATCTGGCTTTATTAGAAGCAAATGAGTCTTCGACTTTATTTGCATATAATTAAATTCAGCTAATCTAGGGAGACCCCTGCCAAACACAGGAAAGAGGTTCTAAGTATCAAGACATATTGGAGAAAACCTTCAGCACAGATGAAATAATTTAATAATTATTCCATTTCCAATATTTAGAGGTTCCTCTTACAAGACATTTTATACAGCAAAGCAGTAAAAATAAACTATAAATCCACATTAGTGAGCCAAGATAAACTAAACATTAAACATATAATTAAGTATTTCACACTGAAGATTACTAATCAGCTTGAATGAGAAATTTTGCTCTTAAAGGACTACATTGCTTACTGTTTTCCTCAGAGAGTCTTTTATTTTAAAACAACCAATCTGCTTAGCATTTCAGGAATTCTAAAGCCAAACTAAAAAGCTGAAGAAATACCTCTAACACTATCAAAATTTCACTGTTGGGTAAATGTTAGTAAAAAAACAACAACAAAAATCTTAAAACAGGTAAGGCACCTCATTTGATTACATTACAGTTTCCTTCTCATCACACCTTAACTTATTCATGGTGTGTGGATGGCATGTTCTCCAAATTTACATATGTATGAAAACATCATTTAGCAATCAGTCATTATTAAACTATCTGCCATATTTTTTCTATTTTGTGAATGATCCACATATAGAATCACCTAATCCAATATTTGTTTGTGTCTTGGGAGTGCAAACTATTTTAATATTAGCCTGAGAAAAACATAAAAACTAAACTCTAAAATGTAATTTACCTAATTATCTGTTATTTGGGTTAATCCATTTGTATAGTGCCAAGCATAATTTGGCACTTAAAATGCTTTTCTGTTGATGCTTCTCCTCTTTTGTAGATAAATCAGAATCTAAGTGTATTTCATTACCAGGCAACCACATCTACATTGTACTCTCCTTTTCCCTCTCCTGTCTTAGAAAAATGTACTGACAATAGTGTGCCTAAACGAAACTTATCCTGAAACTGTAAGAGTTTACAAACTGTTGTCTCTCTAAGAGCCAAGTGTATGAAGTGGCACCAGGCCAGAAAGTATAATCAGTTTAAAGGTCTCTGTTCGTAGTATGAAAATTATGGAAACACTATGATCCTATAGCCTTGTGTTGCCATACTCTGAAAATACAATGTAGAAAAAAACGGTACTCAACATTCTCTTTAAGTTTCAAAGTTTTTTCTTAAAGATAGATTTATAAACAAGGGCTTAGGTTTTACTAGATGATCTATTCTAAAAACTTTGCCATGTGGTCTTTATCCTCATTTTTTCAAAAACAAGAGCAATAAGATTATTTTGGTCTGATTGTTTTTTCTTCTTTTGTATTTTGATAAGAAAAGAGGCAGAATTTATTTTAGAAATCAACCCATCTTGAGACTAGAATTTAAATGAGCTTTTCCCCGCCCCCCCCACTTCTATTAAGTACTTCTGAATATGAGGTCTCTTTCAACTCTGAAAATTCTGTGATTCCTGCCCAGTCAAATGCATAATGAAGAAACAAAAGGGACAATGGATCATTCTTTGTGTAGGAGGTAGAAAACTCTTAAGGAGTGTTCCAAACAATGTCACTTGGATAAATGAATAAAGTCATATATTGGAACTTATTGATTTTATGCCAGTTTTTGTATCAAAACAAACCCTGTTCAGAAAATTGCAAATAAAGATGAGTCTGATGGTCTAACAACCCTCAGACACCTGAAACTACTGAAATATGCATAGTTCAAGTTATCATAATTCTTTCATTTATGACAGAGTTCACACCAGTTCACTTTTCTAAATTCAGCATCATTTCTGACAAAGAAAATTCCATCACCACAGTATCAATCTGTCTCTTTAAATTTCATTTTCAGATTATGCCAGAACATAATATTGGGTATAACAACAAAGAAAATCCATTTAATTTGCATTCTGATTTAGAAATGATAAGGGTGTCATTGTTTGAATGTTTTAAACAAGAGATGACATCAGTGAATTTCACTGAATTGAAGAAAAGCCTCAGAATTGCTATGAAGCAGGGATGAAGGCAGCAAATGGAAGTTTAGCAGCATGCAATAGAATCATAGCAAATATGCATCTATTCTTGATTAAAGAAGAAATAGGAGAATTTTAATAAAAGGAACATTTTTCTAAGTTAGCATTACTCTTCCTCCTTTCTCTTTAATGAAGACATATGTGATGCCACTATGAGAGATTTTTTAAAAATAAAAATTGTGGCTAGTTCATTTTCATTACTCATGGTTTCTAGAGATGGTTTATAACTAAATCATATAAGATGATGATATAAGGTGAAAAACTTGACTCTGAAATCTTTAAGGTGCAAGATGGGAATATATAAGGTAGTAATAGATATGGAAGTTTTCTGTATTATAAAAGGTCAACTTAAGAAGGACTAATTGTCCAAAACTAAGGGTTAAGAGAGGGTGTGTGTGTGAGAGAGAGACAGAGAGAGAGAGAAAAGTAGAAAGAGAGAGAGAGAAAGGGAGAGAGAGAGAGAGAGAGAGAAAGGGAGAGAGAGAGAGAGAGAGAGAGAGAGAGAGAGAGAAATGTACTAGATATCATTTTAAGGCAGAAAATTACATTCTTTGATTCATTAAAATTTTTCACTTTGTCTTTTTTTTCTGAGAGTCTCCTACCAACTCCAATATGAAACAATGTCATGTAATGGGTAATCCTTTGAAGTACTATTTAGTAAGTCTAGTTTACTTAACAGTAATAAAAATACAAGAATTCACCCTGAAATTTTCTGTCCATTCCCTGACAAGCCTCCACTATAGGAAACAAAAGAAAATTCATATAAGCCTATAATTTTGCTCCTGAGATACATAGAAAATATTAAAATAAGAAGTCAACGTGGCTATAATAACTCAGTATTAAGGCTGAGATGCTAATTATACCCAAAGCTAGGGAATTCCAATAATTTTTTCAGCAAATTCTAACAGGGAAATGTTCCCATAAATAGGTCTTTTGAGTTTATGATGTTGTAATTGATTATGTGTATAGAGTAAAATTTTTTATGTTATTAAATCTGCAATTCTTTCAGAAAAGCAATTAATGCTTACATTGAATCTGAATGTGTTCTAAATCCTCTGATGCAAAAGCAGCACAAAGCACTTTGTTATACAAACACAAAAAGGGATAGAATAAAGCATATCTACGAGAAAAAATAAATTTAAGTAGTTATGAACTATTTTATCAATTAGTCCCTCCCACCAAGAAAATCTTCCTGCAACAATCTGAAAAAGGAAAGAAATGGGGGAAGGGGGGGAAGCCTCAAAAGATACTGAAAAAATATATATGTATGCATATACACACATATACATATATGTGTGTGTGTGTGTGTGTGTATTTAAGAGTGACAATGAATTTTATACTTGCAAAAATTCATGTTTAGATTAAGAAAAAAATTACACATGAACATTTTATTTCACAAAACTAATTGTCCAAAAAAAGACATTTCAGGGTTTTAAAATTTTCATGCAGAAGTAAAATTAAAAAGTAAAACGAATAAAAATTTTTCCTTCAGAGTGTTACAAAGAACAGAAGAAGTACAAAGACAAACAAACAATTTACCTCATTTGAGAAGGCTGCCCTGGAAAGACAATGAACTTAGTAGTACTTGGTACTATTGAAGAAATATATCAGGATATTCTTGCCCTTAATTGAAGTCTAAGAGCTGAAAGACTCTTATTCACCCATGTTTGTATTACTTATCAAACACCAGACAAACAGAATCAACAACATTTAGAGAACAAAGTCACACATCACCTCCAAAACTGTCTGGCTTTGTTTTTACTTATTAAAAATGTTTGCTCAAAAAAACTTTTTTTTAAAGCTACTCTGTACCCAATAATATAAACTATTAAAAAGTGTGGTAGAAAAATAAGCATTAAATAGTGATGATAAAGGTTAAAGAGTAAGTTTGTTAAAGATTAAAATAAACTTTCAGTGCAGATCCCTGAAAAAAAAAAAAAAACAGATGGAAACAGCATCCTTGGCCTTGGAAACAAACTGAAAATCAAGTATCTGCTACTGAAAAACATTTGTACTACTAGAATATTGTATTATGTGTGCTTGAGATGTATGCATACATATGTGTATTTATATACATATATATTTGTATATATACATATATATACACATATACACACACATATTGCATTTCTGAAATAGCACTTTGAATGGATTTGTCACCTCAACTTTTACAATAACTTCTTTATCACAAGTTTGATTATCAGCATATTTGCATAAGTTGGTAAGATATGCATATAGTCTCCTCCAGGGAACTTGTTAGCTAAGTCACAAATAAACAAAAATTAGCAACTGATTTTTTTTTTAATGTTCAAGTATGGTAAACAGAATAAAGAGATTACTCCAAGAGCTGAAGACCCTGAAGTTACAGTGCTATCTTAGTATTATGGAAATGCATTGAAATCTATCTAACGCATTGTAGTCTTGCACATTTTATAAGGACATCATCACAGGCTAGAAAGTTCACATTCACAAATAACTGCAGACCAGGAATATAAAAATTCCACATTTTAAAATTCTTATTATATTTTGGAAATGTTCATCATATGTGACAAGGGCTGTTTTTATTCTTTTATTTTTGGTTACATTATTGTTCATAAGAAATAAATTATATGGCTATCTCTTCTCAGTTTGGCTCATAAGTGGAAAATGTATTGTACCTCATTGGGCTGGTATTTCAAATGTGACTTAAAGTGATCCTTCAAAATTGTGCAGGCCACTGAGTATGAGTTGGTTACCTATTATTTTCAAGGTGAAATTACACTCACTACTATAGTTTACTGTCTTTCAACTAAAGGAAATCAAATTCTAAAAGTTGGTAGAAATCACATAAATTTTTAGTTAAATTGAATTCTAGTCAAATGAGAGAAAGTTATTTTAACTCTTCTTCCTAATTCAACTTCATAAATGTGTTTCTATAACAAAGAATGGCCAATTTTAAAATACACAAACAATTTTTGAATGACCCTTCTTTGGTCACGTGGGCAAAATTGACTTTTAATACTTCCCATTCTCATCTTCTTAGACCAAAAAAAAAAAAAATTAAAATTTAGGCTTTGATAAATACATGCATCACTTCTAAAGGGTGAATGGACAGTGTACAAGACCACAATGTCTAAGGGTTAAAGTTTTTCTTTGGGTTTTGTCCAAAATTCATGTAAAATTTTTTTTAGGCTGTGAAAAACTTAAGATATCTATTTCAATTTTTTTTTAAAGGATAAATTCATGGAGTGTTTATGAAGAACTAATTCACATGAAAACACAAGGGTCATTTTTTGTCATAGTGAAGAGTTAGCTAAATCAGGATACAACTTTGGCAAACATCATATCTCTTCTTCAATGATGTTCCTCAAATAAAATAGTTAGCAAATATTTGAATTTCCATGTATAATGTAAAATTTTAATGTAAACATCAAATAATGTACCAAAAGTTTTACTGGAGGAGGGAAAAAAGTGGCACAATTCTTTATACCACTGGGAAGAGGGCAGAGGGGAGCCAAATTACAAACATTTATACAAGCAAAGTTGGGGAAAAGACCCAGGTATTTTTCTAAACTCGCGCATTTTTTTTTAAATAATTATTAATTCTACTAAGCACCAATACCTAAAAATTATTTTCAGCTTCATGATTCATTTTTTAAAAATCTATCAAATTAACCTTAAAAACAAGCCTGAAATACTAGCTTGTTCAAAAATAAAAGGGCATTAATTATACCAATGCTTTTTTGCATATTTTTTAAAAAACAGTGGTATACTCAATGTGTCTGCAAAGAATACCTTTACCTCTATCCTACAGTGGATGGAGATTACAATACCACATCATACAGAATCTAAAACTATAAAAGTCTTAGAATGCAGCATCCTTTCACAAAAAAACTGATAAAACTGAAAAGTATTTAGAAGATGCTGCCCCTTTATTTAAAAAAATTAAAATGAATTTAAGCAAAAATAACATACATTTGTACATCAACTGGCCATTTCTGGTACAGAAACCCAGCATTGTATACTAATGTTATTGAATAAATGTAAATGCTACTTACAATTTTTTTTTCTTTTTAAATACAATTTAGACAATTTTTTTCTTTTTTTCTTTTTTTCTAGTTGCACAATTAACCTTTTAGCTGCTAGCTGAATGCAACATATATGTAACATTACACAAATTTAAAAATATTTGTTGTTCTACATAAAAGCTGTCAAAATTCTGACCCACATTGAAAATGCAAAATAATGGGATAAAGTTTAAAAAATTAGTTTCAAGTCTAGCAGCAAAAGCAATAAGTGAGGATATATTTACTAATATAAACAAAGGAATAGTTGCAACTACAGATGAAGCCCAACTATATTAATCCTATTGACACAAACGAAAAAGGAAACAGATTCTCTCTTTTAAAAAACTGATTATTTAAAATAGGAATAAAAGCCATTGCTACCTGATGAGCTACCTAAACTAAGTTCCTGAAACAGAGACAAAGGGTCACTCTTCTTTTTTGTCTGTTCAGGTGGAGGTTTGGGCTTTGGAGGCGCCCGCAGAGCACTTGCGTAGGACATAATAGGTTTGTTCCCCCCAGAACTTGGCTGGCTGTTGCCGTTTGATTCCACAATCTGCTTGTTGGGCATGAGGGGTGGGAACTGGCCTAGATGCTGCAACATGCTGTAGTTGAAGGAATTGGACAGCTGAAGGTTTTCAGATTTCAGGTTATCCTCAGAGGATTTCAAGGGTTTTGATGGAGCTAAAACCAAAGAAGAAACAGAAATAATTTAATGGTAGGTCCTCAAATTACCTAATTTCATGTATTCTTGGAAATTTGTAACAGTATAAAGGATTATTTCTTATTACATAATACAGAGGAACTGATAAAGATGGAAAAAATATAATGTTGAAGCAGCTACGCGAAAACCGCCACATTCATACACTGTTGTTGGAGCTATCAGTTGGTCCCATCAAACAGTCCATACTACTGTTAGGATTATATTCTAAAGAGATCAAAGTGGGAAAAAAAAACACCAACTTGAACAGCAGGACTTTTTTTGTGGTAGAAAAGAACTGGAAAAAAACCAAAAAAGAAAAACTAGATGCTAACTAATTGAGGACAGTGTCTGAATGTAATTCATGGAATATTGAATTACATGTAATATTAATTACAATAATATAACCCAGTAATATTTCTGTGTCACAAGAAATAAGAAATATAAAGAATTCAGAAAAACACAATTAAGACACACAAAGTGATGCAAAACCATGAAAATAATATATGTCTCCTAGATACCATGATCTTCAGAAACTCTTCAAGATAAAATCTATTCTAAAACTCACACCTCCTCATCAGCACACTCTGCCCCTGGGGACCCTTCCTCCCTCTGACCAAAGAGGGTAGAAGCTAGATACTGGAGAATTTCTCCCTAGATCCTCAACTTAGGATATTAAATTCAACATTTCCTAACCAGCTGCCCTCCTGGATCATATGATTTCCAGAAACTCATCATTCTGCAAGATGAAATCAACCCTGAAACTTACAATTCCTCAGATTACTTCCCACCCTTCTGTGTTCAAGTAACCTTCCATCTCCATCAGCTTCTTTTGATAAGTCATCTTCCTCCATTAGATAGCTTTCTTTGTATCCTCAGTATTTAGCACAATGCTTGGCACATGGGAGGCATTTAATAAAGGTTTATTGGCCATACACAGTGACAACAATGTAAATGGAAAAAACAAAAGTGAATGTTGTAAAATTATAATACACGGGAGTACAATTAGGAAAATGTTTCCCTTACTTTACAGAAGTAGGGATAATGAATGTGAATTAATCCATATAAATTCAGACATGCATAATATGCCGGTTGGTTTTGCTAAATTACACTTTTTTTTTTTCCTTTAAAATGTTTGTCACAAGGAACAATTGACTGGATAGGCAGTTTTACTTTTGATGGTGAAAAGGTTATATATCTAGAAATAAAGGCAATTCTAGGGCCTAGCAAAATGATAAGTGCTTAATAAGCATGTAATGAATTGAATGCCAAAACCCATCACTAAACCATTTCAAAATCCTACCAATTGCTGTAATTTCCTGGTCTGTCTGACTAGCCAACTTTTTTTCACATCATATCTCTAATATGTGCTCTCTAATTCCAATGAAGTCACTTTCCTTACATTATGACTTGCAGTTATGTTCATTCCTTGATTTTCCTTATATTCTATGTTGTTACCCCAACCTGGGATATCTACATCTCCCTTCTCTACCTATTGAAATTCTTTAAGCTCTAATTTCTTCATAAGAGAGAGAGCATTGTTTAGTGGATAGGGCACTGAATTTGGAGCCAGGAAAACCTCAATTCTAAACTACATAGAAACTTAGTAGCTATGTTTATCCTGGGCAAATCACTTAAAACTCTTTGGGCTTAAGTTTTCTTATCTATAAATGAGAGGGCTGCATTTCATATCCTCTCCTGTGAGCCACATTACTGATTGATCTAAAGAGGCACGCACTAATTTCTCACATTTCCACAATATCAGCCAATACTTTTGTAAGCAAAGAAGTTATACTGTAGACCTGGGGTAGTTTGAATTAATTTTATCCAGTATGGATTGATCTAAGATCCAGTTATGAGCCCTTCATATAAGGAGAATATCAACTAAGTTCTACAATTCTAGTAGGGGAGTGTACTTAAGTCTCTGAAGAACATTATGGCTCATTGTTTTAAATATCCTTGCTGCTGACATTTACATGTTTTTATCTTTCTATGAACTGCCTTGGGAATTACTTTCACCTGAATATATATGAATAGAATTTTTAAAATGGATTGTTTATTTTCTTTTTTTTTATATTCTGAGTGATCCATTCTACCTGGTATAGAACCAAGAAGGGACAGATTTTAAGGTCTCTTCCAGTTCCAAATGGTCCTATAATCCTATGATTTAGTCTGAAATGGAGTATTTAAAATCATTTAGTCCAACCTCATAATTTTATAATGGAGGAAATCAAGGTCCAAATTCTTGCCCAAAGTCACACAAATAGCATGCAGGAGAACTGTGACGTTATATATATATTTTTCTTACTCCTAATCCAATGTTTTTTCCTAAATACCACAATACTTCTTACCTAATTACTCCAACCCTTATTGCTCCCTTACTTCACAGAATTCTTTGTTGATGAATCAGAGAGAGGTAGAAGAAATATAGTCTGTACCAACTAATTTATACTCTCATATTAATCATTGCTGTTTCATGGATGTTACATCAACTTGATTGTCAGCTTTTTAAAGAGAAGGGAAAACCTGTAGTACTGAGCACTTCATGTGTTCAAAATGCTATGCCCTAGCTCACCTTTTTCAGAATTAATAAGGTCTGAGATTTTTTTCCCCACATTTTTAGTAACTTTCCTGGCTTCCAATACCTTGTACATAGAACCTTCAATGCCATCACAAAGTTATCACCTATAGCATGGATCTCTTCTACATATATTTAATCAAATCCAATGCTCTCTTGATCTTTGTTCTTTTTAGTATCATTTCTACCTCCTTTTAAAGTACATTTGGGACTGTGACTAATGTTATACTTTAAGTGCGATGGTAGCTCCACTGTCATTCATTTAAAAAAAAAAAAAGTATTTTAATGGGTTTTCCAAATCTTTACCATTTCTCTTCTGTTTGTGGCAGTCCTTTTCCATTTTTATTATTTAATTCTCAAGTGAATGAATTTGCTTAGTTGCTAGGCCACACTTCTTTAAACTAGTTTTACTCTCAACTACTTCTATTTTGAAATAATACTGATTATATTGTGTCTTAATTCTTTTTTTTTTTTTTAAGAAAGTACTCAAAATATAAAGGTATGAGGCTTCTAGATAATGTAGAAATCTTTTGGCCTCTTTCATTCCTTTTCCCTGACTCAGGCTTTCTTATATATTTCTTCTCATCCTCACTTTTTCCCTGAAGGCATTTAGTGTCAAAGTATAAGCAGATTTGATTTGAAAGGTCATCTTCTCCAGTTCTTTGTACAATTTCTTTACCGCTTCATTTTTAACAACTGATACTGGTACATAAACTGCAATTATTTTAAAAGGGGTCTTTTTTCCCAAATTATTTTCAATAGTATTGTAATATACATTATACAAATATTCCATGAAATGCTGTCTTTTAATTGCCTCTGAGTTTATATATACATAATATATATAAACTTACTCTGTCAATTACTTTCTGTGCATCCTACTTCAGTTTCATTATTTCTTCTGATTTTATTGATATTGATATAATTTAGTTCCTGCATCAATACTAAAGTTTACTGACAGTCTAAAAAGTATTTAACTCTTAGCAGTCTTTCTCTGCCACTTCTGCCACGATTTTACTACATCATTGCTGAAGAAGACCACACAAGAGAGAAAGGTAATTTTTAAAATGTTACCTTCATGGATTGTCATAAATAAACAAAAAAAAAATCACCTTTGAATATAACAAAAGCAAACATAAGCAAAAACCAATACTACTTATGCTAGTCCATCACAGCATGACAGTTACCAAACATTTTTATCTATTAAATAAAGTAGACTCACCATTCTCTCTAAACTTAACTTGAATTACTGTATTATATTTTAAAATAATAAGATATCATTCCTTTTAAATATTGTTTTTAGGAAGGCTTTTTCACCTTAGGTTAATTCTAAACTGGCAAGATTTGACATTATAGTGATTCTTTTCTTAAAACTTCCATCTGAACTTAAATAGAATGCAACTTAGCACTATACATGTACAGATACTAGGATTAGGGTTCTCTGCTCATTTTCTCAAAATCTATTTTATTTGCCTATATGGCAACAATAAAGTTGCCAAATGTCCCTGGGTCCAGCACTCTCTTAGGTAACTTGGAGGTTCAAAAGAAAAAGAAGACATGTGGACATGAAACAAAGCATATCTGAAACATCACATCATGGTTCCTGCCACATCAGTTCACCTTTCTTAGTCTTTTTCCTCATCTGTAAAATGAAGGTGCTGGATTATATGTTTTCTATAGCCCCTTCCCCTCTAAGATTCTATGTTTCTACAATTTAAAAGCCAGTTAAAATAGCTAAGTATGGAATTTTGAATCCAGGTTTCGCCTGATTTCAAGTCAAGTGCATTTTTTACTATGCCTGCCTTTCATATGTAAATGGTTCTATTCATCTTTAAAAGCTTAATTTTAGACTTGACAAAGCACAACTCCTCCAAGTAGCTATTAATATTTTCATTCTATTGCATCCCTGTTCATTAATGTGTTATTCTCAACAATGATTACAACAGAAAACTGTGCTTTAGGACATGACTGACTTTGAATTAAGATTATAATACATTTAACTTAATATTTATAACTAAGGAATTTTATGACTGTCTTCTGACAATGAAAATAAGAGTTTTATTAGACAAGGCAATAAAATGAAATGAAAGACATTTGGGAGCTTGTTTTGTTTTTTTAACTTACCAAGTCAAATCAGAATCTTAAAGTTTCTGTTGAAAGATCACTACAACATATATTGAAACAAAATAGCTATAATGACAAAAATTTTAAAATAAATTCTAAGTCATTACTACTTCCAATGCTATAAAAATATGCTTGTATTATACATTCTCATAAAAAGGTCAGTAACAATTATATCTTATCTGCAGAAAAACAAAATTAATTTTATATTCAAAAACTAAGAAATTCCAGCATAGAAATTCACCTGAAAAATAACAGGCTTGATGTTATAAGTACCTCTAGATTATAAGTAAGAAAACATTAGAAGCTCAAACAAAGCAATTCTCTCTCTCTCTCTTTTTTTAAACACTGAATATTTAAAGAGAGAAAAAAGAATACTGATATTTCAAAGCTCATGGGAAAATGCCAAATGATTTTTGGATTGCCACATCCAATTAACAGACTGTCAAAATATGGAAAACATACATACACCAGATTTTTCTGTGTCCCAAACTTGTTACCTTGCATTATTATTGTTCAGTTGTGTCCAACTCTTCATAATTCTTTTTGGGGTTTTCTTGGCAAAGGTACTAGAGAAGTTTGCCACTTCCTTCTCCAGTTTATTTTACAGATGAGAAACTGAGGCAAACAGGATTAAGTGGCTTGCCTAGACTCACAAAGTTGTTAAGGATCTCAGATTATATTTAAATGCAGGAAGATGACTCCAGGCCTGCCACTTTATCTGCTTCTCCACCTTTCTGTTATAAAAATAATTGTTTTGTAATAATAATAGAATATACCATTTTATTTTTAGCTAATTTTTATCATTTATTTTTAGTTATGTGTTACTTACTAATTTTTAGTTGTATTATATGTAATCCCCCTTACAAATACTTTCCTAGGACTTATTCACTTGATCTACTGAATAACAGGTCATAAAAGGTTTCAGCTTCAAAGGAAAAATTGGCATGTTTTGTATTTATCCCATATTCATCTCAGACATATGTCCAATTTCAGCAGATGCTTTATTTCTCTAAAGCATAGCTAACCAGACTAGATACTGTCCAAAAATAGTGACTTAAAGCACTGGGAAAAGAGATAAAAAGAGAAGACTAGGAAAGTAAGAAAATATGGAAGTCTAAAGGAAGCTGAAAAGTTTTGCCTTACCTAACAATTCTCTGGGCGGGGCTGTTCTGCTGGATCCATTGCATGGAATGTTCTGATGTGGAGCAGATGAGGTGGTATTTACCCACAACTCCGGTGATGAATAGTTGAAAGAAGATTGATTATTATGGTCCTGATGCTCTTTACCCTGAGCATGACTATCTTGAGGAGTGTTTAACTCTTCAGAACAAGGCGGTACTGAACTAGATGAAATTCTTCTTTGGTACAATGGCCTGCCTGGTCCTCGTGGTTCATACTGCATGAAGAAGGACATTTTATAAATTAATACAATGCATTTCCCTCTTTTTTTTCTTTTATGTTCACTACTTTCTTTTCAGAACCCAAATTTTCTATATGATATGTCTTAAAAGATTTGCTAAGCTTTTGGAACATCTTACATTAGGAAGCAATTCTTTTTTTTTGGATAGTTGATTTTTTAAAATAATACTTTTTATTTTTCAAAATACATGAAAAGATAGTTTTCAACATTCACCCTTGCCAAAAACAAAAAACAAAAACAAAAACAAAAAAAATGCAAAAAAACAAACTTTGTTCTATGTTTTGTTTTCCATATATTTCTCCCTCTTTCCCCATCTCCTACCTCCCCTAGACAGAAAATAATCCAAAATAGGCTAAACATATGCAATTCAGGAAGAAATTCTTTAAGAACATTGTTTTTCCAGGAATAAAGGGCTAAATCAAAGATACTTTGATAAAATAAAGTACTTAAGTTATCAAAATATATGGATTCCATCACAGGCTTTTTAACTTTATAGCCTTTTGTGATCTCAGTCACATCATTTAACTTTTGAGACCACAGTTTTCTCAGCTATAAAATGAAAGGACTGGATGTGTGAAGCTCTAAGACTTCTTCTAGGACTAAAAATCTTATGAGTCTATGCAAAAGCAAAGATTATAAGAGTAAAGGAATACATTTGCACATTTATGTCCTAGGAACATTTCAACTCAATAAGAGTAAAAGAACACATCTGCATGTTTATGTCCTGGAGACATTTCAACTCAATAAGAATAAAGAAACACATCTGCACATTTTGATCCTAGAGACAGTTCCATTCAATAAGCCCAATCAATGGTTAAATCTTACTGATTCTCTCGCCACAAAATTTCACTGATACATTACTTTCTTTCCATTCAAATAGCCACTATTTTAGTTCGTGCCTCTCATCATTTCTGACCTGGACTACTGACTCTTTTTCATATCTTAATTGAGCTCTTTGCCTCAATCTCTCTCCCTCTAATCTAATACACCTGCTAACATGACTTAGTCACTCTCCTGTTTAGTAGTTTCAATGGAACCCTTTGTCCTCTATGATAAAATTTAAACTCTTCTGCATGCTTTTTGAAGCTTATTATACATCATTCTCATCATGCTTTCTTTGGTTTTGACCTTGCTATTCTTACACACATTCCTATACCTAATGATGATATGCCTCAATCCATCCTTGATGCTTGAAATGTACTCCTTCTCTACCTCCCCAGCTTCCTTCACAATTTAGCTCAAATGCTACCTCCTATATGAAGTCTTTTCTCTCCCTCTTCTTCTCCCAAATTATTTTATATTTATTTTATATATACTTATATGTATATTTACATATTATTTTCTAGACAGAATGTAAAACACCGTAAGGGCAGGAACTGTTTCAGTTTTGTCTTTGAGTTCTTAGTGCCTATCACAGTCCTAAGTGTTTTTTTGATGATGGTTTCAATGGAATATGTATACACACGTATATATGTTTACATATACATATATATGTTTACATATGCACAGACATGCATAGATATGTGAGGAATTTTACACATATATACATGAAACAAACATCAAAGTCAACAGAGAGGTGAAGAGAATTTCAAAAGATCATAAAATTAGATAAAAATCCTAAAGTATTCAAAAGATGTTCTTGTAATGAAGATCCCAACAACCTCTTTAAATGATTTATTCCAGTGTGTTACCCTAATTTTATATTCTTCTGTGTATATATCTCAACAAATTTAATGTTGCCTTTCCCTTACCTCCTCACCTCAATAAATTCCTGTGGCTATTATATTTTAGGATCAAACAAACTTTTGTATGTCAAATTTAAGTGCTTCACAACCTAAAATATCCTCATCTTACCAGTCTTCTTACCCCTTTACTCACATACTTTATTCACACCCACTCATACCCACATACTCCCTGAAATCCAGGAATGGTGCACTCTTAGGTGCCTATCCCCTGCATCAAACAATATATTTCCTAACTCTGGACATTTTCATAAAGTGTCATCATACCTGGTATTCTCTCTCTTCTCACTTCCAATTCTTGGCTTTGCTGATTTCCTTCAAGGCTAGCTAAAATCCCACTTATTGCAAGAAGCTTTTAAATCCTTTTTCATGGTAGTATCTTTCCCCTGTGATTATCTCCCAAATATCCTATACATAGTTTTTTTGTTGTATGTATGTATAACATCCTTGGAAGCAGGGGCGTTTTTGTTTTGATTTTGCTGAGGCATTTGGAGTTAAGTGACTTGCCCAGGGTCACACAGCTAGAAAGTGTTAGGTGTCTGAGGGCCAAATTTGAACTCAGGTCCTCCTGATTTCAGGGCTAGTGCTCTATCCATTACACCAACTAGCTGCCCTGCAAGAGCTGTGTTTTTGTTTTTCCCCCCTTGTATCCCCAGTGCTTAGCACAGGGTCTGGCTATTTTAAGAAGCACTTAATAAATACCCAACTTGATGACTGACCATACCAACAAAATTCTCGATTTTAATTTAAACCTATTTTATGTTATCTGTTCCTCACAGATACAGAAGACATTTAATAAGTTTCTCACTAATAAAAAAATCTTCATATATTTGAAGATAATATTTGTTTTCTTTTTCTTTCTCTTAAACTTAATATCCCAGTTCCTCTAAAAGCCTGTTGGAGAATCTATCTGCTATTCCTTTAATTTATTTGTTGCCTTCTCTTAACCATTTCCTTCTCAAATAACTCCATTTCTGAGGGGGGTGACATGAACTAGTAAACAGAGTACTCCAGTAAAGAGCTCTCCCCATTAGATTACTTCTTGAATCTCATACATACATTTTTAACAAATCACAGAATCATGTTGACTTCCTCCCAATCAATAACACAAAAAGTCCACACTATTGAATTAAATTCAGTTTGTGATCCACCATGATACCCAAAACTTTTTCTTTTATACATATGCCTAGCCAAAACTTCACCATTATTTATTTGTTATTCTTTTGTCTATACATATTCCCTTTATAGAGAAGTGAGGGACTAAAAGCACATATTCTGTCAGGAAAGGTTGCTCTATTGATTTAAATTTTTTTTTTGTTACAAAGAAGACAAGACAGGAAGGGTTATATTAAGTGAAAAAATTCTAATAAAAAAAGACAAATAGAAATTACTAATTAAGGAAAAATATAAATGAAACAGCACTAATAGCAATCAAAAAAAGAGGGAGGGCAATGAATAAAAAGTGGGTCTCAGTGTTAAGAAGATCTGGGTTCAAATCTTACCTCTGACACATATTGCTATGTGATCCTGAATAACTATCAGTGCACCAGGGCAACTAATCGAGTAAATTGCTAAGAAGATATGATTCTGTATTGGTAGAGGAATTTTTTCATTCAGAATTTCCTAGGCAGTTGAATAATACAATAGACAGCATTGCATCTCAAATTAAGAGACCATGAATTAAAAAACTAAACCCCTAATATCTACTACTTATGTGACATTGGGAAATATCCTTAAACCTGTCTGCCTCAGTTTCCTCATCTGTAAGATGAGAGTAACAGCAGCATCTACCTCACAAAGTTATGAGAATAAAATGATATAGTTGTAAATATCTTAACAAAACTTAAAATGCTATGTAAATGCTATTATCATTACTATTATCACTGTTACTGAAAGAATCATAGGCCTGCTCCAAAAATGGCAAACAAATATGCCACCTTGAACAAGTCCCTGATTTTATCCTGCTTCATATGATACTTTCTCTCAAAGTCTTCATTCTTCTTGAGAATCAAACTCTCTTAATTTAATTTTAAATTAGCACATTCATAATTCTTTTGCCTAGGTCATTAACAAAATTACTGAATTTCTTGAAATTGCATGATCCAATTCAAAGATAATCATAAAATGATTAAGCCCTAGGAAATTTCTGAGATAATATGTAATACACAGCACATACACACCCCTAAAATAAATATCAAGTTGTTATGAGTCAGAACTTGAAACAAGGTATTAACTCACTGGAATTGATAAAAACAATGCTTAAGTTTACACCTTTGAGAGTTCACACATTAGCTCACACATTAGAGTTCACAAGTCCAGGAGATTCACAAAGTTACACCTCCCACAACCCCACTCTCAGAGGAAGAGTCAACCTTTAAGTTTACACCTTTAAAAGAGCATAAAAGGAGCTGAGTCAGCCAATGAGTCAGTTGAGGAGATTGAGAAGCTAGAGACTGTAGTAGGGCAGAACTGGGGATTCGGAAGAGGAGAACAAAGCAGAGGCAAAAGGACTAGCAACAAGAGCTGTTGGGACCAAGGAAAGCTTACCGGACTATTTTGGAAGAGACAATAAAGAATTGAACTTTTAATTTCTGGCTGCATATGAAATGATTATTGATTTGAACTGAAACTAAGGCTGCCTCCAGAGGCCTTCCAAGAAACCTGCTCCTGGAGAACCACCATATTTTAGAAAAGAACAACACCACATTTTGGCACCCAAACGGGGAACAAGGAAGAAGAAACTACATCAAGTTTTGCTTTTTATCATCAATATTAAAAATATATATATTAGGTGCTAGGCTTGCTTACTAAGGATTCATGTGATAAAATCTACCTATGGATACCAGAAAACAAATACTTGTCATTCTTTTACTGAAGGTAGATTATAAAAATTTCAAAATTCAAAGAAACAAGCCATATAAAGTATCCCAATTAGTAGTATCAACAAGCAGATACCAACTTTTTTGTGTTTCCTAGTCAAATTTACCCACTGCTTCTCAACTCCTTTATAGAAAGGAAATACTTTAGATCAAAAAGTAAATGAAGACTGATAATAAGAACAGGTAACAATGTTAACCAACTATGGCATAAAAAATGCAATACATTTAAACTAAAAGACAATATATTCAGACAACGGGAAAACTGGTGATATATAACAGGGTTCATAAAAAAAGGTCTCTAATAATGAAAATATTGACAAAGTTAAGTGCTTCGATAAACCATGAAATTTCATTTCAAAAAATGTCCTGGGAATTGCTTTCATCTTCCAAGTTGTTGCTATTGTTGGTTTTATGTAAAGTGCATAATAATGGCTAACATGATGCTTTAAAACAAAGGTTCTTCACTTTTTTGTGTGTCATTAACTTTGCTAGCTTGGTCTAGTCAAATCAAATCAAAAAAATTTATTAAGCTCACCAACCCTTATATTAAGCACTGGGGATACAAAGAAAGGCAATGTCTGATGAAAACTATGAATCCCTTTTCAGGACAATCTTTTTCAATGAAAAATACATTTTAAAATGAATTCATGGACCGCAGGCTAAAAACCCTGCTTTAAATTTTCAGTAACTGGACAGATATGACATTGAAAATTAGAAAAAAAAAAAGTCAAAGTACAGTTTAGATGCTATAAAGAGGCATGAAGAAACGCATATTTGGGGGGAAATAATTCTTGAGAGTAATTCAATAGAGAAGCTGCATTCTGCCAGTCTAATCAGTACATTTTCATCACCTCTACAGTGGTGAAAATTTTATCACCTCTACTGCAATAGCCTCTTAATTGGTTTCTGTTTCCAGTCCACACAAATGACTTTCTTAAAGTAAAAGCTTGACTACATCTCTCCCCTGCTCAAGAAATTCCATTGTCTCTAAGATAAAATATGAATTCTGTTTAGTAAAGGCCCTCACAATGTGACTCCAACTTGCCTTTCCCTCATTCATTCTACCTTCCAGTAAACTATGTTTATACTATTTTCACCTTACATTTTATTTCCCTTTTCTATAGTGCCTTTCTTTTAACATGCATGAAATGTTATCCCTTGCTAATTTCATCTCTCAATATTATTAGTTTCTTGTGAGGATCAACCTAAAGATTAAGATCTACAACTACATCTACATGTATAGGCAATTTTCTCACTGAAAACTATATGGTGGCTACTTTGTTTATAGCTTGCATTTGCCTCCCTTAGAATAGTCTGATTTTTTCCCCAAGTGGAATGTATGCTCATTGAGGAAAGGGTCTTTTTCTGTGTCTTTATATTCCTAGCACATAGCAGACATTTAATAAATGCTTATTCAATGAATAAAAAGTAATGTTACATTTATATATATTTTCTCATAATTAGCTTAATATCTTATTTTTATTTTTTAAAAAATTCATAGAATCACAGATCCCATAGATAAAGGGAAAGCTAGAATCCTTAGAGCACACTGATGAAGCATATCCAAACTAAGTACTGTATCTTTTCTTCATTACTTCAAATATCTGTGCCATTCCTGTTTCTCCAATATAGACTGAGACCCCTTTGTTGTTAGTCAGTTACATGTATGATTTACTACAGAAATAGAAATTAAATCCCCCAGCCACACTGATTCAATATCCTTTTCAGGAATAATCAATCAAAGTACAGAACTATAACTAGACTCTAGCTCTTTTAAATTGTTCTTGAGACTAGAAAACATCTTACTTCCTTTTACTTTTTTTGAAAAGGAGAGGGCCTTCTTTTTTAATATTATATTTTTTGAGAGAGGGAAGGGGGAGGCAATAGGGGTTAAGAGACTTTCCCAGGGTCACATAGACAGGAAATGTTTGTTAAGTATCTGAGGCCACATTTGAACTCAGGTCCTTTTGAGACCTGTGCTCCATCCACTGTGCCACCTAACTGCTCCAAGGTAGTTTTTTTAAAGAAGAGAATATTTTTCATACAGGAATCACATTTGTTTCAACTTGTTACCACAACTCTGACATTAATCGAGATATATCAAATATGCCTATCAATGAATAAAAATAATTCACAAATATCACAGTAATTGTTATCTAAATCTTTAAAGATGCAAGGAAGAAATCTTTACTCATTTCAAACATTAAAGCTTTACAGCTGAAATTTAATAATGATGACCTATGGGCCATAGATAGGTAGAGTTAAATGATAAGAAAAATGATCTTTCACCATAACAATAAAAAATGTTCAATATTAACTGCACTGACAATGTGTTCTGAGTAATTATAGCCTGTAATAGCAGCAGCCATGGGTTTTCTTAACAGAATCTAAAAAGCAATATAAAATTATGCAATAGTATTAACTAAAAGTTCAATAAAACTTTCACCCTTTACAAAACTATAGCTTATTTTCATATTTTGTTAAAGATAACACATTCTTGAAAAAAAATTAATTATCTGATGGCATTATTATTTTTTTTAATTTAAACAGAACATAGAAAAAAATGATTTGATTTATCCACATGTGCAAGTGCTTAAAATTTATAAAAACTGCTTTCAAGAAACCTAAAGAAAAGGGAAAAAAGCATCACTCAAATAAGAGGTAATAGAGTATTATCATCATAAATGAACATAGGCTATGGGAAATATGATAGGTTTATTGTTATGATATTTTGAACTACTGCAAACCTAACTGAACTTATTCTCCTTGAAATATAAAACAGCTCTGTTCTTAAAAACTAATTCTCTAAAAAGACTCTAACTCTCTAAAAAGAGATCTAAAAAGCATCTCTTAAAAAGAAAAATTATTAGTTTTGATAATTCAAAAGAAGTTCACAGATAGATCTATCCATAGCTATTTAAAATTCACCTCTAAAGAACAATAAAGTGTCCTCCCCCCCCCAAAAAAAAAAAAAATTGGGGTTTTGTCGATTTGATGGCGGGAGTTTTAAACTTTATTTTTAAGGTACCTTAAAGAACAAAGCATTGACTATGTTTATATTATATTTCATTTTCTACTATTCAAATCTCTAACGTAATCTAGAAATCAAGATCTTAAATAATTTAGAAAAGTGCTAAGATTTCTATGATTAGTTTTCTGATTAGAAAATGTAATTTGGAAATAGTTTCCAGTAAAGATATATTTACATACAAGAATATAGTACAAAGAACGCAATATTACAGGCAAAATCAGTATAATGTTCACATTTATTATGGGTTCTAGTCCTGGCTCTATCTAATTGTGTGTGACTTTACTTTATGCAAATCTTTTCCTTGGGATACAGTTTTCCTATCAATAAAACATAGAGACTGGATTAGATGATCTCTTCAAATGCCCTCTGGTTCTAAATTCCTTGATCTTCTGATCTTGTTCAACTACAAATTTCTATGATCTTCCATGATCTATAATCAAAAGTTTTCCTAACTAGGATAATCTTTTTATATACAGAGGTGTCCCTGTGGAAAAGGAGCTCCCATTTAAAAGAATGTGTACAAGAAGTAGAGACCCATTAATTGAGGAATGACAAAAAAAAAAAAAAGTTATGGTATATGAGAGCAATGGAATATTATTATTCTATAAAAAATGATGAAACAGCTTGATTTTAGAAAAGCCTAGAAAGATTTACATGAACTGATGCTAAGTGAAGCAGGAAGAAGCAGGAAAATATTGTACACAGTAATAAGACTGTGTGAGGATCAACTATAATAGAGTTGGTTCTTCTCAATAATTCAGCAATCCAAAGCAATTTCAATAAACTTTGGTTGGAATACAATTATGGAAAATGAATATGAATCTACACGTAGTATTTTCACGCTATTTTTCTCCCCTCATGGTTTTTCCCTTTTGTTCTAATTTCTCTCTCTCTCAACATGACTCATGTGAAAATATGCAAAAACTGTATATACATGCATAACCCAAAATAAATAAATAAATGAAATTTTAGAAAAATACATGCAAGAAAAAGGTAACTCAAGAAAAAAGTAATTTACAGCTTCTGTTTGGCTAGAAGTCCTTTCTGTCTTTTTTGAAATCTTCACAAAATTCTCTTGAGGTACTAGACTCCAGGAGTTAGTGCCTTTATAGAGTACAGAACTATAATTCTACCTGAAGAAGTCATACTTCCTGAAAATTAATTTTCCTAGTTGTATTCAATTTGTCTTTTCTCAGATTCTAGCTGAAAGCATTGTCTATTACAGTTTATTATCAGTAATAAGCATGGTCTATATATATAACATGTTCATATGACATGGTTGTGAGAGAGTCACACTAAAGAATCATTCCTACCATTTCTGTACCAACTGTCTTCTGGTATAGGTATAAAGAATCTGCCTCCTCAAAGTGCTCTTGTGTTGGAATCCTTACTAACTGCTAACTAATTAGAGTTGATCTAATCTTACAAGAAGATTTTGGCCAGAACCTGAAACAAGGTACTAAGTAGAACTAATTAATACAAGGCTTGTGTTCACACCTTTACTCATTGGAATTCACAAGTATGCTAGCTTCACAAAGTAAACTTTCTAACTTCAAGGGAGTCCACACCTCCCTTAAAGCTCTTTGGGCCAGAGAGCACTATGGGAGAAAACCCATAATCCCATTCTCTCAGAAGATTCACATATAAGGCAAGACAGCCATTCCAGAATACTTTTTTTCCTCTTGGCTGGCTGGTCGCAGAAGAGAGTTCAGCTGGACTTGAGAGGAGCGACTCTGGTGGCAGACGAAGGGTTTTCAGAGGATAAAGCTACGAGTGGAGAGTTCAGTGGACAACCAGATTCATCTTCATCTCACACCACTGTAGTTGGTGGCTGGGCTCCCCAGAAGGAGACAAGAGAGACATTCCATCTCTGTGTTGGTTGGAGGCTGAAGAAAGCAGAGGCAGAGGCTGAAGGACAGAACCTTTGGATTTGGAGACATCCGAAGGGCTCTAAGCCTCTAAACTGGCTGTGCCTTGAGAAGAACAAGAACTCCAACATTTGAACTCTAACACTCTTGATATTAGAATCTTTTCTATATGTATAGACCCAGGTGTGTATAATTATTTCATTCAATTCCAATATATTTTCCTGAATAATATTATCTGATTTCATCTAATGACTCAAAGCATTCCAATTCTCCCAAACTGACTAAAGATTTATTTACACTTAATTTATGTCTTTGATAAATAAAAGTATCTAGCATTTGGTCATACTGAGTTTTCATCTCTGGTTGGCAGATTTTATATATCAAAAAGTTCCCTTAATGACTATATTAGAGCATGGAATAGGCTGTTAAGTTATATTAATTGAGGAAAAGAGTTATAAGATGGGATGCCCTTCTTACAAAAGTCAACAGCATTCAGAAGATTTACTATTCTAACTACACAATAAATTGGATGTAGGCCATAACGTTAGGCTATCACATTTTTTCGTTTTTTTTTTTTTTTTTTTTTTCCCAAATTGCTAACTTTTCTATAGTCCTTTTCTGGGGCAGAGTCAAGATAAGAGAATAAGATGAAGAATTAAAGTCTACCTCTCTCCTCATTAACTTCTCCTATGCAAACTCAGGATGGAGGAACAGATATCATCTGGTAACATCACCTCGTTTGAAATCAGGAATCAAGGGAAAGAAGAAAAATTATAACCAACGAGCCTCACTCTGCAATGAGAATAGAACAATGGTAATTTGTGTGGAAAGGTAGGATTCTAGGAGCAGATTATAGGGATTCAATTTCTCTGAACTAAAAAGGGCAGTTGCAACAGTTTGGGAACTCCTAACCTAAAACAAGTTGATAGATTCAAACCTGGTCAGGTACTTGCAGAGTTCAGACTAGGAGGTCAGTGAATGACTCAAGGTTACCCTTGAGATCACACCATTTTGGGGGCATTTAAAGCTTCTTGGCTCTCACATGGAATTGTCAAAGTAGCAGAAAGATCTTAAAAAAAAAAAAAAAAAAAAAAGCTTAGGCCAGATATCCCTCCCAAAGGACTAGCAGAGGCTATCACTTAAAAAAAAAAAAAAAAAAAGTTCAAATTCAAGAGGTAGAAGAATCAGCAAATTTAAAAACAACCTGATCATAAAGAACTACTATAACAACAGGGAAACTCAGATAAAATATATTAGAAAATTACATTAGATTATCTACAAGTAAAGTCTCAGAAAGGTGCCTAAAAGATATCATAAAATGAAAACCCTAGAAATATAGCCAAAATCTAAAGCTCCTCGGTTAAGAAAAAAATTCTTCAAATAGCTGAATGGATTCAAATCCCAAATATGGAACCTATAAGATTTAGCAGCACCACTAAAAGGAACAAAGAGCTTGGAATAAAATATTCCAGAAGGCATAGGATCTAAGCTTACAATTCAGAATAACTTACCAGAAAAATTGAGTAGATTCCTACCAAAAAAAAAAAAAAAATGAATCTTTAATGATATTGAAAATTGCTAGGGTATGGGACCCTGCCAAGAGGGAGTACAGAGAATACCTCAACCTTTGGTGCACAGTAAGTTTTCTGCCACATTGCAGAAATGTCCTTGTTGAGCAAGGAAACCCATGGGAATGAGTTCAGTCTGAGAGTCACAGCTAGTTGCTCCTAAGCAGAGATGCCTTAACAGGGCCTCTTGCCTGTGAGTGAGTCGCTAGATTGCTGGATTGGCTCTCCTCCCATTGGCAGATACCATGCTTATGCAAAGCCCACAAATTGCTTCTCTGAATGGTGATTGGGGATTGCCTACTGTTCACATGCTGATCACACTTGCAAAAATGTATATCAACAAGGCTGTACAGCATAATAAACTGGAGCACTTTTCACACTCTATGAGTCTCCCACCTCATTCATCTCACCTCTGAGATCAAAGGGCTCATATACTTTGAGCTCTTAAGATAGTCGCAACCGAGAATATTCTTCTGAAGAAAAGAACTAAGTAGAAAATTGTTGGAATCCTTACAAAGTGTTAAGTCATCAGAATTGATAGAGACAATAATTATCTAATTTAGCATGGTTCAGTATGATTGATCTGATCCTACAAGGAGATGTTATAGGCCAGAACTCGAAACAAGGTACTAAATGGAATTGAAGAGACAATGTTTAAATCTAGTTTAGAATCGATTTAATCCTACAACAAATAATGGTTTCCCAATGATATAATGATTGGTGTGTAATCAGTGAATGGCAGGCATATAAGCAAGAAGCTCTCAGGGCCAAAGAGCACTCTGGGAGACACAGAAGCCCACTCTCAGAGGAGGAGACAGATTCATTCCATATTCCACCTTTGTGCTGGCTGGAGACATTCCGAGGGAGCTAGGGGCTGAAGCTCAAGACTTTGAAGGACACAATAAAGGACTGGATTTTAACTCCTGGCAGCATTTGGAGTCATTATTACTTGGAACTGAACCTAAGACTGCCTCCAAAAAACCTCCCCTGAGAAACCTGCTCTCATAGAGAACCATCATTTATATTATAAAAAAGAAGAGAACACCACATTTTGGTGCCTCACGTTGGGCATCTCCTCAATTCCACTTAGTTCCTTGTTTCGAGTTCTGACCCATAACATCTCCTTGTAGGATCAGATCAATCATACTGAACCATGCTAAATTAGATAATTATTGTCTCTATCAATTCTGATGACTTAACACTTTGTAAGGATTCCAACAGAAAATCTAAAGAACAAAACATAAGATAAACATGAGTAAGAAATTATAAGGGACTGAATAATATTAGAATGTTTACATTCTTACATAGGAAAAAGATACATGTAAGACCCTCAGAATTTTATCTCCAGCAGGAGTCACAGAGGGAGTCTAAACAGAGGATCTTAGTGTGATTCTGTTGTGTTCAGACTATCTTAAAAGAAAAATAGAATGTGTAGGGAAGAGGATTGTATTGGGAGAAGAGAGGAGTGGTAGAATGGGGGACATTATCTCCCATAAATATGGTGCGTAAAAAGAAGCTAATACAACAAAGAGGGAATAGTTGCAGGAGAGGGGCTAATGATACTTGAATCTTCCTCATATCAACTGGTTTAAAAGTGAGAAAAATATACATAAACACATAATTGGGTACACATGTTATCCAATAGAAAAATATGAAAGGGATTAAGGAAAAAAGAGGAAAAATTAGAGAGAAGACAGGTTAAAAGAAACATTAGTAAGAAGCAAAACATTCTTTTAAAGAGGGGATTAAAAAAAAGTAAAGATAAAAGGATAGAATTAAGATAAAAAAATATACAAGAGTCACAACTGTGAATGGGATAAACTTACTCACATAATGAAAGAAGATAAAAGAATGTTTTAGAAATCAGAATCCAACAATATGTTGGTTTCATGAAACACACTTGAAACATAAAGCTACACTCAGAGTTAAAATAAAAGAGTGGAATAGAATCCAATACACTATTAGGCCTAAAGTAAAAAAGGAAGAGGTAGCAACCATGATCTAAGTAATAGCAGAAACAAAAATAGCCTAATTAAAAAACAAAAACTGGGAAACTAACATTTTGCTAAAAGGTACGCTAGACAGTGAATTAATATCAAATCTAAGCATAAATGCACCAAATAGCATAGTATCTAAATTGTTGAAAGAAAAGTTTGATGAATTACAAGAAGAAAAAAACAGTAAAACTATAGCAGTAGATTTGAATTCTGCCCTTTGAAATCATGATATATCAATTCAAAACATAAAAGAAAAAGTAGTTAATGACCTGAATAGACATTGAAAAAGTTACATATGACAAATCACTGGAGAACATTGAATAAGAATAGAAAGACATATACCTTTTTCTAAGCTGTGTATAAAAGCATTTTCACAAAAATAACCATATATTTAGGACAGAAAAATCTCACAAATGAAGAAAAGCAATATTAAATGTATCTTTTAACTGATCATAATATGATAAAAATTACATTCACAAAAGGGCTTTTGTACATTTAGATGGCACAGTGATTAAAGTACCACTCTGGACTCAGAAGACCTTGAGTTTAAATCTGGCCTCAGACATTTACCACTTCTTAGCTGTGTGACCCTGGGCAAGTTACTTAACCCAAATGCCTTGGGAACAAAACAAACAAAAAGAGCCTTTAAGATAAAGATTAAAAATTAATTGTAGTTACTACATCTCATGAAGAGGCAAAGGAAACCTATTATATCTGAGAGAAAGAATGGAAGGGGATGAATATAGTGTATATCTTACTGTCATCAGAATTGGCTTAAAGAGAAAAATTTTAGACATAATCGATTTATGGTGAAACTTCTCCCACCTCATTGAAAAGTGAGAGGGGAAAGGTGAAAAGGGAAGAATAAGCTAAGCAGAAGGGAATACAGAAATTGTGAGGAAAAGGAATAAGATAGGGGAAGGAACTCTAAGGTGGGGAAATGGATACTAAAAAGGAAGGGCTGTGAGAAGCAAGTGGTGCTCACAAGTTTAATACTGGGGAGGGGAGTAAGAGAGAAGGAAGGGAGAAAAGCATAAACAGGGGTTAACAAGATAGCAAATAATACAGAATTGGTTATTTTAACCATAATAGGGTAAACTCCCCCATAAAGAGGAGGTGGTTAGCAGAATGGATTAAAAGCCAGAATCCTACAATATGTTGTTTACAGGAAACATATCCGAAGCAGGGAGATACATACAGAGTAAAGGTAAAAGGTTGGAGCAGAATCTACTAAGCTTCAGGTGAAGTCAAAAAAGCAGGGGTAGCCATTCTGATCTCAGATCAAGCAAAAGCAAAAACTGATCTAATTAAAAGAGATAAGGAAGGGTACTATATCTTACTTAAGGGTAGCATAGATAATGAAGAAATATCAATATTAAACATATATGCAACAAGTGGTGTAGCATCTAAATTCTTAAAAGATAAATTGAGAGAGCTGCAAGAAGAAATATACAGCAAAACTAAAATAGTGGGAGATCTCAATTTTGCACCCTCAGAATTAGATAAATCAAACCACAAAATAAAGAAGAAGTCAAAAAGGTAAATAGAATACTAGAAAAGTTAGATATGATAGATCTCTGGAGAAAACTAAATGGAGACAGAAAGGAGTACACTTTCTTCTCAGCAGTTCATGGAACCCATACAAATATTGACCATATATTAGGACATAAAAATCTCAAACTCAAATGCAGTAAGGCAGAAATAGTAAATGCATCCTTTTTAAATCATGATGCAATGAAAATTACATTCAATAAAAAGCCAGGGGAAAATATACCAAAAATAATTGGAAACTAAATAATCTCATACTAAAGAATGATTGGGTGAAACAGCAAAATTAATAACTTCACCCAAGAAAATGACAATAACGAGACGTCATACCAAAATGTATGGGATGCAGCCAAAGCAATAATAAGGGGAAATTTCATGTCTCTCAAGGCCTATTTGCATAAAATAGAAAAAGAGAAGGTCAATGAATTGGGATTGCAACTAAAAATGCTAGAAAAGGAACAAATTAAAACCCCCCAGTCAAACACTAAACTTGAAATTCTAAAAATAAAAGGAGAGATCAATAAAATTGAAGGTAAAAAAAACTACTGAATTAATTAATAAAACTAAGAGTTGGTTCTATGAAAAAATCAACAAAATAGACAAACCCTTAGTAAATCTGATTTTAAAAAGTCAAGAGAAAAATCAAATTGTTAGTTTTAAAAATTAAAAGGGAGAACTCACCACTAATGAAGAGGAAATTAGAGCAATAATTAGGAGTTACTTTGCTCAACTTTATGCCAATAAATTCAACAACTTAAATGAAGTGGAAGAATACCTTAAAAAATAGCTTGCAAAAATAACAGAGGAAGAAGTAAATAGACTAAACAGTCCCATTTTAGAAAAAGAAATAGAACAAGCTCTTAACCAACTCCCTAAGAAAAAATCCCCAGGAGGAGATGGATTTACATGTAAGTTCTACCAAACATTTAAAGAACAATTAACTCCAATGCTATATAAATTATTTTAAAAAATAGGGATTGAAGGTGTCCTACCAAATTCCTTTTATGATACAGACATGGTACTGATACCTAAACCAGGTAGGTTTAAAAAAGAGAAAGAAAATTATAGACCAATCTCCCTAATGAATATTGATGATAAAATCTTAAATAAAATATTAGCAAAAAGATTATAGAAAATCATCCCCTGGATAATACACTATGACCAAGCAGGATTTATACCAGGAATGCAGGGCTAGATCGATATTAGGAAAACTATTAGCATAATTGACTATATCAATAACCAAATTTACAAAAACCATATGATCATCTCAATAGATGCAGGAAAAAAGCATTTGATAAAATCCAACATCCATTCCTAATAAAAACACTTGAGAGGATAGGAATAAATGGACTTTTCCTTAAAATAATCAGGAACATATATTTAAAACCATCAGTAAGCAATGGGGAAAAACTGGAACCTTTCCCAGTAAGATGAGGAGTGAAACAAGGTTGCCCACTATCACTATTATTATTCAATATTATATTAGAAATGCTAGCCTCGGCAATAAGAGTCGAGAAAGAGATTAAAGGAATTAAGAGTAGATAATGAAGAAACCAAACTATCACTTTGTAGATGATACGATATACTTAGAGAACTCCAGAGATTCTACTAAAAAGCTATTAGAAATAATTCATACCTTTAGCAAAGTTAGGATACAAAATAAATCCACATAAATTCTCAGCATTTTTATACATCACCAACAAAATCCAACAGCAAGAGATACAAAGAGAAATTCCATTCAAAATAACTGTCAACAGCATAAAATATTTGGGAATCTATCTACCAAAGGAAAGTCAGGAATTATATGAACAAAATTACAAAACACTTTCCACAAATAAAGTCAGATTTAAATAATTGGAAAAATATTAAGTGCTCTTGGAAAGGCCACGTGAATATAATAAAGATGACAATACTCCCTAAATTAATCTACTTATTTAGTGCTATACCAATCAGACTCCCAAGAAAATATTTTAATGATCTAAAAAAAATAACAACAAAATTCATATGGAAGAACAAAAGGTGGAGAATCTCAAGGGAATTAATGAAAAAAAAAATCAAATGAAGATGACCTAGCTGTACCTGATCTAAAACTAGATTATAAAGCAGCAATCACCAAAACCATATGGTATTGGCTAGGAAATAGATTAGTTGATAAGTAGAATAGATTAGATTCACAAGACAAAATACTCAACTATAGCAATCTAGTTTTGACAAACCCTAAGATCCTAACTTTGGGGATAAGAATTCATTATTTGACAAAAACTGCTGGGAAAACTGGAAATTAGTATGGCAGAAATTAGGCATGGACCCACACTTAACACCGTATACCAAGATAAGATCAAAATGGGTCCATGATTTAGGCATAAAGAATGAGATTATAAATAAATTAGAGGAACACAGGGCAGTTTACCTCTCAGACTTGTGGAAGAGAAAGAAATTTGTGACCAAAGATGAACTAGAGATCATTATTGATCACAAAATAGAAAATTTTGATTATATCAAATTAAAAAGCCTTTTATACAAACAAAACTAATGCAAACAAGATTAGAAGGGAAGCAACAAACTGGGAAAACATTTTCACAGTTAAAGGTTCTGATAAAGGCCTCGTTTCCAAAATATGCATAGAATTGACTCTAATTTATAAGAAATCAAGCCATTCTCCAATTGATAAATGGTCAAAGGATATGAATAAACAGTTTTCAGATGATGAAATTGAAACTATTTTCACTCATATGAAAGTGTTCCAAATCACTATTGATCAGAGAAATGCAAATTAAGACAACTCTGAGATACCATTACACACCTGTCAGAATGGCTAAGATGACAGGAAAAAATGATGATGAATGTTGGAGGGGATGCGGGAAAACTGGGACACTGATGCATTGTTGGTGGAGTTGTGAACGAATCCAACCATTCTGGAGAACAATCTGGAATTATGCCCAAAAAGTTATCAAACTGTGCATATCCTTTGATCCAGTAGTGTTTCTACTAGGCTTATATCCCAAAGAGATACTAAAGAAGGGAAAGGGACCTGTATGTGCCAAAAAACAGGCAGCCCTGTTTATAGTGGCTTGAAAATGAATGGATGCCCATCAATTGGAGAATGGTTGGGTAAATTGTGGTATATGAATGTTATGGAATATTATTGTTCTGTAAGAAATGACCAGCAGGATGAATACAGAGAGGCTTGGAGAGACTTACATGAACTGATACTAAGTGAAATGACAGCAATACTGTATGAGGATATATTCTGATGGAAGTGGATTTCTTCAACAAAGAGAAGATCTAACTCAGTTTCGATTGATCAATAATGGACAGAAGCAGCTACACTCAAAGAAAGAACACTGGGAAATGAATGTAAACTACTTGCATTTTTGGTTTTCTTCCCAGGTTATTTTTACCTTCTGCATCCAATTCTTCCTGTGCAACAAGAGAGCTGTTTGGTTCTGCACACATATATTGTATCTAGGATATACTGTGACATATTTAACATATATAGGACTGCTTGCCATCTTGGGAAGGGGGTGGAGGGAGGGAGGGGAAAAGTCAGAACAGAAGTGAGTGGAAGGGAAAATGTTGTAAAAAATTACCCAGGCATGGGTTCTGTCAATAAAAAGTTCTAATTATTAAAAATAAATTTAAAAAAATTAATTGTAAACAAAAAAATCTAAAACTAAAGAATGGATGGGTCAAAGATCAAATTCTAGAAAAAAATTTTCATTAAAGATAATGAAAATGATGAGACAATATACAAAAATTTTTGGAATCCAGCCATAGCAATTATCAGAGAAAATTTTAGTTCTAAACTCTTTTATTGATAAAAGCAAAAATCAGATCAATAAATTGGGGACATAATTTTTAAAAATACCAACAAATTAAACCTCCCTGATAAATTTCAAAATAGAAATCCTGAAAATTAAGAGATTGACAAAAATGAAAATAAAAACTACTGAATAAACAAAATTAAAAGCAGTTTTTAAAAAACAAAATAGATAAGCCATTAGTAAATTTGATTCAGAGAAAGAGGAAAACAAAACTATCAATATAAAAAAATGAAAAAAAAAAAAAGACAAATTCCGACTCAATAAGGAATAAATAAAGCAATATGTTTTGTCCAACTATTTGGCAATAAAATTGATTAATCAAATGAAATGGATGATTATTTACAAATATAAATTGTTCAGATTAACAGAAAAGGAAATAGAATGTGTAAATAACCTTATCTTAGAAAACAAAATTAAGCAAGGCACAAATAAACTTCCCAAAGGGAAAGAAAAACAACCCAAGGATCAGACAGGTTTGCAAGTGAATTCTACGAACCATTTAAAGAAAAACTATTTCTAATACCATATAAACTATTGGGGGAAAAAAATTAGGTTAGAAAACAGATTTGACCAAATTCATTCTACAAAACAAATATGATCTTGATACCTAAACCAGAGGGAGTCAAAACAGAGAAAAATATTAACTATTTCCTGTTGGAATCCTTACAAACTGTTAAGTCATTAGAATTGATAGACAGTAATTATCTAATTTAGCATGGTTCAGTATGATTGAGCTGATGCTATGAGGAAATGTTATGGGCCAGAACTTGAAACAAGGTACTAAGTGGAATTGAGGAGACAATGTTTAAATCTAGTTTAGCACTGATTTAATCATACAACAAATAATGTTTTCCCAGTGATATAATGATTGGTGTGTATCCAGTGCACAGCATATAAGCAAGAAGTTCTCAGAGCCAAAGAGCACTCTGGGAGATACAGAAGCCCACAAGCCCACTCTTGGAGGCGAAGTCAGATTCACTTCATCTTCTACCTTTGTGCTGGCTGGAGGCTGAAGAAAGCAGAGGCAAAGGACAAGCTGCAAGAGCTCTTGGAACCAAGCAGAGAGATAGGCCTCTAAGAAAGCTAACCGGGCCCAAGGAAAGAGATAAGAAATAAACATTTGGATTTTATCAGCTGTCTGTATTTGGAGTGATTATTACTCTGAACTGAAACTAAGGCTGCCTCCAGAAAACCTCCCCAAGAAACCTACTTCCAAAGAGAACCATTATATTACAAAAGAAGAGAACACCACAATTTCCCAAATGAATGGATCAAAAATTTTAAATAAAACATAAGTGAAAAGATCACAGAAATATATCACAAAGATATATGATACTATTATCAGATATGATTTATTCTGTAAATGTAGGATTGATTCAATATTAGGAAAACCATAAGCTCAACTGCCCACATCAATAACAAAAATCTTAAGATCATTTTAAGAGATGCAGAAAAAGCTTTGGATAAGATATCACACTCTAATTTTTTTTTTTAATTAAATACCTTTCCTTAAAGTGATGACTGGAAAATTTGATATTTCTTCAAAAGACAAATTATAAATTAACTAAGCTATGGGATCGGGTTCCTATTTTTCCCTGCCTTTCCTCATTGGCAAATAGTTCCCAGGATATGGGGAAGGGAAGCAGGTCTGGGAAGAGGTGGAGTGAACTATCGCAACTCTTCTCTCTCATACTTTGAAAGCACATGTCTCAGAGTCAATAAAAGAAATGCGTTTGTTTAAATTTGAATCTATGGTTGCTTCCCCATTTGCTGTAATTTTTGTGCTTAGAATGTAAGGTCACATTCTCAATCAATGAGAATGAGCCAGTGGGGAGGGTCAGTATTGTATCAGGGAAATTATATAGTGCCCCTTCTGTTTATGCTCAGAGCCCTCATTTTCACCTCTCCATATGGTGAGAGTGACTGCCTGCTTCGCGTGAGAATTGAATAAATTTTTTCCTTAGACCTTGAACAATCTCTGAGATTTATTGGGTGAATTGCATATCATATAATTTGGGGGTTTGTCTGGGATCATGTGGTCATTAGAGGGGTCACCAGCCTCTCAGAACTTGGCAAAAGGCGCCCTGCCTAATTCTAATTTTGGCAGTTTGTTATGGTTAGAGAGTCCTTGCCCTTCTTCGAGCAAAAGCAACCTGGAAATAGAGGAACCATAAGATGAAAGCACAACTGCAATTGAAAATTCGATCAGTGAAAGAAGCTGTACCCTTGAATCTGAGGGCACTAGATTCATGAAAGGGGTCAAGATTCCAGTCAGCAATTCTGGGTCCCATACTAAGTTCAATCTTGGAATCTAGATTCCTAAAAGGATCTGAACAGTTCATTTGGGTGATTGAAAAAAGGGGGCTAGAAGCAAACCCCTGAATTGAGACTTGAATCTAAGCATACCTGATTTTGAGAATCTCTGTTCAATGGGATTTTCCCATTCCAAATAGAAATTTTCTACTGCAGATAGGCAAACTGAGGTACCAATAGACAGTCCTTTGGGAAATAGATTAAGCAATTGGGATAAACTACCAAAATATAAGGGCAAAAGCAAAAAGAAAATGATTAAGTACTGTTATTTTACATGGGGAAATAAAAATATAAGGAATGGAATCATGGCTTCTCTATGGTTCCAATGAAGATTTGGTGTTTCAAAAATTGCATCTATTTATTAATGCAAAGGAGTCTGTAAATCCAGAAGAGATCATATATGCTAGTTTGTGGCTTCCTGGGGAAAAGATATTTTTGAATCAGGGAAGTAAGATATAGGAAGAAGCAGTAAAAAAAGTAGGAGGAATGGGATCTTCTCTCTCTCCCTCCCCCTTACCTCAACTCCCCTTCTGCTTCTGCTCCTGCTGTTTTGGCTCCTTCTATCCTTACTCTGACAGGGCTGGATAGTTGTCTGAGAAGAGAAATCAGACAGTTGCAACAGGATCTTGAAACACCAGGTCCCAAAATATCAGAAGCTAGATAGTATCCTGAGAGAAATTCCCACCAGGCCAGGGACCATGGGATAAGTGAATGCTTCACTCAGCATAACTAAGGTTAGGAGTTTTAAGAAAGAAATTAAATTCCTAATGGAAGACCACATGGGGTGGCAGAACAATTCGCTCAGTTTCTAGGCCTAAGCTTACATACCTGGGGTCAATTAATGTCAATTTTAAATATTTTATTTACACAGAAGGAATGGGGAAAGCTGAGACAGGCTAGTCTCAAAGAATGGGATCATAGACATCCCCCAGTGGAGGGAGTATCACTGCCCAAAAATTCCTCCAACTGGTCCCCAGCGGGACCATCATATCTTATCTCACAGGCAACACCTACACGATTTGAGAGAACTAATTGTTACAGGAATCAGAAATGCAGTACTCAGAACACAAAATCTTAAGAGAGCCTTTTCAGTGACACAAGGAAAGGTGGAATTTCCTGCAGAATATTTGAATAAACTAAAAGAAAATATGAGGAAATATTCTGGTCTGGATCCAGATGATGCAGAAACTGAAGTAACTTTGAAATTTTGTAACAAATGCCTGGCCAGACATTAGTAGAAACTTGCAGACGTTAGAGGGGTGGAATCATAAATCACTTGCTACTTTTCTAGAGGAAGCAACTAAACTAAACTAAAGTTCATACCAAAGATTGAGGATGAGAAAGAGAAACAGAATGCTAGGATTCTAATGCAAGCTGTAAGAGATGTGAATGGTATAGGAGTCAAAGAGAAGCATGGACAAAGGAATAGGTTCTGACCAATGAGCAGTAGCTGAGTCTCTGCTGATAAGGGACCTTCAAGGAAAAAGAACTTTCAGGGACAGGAGTAAGGAAGGCAGAGCCCCAATAAATGTTGGCAATGCCAAGCAGAAGACAAGAGTGTCCACAAAGAAAGAGGGAACAAGTATACTTCCTCATAGATGTAGGTGAAGATTAGGTAAGTCAAGGGTTCTTCAGCACCCACCTGGAACCCTTAGTAAAATTAAGGATGAGGCCAAAAGAGGAGGAGCAATGTTTCCTCACAGACATGGGAGCTGCTCAGATCTCAATCATACAGCTCCCTTCTGGGGTTAATTAGCTCAAGAAACATTGATTATCTCAGGAGTAAAAGGAGAAAGTTTTCTAGTCCCCATAACCAAAAGATGTAAAATCAGAATGGGGGTTCAGGAAATATTTTGTGAACTACTTCTAGTTCCCAAAGCTGGAATTAATTTACTGGGAAGAGATTTAATTACTCGTCTAGGAATAGACTTGGTATCATAGCCTTGATACCAAAAGGGGTAAATATATGTCCCAGCAAAATGGCAATGCCCCGAGAGGTGGAATTAATAGAAATCTTCCCAGATGTATGGGCAAAATTCAATAACCTAGGTAGAGTTGACATTACCCCTCTAAAAATTACCCTTTGAGACTCGAAGAAGGTGATAAGAATTAGGCAATATTCTATTTGTAATGAAGGTCGAGTGGGGTTGAAACCTGTCATACAGGGGCTCCTGAAGAATAATCTTATTGAGTCCTGTATTTCACCTTTCAATACCTTATTCTACCAGTTCAAATAAAAGATGGCACATTCAGATTAGTACAAGATCTAAGAGAAATTAATAAAATAGTCCTGCCTTCTCATTCTGTTATACCGGACCCATCTACTATCCTGGGAAAGATTCCCAGTTTCAGTAAAAAGGTTAGTTTGCTGGATCTTAAAGATTGTATCAATTGGGCTCTGGGGGGAGGGAAGGGCGCATAGTTTTGAAAAACTGAAACAAATGCTTATGTCACCCCCAGTTCTATTAGAAAAACCCTGTGAATGTGGCTGATGGTGGGATAAGAGGAGGCCAAAGGAGACCTGTAGCTTTTCTATCTAAGTTATTATATCCTGTAGCAAGGGGTTGGCCCATACATATACAGGCAGTTGCAGCCATAGCTACCCTAGTGGAAGAAAGTAGAAAACTCACTTTAGGAGGAAGTCTCATTGTTAGTGTTCCCCATCAGGCTAGAACTATACTAAATCAGAAGGTAAGCAGGTGGCTGACTGATTCCAGGATCCTGAAATATGAGGCTATATTATTAGAAAGGAATGATTTGGTGGTACCCTAAGATCATCACTTAAATCTGGCATCATTCCTGACTTCAAACCCAAATTATAGCCCAGATAGAGAACATTGCTGAATGGAATTAGTAGAACACCAAACAAGGGTAAGGGCAGATCTGCAAGAGTCCCCATTGTCAGGATGCCTTAATTGGTTTATTGATGGATCATCTAGAGTAGTAAATGGGAAGAGAAAGAATGGATTTGAAATTATTGGTGGGGATATGATCTCTGTTGAAAGATCTGGAAGGTTACCAGCCACCTGGTCAGCACAGACCTGTGAGCTATATGCACTCAAATAGACCTTGGGACTATTAAAACGAAAAGTATTATGGGCCAGAACTTGAAACAAGATTGATAGAGACAATGCTTATGTACTTAGTTCACACTTTTAAGAGAGTTCACACATTAGTTCACACCTTTGGGAGAGTTCACACCTTTAAGAGAGGATCTATAAGGAGGAGCTCCTACAAGCCCACTAGAGACTCCAGGAAATTCACAAGTCAGGATTCACTTCGGGAGATTCACAAGTCAAGATTCAGTGGAGAAGATTCACAAGTCTAAGAGAAGCCCACAAAGCCCACTCTCTCGGAGGTGGAATCAGATTCATTCCAATTTCAACCTTTGTGCTGACTGGAGACATTGCGAGCAAGAGACTGAAGCTGGCAGAGGCAGAGATAGAGGCAAATGACTAGCAACAAGAACCAAGGAAAGCTAACTGGGCTATTTTGGAAGAGACAATAAAGAACTGGACTTTTAACAACTGTCTGCATTTGAGGTGATTATTACTCGGAACTGAAACAAAGGTGGCTTCCAGAAGCTCCCCAAGAAACCTGCTCCCAGAGAACAATATATTTTAGAGAAGAGAACATTACAGAAAAGGATGAAAACATTTATATGGATTCCAAATATACATAGGGAGTGATTCATATATTTAGAAAAATTGGGGAGAGAGGATTAGTGAATAGTAAAAAGAGAGAACTAGCACATCATATCTTAATCTGAGAGATATTGGAGAGCAGACTAAAATTCAGGAATATAGCCATAATATATGTGAGAGGGTACCAGGACAGTAACTCTTTTGAAGCCCAAAGCAACTGTGTAGCAGATGGAGAAGCAGGAGAAGTTGAGGGGAGGAATGAAAATCCAGGTATATTTACACTGATTCCAATACTTCCTCCTAGTCTGCTTCTCCTACCTTCCCAGAGGAAGAAAATGAAAAAGCTCCATCCTTTATAGCGCTTGAACGGACAGATGGACTTTGGTTCCTACTAGATGGCAGAGAGGTACTGACCAAAGCAGGCATGAGACAGGACCTACAAAATTCCCAAGGACCCACTTGGATGTTCAGAACCTATGCAAACTCCTGGGTTATATATCTTGATGGTGATCTGGTTTGTCGAAGGACAAACAAGGTTGCTCAGCACCATGCACCTCAAGGTGGATGGCCGCCTGGTATAAGACCTTTTCAGAGCATACAGATGGACTTTACTGAACTTTCCCCTGTAGGATCTCTCAAATATTTGCTGATGATAGTGGACCATCTGACTTTCTGGGTAGAGGCCTTTTCCTTGTCCAAAGTAACTACCTCAACAGTGATCAAGACTTTATTAGAGCAAGTCATCTCTAGATATGGAATAGTGAAGAGGACAGACTAGGAGCAGGGAACTCATTTCACAGCCAAGATTCTGAGAGACTTAGCCAAAGCACTAGAAATAACTTACCTCCAGCACCCTCCGTTCTCTGGCAAGGTTGAGCAGATGAATCAGGAAATCAAAAGACAATTAACTAAATCAGCAATGAAAACCCACTTACCATGGACTAAATGTCTGCCTCTGGCTTTAAAAAGAATCAGAACCAAACCTGAACAGGATATTGAGTTATCACCCTATGAGCTATTATATGGCCATCCCTTCCTCACTCTTTCTCTCTCTGCACAACAAGCCTGAGATTCTATGTTTGATACCAAAGATTTATTTCTAAGAAGGTATTTTAGGGCCTTAATAGTTCACCGACAAGAACTACAGCAGAAAGGGTTGATTTCCTAAACTCCCACTTTGGGTTTTCCCATACACAAATTCCAAGTTGGAGATCGGGTACATATAAAAGTATATAAAGAAGAAAAATTAACCCCGGGCTGGGATGGCCCCTTTCAGGTTTTATTAATTTCAAACATAGCCATAAGCACCCAGGAAGGCGATTGGACTCACCACACTCCTGTAAAAGGACCTGTTCCCTTCCCTGAAGCCTGAGGTGACCTGAATTTCACCTTTGGTGAAGACATCCTACTGATCAGCCTCCTGACTTATGAGAAATAGTGGTTGGAAATTCCCAGGAAGCAGGGTTCAGTCCTTGTGGTCTCACATTGCTGATTTTGTTTGTGCTTAGTCTCTCTATTTGTGAAGAGCCATATCCTTTTCTAAGAGATCCATCCTGTCTTTTCTCCAGAAGTGTAATTCCAGTGCTACACCAAGGGGGTTTCCTTAGTCTTTTTACTCCTCCTGACACTTTTTGTCTGTCTGGTCCCTATTCCTTGGTTGCCCCAACAGAATAGGTCTGAACTCTTGATACCCGACAGCTTATGGAGAAAGGTTGTTTCACAAAGATGCTCCAGCTCCAAAGGGTCATTATTGGATATGTAGGCTAACAGCCTATACACATCTCCCAGTAAATTGGACAGGAAGTTGTTATATCAGTCTGGTTCTTTTTTCTTCCAGATTCAGGAAAGAGTCATTTGAGTGTTCAATTGCATGATAGCCTAGAAAGTAAAAAGCAAAGTCTGGACACCTCCATTACACAAACTGGGGATGCAAATGGCTGGGGAGACCTGGCCACTTGAAAGAATTATCCAAACTTAAGGTCCGGCAATCTGGACCCAAAATGGCAGCTAGGGCTACAGAACTTCTATTTACATGTTGAACAGGATAATTAGACTCTAAGCAGTTATGGAGATTATAACTAACCAAACAGCCAGAGCATTAGATTCTTTAACTGATCAAGCCACCTAGACTAGAGAAGCAATTTTATAATGTAAACTAGTGTTGGACTATTTATTAGCTGAGGAGGGAGGGGTGTGCAAGAAACTGAATCTTAACTAGCTATTGTATTAAAATTGATGATAATAGATAAATAGTGAAAGAAATTACCAAAGATATTAAGAAATTGGCACGTGTTCCAGTACAAACTTTGAATTCTCCTTTTAACGCTTCATAGTGGTCCTGGTATAATGGGAGTTGGTAGAAACAGATTCTCTGCTTTGTTTTGGTGGCCTTGAGTGGAATCATTTTACTATCTATCTGCTTACCCTGCTTATTCAGTTAATAACTCAAGTAGCTCAAAATAGCCTTAACAAGATAGTGACTGTCACTTCCAACCAAACAATGATGTTAATCTTGAAAGGACAAGGGTGGACTCCCCTCAATGTTATGGGACAAGAGGATCGTAAGAGTGACAGACAGACCAACAGTGTGAGTTAATCTTATGAAAATATGAAGAAATCTCATCTAAATTAGGAGGGACTGAATGGAAAATTTGATATTTCTTCAAAAAATGAAATTATAAATTAACTAAGCTATGGGATCAGGTTCCTATTTTCCCCTGCCGTTCCTCATTGGCAAATAGTTTCCAGGATATGGGGAAGGGGAGCAGGTCTGGGAGGTTGGGGAGCGGACTAACTCAACCCTTATTTCTCATACTTTGAAAGCACATGTCTCAGGGTGAGTAAAAGGAAGGTCTTTGTTTAAATTTGAATCTATGGGCTGTTTCCCCATTCACTATAGTTTTCTCGCCTAGAATGTAAGGTCACATTTTCAATCAATGAGAATGAGCCAGTGGGGAGAATCGGTACTGCATCAGGGAAATTATATAGTGCCCCTTCTGTCTGTGCTCAGAGTCCTCACTTTTACCTCTCCATATGGTGACAATGACTGCCCACTTCTCATGAGAATTGAATAATCTTTCTCCTTACACCTTGAGAGACCTCTGAGATTTATTGAGTGAGTTGCATACCACACAATGATAAGTAGCATCTATTTAAAACTAATAGCAAGCAGTATCTATAATAGACATAAGCTAGAAACCTTTCCAAGAAAATTCATAGGGAAGTCAGAAAGCCTATTATCACTATGTCTATTCAATATTGTACTAGGAATGTGTAGCCATAGAAATAAGAAAAATAAATTGAAAGAATGAATATTTTTAAAGATGACATAATGCTCAACTGAAAATTAATAAACTCAAGAAATGTATAATAAAACCACATATCATCAGTATTTTTGTATATTACAAACAAAAGCATTAGAAAGCGAAATCTCATTTGAAACATAAAATACTTGGGAGTCTACCTGTCAAAACACATATAGGAACTCTCTCTCTCTCTCTCTCTCTCTCTCTATTTTACAATTTTAAATATATATATTTATTTATAAACATATAAATAAATATATATATATATTTAAATATATACACAAATAAGACAGAACTAAATACCTGGAGAAATATGACATTTTTGTAATAAAAATTACAATATTGCCTAAATTAATTTACTTATTCAGTACCATAACAATCAAATTCTTTACAGAGCGAGAAAAAAAAAATAACAAAATTCATCTGGAGAAACAAAGGTCAAGAATACCAAATGGGACCTCAAAAGACCAAATTTCAAACTATACTAAAAAGATGTAATTATCAATACAATTAGTAACTGGGTAGAAATAAAAGTTAATTCATAGAATAGATTAGGCACACAAAAAACAGTAGCAGATGAGCATAATAATTAAGTTTTTAATAAACCTAAAGATTACAGCTAAATGAGCAAGAACTCACTATTCAATAAAAACCATTAGGAAAACTGGAGAGTAGTCTAGCAGAAACTAGGAATAAAGCAACATCTCATACCCTATATCAAGATAAACAAAACCAATTCAGGAAACTAGAAGAAACAATCTTTGAGGGGCAGCTAGGTGGCACAGTGGAGAGAGTACCAGCCCTTAAGTCAGGAGGACCTGAGTTCAAATCTGGCCTTGGACAGTTAACATTTCCTAGCTGTGTGATCCTGGGCAAGTCACTTAACTCCAATTGCTCAGCAAAAAAACAAACAAACAAAAAATAAAAACAAAAACACAGCTTTGGAACAAGAAATGAGACCTGGAAAAGTCTTATTTCTTAGATATATAGGGAACTATATATAGATATATAGGTAATACCTAGCATCAAGCAATATCTCTCTATAAAGTTCCCTAATTTAATCATAGGAAGAAATACATCAGAAACACAGTACCATTTTTAACCAAGCCAGATGAAACTCTCCCCAAAGGCTTCTGAATAGTTATCTTTAAACAGAAAAATACAAAATTGCACAACCTATTTAGCAAATCCCCTATATTCACATTAATGTTAACATGCTTCACATTTAGATAATAGTTAGAACATGTCATTGGGGGAAAAAACCTGTCAAAATAACTACAGACAAGTAATCTTAGTGATTTATAGAGGCAAGTGGCATAACGGAGAAGAGTTCTAAACTAGAATCATAAAGACTAAGTTTCAAATTTTATCTCCAGCATTTCTGATCTGGTGACCCCATAATCAATTAACTTCTCTTTATTTGTAAAAAATAGAAATGACCAATTAATCAACAAACGTTTTTAAGTGCTTATTCTGTGCTAGTCCCTATATTAAGGGAAGGGTATGAGAGGGGAAAACAGTCCATCCTCAAGAAGCTTACATACTAAGAGGAGAGATATATACAAATAGGCATATGTAAAATACATTCAAAGGAGATATAAGACAATAGTAGATTTTTAAGTTGGAGCTTCAGGGTAGGTTACTATCTCCAGGTTCTAGAGTACTCCCAGAGTACTACTAACCCTAGAGCTCAAAAGTTCCCACTAATGAGCTTAACTCACTAGTGAGTACAATAAGCTCAAAGCAAAAGCAATTATTTAGATGGCATAAAAAACAGCATCAACAAAACATTTCTTTCGTAAGCTTGGTTCTTTTGTTACTAAAAAGTTTTGCATTTGGGCAGAGTGGGCACAAACTTGGTAGAAAAGCACGTGGTTGAGAAAGGTAACTAATTTCTAAAGTCACTGGGCTAGAGCAACAGGGATGAGAAGTCTGCAACATAAATATATATAAAGCTCTTTTCAACTGCCAGTAATCGTCCTATTTCTTGGGAAAATAAGAAATAAGCTCTCCCCTGGCTTCAATTGTTCTACTGACTATTCTGTCTGTGTCTGCTGAATGTTTATCTCCCAATTTCCAAGGATCCATGATGAAAAATGCTATCTACCTTGAGAGAGAGAATTGATGAGTGCAGATAGAAGCATATGTTTTTTTTACTTTATGTTTCATGCTTTTTATTATTTTAGGGGTTTCTTTTGGTTTGCAACAAGACTAATGTAGAAATGTTTTACATGACTACATATATGTAATTGAGTTCACATATTACTTGCCTTCTCAAAGGGTAGTGGAAGAAAAGGAGAGAAAAGGATTTAGAAATCAACAAAAAAAATTTTGATAAATGTTAAAAATAAAGAAATTATTATTTTTTTTTTAAAGAGAGTATATATGTTTTTATTCCTCAATGAATAAAGTGTCTCCTACGGGGTAAAAAAGTTCTATTGCCAAGGTCAGCAGGAAACACAGGTTTATGTTATACTGTAAAAATCAGCTTGTAGCATCTAATGACAATATATTTAGAGACTCTCTTTCTAAAGACAATGAAGAGTACCCCAACCTTTAGCTATTGGAGTTGTCCTTTAATTTCATTGGGGATTACTTCAAACTTTCTAAAGAAATAGCAGCCTCTTCATACATTAACACTTGGTATTTTGTTACTAATTCCTTTATTTCCCAATTATATCTGTCTTTATATTTAGTTTAAAACCTCATTATCTGGTCAGTTATTTGAATGTCTTTAATATAGCACCTGCAGTTTTAAGGAACTACTACTACAGTAGCCTAACACTTCCTTTCCTGTTTCTTTTGGCTTTTTCTTTACTTCCCAAGTTTCAGTTATTTCAGAGCTGTAAACCTGGACTTAGAAACTGCTACTTTTTCTATCAATGAACAGATCAAACAGCTTTGGGTGTATAATCTTCAAATCTTCACTTCTCACAGATATTCACTACTAAAGGATTTTTCTATAATGTCAGGTTTTTTTTTCTTCTTTCAGAGGCAGCTAGGTGGCACAGTAGCTAGAATGCTGAGCCTTAAGAGTCAAGAAGGCTTCCCTTCAAATATAGCCTAAAACACTTAACTGCATGACCTTGAGCAGGTCATTCTCTAAGCTTCATTTTCCTCAATGATAATATGAGAGCTTCTTCCTTATAAGGTAGTTTTGAGAATCAAATGAGATATTTGTAAGTACTTAACATAATGCTTGGTACATGGTAAGTACCATATAAATGGATATTCCCTTCCCCTTCTTATGAATCTGGCCCTTTAAATGCTTAGTCTGCTCTCCAGGTAACTAAGCTGTTCATGTACATACATATATATATATTCTACAAGTAATAAATGTTATAAGCATCTCATAACTAAATCATTTTTATTTTCATACTGCATATGCAAAATACAAATAAAAGTGATACTAATGTAGGCATGGACAGCTAAGTAAAGCAGTAGATTGAATACAGTGAGGAGTGGAAGTGGAGAGGGGAGCCCTTGGAGTCAGGAAGAACTCAATTCCAATCTCAGCAATGCCCATACTAGATGTGTGACCCTGAACAAGTCAATTAGCCACTATGCCTCAATTTTCTCATCTGTAAAATGGAGGGGAGAGGGGAAGGAGAAGATGTGGGAGAAGAGAAGACATGCAGTTAGCAAAAAACAAAAAAACCCTCAGAGGTAGGGGGAAAAACTACCTTTCAGAGTTATTGTGAGAACAAAATCAGATGTTTGTAAAATACTTTAAAAACCTTAAGAACAATATAAATGCTAGCGATTATCACTGTTATTATTAACTGGATATACAAATACACACACATATATATGTATATAAGTTATGAGTGAAGTCATTAAGGGACAAATCATGAATTAGTATTTTCTGCATATTTCTATTATAAAGGATCATCATCTGAGAAGCAGCATTGGAACAGTGGCTAGTGAGATTGCCTATTAGTTTAGAAGCTCTGGATTTCAAGTCCTGTCTCTAAGACATTTTTGGTTGTATGATTCGAGGCAAATTAGCAAATTTTTCAAGGGACTCATTCTCTAACACTAGAAAGAGCTGCAGAATAGATGCAAGACTGTATTTAGATAGGGGGCTTTCACTGGGAATTCTCTAAATTAGTGAAATCACATGTAAACAAAATAACAACAACAAAAAAAAAAAAACACCTGTCAGTTTAAGAATTTATAATTTGATTACAGATATTAGCACACTAAGTTATTGATGAAAGCCACTCTACTGTGGCTTTAACAGAGAATAGAATAACCTGTTAATATGTAGAATTATTATAATAGTACAATAATTGTTAATAAAAGAATAAGAGGTAGAAATTTAAATCTAGTTATTATTAATATGCCTAATCAAAGCAGAACATCTTTCTTGAATAAATAAAAATCTCAGTAATAAACCAATAAATACTGAAAAGTGCAACCAGAACCATAATTCATTAGTTTGCTAATCACTCCTGCTATCTTTGCTGATTTAATACTATCATCCATATAGTTACACAGTAAATAGCTGATACTAAGAAATTAATCTTCCTGTATATAGTTTATCAAAAGTAGTAGCTAGAATCTCATTATTTCTCATGGCAGACCATGTAGAATATAAAATTTATCTGAAATCTTCTGTTTCCAATTTTCATTGTGAAACATTTTACAGAAAACACATGGAAAAATCTTCCAAGAGCTATTAGACAAAGACTGCAAAAAAGAATAGAAGATTTTAAGAAGATTAAGATATGCAATAAGATCAAAAATTTCAAAGATCTTATATAATGAGCAATTGTTTCATTCCTGGGATAGCAAGTAAAAATTGATTTATTCCAGATAAATAAGATGAATTATTATTTTTAGAAATTTCTAACATAAAAAAAAGAACTTCTATAATAATACTGTTGTTCACACAATGAAGAAAATAGAACTTTTGTAGTCAGTTCCTAATATATAAGCAAACCACTTATGATTTGTAAGTCAAGAATTACCAAGAAATATTTCCAAGCAAAACCTATCATGAAAGACAAAAACTTCTTAGTGTAAGTAAAAACATATGGCAGTTTAATTAAAAAATAACCTCCCTCTTTAAGTAGAAGTAGCTCAAGATAAAACTGCTGCCTCATAATATATGCAAATGTGAAACTAAAAGATTCTTTCCCAAACAAGTAACTTCTAAGCTCTGATACCAAGAAAACTTCTAACTTCACAACTTCATAAGATGAACATGGTGATATTTCCTGAAAATTTAGTTTATTTTATTATTCTGTTTTTTAACACAGAATTTATTTTAAAAAGTAGATGATCATCTTAAACATAATTTCATTGCTCATGAAAAATTATTTTAAATAAGATATCAACCAGTTAAAATTATTTTAAATAAGATACTATGGTATAACAACTCCAAAATCTGCAATATTCCAGTAAACATTCTGATTAACACTTTTTTTTTTAGTAGTACAAGCTGTATCCAATGTAAGTAAGTAGATTAAAGTATCTACCGATTTTTCGTGTACAACAAGATAACTGTATAAATATATATATATATATATATATACACATATATTGGATTTAATATATATTTTAACATGTTTAATATGTATTGAACTATTTGCCATCTAGAGGAAGGAGTGGGGGAACAGAGGGAAAAATCTGGAAGAGAAAGTTTTGTAAGGGTCAATGTTGAAAAATTACCAATGCACATGTTTTGTAAATAAAAAGCTTTAAGAAAAAAAAGAAAAAAAAAGATTAAAGTGATCTAATATCCTTAATGAAATTAATTTCATTCTAAGTATACACTAAGATCAAATGCAATTAATTGCTTTATGTAAAAGAGAGCTACTATATTCTATTAACAAAAATCTAGGCAACAATAATATACAGAAAGATAAACTCCAGAAAAAGTCTCTTCCATAAATTAGGCAACCTCAAAATATAATTTAATAACAACAGTCATTAGTAAAATATGCAAGATCTCTCCTAGTGTCCCGGTAGAAAGTTCCCTCTTCATCAAACACTGGAATCAAAGAGAACATAATAGAGAGTGATTTCAGAGGATTGTCACATAATAAGAGAAAGCAGAGCTCTTGCAAATAACCTTTTTTCTGGGGGGGAGGAAAGGAGAGGATGTTGGTAAAGTATTTGGTGAAGTACAAAGAATTAAATTAAGAAGACTAGGGAAGCAGTTGTTATGAAAACTTTTGAGAAGAGATGAGAAGATTTGGAACATCTGCAATAGTGAATCAGACGGAAATTTAGCGAAATTAGGATCGCCTTGCTGCAGTGAAAGCCCAAGTGAAATCAGAGAACACAAATTTATAAGGGATCCAATCCAGAGTGGCATTTCCTCCAGCTTCATACAGCAATACTTGAATAGGAAAAAAGGAACAGATGTTGGGAATAATCTAGGAATAAATACACTCTATATTCCTCTTTTTTTTCAAGCTTTTCCTTTCATCTCTCCTCTACTCTTTTCAATTGAGGACCTTGAATAATCTTTCCTGAAGACAACAAAAGCCTACCATTCTTTTTTCCATTATTACAGTCTCAAGTAAAAAGATGGCTCTTCGACTAAAAAAGGCCAAATCCTTTCTATGTAACTAACCTTTCTCCTATCCTACTTTGTCTTCTCCAGCAAATTGCCCCAACAATCATCACCCTTTTTCTAATCTTCAATGCCTCCCTATTTAGTTGCTTCTTTTCTACAATCATGTCCAAGTTTCCCCCATCCATTTTAAAAAAGGGAGGTCTTCCTTAAACTATTATCTTGTATTATTTCTCTTTCTTAGCCAAATTCCTAGAAAAAGTTGTCTATACTCATTGTCTCCACTTCTTCACTCTCTTAAATATTAACTTTAGAACTTATGATCTATACTTGTGACAGGGAAACTGATAGCCTGGCAGTAATCTCAGAATTACTTATATGAATTATTATTTATGCAGAGGAAAGGCAGAATTGCCCCTTAAACCTTCTGTTAAATCTTTGGAGAAATTTATGACCAAACAAGAAATAGAGAACATTATGAAATGCAAAATGGTTAATTTTCATTACTTTAAATCAATGCAACCAAGATTGGAAGGGAAGCAGAAAACTGAGAAACAATTTTTACAACCAAAAATCTCATTTATAAGATATACAAAGAACTGACTATTTATAAAAATAAAAATCATTCCCCAACTGATAAATGGTCAAAAGACATGAACAATTTTCAGAAGAAATTAAAGCCATCGATAGACATATAAAAAAATGCTCTAAATCACTACTGATTAGAAAAATGCAAATTAAAATACTTCTGAGGTAGCATCTCACATCTATCAGATTGGCTAAAACAATAAGAAAAAATGATAGGTGTTGGAGGGGACATGGGAAAACTGGGACACTAATGCATTGTTTGTGGAGTTTTGAAGTGACCCAACCATTCTGGAGAATGAATTGAAACTATGCCCAAAGAACTGTAAAACTGTGTATAGTTTTTGTGCAGCAGTGCCATTACTGAATCTATATCCCAAAAAAATCATAAAAAAAGGGAAAAGGAACCACCTGTGCAAAAATGTTTGTAAGAGCTCTTTTTGTGCTAGCAAACAATTGGAAAATGAATGGATGGTCATCAATTGGGTAGTGACTGAATAAAGTACGGTACATGAAAACATGGAATATTATTGTTCTATAAAAAATGAAGAAAGAGCTGAATTTAGAAATTTAGAAAAGCCTGAAAATACTACATGAACTGAAGCTGAATGAAGCAAGCAGAACCAGAAAAATATTGTACACAGAAACAGCAAGATTGCATGATAATTAATTTTGAGACTTGGTTCTTCTCAGCAATTCAGTAATCCAAGGCAATTCCAACAAATTTTGGATGGAAAATGCTATCCACATTCAGAGAGAGAACTATGGAGAATGAATGTAGATCAATGAATACTAATTTCACCCTTTTTCCCCCTATTTTTTTCCTCATGATTTTTCCCTTTTGTTCTGATTTTTCTCTCCCAACATGATTCATATGAAAATATGGGGGAAAAAATGAATGTATATGTATGACCTTTAAAAAAAAAAAAAAAAGGAAAGAAAAAAGAGATGAGTCTTCAATTGTAGAATAAGTTTTAGTCACAGTTCTTACAAATCTAGATAATATTATAGATGTGTTATGTCTTCAGGACAAAGTTATATTTATGAGATATTAAAATTTATTATAGAAGTATATTCCAGGGCAGCCAGATAGTACAGAAGATAGAGTACTGGCCCTGGAGTCAGAAGGACCTGAGTTCAAATCCAGTTTCAGGCACTTTTAACAAGCAGTAGCTAAGTAACCCTGAACAAGTCACTTAATCCCAAGTTCCTCCCCCTTCCTCCTCCCACCCCGCCAAAAACAAAAAACAAAAAACCAGGGAAGAGAAAGTGAGTGAGAGAGAGAGAGAGAGAAAATGAATGAGAGAGAGAGAGAGAGATTCCCACCTACCTCCTGTTCCTCACCCCAGACTACTATTTTTCTATATCCAGTATTCAATGTCATCTTGTCTGGGATCTATATTATTAAAATTCCTGAAACAAATCCAAACCTGAGTAAGGGACTAAGACTGGGTTCTCTCATTAGCTGGGATGTTAAATAATAACATCAGATGTTTGTATTTGGCAATACAGTTAAGCTGTTTTTGTTATTTCATGAAAAGTAATAGAGGATGTTAAGTCTTACTTGGTATGTAAATCCAGGAAGCTTCTTGTATATTTTTGATGTTTCATACTTGTTCTTAAAATTTCTGTTACCCATAAGGTTAAAATCTTCCTGGATCTGTTTAATAAAACCAGACATTACTATTTAAAAGTCTAGTTCATTTTCATAAAAGTTGATATTTGCAATCTATATCTTCTAAAAAATCTAATAAGTGGCGATTACTATGAGTATGGATTCCCTAATCAGTGATGCTTGTAATAATGTTCTAAGATGTGTCATCTCAGCTGAAAATATCTGAGAGAAATCAGGATATATTGATGAAATCATCATTAACATTGCTAGGTCCTTTTACTTGCTGGAGATCTACTCTGTGCTAAACTGGTCAATTACCTGACTCAGACTAATCTCCACTCTTTCCTTACCTGAAAAACCACTAAAAGGAGATTCTTCTAAAATTCTGCCCAGAGAATACTCAAAGTATGCAGAAAGGGCATCTGAAACCTCTTCAGCAGAAGTCTTTAAAAAGTGTTAGTATTAATGGAATTAGAGATTCCAATTCCAGTTGCAACTGAAACATTTAACTGCCTCTTGCTGCTTTTAAATAAAACTTCCATCTATGATATTTTCTATCTCTATGCAAATATCTTCTAAATTTATATATTTAGCCTTAATATTTCCACCAAGGAGAGGGTGAGAGAAATGCAAGGACTAGTAACAAATACCTAGTACCTGAGCCCAGACAGACAGAAGGCAAACATGCAGAGCTAAAAATCTGAGCAAAAGGCTCCAATACCTTTCCTCTCACATTTTTCTTAACTCTCTTATTAGTTTTTAACTGAAACTGCTCTTTCCAATTATCAATAAGTTATCAACAATTCCTTTATTCTCTAACCTACCTTTTCTCAGAATTCTCAGGATTACTGAGTTCTGTAGCCTTTGACTTTGCTGATCATCTCTTCGCCTGATCTTTCTAATATTTTCAAACGATTAAGCATCTTAAGCTGGATGCTTTATAGACATCTTAAATTCAACAATATTCAAAACTTAACTTCTTATTTTACTCCTTAGACCCTCCCTCTTTAAAACTTCCCTTTTACTGTCAAGGGTAGCATCATTCTCCAAGTCATCCAAACTTACACTCTCTATCACCCTTAGCTCCTCAGTCTCAGTCCCTATATCCAATCATTAGCCAATCCAGTCATTTCTACCTTTACCATATTTCCTCTATTTTCCTCTTCTCTTCTCTGACCTTGTCACCATCCTGACATAAGCCTTCATCACCTTACTCCTAGAGTAGTGCAGTAGACTTCTAGTTATTCTCCTGTCTCATGTCTCTCTGTACTTTAGTTCATACTCCCCATAGCTATCAAAATTGAGGAGCAAAGGTATTCTTTCTTAGCACCAAAGGTCTTAAACCAAGCTACCAATCTATTTGGCAGTGGTGGCAGTCTCTGTGTATATCCATTCTTCTGTTTTCACATGGAAGAGTTTTGGGGTTTGGGGGGAGGGGCTTAGTGACAAGGGAGGGAGTAGGAGGCCCCAGAGCACCAAGCTAAAGGCAGCTTGGAGTGGAGAGGGCAGGAGTGGAGAGAGAGACACACACAAAGATATACAGAAACACAAAGACAAAGGGACAGAGGGATCGAAAATAGTACTATACAGTTAAAGTTAACATAGACATGTTTTTGGAATGGGAAGTCAGATTTGTATAATGCAAAGTTATGTAAAGCAAGAATTGTCTTTATGTAGAAAATGTTCAATATAAAGTAGTTCTGTAAAGAAGTAATTATAAACCATGGAGGATTAGGAAAGACTTCACAAAGAACATGGTACTTCTTAAGAAGAAGATGAGCAACTTCTTAAAGGAAGAAAAAGACTTTATAAAGCACAGAAAAAGAAAAATACATTTTGAGTATAAGAGACCCTCACTATGGGGTATAGGAAAGAAGATAAAAGTGTCATGTGTGAGGAAGAAAGAGAATTCCAGTTTAGCTGAACTGCAGAATACAGTAAGGGGGAGTAATACCCAATGAAGCTGGAAAGACAAGTTGAGGACAGGTTGTATTAAAAATGTATAAAATACTTTATATTTAAATAGCTATAAAAATATTAAAATTATCACTATAAAACTGGAAACTAGCACATATATGTATGTGCATACATATTTTATACTGAACAGCATAAATATCTCAAGACAGAAATTCAATTTACCACAAGCATTTTCATTTAACTTATCATTAACCACCTGAAAAAGTTGAACACAGAATCACCAGAATCCATAAACCATTAATAAAAGTAAGAATAGATGAGTCCTAAGTAAAGAAATGGTTAACAAAATAAACAGAATACTACAAATCAACTACTATAAAGAAATTTCAAGTTTTAGAAAGCTCAATTTTTTTAGATTTAAGAGTTATGATATGAAATGGAAAAAAAAAAGCAAACAGTAAAAAATGTTTTTCCACATTAGAAAAGGAAAGAGCACTAAAGGAGTAGCAACTACACAGCATCTAATGTATAGTTCCAGAATATAGCAATCAAAGGTTTTAGGAGGCTTTATAGTTCAAATATTATAATCACAACACAATTTTGAAGGATCCTAAGAAAAGAGGACAGAAAATTAGAGAAGTTTAATAGCTAGCAAAAGTTACTCAACATCTTCTACAAAAATATATATATATATATGTCTGTGAACTTGTTTTAAATCCAATAGTGATTTTCTACCATCACACTCATGAATAATTATCCTTCCAAAATCACATAAACTAGTGAACAATGAAGAATGGAAGAGGGGATAGAATATAACTATACCTCTTCTAAGCTGTGGAGCGAAGAAGCAGATACCACACGAGATGACAGTGGGTGAAATGGCTCCTGACCAACCACATGTTGATTCTGAATTTGTATAAAAGAGTTCTGTTGTGGTCTGTGGGGTAATGGCGGTAGGCCATAGTGAAAGCCCTGTCCCATTAAGTGATTCTGATGTAAATTAGCAAAGGTCCAGGATCCATCTGGTGGCAGGTATTTCAAAGGAGGAGATGTAAGGTTTTCAGATGGTATTGAAAATGAGGGATTATATATCTGGGGTGGCAGATGTTGCTGAAATGCTGGATTGCTGGCCATTTCAATGTCTCTAATGTTGTCGTTGAAGTTAGAAAATTGACCACTATGATTTGAATTAGATGAAGAAGGGTTTGCTGGTGGGCTTCTAGTTTGAACTTGTCTATATTGCAAAAGTCTTGATTGAGGTGGTGGCATTTCAGTTAACTCCCGTGTTTCACTTTGATCATGATGAGCCAGCTCTCTGAGTAAGTCTTGAAACCTGATGAAAAAGGATAAATTATACCAAGGAAGAAATAAAAACTCTTTTGCACATTAAATATTTCAAGCATTTAACAGTATAAATATGGTCTCACAAGCATAATAATACAAATCAAATCATAGTAGTGGATTTAGATTTAAATCTATTCAAAAAACAATGCACTAATTGGAAAAATTAATTGTACTTTGGATAAAAGTTTTGGATAAAATACATTAAAAGTGATTCCAAATTTGAAGGACAGGCTCTTCATCCTTAATATTTTTCTTAATCATTTTTTTGAGTCATTACTACAGTAGATAGAGACAATATTGTGCAAAAAACTAAATACTGGGCTCAATAGTCAGGAAGACACACATTCAAATCCTGTCTCTGATACTACTAGTAATAGGATCCTAGGCAAGTTACTTATCTTAATGTCACAGGTTAGCTCCTTAATAAACTAAATCACTAAGTTATTGGACTGAGTTTCATATAAGATCCTTTCTTCTCTGAAGAAAACAGATGGTAGATCAGACCCAAGGGAAAGGAAGAAAAACTGCCTATCATTCATATGAATAAAACCATAAAGCCATCCAATTCAAAAAGTATTTTTTAAACTCCTACTATCTTTAAAAGGGGGTATATTGGATAGTATAGTAGGTTTAGAGTCAGAAAAACTAATCTTCTTGAGTTCCAATCTTATCTCAGATACTTACTAGTAATGTGATAATAGAATCTGAGGTTTGACATCATTCCCCATTTCCCTAGAACTAAAGAGAGTTTAAAAATAACATAAAGTCCAAAATCAAGAAGAGGCTGGAAAAATGAGCAAGCAAAAAAAGAACTTGATTAAAAAAAAAAAAAAACCCTACTATGGTAATAGAGAAGCTCAAGATTCAAACATAAAAGACAACAACTTGAAAACATCTTATAAGCAAAACCTCAAAAAAAAAGAAGATTTGATACAAGCCTAACAAAAACTCATAGATGAATTAAAGAAAGAGTTGAAATGATTTTTAAAGTCAAATGAAAATCATCAATTAATGAGAATTAATGGTTTGATAAAAGAGATGTGAAACCTTGCTGAAAATAATAATTCAATGAAAATTAGAATTGACTCAATGAGACATCAAAAAATGACAAAAATAAAGTCAAAAGACTGAGGGGAAAAAAAAGTGAAATGCCTCTTATGAAAAACAACTGATCTGGAAAATAAGCTGAGGAGAAGTAATTCAAGAATCATTGGAATGCTCTGAAGATCCATGAGCAAACAAAAAAATCCTGTATATCATATTTTAAGAAATTATAAAATAAAACTGACCATTTCTAATATTAGAATATAAAAGATCAAGTTAGAGACTGCAAAAAAATTTCACCATTAACCCTCAAAAGAAACTCCAAAATGAGAATTCAAAAGAATAAAACAGCCAAAAATCCAAAACTATCAGGTCAAGGAGAAAAATAACAATAAGTAGTTTCATTTGGAAGCCCAAAAAGGGGAGTATTGTGAAACAAACCTAGAAAGATAGGATAGAATCAGGTATTTAAAAGGCTTTAAATGATAAGCTGAATAGTTTTTATTTTATCCCACAGGCAATAATACTGGAGATTTTAAGCAGAGGAATGACATGTTAAGTTTTCTGCTCTTTGCAAAAGTGTGGAGAAGGGTTAATAGGAAAAGGAATGAGAGCTGGGAGTCTAATTACAAAGTTGTTATAGAAATGAGAGCCGTTTAAGTGGAAAGAAGGGAAGAGATGAAAGAGATATTGTGGAGGTATATCAAGATTTGAAAACTCTCTAGCTGTATGACCCTGAAGTCATTTAACCCCAATTGCCTCAACTAAAAGAAAAAAAAAAAAAAAGATTTAAAAACTCTTTGGATCTAATCAGGTACAGAAGAAACAGCCTAGCTCTGGAAACAAAGGAGCTGGATTCTAAATCCTCATTGGAAACCTTAATATTAGTGAAATCTTTTCCTTTTTTTTTTGGAGGGGGAGTGGGGAGAGATAATTGGAGTTATGTGACTTACCCAAGCTTACGAGTATCTAAGTAAATGTCTGAGGCTGAATTTGAACTCAGATCATCCTGACTCAAGGCTGGTGCTGTACCCACTGCGCCACCTAAGCTGCCCCACATTTATGTAATCTTAATACAAATTTCGTCACAAAAATATTTTTCAGTCATTTTTCAGTTCTGTCTAACTCTACATGACCCTATTTGGGATCCTTTTGGCAAAGATGCTGAAATGGTTTGTCATTTCCTTCTCCAGCTCATTTTATAGAAGAAACTGGGGCACACAGGGTTATATAGTAAATGTGTGAGGCTGGATCTAAAATCAGGAAGATGAATCCTCCTGATTCAAGAGATCTATCAACCACACCACCACCATCTCCACAAGAATATTTCCACTCAAAATAAAAGGATTAGATTTTCAGGGATCAAGGAAATCTGGGTAGAATTTTTGTTTCAGAAGCTACTTTAAAGAATGTTCAAATACCTCGAATGTGTTGCTTCTGCTTCATCTTCTGCATTATTGGCAAGTTTCCAGTTTGCTCTAACTGGCTGTTGATGTAATCCTGCAGGTTGCTGGGGAAGATGCTGCAAGTGAGGATGGTGATAGTGTGGATATGGAAGACTGCTTTGACTGAGATAGGCATTATGCTCACTCCACTGTTGTATTCTTGCTTGTTGTTGCCTTAATGTTTCTAAGGCCACATTCCCATGCATACGTTCTGGTAAAAAAAAAAAAAAAAAAAAAAAGTAAAATGTGTAAACCCTAGACTATAGTTGATTGGAGAGTTTTTGTTTTTGTTTTGTTTTTTAAGTTTTGGTGCTAATTATCAGGATTTCCCCACAAAGATCCAGTAAAAGCTATCATTAATTCTGGGAAGAATACAAGAGATCCCTAGACTTGACAATGTGTAAGAGTATTTTAGTGAATGAAATCACTCATCTAAAATTTTCATTTGGCACAAACTATATATACACTAATGTTCCAGATTATGTAAAGCTAATAATTAACACAATCTCGATTATTTGGGTAAGCAATCTATTCTAAATTGAAAAAAAAAAATCAAACTAACAAAAAAAACCTCTCCTTAAAGTAATGTGCAGAATATGTATATTATATGAAGTACCTTTAGATTATTTATCTTTTCACTTTCAGTAGTGAAACTTAAGAGATAGAGAGGAAAATAAAAATAAAACTTACCTAAAGCTTCTCCTAATGGTAATCCTGGAGGACTTTCTTCAATAAAATTATTCAAGTGAGTAGGGGGTATCATCGTGTTGTGTTGTGCAATGGATCTCAGAGAGTGAGCTTCTTGCAGCATTGAAGGGGGGTGCTGTTCAGATACTACTGCATCTACAGCAGGAGAATGTGGTCGATGAGAGACTGCATTATTGAAGAAGGAATGACTGGGACCTACTTGATATGTAGGAGAAAGTTGAGAGGATTGCTGTTGAGTTTGTTGATTCAAGTGGTTATGCTGCTGTATTGCTTGGTTTGGTTGAGGTGTTATTTGAGTCAGTTGTTCAGGGAAATGATTTTGCTGCTGATTTAAACTTGAGGGCTGTTGAACTGGAAATGGTTGTCTTGGTAGCTGGGATAAGTGCTGATAATGGCGATGAGGGACTGCATATTGTGTGTGAGGAGTTGTAAGATGAAGATTTAGGTGTCTTGGGTTGAGATTATCTTTGCGATGAAATTTGGGATTGGGATAAGCAACACCAGGGCGAGCTTCTGGACTTCGGTTTTGTGGATTTGAATCTAAATCATTCTAAAAAGAATAAAAAGAAATGTCTTAATTATAGAAGTAACAATACTTTAAGGTCTTAAAGTGAAACTTCACTTTAAGACAATTAGATATCTTTCAGAAGAAATTAGAGTACCATTGTAGAGAAAAAAAAAATGGCAAGTTGAGCTCCAATGCAAAATAAATAGGTTGATCTTGTTCTTCTCTCATATACCACATAAATGGCTTATCAGAACATTCAATTATTTTAACATTCAAAATTTAAATCCTCTCATTTACCAAAAATGTGTTTTTGTTGCCAATGTCTAATATTACATATTAGAATAATTCATTCTGGTACTCTTAGTCCAATAGGATAATTTGTATATATTCACTTAAAAAATTAAGCCTACTAATGAAAAGCAGAGAGGAATTAAATTAAAACATTACCATTATATAAAATAGTACTTGTTAGGATTGGCCAAATACTTTTAATGGAATTCAAGAAAGTATGTATTTCTTTACTGGTTTAATTTATCAATTACAGAAACTGCATTAAAAATATCTTAGATAAAGAGAATTTCTTGCCAGCAATATATTATATTATGATGTTTTTATTTTCACTTTTAATTCACAATATAACTCACTATAAAAAAAATTTACACACTGAAAAAATTTGATAGACTACTTTGTAGGTCTCAAAGTCTTAAAAACATGAATTCCATAATCAAACAAGACATAGAAGAGAAAGATAAAATAGGTTAATTCTATTACATAAACAAATCAATATAACTAAGAAGAAAAGCAATTAGGAAAAAATACATTTGCATCTATTATCTCAGATAAAATTCTGCTTCCTAAAATTTTATACATTTACAGATACACACACATGCACACACAAGAAAGGAAGTGAGGGAGAAAGGAAGGAAAAGACAGAGGGAGAGACAGACACAGACAGAGAGGGTGAAGGAGAGAGAAACACCAATCAACATTCCCCAATCATCGTTTTTCTAAAGAACTGCAAACTATTGATAATCATAAATGAAAGATTGCTCAATATCACTTATAGGAAAAATTAAAAGTAAAACAAAACTGAGGATTTACTTATACCCAGAAAATTGGTAAATATAACAAAAGATGAGAATGATTGATATGAGCTGTAGAAAAACAACCAACAAATACTTAAAGTGCCTACTATGTAGCAAAGAAGGGAAAAGCCAGAAGGAAAAATCCCACATAATATATCAAAATATTTATAGCAGCATTTTTTGTAGTAGCAAAAAAAAAAAAAAATGGGGAAAAAATTAGATTTCCCCACTGACTCAGGAATAACTAAAGAAGTCATGATACATTAATGTAATGGAATATTATTAATAGTATTGCTACAAACATGAAGAATACAGAAAAGCACAAGAGGACACAGGAAGTGATGAAAAGTGGAAGAAAACAAAAACAGCTATAACAATTTCAATAGAAAAACAACAAAATACCCAAATTTAAATATTATGATTAAAATGATCAAGCTTATCCACAAAGAAGGAAAAAGATTTTATTCCTTCCTTTTTTATGAGAGGTGGGAGATTACTGGTGTTAAATATTTTATACATACATACATATACATATACATATACATATACATACATATATATATATATATATATATATAGTCAAACTAGGTCCTTATTTGATTAATGTTGCTTATTATTTTTTCTTTTTTTAAAAATTACTGCCAGAAAGGATAGTTCTCCAGGGAGTAATGAAATTAAGAAATGGTAATCTAAAAATAAGATATTAAAATTGAAAATGAGAAGATAGGTTCTATAAAACACAGCATATACTTTGGAAAGGGGCATGAAAACAAAGCAGAACCAGAGAAATGCTCAGTACTGGTGGTATCCTGAAATTTATATCTCCTCATTTCTCATCCAGACATACTCATTTTGGACTCCTTTCGTTTACCTGCCATGCCTAATATTCCCTTCACCTCTCAACTTTGGTCAAAAGACGTGAACAGATAATTTTCAAATAAAGACACTAAAGCCCTCTATAGACATGTTAAAAATGTTCTAAATCACTATTGGATTAGAGAAATGCAAATTAGAACATCTCTGAGATACCACCTCACACCTTTCAGATTAGCTAACATGGCAGGAAAAGATAATGATAAATATTGGAAGGGATATGGAAAAACTAAAATGCTAATGCATTGTTGGTTAAGTTGGGAACTGATCCAGCAATTCTGCAGAGTATTCTGGAATTATGTCCAAAGGGCCATTAAACTGTGCATACCCTTTGATCCAGCAGTGCCAAGAGATCATAAAAGAGAGGGGAAAGAACCCACACACAAAAATGTTTGTAGCAGTTTTTTGTGGTGGCAAGGAATAAGAAATTTAGTGGATGCCCTTCAATTGGGGAATGGCTGAATAAGTTATGGTATATGAATGAAATGCAATATTATAAGAAATGATGAATAGGCTAATTTCAGAAAAGCCTGGAAAGACTCTCATGAATTGATGCTGAGTGAAGTAAGCATAATCAGGAGAACATTGTAAACAGTAAAAGCAAAATTGAGGGATGATCAACTATGACAGATTTAATTCTTCTTAGCAATACAGTGATCCAAGACAATTCCAAAAAACTTGGAATGTAAAATGTCATCTGCATCCAGAGAAAGAACTATGGAGAATGAATTTGGATCAGAGCATACTATTTTCACCTTAATTTTGTTTTGTTTTTTCTTTCTCATGGTTTTCCCTTTTTTTTCTCCCAAATTTTCTTTCCCAATATGACTCATGTAGAAATATGCTAAAAATAATTAGACAGGTAAACTTATATTATATTGCTTGCTCTCTTGGAGAAGGGAATCTTGGTTACAGTAAGGAAGAGAAGGGAGAAAAAAATTGGAATTCAAAATCTTAAGACAAATAAATGTTGAAAACTACCTTTACAAGTAATTGGAAAAATAAAATACTATTTTAAAAAGATATCTGTCCTGGGCATTCTTCTCTTCTCTTTCTATTTTGATTAATGATTGCATCCCCTTCAATAGATTCAATCCTCCCCTTTATGCAGATGGATCTCAAATCTAATTACCGAAATTTAACCTTTTTACTGATCTCCCATCAACTGCCTAATCTAGTAAGACACATCAAAGTGACTGTCTTGTGAACTGAAATTCAACATGTTCAAAATTTAAATCATTATCTTAGCTTAAAATTCTGCTCCATACATCCTTCCTGACTTCTCTATTACTGTGGAGAGTACTACCGTATTCCACTGATCCAGCCAGATTTAAGCATCATATTTTACTTGTCATTCTCCCTCGTCATATTTAACCAATCTCTGGACAAATCTTGTCATTTCTACCTTTATGATATCTACCATATATTTCTCTCTTTTGACACTGCCACAACTGGTACAAAGTCCATTTGTACCATTTGCAAAGCATATCACCTCTCACATAAGCAATTAGCCTACTGGTTGACTTCCCAATTTCAAATTTCTCCCCACTGTACTCCAACCATCCACTTGGCTGCCCAAGTTATTTTCCTCAAGTGTAGGTTTGGCTGTATCCACTTCCCCCTGTCATTAAAAATAAATTCCAGTATCCTCTGTTTGGCATTGAAAACTCTTTATAACATGACCCCTTCCTTTATTTTCAATCTTCTTAACATTTCACTTCCTCCTACATACTCTATGATCCAGATACACTGACCTAATTTTTATTCGTTATACACCAAAGAATATCTACTTTACCCATGTCTTTGCATTGTTCATTTTCCATCCCCAGATTTCTCTACCTTCTAATCTCAGTTTGTTTTTTTTTCCTCTAGCATCTGTAAAACTCAGCTCCAATCTTTCCTTCTACAGGAGGTCTTCCTCAGCTAGCTGTTAGTTCCTTTCTTTCTGGGATTACCACTGTACTTACTTATAAGATGCAGAATGTAAGCGTACATGTAATAGAATGTGACTTCTGTTGAGGACAGGGATTATTTTTGCCTATCTTCATCCTTCACTTGTCACATAGTAAGCACTTAATGCTTTTTGATTGACTAAAATATATTCCCTTCAAAGGATTATTTTTCCACTCTCTCCATTAGAATCGTCCTCCATTTCCCAAAGTGATGCTTAACAATATATCTGATCACATATGGCTATAAAAGAGGTGAGAAATTAACATATGTAATTAGATTTAATTTTTATACTAAGAATACTATACCCTCATGCTCTATGTTGTCATGGAAAATTCTGATATTTACAAGTGTAACCCTAAAGGATAAAAGACAGAAAGATTACAAAGCCAACCAAAAACAATAAAAAAAAAAAAAAAAAAAAAAAGGTGAAAGATGACACCCTCTAGAAAAGAGTCTATTAAATTCTAATGTAATAATGATTTGAACATGCTAAAGAACAATAAAAAGGGTAAATGAATGCTCACACAAGATATTATGATAGCTAAAAGCAAAATCCATTTATTAAATATAAACCGCATACCTGTTTTGATTCTAGAGGCTTTTTCTCTGGAGTACGAATTTTATTTATTTCAGGTCCAGGATTATTATCACTTTTACCTTAAAAAAAAAAAAAAAAGCATTGAAACCAATTTTTTCATTTACATGTGAAATGAAATTACTTCTGATTACCCATAAGTTTCAAGATCAGTGTCATATTCCCACTTCAATTTGGTTCTCTTCATTTTTTAAAAAGTTGTACTTTCTTTGCTGAATTACAAGAGAAAGTAAAATTTTAATTAAAGCAAATCTCATTATCAAACTCTGAATCATCAAGAAGTGTAATATTTAAATATAAAGCTGCACCAGGCAAAATAACAATAATTTCCCCAAACCTACAGCGCAGTCATTACTTTGATTCCATCCAAACAGAATTTTAGCTCCTTTGTAAATGTATATTTCAATAATTCCAACACCTGACAACAAAATATTTATTATATATCTTAAAGTCAATACAGATTATATTAAGCAATAATAATTATAAATTTAAAAATAAATGGATACCAATAAATGAAATGAATATGCTCATTTAAATTACAAACCTCAAAAAGCCCAAATTTCATAAGTATCCCTAACACAAGTTTTTTAAAATGTGAGTCTTACCTGATGGTCGTTTTATGTCATTAAAAAATCTTGAATTTCTTGATCCTGTGATTTTATTAGTTTAACTAGTAAACTTTCTAAATTATAAGGTACTTGTTTCACAACAACTTTGGGAGCTAAGTATTTAACAGACAAAAGCAAGGCATTGAGAGATTTAGAGCCTTGCAAAAAGTCACTGTCAATAAGTGAATGAGTTATGAAAACCTGAGATTTGAAAGTAGGGGGGAATCTACGAGTTTAAATATGAATTTTCCCCTCCATCAATATCCCAAAATTCTGTAGGAGAAATTACTTTATACAGAAATTACACAATGGAGTTATATTTCTTATGACTAGATTATTTGAAAATTTTATATTAAAGAATCCTATAATAATGAAAGGTTTTACTGTTCAATTTTTTATTAATTCAAAGTGTTTAGTCATGTTTTCTTTTTGAAACTTTAAACAATGACTTAAAGAGAATCAAATTTGTATATATTTGGATACTTACAGACAAGCACAAAATTATAAAATTTTAGAACTACAAAATATTTGAAATATCATTTAATCAAATTCCCTTGTTTTACACATAGGAAACTGAGGCACAAAAAACTTAAGCAACTAGAAGCGAGGTCTCTTTCAATTCAAGGAAAAAATATCATGAGGGAGATGGACAACCTTTATACTTTTGTCACCTTTTGTTCCAGCTTTGTTTCTTACTCAGAAGAAATCTTCTAAACAAAAACTTCCTGTCAAGTTGTCAATAAGTCAAACTTACACTGGTTTATTATGCTTTATCACTTCAGATTTAGGGGAATTTTGGCATGGTCTCTGGTAAACTAAAATTCCTCTCATCATTACATCTCAGAATAACTTATATGATGAAAAGTTCCTTTCTATCTTCCCAACTCAATTTCATAATTTTACAAGGAGCAAGCAACAAAAAGATGATCCTAAGATAACATATCATTTAAATAAAATAATAGCAAATCAATTACTACAATTTTTTTTAAATTAAGAAACCCCTTAAAGGAAATATAATTTCATGTAAAGTTGGCCTTGAACTTTGTCTTAAATGTATTTCCTCATAACTCAATTTTAATTAAAACCAATTACCTTAGGAAAACAACTACATAATAGAATCAATGCATAGCTAATAGCTAACTTTTTTGAAAGGTGTGGGGATTTCTTTTGAGTCCACTTTAGATACCCTAATAGTACAGATATATTCTTAAATTACTGTTATATAGGAGATTACATATATAAATGTAAATTATATATATATATATGTATTATGTATGTGTGTGTGTGTATGAAATTTAATAGCAACTATAATAAAGCAATGCAGAGTTCCTAACTTTTAAAAGAACAAGGAACTTTCATTTTTTATTTCAAGAACTGTTCTAGATATCACTATAAAAACTGGGCACATGGACAAGGCCACAAAATAATGGACTTTGTGTAGAGGAAGGCATTTTATAATGGGGTTTTATGGTAATTTCAAAAATCAGGGTAAACAATAAAATGGATGTTTTCTTCTTCCTTTTCCGAAATGACCATGCCCGGATTAAAATAACTATCTTAAATCAATTATTGTCATATAACTCTAAGAATTATCTAAAAGAAGAATTTGGTTTTTCTGCCTCAAATTTTAAATGCTGAATATTGAAAGCATTTAAAATGTAAACATTAAATATTCAATCAGAGAATAGTTTCTACCTAGCATATTTAATGGGATTCTTTAAAAGAATTTTCTAGTTGGTAGTTATTGACATGCTCAGCCCATATTCTACTTATGATTTGAGTATGGCAAAAACAACTCACCATTTCGATTTTGTTCATGTTGATCCTTTTCCTGATGCTGAATTTGCTGTTGCCCTATACTAACTGGTGAATGATGTCCAAGGCCATATGGTATAGGAGACCCCCGTCCATGTGTCTGCAACAGGTTCATATTATATGCCATCGCTGCCTGATGTGTAATGATTCGAGGGTCAACTGCAAACCTACCCTGGTACCCTGTCCATGGTACCTATGTAATTAGAAGAATTAAAATTATTAAATCTATTTTAAAAGATTGCAGAAGACAAACTATTGCAGGGGTATTGGTAAGGATAAGAAATATTGGGGTGAATGTCAATTCTAGTAATGAAGATAACTACAAAGTTCTCAGTCAAAATTTACTGAATGGCCAGTGTACATGTCATCATAAAGAACAGCATAATATATTTATTAGCCAAGAAATTATATGGCCCATATACCATTCATATATAGATGAAAACTGGAAATCTATAAGCTTAGAGAGGAACTGAGGTGTTTAAGTTTTATCTTTATTATCATTCTATATTTTGGAATAACTTCTCATCAGAATATATGCAAAAATAACCATGAAAAAATGTTATCTCCTAATTGAAGATGCTCATTATTAGGTTGTGTATCATTTATGAGGAAAAAAAATTTCATCTCCAAAGCAATAATCTAATCTACACATGAATGTATATGTAAATAAAATTTAAAACTCACTTCTAGTATGTAAAATTCAAATCCATTATTCCTTCTACAGGTATTAGCAGTGTCGCCAACCATGATACATGTTAGGTTACAAAATCTGAAAACTTATTTTAAAAGATTTTGACATGTCCCTGTATATTAATACAAAATGAATAAAGAGAAATCTAAGCAACAAGTGCTCATTTTATTAAAACCTAACTGTAAATTTTGTATAACAAAAGCTTTTCTGACTTAGTAAAAAGAATCCTAGTCCTAAGACTTATTATTTAACACAATGATGTTTACTATTGCCAAACTGTCTGATAAGAAAAAACTCAATTGAATTCTAAAGTTTGTAGTTACCGTGTATGAACTGTGTATTACATGATGACAGTTATTCTCATTAGATCCTAAAGTATGACATCTGGCCAACTTGACAAAAATGTTTGTGTCTGAGTGGCTTTATTTTTTTCAGGGAAGGAGTATAGAACAGGAATGGAGAACAACAGGAGAATAATTCAGCAATACTTTCTCATGATAAATCACAGAATCTACTTGAACTTAAAGGTACTTGCTATAAATGAAAGAAAATATATTCTTTTGGCTAAATCTCTAGATCTGGCCATATGGCAGTTGGAATAGTAAATCAACTAAAATTATTAAAATATACTAAATTTCAAAAGAAAGTGAAATTTAAAAAAAATGTATCAGGAAAGACTTGCTATTCTACTAAATCTATTAAGAGTATCCTTCAGATACAGCATAAGGTTCCATACAAAGAGTAGAGTTATGCTTTCAAGTAGCTATAAGACATAATTGTGATATTACTGAAATAAATTTAAATAAGGTAGAATCTGAAGTCTCTTCAGAAAATAATGCTTTCTCAAATGATCTTTATTCCTTAGGAGTTTTTATTATATCAAAAAATATAAATCTCCACCTATGATTCTTTTTCTTATTATTCTTATGCTTCTATTGAAGCAAACAAAAACATTACTTTCTAAAACAGGAGACCAAATAACAAGTTTCACTAGCCTCTAGCCAAATCAAATATGGTAAAAAATTGTTTTACCAGGACCTCTTCTTCAAAAATGACTCACTTCCCTCATTCCTCTAAATATGTTGATAACAAATTATAAACAAAAAACAATTTCTTTTATGCCATGTTAAATGACTAAAAGCTCAAAATTTCATCCAAACAACCTCATCTTAGTGAGAAGACAACACTGGATCCTCCAAAGACAATCCAGGAAAGTAAGAATTGGCACTTTCTATAAAGATAGAAAACTTGGGGGTATCAGGTGGGGAGCCTATTAATCAAATAACTAATCAAGCTAACTTCAAAGAAGTTGGACCAGAATATTGTCTATGAGACACTGAATTGTTTTGGCCCCAACAATTTATAACTAAGGCAATTAAGGATTGTATTTTGTATGACAAAGTGAATACCCATATGGATGAAATCATGGCTTTTATGTAGTATTAAAATAGCAATATAATGAGAGCGTGAGCCTGATTGAGCATGAGGACTGTTTCTATTTTGAAGTGAATTAGTATTTACTTCAATAAATAGCAAATATCTAAAATCTGTACTTACAGGTAAAGGCACGGACATAACCACATTTCCTCCATAGACAGCTGGTACATAAAGAATACTAGTCCCAGTGTGAGGATCTATCCTTTGAACAGGACTAGGAGATTTTCCCATATTTGGGTGAGGTCCAAGAGGGGAAGGAGGTGTATATGCTCTAATAGGATTGCCAATGAGTACTGAAGGATTGGGTTGAACTAAAAATAAAGAGATGAGAAAACGAATATTGGTTTAAAAAAATTATGAATAAAAAATCATCTAAAAAAAAACTACTGAGAAATAATACATTTTAGACACTGCATATTACATCTATGATTTGTCAGCTTGCTACTACAAAGTTCTACATACATTATAAAGTTCACTGTAACCATCTTTAAACAAGACAACCATATCAATATTACCATTCCTATTTAGAGAGAAGGATTTTTTTTTTTGAGAGAAATAGCTATTAAGGAAAACGTTTTTCTTCAAACAAGTTAAAAAACTTTTCTAAGCAAACTTTAATTTATAAAAATAAATCCATAGAGAAAATAGAATTTCAAGATTCATTATCTCACCCCCAATATGCTTTGTTATAATTTTACTTAAGTATATTCTGAAACTGATGAAACATGGAAAACATGAAATACTTCAGAAATAAACAAAAAAACTTTTCAAGTCTTTAAAGAGAAAAAAATTTGAATGAACTGATTTCTAATTTTTCAAAACACTCATCTTTCCAAGCCCTGATACTTCATTAGTGGTTTCTAACAAAACTCATGGTAAGTCTTCTTTTTTAAAACTTTTTTTTAAACTTCCTCTTTTTTTTTTTCAAAATAATGAAAAATACAAGTGCCCAAAAGATCAAGCTTGCTGCTCAAATCAACTAATAAGTCTATTCCTAAGGTCTATTTTAAATACCCTGAAATCCAAAGCACAGATACTCATATAAAAATATAATTTTTTAAGATATCACAACAGTCACTCACCAATTCCTTCATTCTGGAAGTGTTCATTTTGGTTATGATGATGGACTTTTCCCTTTAAAAAAAAATTATGCCTTAATTAAATTTAATTTTGGCAAAAATGTACTTCCTTAATCATGTATAAACTGAAAATATGTAGTGATCTTTAAAGAACAGAAAAAATGAAAGTACATTAGAATAATTAAGAGATTTTCTTTAAGCTAGCATTTTTTTCTATTCTAAACATTAAGCCTAGTAAAAGTCACTTCTTTGGAGCCTCAGTTTGCTTATTTGTGAAATGAAGGGGTTGGACTTCTAAGATGCCTTCTAGCTATACTATATTACATGTATTATATAGGTGTGCCTATAAAAGCAGAGATTAACTAACTTAGAGGTATGAAAAAATATTTATTTTCCTTAAAACTTCTTTTACAACAAGTACTGCAAGCAGAGAAGATGGTACATAAAAATATTCTTTGGCTGTAAAATGTCAGCCTCTAACATTTCATGATGAGAATCTTGAACCTCAAAAATAATATAAAGAAGTTTATTTTTACCATCTTCTGACAGTAGTAGTTCATAGTTTTTTAAAGTATAAACTGGCCAAGGTTAAGGACCACATCTGTTTTTTGTTGTTATTGTTGTTCAATAATTTTAGTTTTGTCCAACTCTTTGTGACACCACTTTGGAGTTTTCTTGGCAAAGATGCTGGAGTTGTTTGCCATTTCCTTATCCAGCTCATTTTTACAGATGATGAAATGAGGCAAACAGACTGAAGTCATTTGCCTAGAATCACACAGTAAATGTCTGAAGCCACATCTGAACTTATGAAAATAGTCTTCCTGAGTTCTAAGCCCAATGCTCAATCCATTGTACTACCTAAATGTCCACATCTGTTTATCTGATTTATAATTAGTGTTTTCAAATCAATTATAAAATGAACTGAGAGAAAACAAATCTAGTAACCACTCATAATGGAAAAAAATTAAACCACAAAAGAAATAAACTTCATTATAATCTCCTATTTCAAAATATATGGCGATGCAACCTGAAAAAACCAGGAGGTAGGGGGAAAAGAGCTTTAAATAGTGACAATTTATCTTGTAAGCAAATATACATATGCCTAATTAATACAGAACATTGTAATTATTAAGCCAGATAATGCTAGAAAGAAGGGAGAAAATTGCTTACTTGGGTGACATTTTCAGGTTATCTCAAAAACAATACAACAGAAATGAGCAGAACTAGGAGATCATTATATACCTCAATAACGATACTGTTTGAGGACGTATTCTGATGGAAGTGGATCTCTTCGATAAAGAGAGCTTTAATTGATCAAAGATGGACAGAAGCAGCTACACCCAGAGAAAGAACACTGGGAAATGAATATAAACTGCTTGCATTTTTGTTTTTCTTCCCGGGTTATTTATACCTTCTGAATTCAATTCTCCCTGTGCAACAAGAAAACTGTTCGGTTCTGCACACATATATTGTATCTAGGATATACTGTAACCCATTCAACATGTAAAGGACTGCTTGCCATCTGGGGGAAGGGGTGGAGGGAGGGAGGGGAAAAATCGGAACAGAAGTGAATGCAAGGGATAATGCTGTAAAAAATTACCCTGGCATAGGTTCTATCAATAAAAAGTTATTAAAAAAAAAAAGGAAAGAAAACATAGAGAAGGCAGAAGAGAAAGAATTTGGAACTTTTAGAAGTTGTTATCTTTACATATAATCAGGGAAATTTAAAATTTAAATAAAAATATGTATTTTGAAAATAAAAAAAACAATACAACAATACTTTAAGGTATTATACTTTCAATCTTTTGCTTTTTTTTTTTTTTTCTTTTCTGGTCTTATTAGTTTCTAAACATACAAAAATCTGTTTAGAAAAACTTTTAAACTTTGATGAGGGAAGGGATAGAGGGAAAGGATAATAATAGACTGGGAAACTATTTTATTCAACTTTTCTGACCTTTCAAGTTTCTTAAAAAAAAAAAACCAAAGATGATAATTTTGTAAGTGAACAAGCTATATATAATTAAAACAAGCATTTATTAAACATTTTATGGTCTGACCACTACTTGCTAGAGATTTAAAGATATAAATGTTACCCTCAAGAAACTTAATATTAATTGAAGAAATAACACATAAGAACATACAAAATATGGAAATATGTAGTCATTTTAACGGAGAGGTACAAGCAACTGGAGGGATAAGGAAAATCCTCATGCAGAAGGTAGTGTTTGACCAGAATTTTGACAAAAGCTAACGGACTCTTAAAAGATATAGGTGAGGATGGCAAAAGCTCAGAAATGGAACAAGAGAAAGGACTGCTTGACAGCTCAGTAGATAAAGAGAAAGTAAAGCATGATAAACCACTGCTGTACATTAAGTTAAGTCAAAATTAGATTGTTTAGGGCTTTAAATATCAAAAGGAAGGATTTGAATTTGACCTCAGAAGCAACTGAGAAACATCAGAAATTTACTGAACAAATGAACTACATGATCAGACCTGTGTTTAGGAAGATCACTGGCAAATTAGTGTAGAGGTGGATTACATAGGGAAGAAACTTGAGGCAGGTTACAAAAGTAATGGAATAAGGACTGGAATTTAGCATAATGATTGTGTGAGTAAAGAAAAAGAGAATTGTTGCCAAGAGATACTGTAAAGACCAAAATGACAATTTATCAAATGAAGAGATAATAATTCAAATCAGGTTGTGCTCTTGAAAGATATAAAAAAGTTTGAAGAGGGATGGGTTTTGGGAGAAAGAGAGTTGAGTTCTGTTTTCAAAGTGTTGAGTTTGAATAGCCATGGGACAATCAGTTAAAAATTTGGTGATTCAGATTGGAATTCAAAAGAAAATTAGATATACAGAACTGGGAGTCATTTATATGGAGAGGATAACTGAATTAAGAGGAACTGATGAGAGCACCAAATAAAAAAGTGAAAACAGAAGAAGGAAAATAGGACAGAACCTTAAGGAAATATCCAGTTAGCAGGAACAACATGAATGAAGATGAAGAAAAGGAGATTGGATAAGACTAACCAGAAAGCAGAAAAATTAAGATGTCCAAAAAAACCTAAAAAGAAGAAGATATGCATGAAGAAAAGGTGGTTAACAGTGTCAAATGCAAGAGAGAAGTCAAGTAGTATGCCTAAAATAGAGTCTTAGACATGATAGTCAATAAATCATTGCTAAATTTTGAAGAGAGCAATTTCTGTTATTAATATGTGCCTAAGTGAACCAAGTGTCTACAGAGAGATTTGAAAAGAATACTAAAAATAATCACTTAAAACAATCATTTTCTTTAAAATGTTATTTTTATAATCTCTAGCTCTCCCCCCAAAAAAATTTTTCCTCATAGCTTCAAAATTCATATACGCTACACATTAAGGAATTGGGAACTTATATAAATTGATGCAAAGTGAACAAACTACACAGTAACAGACATATTGCAAAGATAATCAACTGTGAAAAATTTAGCAAATATAGAGAGGATTCTGGGGAAATGGCAGAGAAGATCAGAAAATTCCAAGCTTTCCATATTCCTCCCATAAACAAGACAAAACTTGCACCCCTGGTAAACATTTTTGGGGGGAAAGGTTTAAAAACAAACAGGTGTTGGGGGCAGAACAGTGCTCCTTCCTGGACCATAAGAGAAAATCTGAATAAAATAAATAGAAAAGAGGTTTGGCTCTTGTGTATAAAGAAGTATTAACACCTTAGATTAGCTCTGTTGAAACAACAAACAGGAAGTCCTGAGGTTAGCTGCCTAGGAAGATAGCCTCTACTCCAGCCAAAGAAACTTTCATTTCCCAGACAGCATGGAGAATCTGGCTGATAGGTTGATAAAGTTGAGACACTGCTCTGGGTAAGAATAGTGGGGCAGGAATGGCTGAGACCATGAAATAATAAAACAAAATAGAAAGAAGGAAAAAATAGAAGAGATTTTGAGATATCATATAAGAAAAATGATAAATTGGAGAATAGATCATGAAGAGAAAACAAAAATAATTGGATTATCCAAAGACTATGACCAAAAAAAGTATTTTGATACTACACTAAAAAAATAAATAAAATTGTCCTGAAGTTTAAATAAGAGGGGAAAGTAGAAATAGGAAAAAAAAAAAATCCACCAATTACCACCTGAAAGATCCTATAAGAAAAAATCTACAAAACCATCATTGCTAAATTTTGAAACCCCAAAATCAAAGAGAAAGTCTTTTTTTTTTTTTTAAAGTAATAATTTTATATTGACAGAATCCATGCCAGGGTAATTTTTTTTACAACATTATCCCTTGCACTCACTTCTGTTCTGATTTTTCCCCTCCCTCCACCCCCTCCCCTAGATGGCAAGCAGTCCTATATATGTTAGATATGTTGCAGTATATCCTAGATACAATATATGTTTGTAGAACCGAACAGTTCTCTTGTTGCACAGGGAGAATTGGATTTAGAAGAGAAAAATAACCCGGGAAGAAAAACAAAAATGCAAATAGTTCACATTCGTTTCCCAGTGTTCTTTCTTTGGGTGTAGCTGCTTCTGGCCATCATTTATCAATTGAAACTCAGTTGGGTCTCTTTGTCAAAGCAATCCACTTTCATCAGAATACATCCTCATACAATATCGTTGTCGAAGTGTATTATGATCTCCTGGTTCTGCTCATTTTACTTAGCATCAGTTCATGTAAGTCTCTTCAAGCCTCTCTGTATTCATCCTGCTGGTCATTTCTTACAGAACAATAATATTTCATAACATTCATATACCACAATTTACCCAGCCATTCTCCAATTGATGCAAAGAGAAAGTCTTATAAGCAGCAACAAAAAAATGAATTCAAATATGCTGGATCCACATTTCTATCAGTGACTATAATAAAGGACCACAGCTCTTGGAACACTATATTCTGAAGATCAAAAAAAAACTAAAGTTATGGCAGAAATCAGCAAAATTAGCCATAATCCTGAACCACACTCCCCCCACTCCCCAAAAAAGATATTCAATGAACTTTCAGGATTTTATTGCAAAAATATCTGAACTTAATAGAAAATCTGACTTATAAGAGTCAAGAGAAATACAAAATGAGCATCAAAGATTATTTTCCAGGGACTCAATAAGAACAAACTATTTGCTTTATACATGGAAATGCAAACCATATTTCTAAGCTGTCATTACTAATCAAGTAGTTCAAAATAAAGATTGGGGCAGAGCTTATATGATTCTAAAAGGCAAAATTGTGTAGAAAAAGGTAAAACAGTAATTATGTTATACAAATGAGGTGCAAAAGCAAGAATTAACATAGAACATAGACTGGAAAGATGGGTTGGTAGTTCTGGCCCTACTCACATCTGGAATGGTTTAAAAATGAAACAATACATATATGTATCTAGAGGGTGTATAAAATTCTTCAGAATTTATAAGGGGAAACAAGATAAGGGGAGATATAGAAGAATGAGCAGATTAACAGGAATAAGATAAAGTATATAGATTAATGAGAATGAGATAAAGGGGTGGGGAGATGGAGTAGGAGAGAAGATAAGGAAAGGACCCATGGTGGAAGAAGGTCAAATAACAGCAAGGAAGCTAATTGGTAGAAGTAAAGTAGAAGAGTCAGCAGAGATAGGAAACAAGAAATACCAGTAAATACAGTAACAATGATCAGGAGTTGAATTTATTAGGAAAAAAAAAAAAAGGGTAGTAATCATTGATCTCAGAGAAAGTTAAAATAAATTCAATCAAAGGAGAAAAAATAAAGAAATTATATTACATTTCAGCCATATTAATATTGGTTTAACATTTTAAAACAACTAGATAATATAAGGTTGGTATACTGCTGAGGCACGGGAATGACAGAAAAATATGGAAAGACTTGAATCTAAAAAGGATGCCTTCAAAGAAATAGAAAACCAACAAGTGCAGGACAACCTTACATTGATATATGTGAATGTATATGTCTATATATGGATGATTATAAGTATCTATCTATCTATCTATCTATATTATGTGTGTGTATGTATGTATGTATGTATAACTGTTCATGCAGGACAAAGAAGAGAAGAAAGGGGAAAAAAGGATAAAGTATAAAAGTATACAACAGAGAATAAAAGAAAACCTCCAAGGAAACAAAGAAAAGATGGGCAGTTTTGAATACAATATATTCTATTACTATATGTTCTTTCTTAAAATGAAAATGTATTGCTACATATTCTGAATCCTTTCTTATGTCTACTATACACATGAAAATGTTGGTTTTGTTTTATTTTGTGTACTTTTTCCTATTTTTGTATTTAAGGCTTAAGTTTTTAAAAGGAAAAAAATTAAATTAAATTTTTAAGAAGATTTAGCTACTCTAATCAATATAATGACTTAACTTTTCCAAAGGACTCATAATGAAAAAAATGCTGTTCATCTTCAGGGAGAGAAAATTCTGAGTATAGACTAAATCACTTTCATTATTTATTTTTTGCAACATAGCTAATGTGGAATTGTTTTGCATAACTTCATATATGAAAAAAAATAGGCAAATGATAAAAACCAACAACAAAAATTAAGGAGGAATCATATATGTCTAATATTTATCCTTTAATATGCTATTCATTCATAGTGGCTCAAAGATCCAAGAAAAAAACACAATTAACATTTAGCCAAAACATCAATGTCATAATGTTTCAATTGTGCAAAAATCAAACTTTCAAAAATCTGAAGTATCTTGAGTAGAGCTGAACTCAAAAGTTGTTAAAGGAAAAAAAATATCTCTAGCAACAAAGATGCAAATCCCTGAGCAGCAATAACCAACGATAAAAACATGAAGAGACAAAGACATCTGATGTGCTATAACTGATCTGTTTTAATAACAAAAGAAAAGATGTGCCTTTTGTCTATCAAAGCCTACAAAAACCAAGTTGCTCAGTTTAAAAAAAAAAAATCTCAAACAGAAAAAGGATCAGGAAAAGGTAAGAGAAAAAAATATATCAGAAAAGAAGGTATAAGAGAACAAATCTAGTAATGATTCAAAGTGGTGACAATAATTAGAACTGTTTATGGGAATAATGAACCAAAAGCCTATTTTAAAATATATTCTACCACTATTGTGTAACCTTGAATTGGGGAACTATGTAGACTGTCTGACGACCTGAAGATGAAGATCACTCAAAGGTCCATAAAATCACAGAATATAAGAATGGGACAGGACCTCAAAAGTCATAAAATCCAACCCAAACAGGAAAGGAATTCTCACTATACCTAGGCCCTCATTAATGAGAATAATGAATTTCATGAAGTTTTCATATTATAGTAATTTTCTTTGCATATTTCTATTAATGTGGAATTTGTATAACGAAACCATTTCAGAGAATATAACACACTTTTGATATAACTGACAAATCATTACTCAGACACTATTTAAAGACCTTGACAGAGGGAAAACCTAATAACTCTCACTTTAAGATAGTTTTCATTATAAGAAAAGTTTTCCCCTGATAACAAGCCTAAATTAGCTAGTACAGCTTCCATTCATTTCTCCAGAACTGAACAAAAGATTTCAGATGAGGTCTGAATTTGACCACAAGTGGTTAATGCAGCCTAAGAAAAAAATGGGTTTTTTTGGTTACCACATTACATTGCTGACTCATGTTTGATTTAAAAAAAAAAAAAAAACTTAAACAGCAGATTCCCTAAGGTACTCCACTGGAGATCACTTGCTTATACTGATAATAAATCATGAACTGGCCATCCAAGCAGTTCTAAATCTGATTGTATTACTCTCTAATGCAAATTTCTCCATTTTCTATATAATTATTTTTTTCAATGTTTTCCTTTCTGTATAATTATGGAAGGCCAGAATTTTCCCAGGAATTTAAATCAGATTTGCTGACCTGTATTTGATTCTCTTTTTTGAAAAAGGGCACATTTAATCTTTTTCAATCGTATAGTAACTCTCCTATTTTTATCATCTTTCAAATATCAGTGACAGTAATCATTTATGCTATGTAGGAATTATAGGAATTGAATGGACCATCATGTGACTCAGTTCTAAAGCTAGTTCATTCCCCTTCTATTCAATTATGTATCTAATCCAATTTTAGTCAATTTTTAACCAATTTTAAGAAAAATTTAACCAATCATAGGAAGTATGAGAAAATTTTATTATAATGTTTGAATCTAAAATGCTGCATGGCTGGTAGGTTAGACAATCTCTACTTGTTGCTTAGAGACCCTTACCTAAGGACGTTGATTACACTGACAAAAATCTAATCCAATCCAAAAACTAATGCAAGGAGTTTTCTTACAATTATATATCTGAAGCCACCTATATGTGCTATCTGAAAACTGGGCCACTACTGGCCAGTTACTGCTTTTCCTTGTTCCTTAAATTATGCAGACAATAGGAAGGAGTAAGACACTCCTTTTTTTCTGCTGTCAAGGCACTGCATTTGTTCAGTCTTCCACTACCAAATCATGGAACAATATCTTTGAGTCCGGAAAGAACTAAATCCAAACCACAATATCGCTCTCTACAAAGCTACTATGCTTTAAGTTATTATTTCACTTTTTCTTATTTTTTTACATCAGTTGCCACCTCCTTTTTCTAACTTCCCCTCATTCACCCCAAAAGACTTTCTAATGATACATCCCTTGTAACAAATAATAAAAAAGAAAAAACAAGCAATTCAACAAAAACAACTTAATTCATTGACTGTCTGTATTCCACAACAATAGTTTTCCTTTCCAATAAAGGGAGGGAAATACATTTTCTTAATCTTCACCAGGGCTAAATGTAGTCATTATAATTATATGTCATTCTTTTCATTTATAGTTATATAGACAGTAATTATATTCTTTTCCTAGTTCTGCTGACTTTATATTAGTTCATTAAGTTTTCCAGTCTTCTCTGAATTTTTCAGATTTCTTATATACTACAGCATAGTATTCTTTTACATTTGTGTGCCACTATTTGTTTCTAATAGAAAATATACTTATGTTTACAATATGTCATAATAGGAATATAACATGTTATAATATAAATGTAATATATTTATAATAGAAAATATCCCTATTAGTGAGTATCTGTTCTCACAGAAAATCACAAAAAGTATTGTTTTAAACATTTTGAATTATAGAGAATCTTTCTTTCCTTCTTTGACTTCCTCACTGGAAATTGTGAACTAAAGGGTATGAAAATTTTAATTGTTTTCTTAGCATAATTCCAAATTATTCTCCAGAATTTTAATTATCAATACCATATTAATGTGCTCCCCAAAACTGACTTCAACAATTTTGGGGGTATGAATTAAAATTTCAGGGTTGATTTGATTTACAAATTCCTTAATATTAATGATTTGGAGATATTCTCCCTTTAAGTTTAACAATTTAGAAACCTTTTTAGAATTGTTTGCTTTTATCCTTTGACCATTTTCCATACTAGAAAAGTTTTTACTCTTTAAAATATACATACAGATGAATTTCTTTATCAGACATTTGATGAAAAGATTTTTTTCTCAAATGACAGATATATTGGTTGTTTTTCATACCAAATCTTTTTAATTTCATGTAACTGAAATCTTTTGTTGATGAACTCTAGTCCTTGTTAAAAATTCCCCCCCCCACCTCAGTCATGATTATTAAAGGTACATAATCTGATTGTCTTCTAATTTTTATCATGTTTCATTTTATATTCAGGTTGTGTATCCATTTTGAGTTTATGCTGAAATAGGATAAAAGCTAATTTATGCCAAACAGCTTTCCAGTTTTCCCAGCCATTTTTGTGAAATAAGGAGTCTTTTCCTACATGCTCTTCTATTTATTAAACCCTATGTTATTAAATTCAGTTGTTTGCTAATGACCTCTTAATTGCTAAAACCAATAGATTTTTCTCAGTCCTGATCCTTCTGAATTTTTCAAGAGTTTTTGACATTTATGATAATGTTTCCTCTTATATATTCTCTCTTCCCTACACTTTGGTGACACAGCTCTGTGCTGTTTCCTACTATTAATTTGACTATTCTTTTTGAATTTCTGTAAGTTTAATCCCTTTCAGCCACAGGATTGTCTTGGACTGTCTTCTCTCTAGGTCAGGGTTCTAAACCTAAGGTTCTAAACTTATATTTTAAAATATTTTGACAACTACATGTCAATGTAACTGCTTTCTTTTGTAAGCCTAAACATTTTAGACTGTTAAAAAACTTTATTCTCAGAAGGTTTCCAGAGGCTTCACCAGATCATCAAAAAGAAAACATGACACAAAAAAGGTAAAGAATCCCTATCTTATAATGCCTACGGATTCAATGATCACCTCTCGTGCATATGAGTCCCAAATCTATAGAGCCAGTCTGAATCTCTCTCCTCAAAATCAGGCCTGCATCATAAGATGATAGATTTAAATCTGGAAGGGATTTTAGAAGTCACTTAGTCTAATGACCATAAAGTGAAGTAATTTACCAAAATTCATTGCTCCTTCTATTATACCATGCTGCCAACCAGTCTGAAAGTCATTTCTAACTGAATGTCCCCCAAATACTTTAAACTAAATATATCCAAAACAGAATTCATTATCTTATCCCTCCCTCCAAAGCTGCCCCTCTCACAAATTTCACTATAATTTCAAAATGATCTATTTAAGCAAGATGTTAATGTTGATTCAAGAGACAGATAGAGAAATGAACTGAATAAATATCAAGGTGATATGTGTGTTTTTATAAAGCCAGAAAAACCAAGAAATCGTCTCAGCAAGCAAACATTTGATCTACTCGAGAACAATAAAGCACCCAACAGCAACATACATAGACTATCATTTCATTTGCAAATCCTTGCAGAAGAGAGAAGCAAAGATTACAGCAACATCAACTAACAAAATAATAAAATTCTAGAGGAAAAAAATAAATTTTAAAATAATTTCTTGTGAAATCCATTGAAGCAACATTCCAACAAGGACATTTAAAGAGGAAACTGAAAAGATGAACTGATGTCAAATTGGAAAATGTCATTATTTTTATAACAATAGATATACCACATGAGGAAGAAGAAATAGCAAAACAAAAACAAATGAAAGAACAGCATATGGTTCATATCAAGTAAACACAAAGAAGGTCCATCCTTAAGGCTACAAAAATCAAAGTATATGGATTGGTTCTCAAGATTTCAAAAAAAGGGAAGACACTGAATGACTAGAAAAGGAGATCACTGAATAAAAGGAATTAAGAGAATATTGATAACCACTGATCCATAAAGCCTTCTTTTCTATCTCTACCAAAAAAAATTTAAGAATTGTCAGATAGTTGTTAATAGCTTGCCTTTCTTCATTGTAGAAAATAGTCACAAATTAAATTCTGTCTTAACAGATCATAATTTTATGATCACATGATTGCCTGAAATATATAGACACAATTCGATCAATCAAAACGCATTTATTTAGCACATAGGATGTATTGGGCATTTTACTAGACATTAAAAATATAAAGACAAAAAAGAAACAGTTCCCATTTTCAGAAAAATCATAGTCTCTCTGGAGAGATGGTATGATTACATCTAAATAAATACAAAATAAATGTTTGTCGGTTTTTTTGGTAGGGAAGTGCTATCATTTGAAGGGATCAAAAAATGAATGATATAAACACCCTACATCTCTGCGGAGAAGGAAAGGATTGTTGGCCAAAGAAGTAGAGAACATTACAAAATGCAAAATGGATAACTTTGATTACATTAAATTAAGATGGTTTTGTACAAACAAATCCAATGCAGTCAAGATTAGAAGCAAAAAACTGCAGGAAAAATTTTATATCCAAACTTTCTGATAAAGGCCTCATTTCTAAAATATATAGAGAATTGACTCAAATTTATAAGACTACAAGTCATTCCCCAAGTGATAAATGGTAAAAGATATGAACAGATAACTTTGAGATGAAGAAATTAAAGCCACTTCTAGTAATATGAAAAAAAATGTTCTAAATGACTATTGATTAGCAAAATGCAAATTAAGACAACTATTAAGTACCACTTTACACCTCATGACTAAGCTGAAAAGAAAAGATATTGATTAATGTTGGAGGGGATAAAGGAAAACTGGGACACTAATACATTGTTGGTAGACAATGATCAGCGGACAAATTCCAGAAAGACCTGGAGAGACTTATATGACTTGATGCTAAGTGAACTGAGTGGAACCAAGAGAGCACTATACACAGCAACAACAGAATTGTGTGATGATCAGTTGTGATGGACTTGGCTCTTTTTGATAGGGAGGTGATACAGGACAATTCCAATGGTTTTATGATGGAGAGAGTCATCCATATTCAGAGAACTATGGAACTGAATATGGACCACAACATAGTGTTTTTACCTTTTTTGTTGTTGTTTGTTTGCTTTTTTTTCCTTCTCATTTTTTCCCCTTTTGATTTTTCTTGTACAGCATAACTGTGGAAATATGTTTGGAAGAACTGCATATATTTAACCTAAATTGGATTATTTGCTGTCTAGGGAAGGAGAGAAAGGGGAAAGGAAGGAGAAAAAAATTGAAACACAAGGTTTTGCAAGAGTGAATGTTGAAAACTATCTTTGCATGTATTTTGAAAAATACAAAGTTATTTTTTTTAAATAAAATTTTAAAAAAGAAGAAAGATTTGATATAGGAAATAGCACTTAATCTGAGTTTTGAAGGACCTTAGGGAGTCTAAGAAGTTGAACAAAGTGTATTCCTTGAAGCTTGAGGGAGAATCTACATGAAGGCAATGAGATTGGAGGTGGAGATTACGTGTGAACAGGAGTATGATGGTAAATGTTTAACAATCAATCAATCCCCTCACTCACACCCCAAAAATACACATGACACACTTCCATTTAATTTGTCTTATTTTTTCACAATCTATTAGTTTTCTACTTCTCCCTCTCCCTTCCAATATAAAGCCCTGTTCTTCATCTACATTGTGACCTCCCATCTCTCAACCTTATAGTTTTCTTCCAACCCATCACCTCATGCACCAGTCACACTCTTCTTTTTCCATGTTGACCCCTTAGTGAACCAGTTCAAATCTATACTGTCTTCTTCTCTTGAGTCCCTTGCCTCCTTACATCATCAAATGTGTCATGTCAAGCCTCAGCCTTGGATCACACCTACCTTTGTTCCTATATGCTGCTGCTGCTGAACAAAGAGATCTTCTCCAATTACCTATCTGACATCTCAAACTGGACGTCACACAGAATCTTAAATTCAACACATTCAAAACTGAATTCATCATTCCTTTCCAAATCTTCCATCTTTTCAAACTTCTCTATTATTTTTAAAGGCACCATCCTTCTTCTAGTAACCCAGCCTCAAAACCTAGACATCATTCTTAACTCCTTACTATCTATCACAATCTTCCCCATCCAATCTATTGCCAAAGCCCCTACCTCCCAGGATTGTTGGAGGAATAAAGTGAAATCATATTTGTAAATTTTGCTATTTTTAAAGTGCTATATAAATGCTATTATTATTATTATTATTAAGCATTTATTAAGCACCTATTATCTGCCAAGCACCTATTATATACTAGCATACTAGAAACTGAATATAAAGACAAAAAAGGAAACAATCCCTTTTCTCAAGAAGCTCCATATCTTAAGCAATAAAGGATGACCTAAAACCAAGAGATTAAAAAGTAAATATTTGGGAAAACAAGTAAACAGCCTTAAGCAAAAAAGTAAATAAACTTATCCAAGTAATTAAAACTTGGGGGGGAGGGAGGAAGAGATAATAGAATAAAAATCAATTCAATGAAGCAATAAAATAAAATTAAAATATTTTTTTAAAATGGAACAAATATGATACCTATTTTTAAGTTAACTTGTTTTTGATAGTAAGAGGAGATCATTTCACAATCGTTGGATTCCCTTAAAATTGTAAGCAAACCAAATAAACTTAGATACTATATTTCAAGAAAGTATAAGAGAGAAATGGCCAAAACTATTAGAGCCAAAAGGCAAAGGGAAAAGAGAAAGAATTCATTGATCACTTTCTGAAAGAAACTCCATTGGAAAACAATCAAATCACAAGCAGCCAAATATCTAAAAAGCACAAAAGCAACTGAAAGAAAATCTTGGAATATATTGCCAAAAGCAAAAATATTCAAATTAAACAATAACTTATCTTGCAAAACTGAGCATAAATATATGGGGGTTTAATTTATAAAACAATTTTCAACAAAAGACTTCTTTAAAAACTGCTAAGAAAACTAGAGATGGGTACAATCTTTGAAATAAAAACACAAGAAAGCATGGAAAATTCTGAAAGAGATCTAGAGTTGAAGAATTCAAGGAGTTAAATGATGATCAAATATTTATACCCCGATGGAGGAAAAGAGATCATTGTTCCTTTACAATTCTACTGCTTCCTAGAACCAAAGAAGACAAAATTCAGGACATTTCAGGTCCCACAGATTTCCCAAATTTAACACGTTTATAATAAAACTCATTACTTTTCCCCTAAAACTCATAGGTCTTCTGAATTTCCTTCTGTCTGCCAAGGCTACCATCTGTTATGATTCTTACAAGGTGCTAAGTCACTGGAATTGCTAAGACTTCGGGAAATTCACAAGTCCAGGAGATTCACAAGTCAGAAGGACAAGCCCACTCTCAGAGAGACAGCCAGAGGCTGAAGCTGGCAGAGGCAAAAGACTAGTGGCAAGAGCTCTTGGAACTAAGGAGAGAGGCCTCTAAGAAAGCTAATTGGGCTATTTTGGAAGAGTCAATAAAGGACTGGACTTTAACTCCTGGCTGCATTTGAGATGATTTTGTTGAACTGGAACTAAGGCTGCCTCCAGAAGCTCCCCAAGAAATTTGCTCCCAGAGAACAATATATAATTTAGAGAAGAGAACACTACAACTGTCACCTTTATTGTGATTCTGGTTTCCAACTACATCATCATCCTTGATGACTTACTCTCCCTCCTTTCACATAGTTAATCAACTTACAAATCTTGCTCTTACTTCCACTACATCTCTCAAATTCATTTCCTTTTCTCTGTTCACACAGCTACCACATTGTCCAGGTCCACAGCATCTGTTGCCCTCCTTCAAGTGTCTCCCCACTTCAATTAAGTCTCCACATCACTGTTAAAGAGATATTCCTAAAGCATAGGTTTGACCATGTCACACTCCTGCCCAATAAATTCTAGTGACTTGGATTTTTGTTATCTCTAGGATTAGTTGCAATCTCCTCTTTATTACTCAAAGCCCTCCAAAACCTGGCTCAGTTTATTTTTCCAAATTTATCCTATATTACTATTCGTAATGCATTCGATAATCCACTCAAACTGCCCTTCTTGCTATCTTTTACAGATAAGAAAAGCCAATGTATAAACTACATTAATATACTTATAATATTAAGAGTCCAAAAGAATAGTACTCAAGATACTAGAAGAATCCAATATATCAAATGGTTATAAGAGAACAAATCATAAAAGATGGGTAAGTATAGGTAGGCTGCAAACTGCACTTGAGGTGAAAGTGCACACCAATGCAATCACAAATCCACATAAGTATAATAGAAATATGAAGAGGAAGAGAAGCAAAAGAAGAAAAAGAATCTTTAATTAGGTAACATATTAGAAGACTAAATATATAACTGGAGAAAAACAATTGGGTTACCCTTAAGCTAAATAAATATATTGTGTTTTTTCAGAAAGCTGAATTATAAAATTATCTCACTCACTACAATAGGAGTTTCAAGCTTATTCTTACCTCCATGATATTCACTAACTTCTGCCCTTCACCTCTCATTCCTCTAGTATTACTCTCTATCTCTATTTTCACTCTACTCTCTGATAATGAGTGGACCTTTTGCCTATCTTTCTTGTGTTCTCTAATGGATCTTGTCTTCTCTAGTGGAAGCCTATTTAACATCATCATCGTCACCCTCTTAATCATTAATCACTCCCTATATACTAGTTCTTTATCTGCTTCTTACAAACATGACTAAATCTCCATCCTTAAAAAAACAAACAAACAAAAAACCCTATTCTACCTAGTGTCTTACTATGATATCCTACCATGCTCTTTAGTTATCATTCTATATTGTTTTTCTCCACCTTGTCAGTTAAACTATATTAAACTCTAAAAGCTATATTCATAATCATTACCTCCACTTATTTCCTCAGTCTCTTTTTAATTCTTTATAATTTGACTTTTGATTACTTTAAACTAAAATATATTTTTAAAGTTATCAGTGGTTTTTAAAACGCCAAGTTTAATAGCCTTTACTCAAACTTCACCTTTCTTGACTGGCATCTCTATAGCTTCTCACACTATTGATCATCTCCTCCTCTCTGGGTTTTTGTGAATGTCTTCTCTTGATTCTCTCCTCCTGAGAATCTGACCTTCTCAATCTTCCTTCCTGAATCTTTATTCCCAAAATGTCCACCCAACAATGAGGATCTCCCAAGGCTCTTATACTCTCTTATTTTTTTTCCTCAATACTTTTTTATTTGGTAATCTTATCAACTCCTTAATTTTAAGCAAAAAACAATTCAGTTAATTGTTCTCATCAACATTAAGGCCATCGGAGCTCTCCAAATGTATCTTTTGGTGATTAGAAAATTTAATGATCCTAGTAGCTTCTAAAGTGTTAGACCCCTATTTTCACTTAAGGTTTTCTCATTTTTAAATCGTCAGTGAAAAATTATTTCAGAATAATATGACTTCTTGAAGAGAGCAAAGCTATTCAACTTCTAAACAATTCTAATTTCATGAATTTATTTTCATTAAGCATCATTAATGTATGATGATCATTTTTCCATATTCCAACCAGCATTACGTTTCTGATTGCTGGTAAGTAGAAAACTGCCTAGCATAATATATATATCCACAACTACATCTGGAGAATACCCTGTGAGTTAGCATCAATGTTTAGAATAAGACAAGTTATTATAAAAACATTTTTAAAGGCTACAATGTTATAAAAATAGTAATGAATATAAGAGGCATAACAGAAGAAGTAACAGTGAAACCTAAATAATGAATGGGTCATTTTAAAACTGATAAAAATCTAAGTGAAAGAAAACAATGATGATTAAACAAGTTAACTAAATTTCTGGGAAGCAGTTAAAACAATCCTTAGAGCATATATTTACAAAGCTAGATTAGGTTGGGGTGAGAGTAGTGGTAGGGAAAAAGATTAATGAACTGAACATACAGTTTAAAAACTAAACAATGAAAAAACCAAAAGAAGAAATCTTGAAAATTGAAAGGAAAAAGATAAAAATAAACAAAAGATAAAAAGAAAATAAAATAAGAACTATCTGGGGTTAAAGAGAGAGACAGGCATTTACTAAGTACCAGGCACTTTCCAAATATTATCTCCTTTTAATCTTCACAATCATCCTGAGAGGTAGATGCTATTATCCTCATTTTACAGTTTTAAAAGGTAGATAAAGGCTAAGTTGCTTGTCTAGGATCATAAAGCTATTAAGTGTCAATGATTACATTAGAACTCAGGTCCTTCTAGATTCTAGCTAGGCCCAGCATTCTATCCACTACATCCTATAGTTCCCTATAGGATTAAAAGTCAAACAAAAAGCTGAATCTTTTAAAAGACTGACAAAATTACTAATCTGATGCAAAAGAAAGAGAACATCAAAATGCCAAAATAAAAAATGAACAAAGGAAAAAGTTACACCAAAGGAAATCATAACTTATGTACAAAATTACATGCCAGTAAAACTGAAAATTTTTTAAAGATTACCTAAAAATATATAAACTATACAAATTAAAAATAAAATATCTTAATCAAATTTCAGAAATCAAACTAGCCATAAATAAACTATGAGAGGAAGGAAAACACCCCAAACTGAAAGATTTATGGGTAAATTCTATCAAGCAATATCAATCCTACACAGTCACTTATTAAATGCTTACTATGTGCCAGGTATTGAAAATACAAAAAAAAAAAAAAAAAAAAGACAAAATTTAAAAGTCTGAAACTGTTAAAAGGTGTGCTTGAATCAGACAACTGAGCACTTAAGGCTAATTACCTATTGGACAATGATTCTATTAGCGTATGTTTGGAAAAATGGCCCCTCCCTGCTGGCTCAATGTTTGATGTATATAGATAATTGTAGGTAAGGATTAAGGGGTGGGGTGAGAGAGGTGAGAGAACTTCATTTGGAAGTTGGTGAAGAGCTTGTGGCAGTTTATCAGTCTCTTTCACCCCTGAAGTACAAAGATTTTTGCTTATCTTGACTCTGGCTGTTCCTGAGGCCTCTAGGGAGCTAGCCCAGACTTTACAATAAAACAGTCTCTAGTCTCAACAAGTTTACATTCCAGTGAGAGAGACAAAAATATAAATAAGTACATATAAGATATACATAAGAAGGACTGAAGGTAATCTCAGTGGGAAAGATACTAGCAATTGGAGAATGAGGAAGGACTACTGTAGAAAATGCTAAATGGATGTCTAATTTGAAATGTCCAACAGGAAGTTTGTAATGTGGGGCTGGAACCTCAGGACAGAAATTAGGCCTGAGCTGATGAAAGTACCAAATTAATATAAAACATAGAAAAAGGAAAATATTAACCAGTACAGGAACACTCACTGAAAGTAGGCATAATGTGATTGATGAATCAACAAAAGTAATTGAGAAGGAGCAGAAATGCAGAAAGGGAGAACCAAGAGACAGTAGGTATGAAAATCCAGAGAGGAGCATATATCCAAAAAGAGGTGTTGCTAGTACTAAATGAATCTTTAAATTCCATTATAACATTAAAGATGAACATTTTAATATTTTACGTGTTTTCTGTCACAAGAAAAATATTGGTGTCATTAACTTGGTGTCATTTCTGCCAACTTTCCATTTTTTTCTTAGGGATTAAAATTTGGGGGCTGTGGAATATGTAACATTATATACTCAAATTATGAACCATAAAATCTTGAAAGAGTGAAGAATATTTATCTTTCACATCTCATCAACTTGAAATTTAGGTGCATGTAATTTTTTAAAATATTCTGAATACTATTTACAGTTAGAAATCAATGGTAGATAGCAATAACAATGAAGTAATGATTTTCTACATAGTAAAAAATTCATTTTAGAGAAAGCTGCGGTGGGCTTTGTTGTATTTTGAATAGTGGATCATGTTGTAGAATAACAGAAGTGATTCTATTAATCACCTTTCAATCAGTTATTAATTCAGCAAATATGAATGTCTACTATGCAAAAGGCACTATATTATATGCTATGGAAATTGCAAAGCTATAGAATACAAACTGCTTGCTCCTAAGGAACTTGCAATTTAGTTGAAACATGAAGATATGATTCATTTTTATGAAGAAGGTAGAAATTACAAGAAAGCAAATTTACATCATAAGATGATCTGATGAAAACAAATTCTAGAACATACCTTGAGATCAGTGCTTAATTTAGCCCTAAGTCTCACACCATCTGTTTCTATAAGTTATTGTGCACAATACATTTAAGAGATGTTTATTCACAAAATTATCTAAAAAATCACCAAATTATGTTACAATTACATCATAAGGCATAAGGAATTGTCCAAGGTACATAAAGGTTAAGTGACACCATGATGGGTCACACTTCTAATAAGTATAAGAATCTTATTTCTTTTTAACTCAAAGACCAGCATATTCTCCAGTATTCCATACTACCCCTATTTCTATGGCTAATGGCTTAAAACAGAATTTAGAAAATTCATTAAATCAGAAGGTATCATTCTCTAATACTAGAAAAACAGAGCAGTACTATAACTAAAATAGTTCCCTAATCACTGAGAAAACCCAGTATTCTATTTACACATTAGTTCTTTATTCAGTCTTCTATCAATTTAACTAAAAATTAAATAATATACTTTGTGTCTCTGAAAGAGCTGTAATTTTGTTAGCTTGAACATGCCCTTCCCAGTGATGCAACAGAAAGTCCTTCTGAGTAACTGTAGCCAGAAAATCACTTTTTTTAAGTGAAAAGTCTCTCCAGATTCAGATAAGATACATAATTTGTCTTTGGGCCAATTACAATTACAATTGGGCTGTGATGGTAGAATATGCTACAGTTTTCATTCTACCCTTAGACTTTGGAATCTCCAAGTGACCTCCATAACTCTCTTTGAAGCATCAAAATAGGACTTCAATGGAAAACTAAACAAGAACTGTTTTATTAAACAAGTGACTACTCTCTGTGTGTAGTATTTCTTTCAAAATCTTTCAAAAATTATATTCAGACTCAATTGCTATTGTATTAGAAGTAAATTAGAAATCCTTCATATTAAATGTCATAAATAATATTTTTCTATGATCTGACTTATATCAATACTTCTAATCTTTCTTTGATAAACAATAATCACTTTTTAAAAAAACCTAGAGAAAATAATAAAAATGCCATTCCTATAACTTCCTTATTTAATTTATAATTGCAAGTATTTTATTACAAGAGTACTTGTAAAATACATCAATTGTACATTTCTAGGCAGTTAATCTAAAACAGCATAAGTAGCCTATCTACAAGACCTATTTCTGTTGAAACAAATGTAGTCCAAGTGCAATTATAACAATCTTTAAAAAAATAGGATTCTTGATGAAAGGCAGCTTGGAAACAATGCAGAATACTATTTGAACTCTATACCCTGATTTCATGTTCTGCCTTTGCCACATCCTGCTTGGTTATTGTCTAAGAGTCACACAGTCTCTCCGCCACTTAAGATTTCTTCTTTGTAAAATGAGGGAATGACTTCTGACATTCTTGTTAATTTTAAATCTATGATTCTGAGATATCCATGTTCTAAAACTTCATGAAATCATGACCCATCAACAAAGACTTATAAATATACTAAGATTATTATTATTATAAATTTACTATAAGAATTCTTTAAATAAACTTGATAGAATATTAAAATTATGTGCCCAAAACCACTAAAATGGAAACCTATTAGTGAAATGGGAGGTTTAACTATCATGAGGACACCATAAATAGGTAGCACTTAAATCACTTTTGATGAAGTGCATTTAAAAGGCAGCAATAAAAAACACAGCTAAATAGCACCATGTTGTTATAATCTAAACAAACCTGTTATACAAATTCCAATAGGACTGTGCTTACTGGAAATTTTGATCTTAAATTTCTATATAAGCCATTGAATATGATTACTGTGGTTACTAACCTAATAAAACTTTATTTTTCAAGAGCTACAATTTTTCAATTACACCTCTTGATTTTTATCAATAAAAGTTTTACCTTGGGTGGTGATTGCTGCTGTTTGTTGGTATTCCCCAAATGTTGCTGTCTTAGAGCGCGAGGGATAAATTCAGGAGCAAGTGGATTCAACACATATGTTTTCTTTAGCTCCAAAGCCTCTAACTGTGTTTTGATCTGTTCAAAAGTGATACCATGTAGGCTTTTGTTGTCATGACACAAGGCAATAAACCGCTCCCAAAATTTCCTATAGAAAAGATTTTTAAAAATCAAGTTATAACTGGAAAGGAAGAGATAATGAACATGAATAAAAGAAATAAAGGGACTTTAGAATTGCTTTCCTTGAAAATACTTAGAAATAGTTTAAACACCTGTTAGCCTAGAATTCTAAGTATACTATTTTCTATCATGTTATAAAACACTCACAAATCCTTTCTGACAATTATCAAGTCTACTGCAATACTCTATACAGAGCAGATATTCAAAAAATGTTTGCTTAATAAAATAGCTTAGAATAGCCAACTTTTATTATATATGCTAAAAGATAAAAAATGTCATATGAAGTCTTTTTAAAATTATTTCAAAATTTTATCTTTGTAAGGAACCTCTTCTTGCAATATGCTTACTTTCTCATTTATGTTTAACTTTACTTGAATTAAAGGAGTTGGTAAACCAAAATATGAGAACAAATAATCAACCTAAAATTCAAAATTAGTTCACATAACCCATACTGGGATTTTTTTTTAAATGACTAAAAATTATATTTGATTTTTCCTTTATTTTATAGATCTTTTCTAGAACGCCAGTTTTTGAAAACATTAATTTCTTAATTCTCAACTGTCTAAAATGAGAATTACTAACCAACATACATTTAAAACAAAAGCATTAAATTAATCATCTTAAAGATCAGCAGAAATTAAAGTAAACATAATACAGGAACTTAAAAACATTAAAAGAGAAAAGTCTTAGAGATTATTTAGAATAATCTATCAATCTCATGGGTCACAAAAATGAACCTGAAAAGTTTTATATTCTCCAACTAAATGCTACAAAACAAAGAAGAGTACCACTTAAGAAAGTTTTTTTTTAATCTATGAGGTCATTATTAAAAATATTTACTGAGTTTCAAAAAAGATTTAAATTATGCTAAAAAAAGGAATATGAAAATAGTTTCTTCCATAAACAAGATAGCTTGAGGAAACATAAATAGAAAAATGTATCATAACAGAACAGAAATAAAAGTGGCCATTCGAAATAAATTTTGCAACATTTAATCCTGGACTAATTATAAGGAACAAATGCATATTCTTCCATGTTCTTTATTGTTAAAAATTTATGAACATTAGTCATATTCAAATAAATAAAAATAATTCTATACACAAATAATTTAAAAATACACTTCTCATCAAGAAATAAGAAATTTAGTTAGATACGTTTCAACAATCTTAAGATTGCTTTACATATTGCTAGTAAATAAAAGTTGAATAGCTCTACTAAAGCACTGCATAAGAAATAAAATTACTTTCTTATTCCCATAGTTTACAGCTTGAAATTAGGGCTAAGATTAACTTAGCATTCAAGGCCTAACAATGCATAAATAGCTTTTCCCTTTTAAAAATCATTCCCCCCCAAAATGGCCATAAATTCCAATATATGTATTCCAACATATAAAAAAAAAAGTTATTTATTTCCTTCCGACCCCCTCCCCAATTAGCCAGGTATTAACTGTCATTTCTTGTTCTATGAAATAAGGAGAACCTGTTTCATTTTTATTACATTCATTTCATACATGAATATCAAACTCCAATAATTTGTTTATCTTTCTAATTTAAATAAATCAAATGTTTGCATGCATTTTGTCCTTAAGTCACTTTTTAAAATGTTATACATTACTCTACTTATGTTCATCTTCATTAGATACCAGCCCACTAATATCAAGTAGATTTTATTTCAAAAAAAGTCAATAGATTGGATCTTTTCTTTGTAAAATGGGAAGATTTACACTTATTGGCTGTCCTAAAAGATTTAGTAGGTTAAGCATTTTAAAGACAACTTTAAATTTACATTTTTCTCATACATTTATTTAATGAGTACCTTCTAGTTACTTACGTAGTTTTTTCCTATACCTTCATGTACTCCTGATCAAACTTTATGCCAATGTAGCTTTGAAAAGATTCTGCTTGTGGTATGAAATGCTGAGGAAATTTTTTGTTTTTCCCCCTCTATGTTTACTTGTTTAGTTAAAATAGCCACAAAAAACTTTAACTTTATATTTTTATGAGATTTCTTTTGGAACATATTGCCAAGGACCTTGATCTCCAGATTACTAAATGAAAGAATTACTGTTGATAAAGTGATATGTTTAAAAACAAAAATGATATCAGAGTAAAAGGCCAGGCAATATAATGATGAACAGAGTTTCAGAGGCAGATTTTTATAAAGCACATGCAGAGATATCTGGATACTATGCAAAGGTGGCTAACTTGAGAAAGGTTAACATCAAACCTATACTTTTTCAAAATTAAATAAACTACTATAAAATCAATTCAGTCTATTATTGGTTGAAGAGATTACTTTCATGTGTTTCTATGTTGCTGCATTTTTAATTTTTTAAAAAAGAATATAATGTTATCAATTACAATATCCAGTAATTTAATATGGAAATTTTGTTTCTCAAGATAAGAAACTATAAAGAATCACATACAGCACTAAGGCAGTAACTAGCTATTCTTGCATTCAGCAATGAATGAGTAATTTCACTGTAAATTTAAAACATTTTCTGGGAAATCATGCCAGCTTTTTAAAATATTACTGTATCATTCCTTTCCTCACCCCCATACAATTCTTTTTTTTTTTTTTTTTTTTTTTTGTGCTGAAGCAATTTGGATTAAGTGACTTGCCCAGGGTCACACAGCTGGGAAGTGTTAAGTGTCTGAGACCATATTTGAATTCAGGTCCTCCTGACTCCAGGACTGGTGCTCTATCCACTGCACCACCCCCATACAATTCTTGCAACCAATTAATATAGATGTGATTTCTCAAACTATTCAACTTTTTATTTTTTTAAAGAAGCGTGGAAGGGTGGAAATCGAAAGAAAGTGCATTAAGCTATGCCCTCTATGAACATTCCAATTTCAGAATAATAAAGATTCATTTAATAATAACAACAAACAAAAAAATACATAGGTCATGCTTAGACTAGTACTCATTAAACATGATTGATATTTATATATGCTGTATCAATTAGCACTAAATATTGAAGGTGAGGGGAATTGATAATTTCAAAGAAATCATTATCCAAATCCTATTTTAAAATGCTGAAATTAATATGATGAAAATAATACTTTATATTTATATATAATTCTTTATAGTTACAAAGTACTTTTCTATTTAATATCACTCCCAGCTTGGAAGAATCAGAGGGGAAAAGAATTCAGTTAATTAAGAAAGTAAAAGAAATTGTGTAGTTGATTTAGAGTGGCACTGGGACTCCTGAAGAACAGCAGAGGTTAAATTTGGAGAGAAGAAATTTGGAGACATTTAGATAAATGTAAAAGAGATAAATTCTAGTCCAGATCCTACTTACAACTTCAGTGGTAGACAGTTATAGGAAAAGGAGCAAGAGAAGTAATAGAATTAAGAAGTAAGAATTTGAAAGGAACTCAAGGTGAAATAAAAGAAAAGCAATAGCTGCAAGTCAAACTAAGAAAAGGTAAGCAAAACAAACTGATAATTAAAACAAATTGTTAAATTAGTAGGTAAAAAGAAAATGGTGAAATAAGAAATTAGTGCTAAGTGGAAAGAAAACGGCATGTGTGGTTATCAAATTGTCAGATGTAAAGAGGTGATAAAGGATTTTTTTTTTCCTGAGATAAACACACACAAGTAGTTAAAAACAACAACTGAGAATTTCAACTAGAATGAAAAGAGTACATTCTGTAGTGACTTAAAATGAGTACATAAAATATATATTTCTGCTACAGTCAAATTTCTGTTAAATTCTAAGCAGAGGAAGATCAGAAAAATACCTTTCCAGAGGCTACTCTGAAATACTAAATCATAAAATATAAGAAACTAAAGGAGTACTCACTAATTGGAAAACAACTGAATAAAATATGGCAGATAAAGGTAAGGGAATATTTGTGTGCTGTAAGAAATGATGGATTCAGAGAAATCTGGGAGGACTCATTGAACTGAAGCAAAATAAAGTAAACTACCAAGAAAATAATTTATATAATCACTGCAACATTGTAAAGAAAAATAATTTTAAAAGACTTAAGAATTCCAAACAAAACAATAACCAATCATGAGGAGAGTTGATGAAAATCACTATCTGACAGAGAGGTAAGTTGTTTGTTTATGCTTATTTATTACAAAGTACTATAAAAAGGAAGGATTTTCAAAAGAAATCTCTCCCCATAAAGAAAATGAGGGTCATTATAGTATTTTTTAAATCCACAAAACAGAAAGAGACCAAGAAAAAAGCAGGACAACTCTGAACTAACAGATTGAATTTGTCTGTTAAAATGCAAACTCTATTTGTAGTTTCATGTACAATTGTCTTTTCCTGTTCTTTGTATAGAACAATGGTCATTTTCTTTAATAGTTTTCAAGTTTCGAATAACAAAATAAGCAGAAGCTGAAGTTGGGAGGGGGAGAAGGGGAAATATTTGACCATATCAAAACACCGACTGGAATGATATCAAAGGGAAGAAAAAAGGTCAACTATATATTTGGAGGTAATAAACATCACAATAAATTAAGTCCGTTCCTGAAGAAAATGGAACTAGACCCTTTCAGAAGAAAAGAGCTACTGATGTTCCAAGGAATGATACAACAGAAATACAAAAATATCCATAATGTGTCAGAGAAAGAAAAGTAGTGGTGGGAAAACTTGTGATTCCCTGCACCAGGGGTACTGAGAAAACTTTGATAACAAAAGAAATTTATTGTCTTCCTCGCGGTCAGGGTATATTTCCAAGATATGTCAAAAATGGATGATTATTAGTCACTTCTGGAAAATGTCTAGATTAATTTTAATACTTTAAGAAGTATTACTAAGGATCATGAAGTCTTGTGCAAAAAAATGAAGAAACACAGACTATACTTTCCTTATTGTGCCCTTTTAAGACAAAGAATCTAGAAGATATAAAATGGTCTGGAAAATAAACAGTTGGATAAGAAAAGTAGAGTTTGAGAATGGGACCTATACTCCTGAATCACAGTCTAAAATCAAGTATGAGAGCAGCTAGGTAGTGTAGGAAGGAAGGAAGGGAGGGAAGAAGGGAGGAAGGAAGGGAGGGAGGAAGAGAGGGAGGGAGGAAGAGAGAAAGAGGGAGGAAGGATCAAGGTATCACATTTCTTGCCAAAGTTAGGATATCTCTACCAGAGACTTGTAAGAATGTAGTTACTGTTTATCTTACAAGTCTAATCAGAAGGGCTTTAAAATAAATTAGAATGGATGGAAGAGTCACATTCATGTATATTCCACCAAGCTATATAACAGAGCAGCTACAAGGAAAAGACAGCTGAGACATCCAGAAATTTGCAGGAAAAACAAAATACCAGAAAGGGACAGAATTATCATCTGAAATACCTAAACGTAAGTGCTTATTGATTGAGTAGGTAACAAAAAAGATGTACAAGTCCTAATGAAAGAAAGCAAATCTGATCTGATAGGTATCACTGAAATTTGATGGGATGAAATGGTAGAATGAATGGAATATGACTCTAGAAGGGTACACTTTATTTAAAAGATACAGGATAGATAAAAGGTAGGAATATTAGTATTGTTGTAGTGGCATAATCATGTAAGAAAAATCTAAGAAACAAAGTGGAAGAGCATTAAGAAGAGCATATGAGTAAACATCTGATGCAATTTTGTCATTGATGTGTTAGGATTCTAGAATCCTAGAAAAGAGAACACTACATTGATGAATAATACATACCTTTGGACAAAACATCTAAATAGACAGATCACATGCCTGAAAGAGGTATGACGAAATAATTTTAGAAAACAAACTATTCTAGACATCTGAGACAACTCTTTCTGTCAAGATTAAAGCACCCAGAAACTTCTTTTGTTTGCTTTAATAATTTCATCCTTCAAAAGTTAAAGGAACTAACAAGATATCCTATACTGAATCTGATTCTCACTAACAGGAAAGAACTGGTTAATGAGAATCTTATGGAGAAATGATCATTACTAACAATTTTTTACAGAGAAGAAAGGAAGCATACTCTGACATGCATCCAGACTTTGGAAAAACAGATTCCAAAGATTTCAAAAGAAGCAGAGATGTCATGGCATGGACTAAAATTTTACAGAAGTCAACCTAGAAGGGATGGTATACCTTAAGAATAAAATTTCAAATATTCATAAGGAAAGTGAAGAGACTGGTGGGGTTTGCACTAATTTGGATTTAGAAAGTCACATACTAAAGATGTAAGCAAAGACAGATAACAAAGGATGAATATAAGAATGACAGTCCTATAAAGATAGATTCAAGAGTGTTAAAGTTCAGAATGAGCAGAGGCTAGTGCAGGATATGAAAGACAACAAAAAAGGATTTGTTCTGTATTTTTGTGAGAAAGAAGAGGATCAAAGAAGAGGCAGGACTGCCATTTAGGATGAAAGAACTTATGATAAATGACAAAAAGGAGAATAAAAATCTGGTTGATTCTTATTTTGCTACTGTTTTCTCTGCCAAAGAGAATGACATTTTTAGCCTTACATTATAAAGGGCAGAACAAAAATTAATAACAAAGAGTTGATACCGAAGATAAATGAGAGAGAAACAAACTACCTAGATGTCCAAAATAAATGTAGTCTCAAATAAACTGTATCCTTAGGTACTAAAAGAAAATGTAAAGTTTCTAAATATAAATAACATTTCAAAAGTTTATAGAGAATGGGAGCGGGATCATAAGACTAGTAAAGATCAAAAATCCTGACTGTTTAAAAATTGGAGTGGGCAAGAACAGTCTCCCCAAAATCCCAAGATAGGGGATCTTGTCTTTATTCCTGGGAAAATTCCATAATGAATCATTAAGGAGAAAGCTAATAAACATCTAGAAAAAGCAGCAGAAATTAGAAAGAACCAGCATAGCTCCATTAACTATTAACAGACTAACTTCAATTATCATCATCACCAATATGATTAATTTAGCATGTTAAGGACTGCAAAGTACTTTACATTAAGTTAATTCATTTGATCTGCACAACAATCCTATGAGATAGGCTCTATTGTTTCAATTTTGTAGTAAGAAAACTAAACTAAAAGAGGTTAAGCTCGGGATCACGCAGCTAAGTTTATGAGGTAGACTTTGAACTTGGGTCCTCCTAACTCCAAGATTAGTTGTCTATCTAGAGTTCTAATGCACCACTGTTTTGAGATTACTAAACAAGGGAGCTACTGTAAAGACAGTCTATTTAGATTTTAGCAAAATATTGATAATATAATTGATACCATTCTTCTGGGAAAGATAGAGAAATATGGATTAGGTGATAATCAAATCATCAACCAACATGCACCTACTATGAACCAAGTAGTGTTGTGCTAGGAACAAAGGATGCAAAAATAAAAGTTAAAGATTTTTTTACTTTTAAGTCACTTAAAATGAAGCGAGGGAGATAACATGTACATACATACATATTTATATAAAGAATATAGACAATATAATTTAGAGGTGAAGATACAAAGAGGAAAGGTACCATAAAGAAGGTGACTTTTTAGCTGAGCTTTGGAAAAAACTAAGGATTTTAAGAGTGAGGAAAGATAACATTCTCAGCATGGGAGATATTCATTACAAAGGCATGGGAACAAGAGATGGAGTGTTGTGTGTGAAGGAACAGTAAATATGACCATTTGAATATACCACAATATATGTCATGGGAACTAATGTGAAAATGTAGATTGGGTTCACATTCTGAGAGACCATAAATGTATGCCAAAAGAAAAAAAATTATATTTGAACTTGAAATTACTGAGTTCATTTTTTTGTTTTTAATTAGGTGGATTAGGAAATGATCAAATGATTGAACAGAAGAACAATTAAGGATTCAGTGCCATTTAGCAAAAGGTCTCTAGTTGAATGCCTCAGGGATCTGCTTTGTCTGGTACCAGAAAATTAGAAAATTATCTGCAGATAGAGCACAGTCATGTATAAATATATCTTAATTTTTTTAGAATTATATTTGATTATGCATGATTTTTTTTTCTTCTGGAACACATTTTACTTCCTAATTTGCTTTGTTTGGGTTAAAAATTACTATATAGCACCTGAAAACAAATCAGTTAGGTAATCGCCTGGGAAGAGGTTTGGTTACAAGGACAAAAGAAATGATAATGATAAGAACAACAGAAAATTGAATCCAAATTCCGTCCAAAAGATCTCTTTAGGCTAAAGTATTGGCTAAATTTAATAAGATAAAATTCAATAATAATAGGTGTAAAGTCTTACAGACAGCCAAAAGCAATAGGGACCTAATCTAAGATTTAAAACTGAGCCTAATTATGATTATATGATTTTAGGAAGTCATTCATCTTCCTTATAACAAAAAATATTTAGTGCATGAAATAAAATGAAAAATTAAACCAAAATGAATGAAAATATCATTATAGGAAAAAGTATAACTATTAGAAAATGTAGGGTATGATAAGTTGCTGGAAATCATTTGACTATTCACCTTCTTAATAACTATTTCTAAATCTTATTTATGGATGTTTTGTGGCTCCTGATGCATGATGTTCTACTTTAGACATAAGCTTGAATACATTTTATCATAAATCAAATGGCAGGTACTCTGTAAGATCTAAATAACAAGTACAAATTAACCAACTCATTAAGTAGAATTTTGCCTACACTTTTATAGTTAATGCTAATCATTTTCTTTCAATGCACTTTTGTCCCTAGGGATAAAAAGAAAAAACCTAAATTTCACACAATATATCAATGAGAGTGGAAACAGTGTCTATGGCAATATTTTTATTTATTGCTACCCACAATTCAACATTAATTAAGGTAAAAGGACAATATAGTGTAATAGAGAGCAGAATTTATTTTATTTATTTATTTTTTGTTTTGTGTTTTTCCTCAAATCCACCCTTGCTGACCTGCTGTAATCCCATAGTTTAGTTTTCGTTTGTTTCATTTTAGTTTTTTTTATTTTTTCCCCTCAAAGAGAGCAGAATTTAAAATCAGGAAGACTTGAGTTCAAGTTCTGTCCCAAATACATGCAAGCTGTCTGATTCTGGGCAAGTCATTGAAACCCTCAATGTCCTAGATTAATCAGAGACAGTCCTACCATTGAATTGGTAAAGTTTCCTTACTAGGAATCCCCTGTACCAATAAACAACATGTCTAGGCTGGTTTCCTTTAATTACATATCGCTAAATAGAATTTCTAAATCATGAATTGGCTAATGGTACATTTTTACTAGATATTTCTATATTTTTGTTTTTAAGCCCCAATGGGGAAAGCTGGTATAAATGGCTATGGAGAAAGGAGAGGGAGAAAACATATGCTACTTCCAAAAACAAATGTTTCCTCCCTGGTGCTACTCTTATTCCTGTATTTATCAGTCACCTGAAAGCAACATCTCATTGCTTCTTAGAGAATACTAGGAATGAAAAAAGCACCTTCTGGGAGACACTCCCAGCATGACTATCTCCCAGATGGGACTGCCTTCCCACTCCTCTTTCTCTACCTATTTTTTTCTGGGGACTATGAGAAGCCATGTGGTATGATATATGATCAGCTTCAAAGTCAGGAAGAACTGAGCTTATATCTTTATCTGATGCATTTGGAGATATAATCCTAACAACTCTTAAAATTATAAATTGCAAAATAATCATGTATAGACTTAAAAGTTAGGAGGACTCAAATGTTATCTAGTCCAATCCTTTAACAGATGAGGAAATTGAGAGTCAGAGAAGATAAATGACTTGTCTATAGTTGTACAGTTAGTGACTGTCTGAAACAGGCTTTCAACCCAAAAAATTCCTGACTCCAAGTATTGTGCCCTATCCTTTATTCTCCTCAGCTTTTTCTTTGGGTAGGCATATGGGTAGAAGTTTCTTCACATAATCAATACGCCAACTAGTATTTATTAAAAATCTATGTGCTATGCATTATCCTGATCACTGGAGATACAAAGAAAGGTGAAAACAAAAATAACCATGTCCCTGCTCTCAGGGAATTCAAAGTCTAACTGGAAAGACAACATGCTAATTGTACAAACACATTACATACAAAATAAACTGTAGGTAGTTATCAGAGGAAAAGAACTACTACTAAGTACTTGAAAAGTCTTCTTGAAAAGCTATTAGCTGAATTTCAAGGGAAGTCAAGATGCAGAGATGAGGAGAGAAAGAATTTTAAAGAGGGAGAAACAGAAGAACAACAGAGAGATCAGTGTCACTGGAAGGGAGTGGGGTATAAGAAGAATGAAAAGACAACAAAAGGCCAGGTTATAAAGGGCTTTGAAAACCAGAGGATTTCATTTTGATACTGGGGATTATATGGAAACACTGGAGTTTAATGTGTTGGGTGGAAGGGGAGACAACTTGGCCAGACCTGAGCTTTAGGAAGATCAATTTGACAATAAAAACAGAGGATAGCTTGGAATGATAAAGAGTTGAGGCAGGGAAATTTAATTAGCAGGCTATTACAATAGTGCAAGAATAAAGTGATAGTACACACCTGTCAGATTAGCTAAGATGACAGGAAAAAGTTATGATGAATGTTGTAGGGGATGCGGGAAAACTGGGACATTGATGCATTGTTGGTGGAGTTGTGAACGAATCCAATCATTCTGGAGAGCAATCTGGAATTATGCCCAAAAAGTTATCAAACTGTGCATACCCTTTGATCCAGCAGAGCTACTACTGGGCTTATACCCCAAAGAGATACTAAAGAGGGGAAAGGGACCTGTATGTGCCAAAATGTTTGTAGCAGCCCTGTTTGTGGTGGCTAGAAACTGGAAATTGAATGGATGCCCATCAATTGGAGAATGGCTGGGTAAATTGTGGTATATGAATGTTATGGAATATTATTGTTCTGTAAGAAATGACCAGCAGGATGGATACAGAGAGGCTTGGAGAGATTTACATGAACTGATGCTAAGTGAAATGAGCAGAACCAGGAGATCATTATACACTTCGACAACGATATTGTATGAGGATGTATTCTGATGGAAGTGGATTTCTTTGACAAAGAGACCTAACTGAGTTTCAATTGATAAATGATGGACAGAAGCAGCTACACCCAAAGAAAGAACACTGGGAAATGAATATAAACTGCTTGCATTTTTGTTTTTCTTCCCGGGTTATTTATACCTTCTGAATCCAATTCTCCCTGTACAACAAGAGAACTGTTTGGTTCTACAAACATATATTGTATCTAGGATATACTGCAACATATCTAACATATATAGGGCTGCTTGCCATCTAGGGGAGGGGGTGGAGGGAGGGAGGGGAAAATTTGGAACAGAAGCGAGTGCAAGGGATAATGTTGTTTAAAAAAATTACCCTGGCATGGATTCTGTCAATATAAAGTTATTATAAAATAAAATAAAATATAAAAAAAAAGAATAAAGTGATAAAGACCTGCACCAGAATAATGGCAACATCAGAAGAGAGAATGCACTAGAATGATACAAAGGTTATAAAAGACAGGACTTGATCACTGATTGGATATGGAGAATAGCAAGGAACTGAGGCTATGACACTTGGTATGTGAGCCTGGGTGGTGTCTGGGTGCCTGGATAGATGGTGGTACCCTCAGCATTGATAGGAAAATTACAAAGAGGAAAAGGTTTAAAGAAAAAAGATAATAAGTTCAGTTTTGGACATGTTGAATTTAAAATGTCTTAGAGAGCATCCAGTTTGAGATGAGCCCATCTGGAGTAGTGGGCTTGAAGGTCAGGAAAGAAGTTTGGGTTGGACAAGTAGATCTGAGAATCATCTGCACAGAGATAATAAGTGAATACATGAGAAATGATGAGATTACCAACTAAACTTAAAACAGAACTCTTACGGGTCTCCACTGTGAGGAAACATGGCAGAGATAAAGACCAAAGGAGACAGAGAGTAACTTGTCAGATAGCTAGGAGAACCACCAGGAGAAAACGTGTCATGAAAACCTAGAGAGAAAATATCATAGTGAAGAAGATGATCAATAGAGAGATTAAGAAGAATAGGGAGGGGCAGGTAGATGGCGTGGTGGACAGAGCACCAGCCCTGAAGTCAGGAGGACCTGAGTTCAAATCTGGTTTCAGACACTTAACACGTCCTAGCTGTGTGACCCTGGACAAGTCATTTAAGCCCAATTGCCTCAGCAAAAAAAAAAAAAAAAAAAAAAAAAGAAGAAGAAGAAGAAGAAGAAGAATAGGGACTGAGAAAAGGTCATTAGATTTAGCAATTAATTATTTGTAATATTGAAGGAAAAAAGTTTCAGATGACTGATGAGATCAGAAACTAGACTTCAAAGAGTTAAGAAAAGAATGAGACGAAAGGAAATGGCAGCACCTGTTGTAGACAGCCTTCTTAAGGAGTTAAGCCATAAAAGACATGAGAAAAGATTGGGCATAACTGTAGATGAATGAGAAGAGGGCAGTAGATAGGGAAGAATTGAATATTAGTGAAAGGATATAGATGACAGAAGGAACAATGTGCTGAAAAATGTGAGATGAATGAAACAGCCTCTACAAGTAGAGGAGTTATCATTAGAGGGCCAAACAAATAAATAATAGGTAGGGCTAGCAATAACTCTGCTAAAATAATCGTTTTATTCTTAAATGGCCCAAGTAGATTCTCTTTACATAGAACTTAAGCCTTCTGGACATATGCAAAAAAACAAACTTTTGCTACATTTACTTCACAATGCATTTTTGACTTTACATGGGGTTCCATCCAAATAAAGCTGTTTTACTTTAACAGTACTATACAATACTAAAAACAATAAAAGGCAGACAGGTGGCACAATGGATAGAGAGCTAGAACTGTAGTCAAGAAAACAAGTTCAAATATGGCCTCAATCATTTGCTGATTATGTGATCTCCAAAAAAATCACTTAACCTCAGTTTCCTTGACTGCAACATGATGATAATAAGAGCACCTAACTCTCGAGATTATTGTGGGAGCAAAATAAGAAATGATTTGCAAATCAAAAAGTGTAATATAAAATGTTAGCTATTATTATTATTATTATTGACAATAAAAATTAAATAGTTATCCAAGAAATATTTCAAAGTTACTTAAGATCTTGTTTCTGATCCTGAATTCACTTTGATAAGTACTATAAAATTTGTAAAATTTTAAGTAAATCTTAGCACATTATTTTTCTTTCATGAAAAAGTAATCTTTTTATAATTCTTTCTGATATGAGTTATACATACAAACAAATGGGCCTTTTTAAGAGTCAAAAATTCAAGCCCAATAATATTAATTTCTGAATTTTAACATTGGGATAAATAGTATAAGGCATTAAAAAAAAGTCTAGTGTCTGTTTTGATAATGTTTTCACATTAAGACAAAGAGCTTCTTACAATTTAAGTTTGACCAAGATATTGATAACAAGGTTTAAAGAGCTATAAGCAGAAACAAAAAGATGACAGATCATTTAGTTTGGAAAGATGATAGGGACTTTTGAAAAAGTGCAAATAACTGAATGCAAAGAATAGGCATGGCAGAAAATGACTAAGAAAAGAAATTCATCACATCCATTATCTAAAAGCGTCAGAAATTACTTAAAACTGTTTAAGGACTATATTCACAGACATATACAAGATATTAAATAAGTCAAGAAAATAAACTTTATGTTATTGCTCAAAATTTATTAAAATTAATCATTCAAATGCCAGGAAGTCATAATATAAAGGCATCCTTGCATTTCTTCCCAATCTTTTCAGTCAACATTACACACAATCTCAAAATACCTGCATCTTCCAATAGAGCACAGCGCAATAGGATCACCCACCACAGCTACCAAGGACTGTGCTCTTGTTATGGCGGTGTTGAGAAGTTTGTAGTTGGACAAAAAACCATAATCCAAATCCTCTGTTGAATCTTCTAACAGTTGCTCTTTCCTTTTAATTGGGGTTTGTTTATGTTTGCAAGTGTGCCGGGTACGTACTGTACTCAGAAACAAAACCCTAAACTGCTTTCCTAAAGAAATTAAGAACATTTTACATGTAATGTTATTAATTAGTAATAAAACCAAAAGATCATATTTTCACAAAATCCTAGAAACTAAGAAGCTGAAATCAGCCCCAAAGATCACCTTACACAATCATTCACCCAATGCAAGAGCTCCTACAGCAACCCTGACAACTGATCAACTAGACTCAGCTTAAATACTTTATATTATCTCACAAATCCTTTCCACAGTTGTATAGTTCTAGTTGTTGGCCAAAGCTATCAAAAAGTATTTTTGGGGGGCATATTTAGTAAAATCTCTTCTTATAATTTAAAATTTAGGATTTTACGATTTGAAAGAGATCTCAAAGACTATCTAGTCTATTTCTTCCCTTTCAGATAACAACTTTCAAATATTTGAAGGTACCTATTAAGTTTCTAACTCTTTTCTTCTCCAAGCTAGACACTCTCAATCCCTACAAGAATTCCACAAGTCAGTCTCTAGATTCCTCATCATCCCTCCTGCCTTCCTCTAGATCTTTTGTAATTAGCCCTTAAAATAATATGCCTAAAATTGAAAAAAAAATACTATGATGTGATGTGAGCAGCACAGAAAGCAATGGGGACCTTTGATAATCACTTTATTATTATTATAATATAAGATTTTCTTCTTTATCAATCACATCACACTGATCATTTTTTAAAAATTAAAAATATGAAGAAGCATAGCAAGTGGATACAATGCCAACCTTGAAATCAGGAAGGCCTGAGGAGTTCAAGTCTTCCTCAAGACAAATTTATTATCTTCTTTATATTTTGGGCAATTCTCTAAGAATATAAATTGTAGAGAAGGTGTTGACTCTCTTCAACAATGAAATCACATCTCTATACTAAATCTCAAAATAAACAGAAAAAACAATAAAAGGAAACTGAACATTTATAATAAACAACTTTGGCCCCAGAGAATATTTGAGAATAGACATCTCCTCCTTTTATTACAGAAGTGGGAGATTACAAATACATTCTCAAAGTTTGACAATCAAGTTGTTTTTTACTGAACTATTTTTTCCTCTTTCTTTTTTAATATTAGAAATGATTCAATGGCTAGGCAAAGAGAGAAGGCTACATTTGCAAATGAATGTGACATAAAAGCAAACAATATGAATCAAAGTAAAATGTAAGATAAATACAATGGTATCACAGAAACAGTTCTAATGAGTTCCTACTATATGGAAAACTAATTGATTATTTAAAATGCATTTTAAGTGTCATTTCTCAAGTACAAGACATTCTAGTTAACTCTATTTTATGAGTATTTATCTTCCCAGAGCAAATTAGAACTCTTATTACTGGTCAGAAATATAGTCAGAGATTTTTCATTGTAATATATACTTGGGATCTCAAAAATGAAGCAGAAACAAGTAGCTTATCATAAAATGAAGATTAATATCACAAATGTCTTTCAGAAAAGTAAATAAGAAAATAAATATCCTATTAATTCTGTATCAGATATAAAGACCACCCACCAAAATGTTTCAAATAGAATGTAAATATTACTGGTATCCTGAAGTAATAAGTTTTTAAATGAAAAACCTTACGTTGTAATAGCCAAAAAAGAAACTAATTATATGAACAATTTATGCTGTACTTTTTTTTTTTTTTGCTATCTTTTGTCTAGCCTACAGAAAAGCAGACACCACTATAAATAAAAGATTATTTATTATTATTTAATTATATACTATATAATTGATTAATTTAAAATGTAAAATATTTATACTTTTTTCATATAAGTGATGAACATTTCTGCACAATTTCATAAAGCATTTAAATTAACCCGGGACCAATCTTTAAGATACAGAATAGGCATGAAATGCTTATATAATTGCTTATTTATGAGTTTTTAAAAAAAATTTTGACCAAGACAGTGGCTAAAAAACCCCTGATAAGAAGTTTCCTCTAAAAAAAAGGGTTTCTGTACTTTGTCTTTCCCTTACAGTCTCAGAGAGCTACCTGAGGGCATTGAGAATTTAATTCTTTCACTCAGGATCCCACAGACCTGATGTGGCAGAAGCAGCACCTGAACAGAGGTCTACTTGTCTCCAAAGCCAGCTTTCTATCCATTATATTATGTGCTTCTCTATTCCGAAAATTACCAAGATATAAATACAAAGTTTTCAAAAAGCATTTTGAAATATTTACATTTGAATGACTTCAGGAAATTTAACTGTTACTTACCCTGCACATTGAGCACTCTTTCCACATTGACATCAGATAATCTCTTTTTTCGAAGTTCTGCCCGGATCCTGAACACCTGATCAGCATAAGGAGTGACTACACCTATACTTCCATCATCTAATTTTCCCCAAGCTACAGGCCACTTTCTCCTTAACTCTTCCACCCGTTCCACCACTTCAAATACCTTAAAAAAAAGTTTTACAATTACAACTGAAATACTATCTTAATGAAAGCCATCTAAAAATGCCATTCTAGGTTACATAATCATTTCACATCTTGGATAAAAAGTTTTCTGATATTAATAAAATAGTTTAAACAAAAATCCCTTATATAAAAGCTACTTTTAAAATTTCCTATTAATTTAAAAGGTTTCTTAATGAACGTATTTTTTTGGTCAAGGATTTATAAACAATTTATTAACAAAATTTGTTTCTACATTGATGATTTGATGGAAATTTATAAATACTCTGGCTCAAGTACTACTTTCAGAAACAAAGTTCATTTTTAAAAGAATTATTAGTTACTCTGATTTGGGCAAACAACAAAAAACAAAACATGAACATTGCCACATATAAAGAAGAAAAAATAATGTTATTTAAGCCTGTGAATCTCTTCATGAATAATTTGGTTTTTGTTACAAAAAGTGGGTTTTAAGTATGCTAAGCTCAGTAGGTTAATTCCAAAGCTTTTGGAATTAATTTTTCTATATGTCAACAAACATTTACCAAGGACTTGCTATATACCAAGCAATGTGTTAAATTATGGATATACAATGAAAAGTAAAAGAAAACACAACAAAAAATGCAGTTCCCAATCTTAAAAAGCTTACTGTCCAGTGGGGAGGCAAGGTACAAATAAGACAAACTGGAGGCCTTTTATGATTCCTCAATCTGCTTTCCTTTCTGAAATTAACTATAAGTCATATAAATATAGCTTATATTTACCTAGGTACATGTTGTCTCCCTTATTATAATGTGTGCTCCAAGAAGGAAGGGACTCTTCTTTTCTTTCTTTGTATTCCTAATGTCTAAGTACTAATCAGTACTTCATAAATGCTTGTTGACTAACAAATAATGCATCATTATTAATGTCTAAACAAAGCCATTCAAACAGAATTCTACCGGTATTCACTTGTTAGAAAGTCAAGTAAAGAACAAATCAACAAGCATATATGAAGCCCTGATTATATGCCAATACCATATCAAACACTGGAGATACAAAGATAAAAAAACAAAAAAAGCAAAATACAACTATGAGTCTCTGCCTTCAAAAAGCACATAGTCTAAAGAAGGGACAATTTACAACTATGTACAAACAAGGACAAAAATAGTTTTTTTTTGGTGTGTGTGTGTGTGTGTGTGAATATGATCTTTCAATATTAATCACCTATCACTCAAAAGAAGTGATCATTTTATATTAAAACAAGATTTAATGACGTTCCATTTCAGATGAAAAATAATAACATATATAACAACAAATTAACATTTCCTTTTTAATCAAGTTCTGTTTTCCTATTTTACCATAAAACAAAGAGCAATTCAAAGTTTATTCTTGTTTTTATACTACAGATGATTTATGAAAAGAACTGAAATAACAAGATTGATTCTGCATCATTTTTAATTGATCCTATTTGCAAATGATTATTTATTTTAACTGCCTAAGTCATTCTTTGTCTCTGAACTTAGTTCAAAAACTTAGAACTCCTGTAATCACTTAAGTCGAGAAATCCAGTTCTTATTAACCACTGTTCTATTCTTGTGTCAAGGAAATCTGTTACCTTGAAGAGTGCTTATCAGTTGGTCTAGCATATTTGCACTACTAAGCTATCCTTCAAAGATGTCTGATTTGTTATCCAAATAAATCTGGTTCACTAAGTTTGCAAGTGAACTCTCATCATAAGAGAGAAAGAGTGGGTATTTCTAGTCCCTCATTCCCAAGTACCAACCAATTATATTATCTCCTATACCTCAGCTCTATAACCAACCATAAAGATTTTTTATCATTTATGATGTCAAGCTCTTTTAACCAATCATATCTAAAGTGTTACCTACCTATGAAATCCTATTCTTTATTCTTCATTTTCCTAAAAAATTTAAACCCACCTCATGGTCTTAGCTTTGTTGAGGAATTTGAGATCCTATTTATAGGTAAATTCATACTTTACTAATAAATTGATCATGTTTGAAACTTTGTAATCCAGTTTACTTCATTTTGAACATAACACAATAAATATAAATGCTGTATGCCAAGAAAAATTTTTTATCTTATCTTTATAACAATAAAGTTAATACTTCAGCCAATAAAAAAGATTTAAAGAAAAAATATCATACAAAGCCTTACAAGTTAAAAAAAATTGCTCATGATGACCAAATTTTCAAAGAAAATATACAAAAATATGGAAGTTACCTCTGCATTATTATAAAAGGCTGTACTATTTTTTTCCTGTACATCTTCTCCTCGTGCTGTAAAGAAGGTTAATGGATAAAAATCTTTGTGTGCTGGTTGTTTTCCACTTGCCATCAACTTCCCTTCATAGAAAAGTTCTGATGTGTAACTACAGAAAAGATACAAAATGAAAATGTAAATCACTAAAAAAATCTAGTCACTAGAAAGACTACATTCAAAACAATATATTACTTCATATGTCCACAAATTTTATTCAGAATATTGAATATGAAAAGAGAGGTTTTCCTTAAAAAATAAGGCAGAATAAACAACATTTTTGAAGGGAAATTGAGGAAAGAGACTAAAGTGAGAAGAGAGGAATGTTTGATCAATAATAGTTATACACTTCTCTTATGACAACTATATTTAAAAAGAATAAGAGAGGAACAACTTAGTGTGAACTTTTCTGGTTAATCCATTGGTATGAACTAGATTATTTCCCTTCAAAGTAATGTGACACAATTTAAGGACAATCAATATCTCAACATTTTCCCCAGTCTATTAAATGCCCTTTTAAGGATGAAGGTGCTTCCCAGTAAGGGCTTTGTATATATCAAACAATTTTGGAAGAAGCAAAGTAGAAATCACATTGTAAAAATCCAGGATGGAAACAAAATCTGTTTTTGCTTTTTATCCTCCTAATCACCTACTCAGATTATCAGCATCATTCACATTATCTAACTTGTGTTGAACTGTTAAAAATTAGTCATTTTTACATTCCTTCCCTATTTGTTTTATTTCCAATTAGATTCCTTACACAGAAAGAATGTGATACTGACAAATTCACATTATTATATAGGAATTTAAATGTGTGTGTATGTATACATACATGTACACATATAAAACATAACATAAACCCAGGAGACTAAAAATTTTGCTTCGCTGAATTTAAATGATTTTTAAAAAATTTTTTCTTTTCAATTTTAAAAAGTTTTTTCAAGTGGTTTCTTTAAAGAAACCAAATCAAACAAAAAGAAATTGTAACACTAATATCATGGATAACTCAATTTAGCACTCTCAGTCACTGATAAAACTGTTTATATTCATTAATACCATGCACAGGTACATTTGAAAAAGGTCACACCTACTTGATGATAGCTTCATGAGAACGATAGTTCTCACACAGTAGGATCCGACATGGAAACTCTGCAGGATAATGTTCATAGAGCCGATCCAGTAATGAAACATGAAGGTTTCTCTCCCTGGCAAACTCACTATAGACAAAAGGACTGAGCTGTAACAGACAACCATATAGAAAAAAAAAGTTTAACAAATTTTGCAAATAACATTTGGAATTTACCTACATAAAATTCCTTATGCTGAAACTTTTGATGTATTAAATCTCTATATACTCAACCTTGGGATATCTGTCCAGCCTAATAATTTCTAGGCTGTTTGCAACTCTATTTAACACTTGACAAATTCACTCTCAAGAACTGCTAAAACAATTTATCAATTTATAATACCCCATTTATTCACTGAGGGATAAAAATAAAACCCCTAGATTCTCTGACCCAATCACATGAATCAAAATGATCAGCTAGGAATCCTACTGGAGATAGTTTATACATAACACAAGGGTTTTCTAAATGTAAAAAATAAAAGATATTCAGTGCTTAAGCCTTTTACAACTAAGTAAAAATCACCTGAATAAAACAATTCTGCACCAAATGTAATTTGCCCCTGTAAGTATAAACCTTTATCATAATTCTGACAGCAAGACTACCACAGAAGTATTAATATAATCATGTGTCTCAGAAGGATGGCACCTGAAGCTACAAATTTATTAGATAGAAAACAATAATACTAATGATAGTAATAATAATAATCAGCATTTATATAGCACTTTAATGTTTTGTAAAGCATTTTATAAATATCTCAATTTAGTCTGACAATTCTAGGCCTTAGGTGCTATTATTATCCCCATTTTACAAATGAGGAAACAGAGCTCAAGTTGACTTGCCCACAGATCACAAAATTAATACCTACATGAAGCTGGATATTAACTCGAGTCTTTCTAACACTAGCTCTGTCTCTCTCTATTAACTATTATGCTTCAACTGGAAAACTTAATTTCCTTTTCTTCTTTAAATAAGTATGTATCTTAAGTATATAGAGTTAGAAATATTTTTGACTACTTTGACTACTGTTTTCTCTGTTTCCTTTGACTTAAAATTAATTAACCTTCCACAAAGATAAATGTTAGGGATAATAGCTGGGGAATTAAGAAAAGGGTGATGTAAAAATAAGGCTCAAATATTTGTACCATAAAGAACAAAACATCAAATAAACAAAAGTGAAAAATTCAAAGTGGCTCATTCTAAATGTCTAATTAATCTAAAAGAAAAAAGACTAATACTAGCATGTAAAATTCCTTTGTAAGAATAAGGTATTTTGTCAAATTTGTTAAATAGGTAATAATAGAATGTAACATTAAATTCTCTTGCAATAGTTTGGAAATATTTAAACTAAATTTTAATTTGTTATAATTTCATTTTACTTTTAAATATGTACTATAATACTTCATTAACTAGAATTTCATTCTAGACTGAACACATGGTAGAGCACTTACTTGCATATGGTCTCCAGCCAAAACAATTCGTGTGTTTTTATTAGCTAATGCCAGAGGCATAATGGTTTCACACTCCATGGCCTGTGCAGCTTCATCCAAAAGAATGTGTGTAAAAAACCCTAGAAAACACAGGACAAAAACTTAGGAGTGTATTTCAAATACAATAAAGAGATTAAACACTGCTTTCTTTCCTGACAGATTTTAGATAGTTTGAGACACTTTCATTTCCAGTCCTCAAAAAATCTAATTATCAAATCACAATCCTTCAACAAACAAGAGTTTTTTTTTTTTAAAAGAAAGCTACCTCATTAAGTATTAGATGCTACTAATTAGTAGTATCTAGCAATAGAAACTAAAAACACAACTTCAAATAGGACTCCAAATATGAGAAATTAAAATTTAGTTACATTCTGATTAGGGTGTAGAAAAGATTCTAAATGAACCAATTATAAAGAGAAAGTAGTTCTCTGCTTGCATGGGAAATGATAACAACTAAATACTAATAGCTAAAGGTATTTTCATATTTACTAGGTAAAATACCATGAATAATTTTTAAACTGGAATTATTTCACACTTAAATGTCCCTTTACACAAAAAATAAAAATAAGACTTAGAAATAAAGAAAAATGGGACAAAAACCTATGATCTAGGAAGAAATCCATTCAGAAAATATGTGTAAGTATATACAGATATACATATAAATACATACATACATATATACACTTATATAAATATATATCTACATGTATATTTACATGTCCATATGCATATTTATTTGAATACCTATCTCTTTGGCATATCTATCAATTAACTTCAAGATCATTGTTCCTCATTTCTACTGACAGATTTTTTTTCCCCAACCTCAAAGACATCAATATACATGGTGATGCTCTTTCAAATAGCCTCATCTCCCAGTTCATCAACATCTTAAACTTCTATAATCTACACATAACCTTTCATGCAACTTTACCTGTCTAAATATATCATACTTTTGATAATATCACCATAAGTTTCCTATTTCCATGATCAAGAGTTATAAAATTTCCTCTGACTTTGATTTCCTACCTTTCCATTTCTACCAATGTCTTACTCTTCTTGAATCCATTCTCTGTCTTTACCTATATCCTTCAGTCCCCTTGTAGACCAACATCTCTGATCTGGTTTAATTTTCTTTCATTGTTAATTTTAACCCCCAAATTTAACAGTTCAATCTTATACTATCTTCAGATCTCTTTGTTCATGTCCTATTCACTCACACCTTGCTAAAAATTCTAAACTTGAATTACTCTCACCAACCCTTTCCTCAGTTTTTTGAACAATGCTGGATAAAGTAGCACAACTATGTTGCACAGGACAAGGACAACATTAATCTCAAGTAAATCCCACCACAGCCAAGCAATCCTTTCCTAAATGCGCTACTCAAGAGCAACAGCTTCACAACTTTTCTTCTTTCAAGCCTTTTAGCAAACGACCTTTATCTCAAACTTTACTGAGAAAACAGAAGTCCCTCTCCATAAGCTCCCTCCATCGCTTATATTTAAAAAACTCATAAAATCATACTCCACCCTCTATTCCTTTGCTCCAGTCTCTGATAAAGGATACAACACCTTTCCAAGGTCAACCACTCTCTGTACTCTTCCCCTGTCATCTATTTCTACATATTGACTAACCTTCTTAAGAAAAACTCAGGCTCTCCTTATTTACTAATTACTGTTTTGCCATCTATAAATATTTCCAAATTCTATTCCATCCTTTAAAAAAAAAAAAATTCTTCTTTTCACCTGACATCAAGCTATGACACAGTATCTTTCTTCCCCTTTCACTACCAAACTATGAGGAAAAGTTTTCTAGACATGTTGTTACTAATTTTTCAGACTCTTGCAACAAGGTAAGCTACCAATCTTCTCTTACCTGGCAAATACAAATTACTTCTTCCAAATCCTCATAATTCTTAATCTCTCCACAGCATTTTTCAACACTGAACACACTCTCTTCCTAGAAATTCAATTACCTCCCCCCATAACTCCTTACCTTCCCCTTCCTTTCCCTTCCCCTTTCCCTCCTCTTTTTCTCTCTCTGTCTCTCCCCTGCCCTCCCTACCCTCAACCCTGCCTTCCCTTTTTCCCCTCCTCCTTTTTCTTCTCCCTACCTGAATGTTAATTTCTCAGCATTCTTTGCTAGATCATCATTCAGATCTCATCCCTCAAGGGTTCTCTGTATAGAGGCCTCTTCTCTATATAGACCCTGTGCTGATGACCTCATCAGTTTCTCTTCATTAATTTACCACCCCTATGCAACTGGCTTCGACATCAGTAAACATCCTGCCCTAGTATTTCTCTTGAGCATCAGTTCTGTATCCCAAAATGCCCCTAGGAAAGTTTCAATTTCATATCATGTAGATATCTTAAACTTAACTTGTCAAACCAAAATACATCAGCTTTTCTCAAATCTACCCTTTCTAATTCTAATTTCAATAAAAAGCACCACCATCCTTTGGGTCACTCACATTTTAACTTTGGATCCATCTTTAATTCATAATTCTTCTTCACACCAGAAAGGCTTCATTCAAACCAATTCAGTTAATTAAGACTCAGGACTCAAATGTCATTAAATATTGATAGGCCACTCAATAATATGCAATTTTAAAAATTACTGTAGTTATGCAAAGTAATAAAAAACAAATTCTACTTCCTTCTGTCTCCAGTTTTTCAAAGTAGCAATACTGGACCAGAAAGATATCTTGAAAAACAGTGGTAATTTTGCCAAATCTTAAGAACAACGCTCCCACAAACTGTGCTTTTTATATTCATAATCTTCTGTACCAAGCAAATCCCAGGGAAGGCCTGCTTGCTTTCTTAAAGGGAAACTATGCATTAACATAAAACAAATTCCTCTACATCCCACCCTTGGATAGAAAAGTCCCAAAAATCCTCTAGAGTTGCTTCTATCATTTAAAAGACATTGATAAAATTCTGACCTCTGGAAGAATTATAGCAGAAACAGCATAAGAAGGTAAACAAGAAAAATAATAAAACTACAATATCAAATAATATATTAAAGTCTCTATAAAAATATAGTCATGCAATTGGAATATAAAGCAGTTCACAATAGCTCTACTACTGTAACAACAACAGTGAACAAGAACAAACCAGGAATATCAAGGCCAAAGCATCAATCACAACACCACCAGCAGTCAATGATACTCAGTACAGATCTAGGTATTATGTGGCCAAGTAGCTAAAGAGTCATAAGCTTCTTCCATGGATCTAAGATGATACCAAAACTTGCCCCTTATCATCAGTTCCCTAGGCCAGCAGCCAAAAATTCATACTCCTTGGGAGCAAGACCCATCATGTCCTTGCCCCTTTGAGGCCCTGAAATGAAGAGTTACTCTCTTTTTCTGAAGAGGTTGGATGCAGATTCATTTTTACTTTCATCCAAAACTCAAGACTGCTACCAAGTCAGCTGATAGATCTCTTTTCTTCATATAACTGTGAATTTACCATGATTATGACAAAAAAATCACATCCCTTCTATGTTATTAGGCACTTCCCAACAAATATAACTCTTGATCTCCCAAACTCTTTTTAGGAAGGAGTTCTCCAAACTATCTCAAGGCAAAGATTATCAATTAAGGGAGATATGAAGAGAATTTCTGAAGGGGCAAAAAGCCCAAAGCCAGGAAAAATTGAGCAAGGACAAAATAAGAAAAATCAGGAGTTAGGACTATACTTAAAAGTAATCCATCTTTTTTTTGGTATATCTTCATGGAGACTGGATCCATGAAACTGAGAGTGGAGATCCTGTCACCTCCCTAGAGTAGCATCAATTCATCACAGATACAGCCATTGAAAAGTGGGACAAATAACCTTAATAATTAGGGACATGATGAGATGAAGTTGAATAAATCAACTGTCCTGACAGAAAAAGATTAAGAATTTCACAGGATCATGTCATATAAATCTTTCAAATGTAGGTACTTTGGCTAGAGTATAATATTAAGATACAACTAACCTCATCCTTAGTTAAAGGGATCAAATGATCACATGCCCACAGCATCTACAACACAACACTCTCAATTAAACCGATCATGTAACCAGTACCCCATTTCTTCCATTCCAGTCCAAGGGCATTAAACTGATTACTTAAATCAGCAAAAGGTACATGATGCTTCTGATGGGCACTAACATCCTAAAAATGGTTGCATACTATGTGAGGTATCACCAAAAATTTCTCATCATTCTTGATCTCAAAGGAGAGAAATGTTGATTATCCCACTCCAGTTTTCTCTAGGCCACAGACCATTCAATCAAACCCCTGGCCACCAATCAGCAATCAGTATAAAGATTTATCTACCTGAACCCTCATGAGTCTTTCAAATGCTAGCTATGAAAACTACAACTTGATCCAGTGGAGTATCACTAACCTTCAGTGTGACCCTGTCACTAAATTAAAGGTCTAGTTGCATGTAATTCTTTCATAGCAGACAAAGTCATCAATAAACCAACATTCTTCAAGACTAAGTCCAGGTTGATGGGCCCACTGGTCCAGTAATACATGAAAAGGATCAGGACCACTGAGATTTAAGGTCTGTTCATGAAATATACTAAGACTAGAGGCACCCAGATAAGCACATCTAAGCTACCTATGGAAGCCTCATATTCCTTTACTTATCTTATCAGAGGAATCATTTTGTATCGTCCAACTCATAATGAGCAATTCTGGAAGAAAGGTGAGGACAAGACCCTGTATCATCTGTTCAGTACCAACTAATGACTAATAACAGGGCAACTGCTCTTCAAAAGGAGTATAATGAGTTGGTCATTCAAGGAGTTTACAGATCAGAAAGTCTAAAAGTTGCTTACTCCAGCCACTCTTTAGTTCTGGCCAAAAACTCCATTCAACCTGCTCCATATGAACAGAGACTTCAAAAATCTGCAGTTTCATAACAACCCCTGGGAGAGACTAGACATCTTACTCTGGGTCTCCCAGAAACATATCCTTATCTGGAATCTACTTGGAAAAAAAAAGCAGATGTAACAGGAAAAGAAGTTCATCAAAATACTAACATAGTGATTATGAATTCTCCAGAACTCAAAGAATCCAATAAGATTTAGCTATCAAGGGAGCAATTGTCAGTAGTTTAATATAGACTTTTAATCACTTGAGTTTTTCATACCTACAATGTATTACTCAAACCCTAAAAGGCCAAACCATGAATTTTCTTAAGGTTAATCTCCTATCCCATGCCATTTGAACCATTAAATGATCTAAAGACTCTGCTGTCATGGTCTCATCCCACCTAATCAACATACATCATCAATAGAATGGTAGATAATGATGCTCTCAGAAAGTTGGGCCCATTTCAGGTGTTTGCCCACCAAACTATGGGAATATGAAAAAGAATTTGAATAACTCTGAGAAAGAATGTTAAGATTAACCTTTCCAGGTAAAGGAAAAATTTATGAATGTCAGTCACAGGAATACTGATAAAGTAACTGGCAACATAAATAACCTCATACCATTCCTTCAGAACTTGTGTTCCTTGGTCTATCATATTAACACAGGCAACAGCCACAGCAATTGACATAAAAACTTAATTCCTTATTATATTCTATAATCTACTGTTTCATTATAATCCACCACCCCCTTTCTTCACCAGCTACCAACACTTCTGAAACTTTAATATTTTACGGCAGCCATTATTGGTGGAGTTGTGAACAGATCCAACCATTCTGGAAAGCAATTTGGTACTATACTCAAAAAGTTATCAAACTGTGCTACTGAGCTTATATCCCAAAGAGATATTTAAAAAAGGAAAGGGACCTGTATGTGCAAAAATGTTTGTAGTAGCCTTTTTCATAGTGGCTAGAAATTGAATGGATGCCCATCAATTGGAGAATGACTGAGTAAATTGTGGTATAAGAATATTATGAAATATTATTGCTCTGTAAGAAATGACCAGCAGGATAAAAACAGAGAGGTTTGAATAGACTTTCATGAACTGATGCTAAGTGAAATGAGCAGAACCAGGATATCATTAAACACTTCAACAACAACACTATCTGAGGATCAATTCTTATGGAAGTGGCTATCTTAAACAATGAGAAGATCCAAATGAGAGGACTGATCAATAATGAACAGAACCAGCTACACCCAGTAAAAGAACACTAGGATATGTATGTATGTGGACCACAACATAGCACTTATACTCTCTATTATTGTTTGCTTGTATTTTTGTTTTTCTTCCCAGGTTATTTTTACCTTCTTTCTAAATCCGATTTTTCTTGTGCAACAAGATAACTGTATAAATATGTATGTATGTATGTGTGTGTGTGTGTGTGTGTGTGTGTGTGTAATATTTAACATATACTTTAATATATTTAACATGTATGGGACTACCTGCCATCTAGGGGAGGGAGTAGAGGGAAGGAAGGGAAAAGCTGGAACAGAAGTTTTTGCAAGGATCAACGTTGATACTTTTGTAATAAAAAGCTATAATAATAAAATATACATATATATATTTTATGGAAGCCTACCAGGTTCAAGATCCAGTTGACAAAGGTACTGTGAAGTATTCAATGTAACAACTACAACTCGTTGTTTAAGAATGTCTTCTTTCTGTGGCATCTGAAAGGTGGAATGTGTGCTTGAAATCAAACAGTACTGATGTACAACTGGGTGGACAGTCTTTACCCAGCGATTTCTGAAATATACCCTAGAAAACAAGAAGAAGAGCTTATTTTCAATATGACCTTAATAATAATAGTGTTTGATTTATAAAGCATAAAGTCTATAAGATAAAATCTTCTCTTTGGAAGACAATCCAAAGACAATTCCTGGAATTGACAATTAAACCTTACAATTACAGAAATTAATATCAATTTATTCACAATACCTATTTTTCTACTAAAATTCTATAATTCTACAATTCTAGACCTTAAGTTAATTGTCACTAGTGTCTTTTACAAAAGAAAAAAAGATGCAAACAAGAAAACTGAATAGATAGCAAGTACATATCTAAACCTTCTAACTTGTTCAAATCAATCTTTTAACAAAAGAAAAGATGTTGCTATTTAAATTTCAATAATGAGTAAATGTATCTTTTCCAGGTAGAGTATTGCTAAAACAAAATATATTAAGAATCAACTTCTGATTATCAACATAAATAAAGAAAAAATATTGATCTAATATGTGTATAAAAATGAACAAAATTTTTATAATCTGATTGCTTTGTTATGAGCAACCCCCACTGTAGAAACTTCTACCAAACTGGCAAACTGGCACCAACTTACATTTTATGGAGTTGTATGGATATTAGGAGGTTAAGCAACTTACCCAGGGTTCCACTAAGGCTAGACCTCTAAGAATTAAGCACTATGTTAGCTAACTACAAAGTCATTTAGATATAATATGAAAGTATATTTAAAAGTAATGAAATGTATTTGTAGCTGCATCTGACTACTCCCTTGGCTAAGTTTAAGTTATTCCTCTGAGTTTTAGTTCTCTCATCTATAAATATGGAGTTCAGACTAAATGATCCCCCAATGTTCTTTCAGGCTCTAAATTTAGGATTTTGTACTTCAACATGAACACAAGTATGCTTAATGTTCTAGGAATTTACATTTCTGTTAATTACTACCACTACCATCCTCAAAAAAAATCTCAGGTCCTCTGTAATAAAGACTACTTCAACAAGACAGTAACATTCCAGTTATTGGATCCTTAGGGAACACAGAATTATACTAGAGATGAAGAATACTAAACTTAATTTGATAAAGCTTTATCAACTTTTAGAAAATGGAAGAAGTCATTTAACTAAACTCCCTTAAAGATGACGGCTGACTTATTCCATGAACAAAGAAAAAAAGACACGGTTAACACGTGCATCTTTCTTTCACCTGATTATAGATTGTTTGCCCTGTTTTTTTATTTTTTACCTATAGTAGGCATACACAGAATATTTTTAATGGACTAATTATCTTTTCTACTTTCTCTATATTTGATGGTCCCAATAGGCTGATCTTCAACAAATAAATAATTCCTATAAATTAAAAAATGTTTAGCAAATGTAGGGATTATATTTTAAAACTATGTTTTGTATAGAACATTGTAAGCCTAATGAAGTTGAGTTATAGGGAGTCTTTAGCCTACCAAAATTAGGTCTATAAGATTTAGGTCTAACTATATTTAAGTTTAGATATCAAACAAAATAATGTATCAGAAAAAAATTATTCAGATTTTAATTGACAATGTATTTGATGTTAGAACATTTAATTTTAATTAATGGCACTACTAAGTACTATTTATAGGACTGGACAAATAGCTTCTCTAAAATTCAGTTTCATCCGTTGTACAATGAGATTATTAATATTCAGTCACAAATAACCTTGAAGATTCCTTCTAATTCTGAATCTATGATTCTACAGATCAATGAATATGAAAGGTGTCTCATAATCAGCCTAAGATTAAAGCTACAATAAAATTAAAAATATCCTCCAAGAATTCACAATAAAGTAACTTTTAATTTTTATTAAGGCTTTTTTACATCCATTATCTCATTTTTCTCATGCCAGCTAATATTAGCTTAAAAAACACATTTGTGCCAAAGTGGAAAATTTAGAGTCAGAATTAATATCCCTAACTGTCTTAGTCTTTTAGTCTCTTAGTCTCCCTGAGATCTCTAAGATCCCTTAGTCTCACTGGGCTTGTTTCCTCTCATGTAAAATGAGAATAGTTCCCATGCCACATACTCCCTCAAGGATTGCTGTGAAATTCAAATGAAGATTAATATAAACTATTCTATAAAATATAAAGCACCATATACATTTAGCTATTCTTTTTTGCCAATTACAGAGATGAGAAAGAGTAAGGAGAGGGACCCATGTTTTACTGATTCCAGCTCTAGTCACTGCTTTTCCACTATACAGACACTTTAACATTTTTTCCACCACTTCACACTTTATCATTTTGCTGTTTCAATATTGCCTAACAAACAGCCAGAGTATAAAGCTTAATACTTATGGAAAACAATTTTCTAGTTCCATCATACATTTTAAATGGATATAAAACTAGGAGGGAGGCAGGGAAAGAAATTTTAAGATTACACATAATATAGCATAATCTGCTGGTGTTGCATCCAAAAAGAAATGAATGTTGTAGTGGGTTAGCTGGTTTTGTTAAAAAAAAAAATGAAATAAAATAAAAATTATCATGCAAAAAGCCAATACAGAGAAAAAGCAACAGGATAAGAAAGAAAAATATAAGGAGAAAAAGATAAGGCAAAGAAAGTCATGAGCAGAATATCCAATAAAATACTCTTATCCAATTCATCAAATATTTATTAAATATCCACTACATTGAAGATAATATGGGGAGATACTAGATAAACAGCAGCAGTTATAACAATTTTGGTAGAAAGCAAAATGAGACAGAAATGGTAATGATGAGGTCCTAAGTAATTGAATGCAATTGGCAAAGAGGGATTGAAGTACTGATGGAATTTCTCCTTGGGGGAGGCAGGGAAGGGCATTGATGGGATTGGTTTAGCTGCATAGACCTATTCTTTGTGGAGGTCCTGGGCCCCAGCTTTGCTATGTCCAATCAGAAGTCCCAATTACATCAAGCTCCTGAGGCTAAAATTTCCCTATAAATCTTTCAATGGCTCATGACATCTTGGCTAACCCCTTTTTAGATTAAGTCTACCACAGCACTTTACTCATACTTTCCCCTCCTTCTCATCCCCTTCCCATGCCATGTGATATCTTTCCTCTCATTCCCCCACTGTGCTTCATGGCATCTTTCTTCTTATAGCTGACTAACTTTTTTAGGGTGCTAAACTCCTCTATAGATTTGTGCTAGCTAAAGGCATTCTTCGATCTCATAGTGTATTACCTTTCTCTTGGTTAATGAGTTCCACTACGGAGCTTGTCTTTTCCATTATTAATTTTGAAAACTTCTTTCCTTGCTAATAATATGCTCTTTCAACTCTATTTCATATTTACCACTACTGGTGTCTATTGTATCTCTTCATTTTGTCCGTAACCAATTCCTCTAAATAAATCCACCTTTTGCCAAAGAGAATGGCCATTGTGAATTCTTCACATGATCAATATTTGGTGCCAACAATCTCATCATTTGGTGCTAAACCCAAAAAACATCATTTGGAACCAGTTCTTCTAAATCACATTAGTAGTATCAGATATTCTTAAGTCAGAACTAACAAAAAAGAAACAAAAATGCAGAATGCAGAATCACTCTAAACTACAGGAACAAAAAGTCCCCTAAAATTCAATATAGCAGCTCTTGATTATCTTTTGTAATTTTTCCTGCAGGTGTATAGAAATTGTATTGAGTTATTCCAAAAGAAAACACCTCTAGTTAAGAATAGAACCTCACTCAGGAAGAAGTAAGGTTAAATAAGGTGAAATCATTTTTTTCTTTCAATTCTTAAAAAAAAATTTTTATCTGTTCATTTTTATGGTTAAAATCAAAGTAGTCACTGTACATAAACTGTAAATACAAAAAAGCAATAGGCAATCCTTTTTAGGAAAGAAAGGCTGCATCTTCTTAAAAGTGGAAAATTACTACCTTCACATGGAACAGGACAGTCATCAAGTTTCACCCTCTTACACAAAAATGATCTACTTCATTATAATAGATTTCAATTGCATAGAAAAAAATAATTGAGTAGTTAACCTCAGAGAGCTTAAGAATATTAGAAAAAGCAAGATCTAATGTACAGAAAGGACCTAGAAGAGATCTTATCTAGTTTAACTTCCTCATTTTAAAGATAAAAAAGCTAAGACTCAAAGATATTAAGTGACTTGCTCAAAATTACATAAGTAGTAAGCATCAGAGCCAAGTTTTGAATCCAGTTCTTTTATCTCAAAACACAGCATTCTTTTCATTATACTCAATGCCATTTGTAATAACTTTGGAGAGATATCAGGGAATCTAACAGTTAAAGGAGATTTAAATTCTTAGGGCTATGCAAATTTACTGGGAAAGTCCCTGCTTCAGATTTTTTTTTTTTTTTGCTGAGAAAATTGGGGTTAAGTGACTTGCCCAGGGTCACACAGCTAGGAAGTTTAACTGTCGTATTTGAATTCAGGTCCTCCTGACTTCATGGCTGGCACTCTAAGCAGTGCACCACCTAATATTCAGCTACTTTTTGAGTTTAATCATCCTAATCTAGCTAAATGTTATTATCATCTAGTCAGTATCTCTCAAAATTCTATATAAGAATATGAGATACTTTATTAAAAGTATTGCTAAAATCTAAATGTTTACAGAATACCTTTGATCCTCTGATTTTGTAACCTTGTCAAAAATGGAAATAAGGTTGATTTGTCATAAGCAGTTCTTGAAGCCATTCTTATTCTCTGTAATCATTGCTTCACCTTCTTGCTACATTAATCATTTCTTTAATGATTCATTCTAAAATTTTCTCAGTAATTGAAGTCAAACTCATTGGCCTATAGTTTTTAAACAAAGTCCAGAAAAGTTAAGTGATTTTCCTAAGGTCACATGGCTAATTAGTAGTATTTGAGATGGAAACTGTAATGTGTTGATTTTTAGTGACATGTATGAAACACTCATTAACAGAATTAACAGAATATCTAGTTATTATTTTCATCATGCAAAGGAAAGTTGTATGAAAAACAATAAAAACAAAATTATCTCTAAATTTCATTTTCATAATTAACTATTTGGGTTACCAGACATTATGAAGTTATTCGCTTCATAGAATTAGGTTTATATTTAAGATGTCTGTTACTCTCATCATGTTCTCCTATTTGTAATTAGAATACCTTTCCAGTAGATAAACTTTTTTTTTCTTGTGGTCGGCAGAGCAAGAGTATTTTTACATAAGTGTATTTTATTCTGAGAAAGTAAGTGATTTGTTTCAATTATCTCACTATCATTATAAACAAAATTATCAAATGTTGGCTATTGTTAATTTTCAAGAAAAATAACTCACCCTTTACCAAACCAACTAAATAAAAACATTTGAATGAAGGAATTTGTTTTAGCAGACTTTTAAAAGAATATCTAAATATAACTAATGTTTCTCATTAATTCTTAACTAATAGATTTCCTATTCTAACTTTTTTCATAAGTATTTTTCATCACAACAATTTATATAATTAAATAAATAGATTCTAGAGAATTCACTGTGTTTATCCACAAACCCTTCCCTCTTCTGCCTATTTCTTCCCCTTCTCTCCCCCCCCCCCCCCCGAGGCAACTGGGGCTAAGTGATTTGCCCAGGGTCACACAGCCAGGCACTGTCAAGTGTCTGAGGCCAGATTTGAACTCAGGTCCTCCTGACTCCAGGGCTGGTACTCTATCCACTGTGCTATCTAGCTGCTCCATGTCTATTTATTTTTGAGAGTACTACCACTGGGGCAGCTAGGTACTGCAGTAGATAGAGCACCAGCCCTAAAGTCAGGTAGAACTGAGTTCAAATCTGGTCTCAGACACTTAACACTTCCTAGCTGTGTGATCATGGGCAACTCACTTAACACCAATTGCCTCAGCCAAAAATAAAAAATAAAAAAGAGTACTACCACTCTACTTTTGAGCAATCTTGCTGTTCTCCATATCTAATTCATCATCAAATCTTGTCATTATTATCTTTACATAATTTCTCATATATATTTCCAGCTTTCCACTTATAGTCATCACTTTTACAGAGAGCATCATCTCTAACTTGGACCTTTACAATAGTATTACATGATCTTCTCTCATCAAGTCTCTCTCCATTCCAATGCATCTTCCTTCAATTGACAAAATAATTTTTTAAAATATATTTCTGCCACACTATCCGCTATTCAATAAACTCTAGGTATTATCTACTACTTCCTGCATCAATATAACATCAATATAACAGCAAGATTGCTTAAAAGGGGAATAAGAGACTGTACTCTGCAGTAGCTTCTGTACTCTGCCCTAGTCAAAGTTCATATGATATATTGTTCAGTATTGGGCATCACTGTCAAAGAAAGAAGTGGAAAGCAACTAGAAGAAGACAACTAAGATGATGAAAGGTGGTCTTAAATTCATGTCATATAAGGATCATTGAAGAAACTAGAGGTATTCAACCTGGATAAGAGGAGATTCAGAGGGAAATGGTAACTACATTCAAAGTAGCACTAAAGACTGTCACAAAGATATGGAATTATATTTATCCTGTTTGGCCCTAAAGGCCAGAATCAGGAATAATGGTTTGAAATTGAAATTGAAAGGCAAATTTAATCTTGATATCAAAAAAGTCTTCCCAACAATTATAGCCATCCAAATGTGGAAGAGAGTGCTTGGAGAGATGAATTTTTCCTTCTTTGGAGATCTTAAAAAGGCTAGATTTATTAAATATATTGTAATGTAAATTATTTTCTGTTAGCAGATGAACTAAATGTCCAATGAATTTCCTTTTAATTTCCAAATAATTTAGTTCTGATTCCTCTGAAAAATGAGGTGATTTAGATAAGACTATCTCTAAAGTCTCTTCCAGTTCTAAGAATCTATAAAACATATTCTTTACCAATCTATGATGTCTTAAATTTGATCCTAATCATAAAAAAAAAAACATAGATTATAGAAAAAAAGAGCATAAATCAAAATGTGTGGGGTTTTTATACATTTAGAAGATTTCCAAGTTTATTAGTTCCACAAAAATTCTACTTCAATACCTCTTGGCATAGAAGTGATTCTAAGTTCTCAAATCCTATCATTAGAACACAAGATAGCTCAACAACTACCAAGCTAGAAAAATTTCAAGTATGCTTCTGCCATAAAAAAATAAAAATAAAAAACACATAAAAAACTATATTACCAACTAAGCCTAGCCTATAATATGAAGAGACTTGCTATAAGCTAACTAACCATTATGCAATTACTTGGCCATAGTGACTTTTGAAAGAAAGAAAATATAAAATAGTCAAGTGCAACCCCATTCTATTTCTGTAATAATGCTGCAGTGCCAAATTGGAGGAAAAGGTAGATGGAGAACTAAGAATTTAAAATCATCTACAAATATAATTTAACTATTAGAACTCAGAATGTGAGATCTCTGTCCAATAATTAACAAGCTGAAGCAGAGGATCGGTTCCATAGAGATAAACTTTTATAATGAATGAAATTAAAAGACACAAAGAAATTGTTGCTAAATGGTGCTAAATGGGGAGGAAGGAAGAGGGAAGGCTTACATAAGTTCCCTTTGAAAAGATAAAGGAGCTAATAGAATTGGTTTCATCAAGCACCCAAACGTACAAGCAAAAAAGACTGAAGATATTTGTATTGTTAGGCTTTATCAGGTTCAAACAAAGAAAACTTAAAAATACAAAGGACTTATTAATAGCTTCTAAATTTAAACTGATACTCAATGGGATGGTGAATACAGATTAAAAAAACAAGTTGAAAAATGATTTGGCATAAAAAAATGCTAAGTTTTAAGATATCTAGAAGCCTCATATTTGTATATCATGAATATTTAACTTTCTTAAGAAAAAAATCAGAAAGTGCTAGATAGGTTCAAGTCAAAATAATGGCACAATAAAATGGAAAGCAAAGGAAAAGACAATGGCATAGTTTATTAGCATTTCCTATTAACTTATGTAAATCAAGCACCACAACAAGGAGGCTGTAAGAACCTAAAAACTAGCTCAGCCACCAAATGATTAGACAAGACAGCCAAAGGCAACACTGGTTGAGAACATCAATTTTTTGCCAAATGTTACAGAAGAAGATGGTGGAAGATTATGAGCAGTATCACCTCACAAAACAGCGAAGAGTGGTGGAGGGAAAACCAAGTCTGCAGAAACTTTGGTGTGAAGCCCAACTAAGTCAGATCATCCCAAGAACATTCACAGATGAAACTGGAAGGAAGACAACAAACAGATGAAAAATGAAATGGATGTGCTGGCATTTTTATAATAAACTATTTTCATTGTTGACGACAGTGAAACTACCATACTTGTCCTGTAACACTTTAGTCCAAGTAGTCTGCTACATAAGGAAAGGAAAGTGGTACTAAAGGGAACAAAAAGAGGAAGAATAGCTGGACCAAAATAACTTGAAAGCTTTGAGAGATCAATATAAAAGAGGAAAAGATATTAGGGAAAAAATGTATATGTTACAAAAAATGACCAAAATATCAATAAATACCATCTGCCTACCGTCTCTCATCTTTAAATTCCTTGATGAATAATCTATATACAATACAGTATGAGAATATAAGATGAATATGTGAGAAGGATTGGGCAAATTTTTGAAAATATTTTTCCATATTAGACTTTTCCAGTCAGATAGCTAGCACAAAATCCAAATGCATGTTGCTTTTTAATTACCCATAAAATAATTTTTATTTGACAATACAGTATTAAAAGCTTTTTCCAATGAGGTGATTCCCAAAAATTTAAGATCATAATGGATTTCTTCACAGACACAAGGATTTTATAATTCTCTAATTATCAATGTCAAACTAAGGAATAAAAAAGAGAACTATATGCTAGCCAAAAGCATTCACCACTACAATGGAGAAAATCCTACAAAGTCAAAATGAAAAATTAATTTCCTACATGTGATATGGTCATCCAAAAGCTCCAAACTATGAGTGATATTATATTAACAGAATCAAATTTTGAAATACAAAGTCTCCTTAGTAAATCAAAATAAATTTGACTAGCAATCCAAAGAAGAAAAAACAAATTGAGTGGAAAATATCTATTATCTAAATTGGAAGAGCATAGGATAGTTTACTTCTCAGACCTGTGGAAGAGGGAGGAATTTATGACCAAAGAAGAACTAGAGATCACTATTGACCACAAAATAGAAAATTTTGATTACATCAAATTGAAAAGTTTTTGTACAAACAAAACAAATGCAGACAAGATTAGAAGGGAAACAATAAACTGGGAAAACATTTTTACAGTCAAAGGTTCTGATAAAGGCCTCATTTCCAAAATATATAGAGAATTGACTCTAATTTATAAGAAATCAAACCATTCTCTAATTGATAAATGGTCAAAGGATATGAACAGACAATTCTCAGATGAAGAAATTGAAACTATTTATAGACATATGAAAATATGCTCCAAATTATTATTAATCAGAGAAATGCGAATTAAGACAACTCTGAGATACCACTACACACCTGTCAGATTGGCTAGAATGACAGGGAGGGATAATGAGGAATGTTGGAGGGGATGTGGGAAAACAGGGACACTGATACATTGTTGGTGGAATTGTGAACACATCCAGCCATTCTGGAGAGCAATTTGGAACTATGCTCAAAAAATTATCAAACTGTGCATATCCTTTGACCCAGTAGTGTTTCTACTGGGCTTATACCCCAAAGAGATACTAAAGAAGGGAAAAGGACCTGTATGTGCCAAAATGTTTGTGGTAGCCCTGTTTGTAGTGGCTAGAAGCTGGAAAATGAATGGATGCCCATCAATTGGAGAATGGTTGAGTAAATTGTGGTATATGAATGTTATGGAATATTACTGTTCTGTAGGGAACCAGAAGGATGAATACAGAGAGGACTGGCGAGATTTACATGAACTGATGCTAAGTGAAATGAGAGAACCAGGAGATCATTATATACCTCAACAACAATACTGTTTGAGGATGTATTCTGATGGAAGTGGATCTCTTTGATAAAGAGAGCTAATCCAGTTGATCAAGGATAGACAGAAGCAGCTACACCCAAAGAAAGAACACTGGGAAATGAATATAAATTGCTTGCATGTTTGTTTTTCTTCCCAGATTATTTATATCTTCTAAATCCAATTCTCCCTGTGCAACAAGAGAACTGTTCGGTTCTGCACACATACATTGTATCTAGGATATACTGTAACCTATTCAACATGTAAAGGACTGCTTGCCATCTGAGGGAGGGGGTGGAAGGAGGAAAGGGAAAAATCAAAACAGAAGTGAGTGCAAGGGATAATGCTGTAAAAAATTACCCTTGTATGGGTTTTGTCAATAAAAAGCTATTTAAAGAATAAAAAATTAAATTAAATTAAATTAAATTTTAAAAAAAAGAAAATATCTATTATCTAGACTATGACATGCAATTGGTTAGGCAGCCCATTAAGTTCATCTATGAATAATATACATAGTACAAAACTATAGAGAAGGAGAGAGGAGCAGGAAGGGAGAAGAGGAGGGAGAGAGGAGGGGAAAATTAGGAGGAAAGGAGAGAGGGAGAGAAGAAGGGAGGGGGAAGAGGCAGGGAAGAGGGAAGGCTAAGTTTACTTCACAAGTACCATCTAATTTGATAGGCAGTGAAGGTAGACAATGAGTGGATAATGAGCTGGGCCTTGAAATGAAAAGGAAGAAAAAATGAGGCTGGATCTGATTTTTAAAACTGCATGGCATTTTTTATTGATCTCAAGCTGCTTCCTGTCACAAAAACCGCTATTTTTAATACTCATATTCTTCTGGTAATACTATATAGCTATAAATATCATAGCTAGAATATCATGACCTGTGAAGATTCAAAACTCAATAACCCAAAGGACTTAGACATATGATCCGTATAAGTAGGCAATAGCATCTTACTAATAATGATAAATTATGTGCACGATAGAGTACAAAAGACTTCATCAAGTGTGTGTGTGTGTATGTGTATGTAAAATACTACAAAATGACATGACCTGATTAGATTGCAAAGAGGTGGAGAAGTGGAAGAAAAGAAGTAGAGGCAGCAACTGGAGGATATTCTTTCTAAGAGTTTTTCAGGAAAAGGTAAGAGAAATATAGGATGATAACTTGAGGAACTGCATATGAAGTTCAAAGGAAGTATTTCTTCAATGATAGGGATCTGAGAAAGTCTGTGAACTGGAGAAGGTGCCAAAAGATTGAAGAGGAGAAAAAATAGGATAAATCAAGAATCAGCCTAAGTGCACAAATACAGTTTATCCTTAATAAGGAGATAGGTTACCTCATCATGAGACTAAAGTAAAAGAGAAAAGAATGAGTGAAGTTATGAAGAGGTTTGAAGTTTAGAAGATGAAAAATAAGAACACTGACTAAGGATTCCCTATCTTCTCAATAAAGTAGGAGTAAGGTCATCTGCTAAGAGAAGGAAGGAAAGATGGACTTAAAAGCCTAAAAAGAGAGAAGGGTTGGAACAACTGCTCTTAATGGAATCAAACAGAACTGAATTAAAAATTTTCCAAACATCAATGAGTGCCCATTTGTCAGAAAATAATAATCCTAGTCTTCTGAGTTCCTTCCTTCCTTCTTTCCTCCTTCCTTCCTTCTTTCTTTCTTTCTTTCTTTCTTTCTTTCAAACTTCTTCTAGTCATTCAACAGCTTGAATAGAAACAAAGAAGGCAGATGGGTAAGGTCCACTGTTGAGAATAAGAAAAATGTGATTTCCATATCTGCAATGCTCTTTCTTTTCTTAGAGCCTACTGAATCTCTTAGACTCAACTCAAGTCCTATTTCTCCTACATCCAAGTACCTCGAACTACTCCAGCTTAACTTTTCAGGTTCCCTGAATGACCTTTCTTCTTTGAATTTTTATTGTATTAATTGTATATTTTAGTGTATTAGCAGTGCTACTGTTTAAGATTTATCTATTCTTCTTTGACATTTCAATTCTATTTTCTCAGATAATTTATAAACTTTTGGAAAAAGGAGGGAAGGACTGTCTTCTGTTAACCTGCATTCTTTGTACCACTCTTTACTCAATCCCCAGATGATATCTAGCAGAGTGCTGGGCATAGATGATTGGCTATTAGAACATTAAATAGATAAAATATATGTGTGTGTGTGTTTATACATACATAAACACAAATACATACTCTCAAAGGTCAAATATATAAATTATACAAATGGGAAAATAATCTGTAATCACTCATATATTTAGAGTAAAAAGAATGATGAATGTGGAGTCAGATGATCTGGGTTCCAATACTGACTTTGATACTTTACACATATGGGAAGATCATCTGACTTCTCTGAATCTCAATTTTCCTCATCTGTAGACTCGGAGGGAAGGGGAGGGGAGGATTAGAATGGGTTTCTTCCTGCTCTAGAGCTATTATCTAATGATCTTATTTTTAAGCAACTTCTAAAACCGCTTCAAAGGTTTTCTGCCAAAATAACTTAGGTCTTCATACAGGAAGACAAATAAGCTGTTACTATTACACTGTATCTCTTTTTTCTACATTCATACCTAAATCTTAGTGACTAAGTTAAGATACTTGTCCAATATGTCTTACCATAATTATGGTAAGACATTAAGATGAGAGCTTAAATAAAGAATACATGAGATAAGATTTGCAAAACTGAGATCCAATGAAGAGAATATATTACATACTTAAATTTCATCATTTGTAAAATGAGGATCCTCATAATGGAGAATCTCTCTCTCTCTCAGGGTCTCTTTCATTTATAAATCCCCTGATCCTAGTCTTGGCTAATTTGGAATCAGCAGCAACTCAAAAAAAAAAAAAAAAAACCACCCTGAATCTTGTACTTCATTAGATTATAGTAGATAATGTAATATTTTGTATAGTATGGCATATGTGTGGACTTTTTTAATAGAAGAAATAATTGTCTATCACAAAGTAGATAGACAAGTAAGCTCTTAAAAAACATACAAGTTTTATTGTGTAGAGAAGACAATAAATCACAACAAACAAAATCTCTATTTCACATGGAAATGTTTCCAGCATTCCTATAGTCATTTGATTCTCACTCTCAAATACAATTCACAGACTTAAAGAATCTAGAACTAGAAGAATCAGAGGTCAGCTAGCCCAAACTACTTCTGACTGAAAATATATTGTACAGTGATCAAATGATCACCTAATATTCATCTGACATTCTTTCAGTGAGAAGGAGCCCCACTATTTCCCAAGGTAGTGCATGCAAACTTCTAGGTAGCTCTAATAATTAGGTAATCTTTTTCTAACACCAAGCCAAAATTCTCCTCTCTGTGAATTCTAATCATTCCTCTTCCTTCTGTCTTTTTGCAGCCTCCCATGGACTCTAGCCTATAACAACAGTTCATGTAGTTGAAGACATTTATCATGTTCCCCACTATCTCTCCACCAAAAAAAAAAAACAAAAAAAAAACAAAACACCTCTCATGAAGACGAAATTTCATCAATTACTTCAATTTCACCTTATGGCATATGGGCTCCATCTTTATTATCATGGTTACTCTGCTACAAACAAACTATAATTTGTTAATGTCCTTTCTAAAAGGTGTGATGCCCTCTATTCTTTTTACTGATCAAAGCTTCTCTGTTCTCAATGATTACCTCTTATTAATTTATGCCCTACACGTTTTTGTTTTTGTCCTTCTGGCTAATTCGCAAACCACTGAAAGCAGATGTATGCTGGCAGTAGCATTTTGTAATGATTACAGAAATGCTTACTCAAAACACTTAGGACCATGCAATAAAAGAATAAAGTTAAAGTTCTGAATTAGAAAGAAATTTGAAGAAAATAGGACTGTGTCTTCTGGCCCTATGACATGAAAGCCAAAATACAAACTAAAAAATATTCTTATCTATGAAACAAAGGCATTTGGACTAAAATCTCTACCAGTCTTAAAGTTATGTAAATTTACGAAAATATAAGTCTATAGGTGCTATTCTCAAGTATTCATTATTTTTAATGCTTCTGACAAAGTAGAAAAATGTGCATGATGGGATTCCTTAAGATTCGGGATTTTACATAAATGTTAATAGCAAAAACTAAAAACATAAAAAAAGCAAATTTAACCACTACACTCCATTTTCGAACCATATTGGTGAAATGTGAAATGCTAATATATCAAGAAATAGAAGGAACTGAGGTGGGGGAAAATAAAAGAGAGTCATTAGGAAATGACAGTGATAGGAGGGAAAAGCATCAATATACATTATTTACTAAGAAACATCAGGAACAAGGATAACCTTTCAGAAGTATATGTATACTTCACTTTACATAATATATATACATCTAAAAAGTTGGATAGTCAGCTTTATGTTAAACAGTGTAGAAATTTATTATTTAATGGAATTCTATACTTAATTTTTTAAGCTGATAATATTTCTGATATGCAAATATATAACTGCCTAATTTACCTGTTTAATAAATTTGGATTTTTGAAAATCCAGTTTTCTTAAACTGGGGCCCACCTGCATTGGAAGCATAAAATATATAGACAAACAAAGCAACTCATTAGGAAATTTGAATTAATGTGATATAACCAATTGTAGTTTTTGTATCGAGATTTATAAGCAATACTTCAGGCAGAAAATGATTAAATGTTTAAAATTTTCCCTTTCTTATGAAGTGGTTCAAGGCATGAATAATGCTTTGACTGGGTTTTTCTTTTTTTTTTTAATACATATGAAATAAATACTTATTACTCTCTAAGAGAATATATCTATAGAGAATGCCTTTAGCCAAGATTACCTTTAAATAAATGAAAATATCTTTGAAAAAAATTAGTTGTTAAATTCTACCCCAAATTTCTTATTCATAATTGAAATTTTTGTATTTTCCAATTTACTTTGGACATAAGAGTCAATTTTCCACTGATTAACTATTATTATGACAGCCAAATTTGATTATATAGATTATTTTCTTTAAAATATAATATTATTTTCATGAATAAAAATTGAGGTCTACACTGTCATTTTGTTCTGTCTTTAAAAGGACAATAATCCATATGATTATTAAAAATGCTTCCCAAAACATTTTTAAATAGCATAAGGTTTATAGGTGATATTTTCCAAAAGCATATCTATTTACGTCCCTCGCAAAATTTTCACTTAATTTTTAAATGGTAATATATATGTGCATATATATACACACATATAAATTTTATTCCACTGTGATTTTCTTATATTTCATATGGAGTAAATAAGTAAAATAAACTTATTATTAAAGAACTACAAATCAGGAGAAATAACCCATAGAAAAACTATAAAACATGTACCTGCACCAAGCAAAGCAACAGTTCCTATCCAAGTCATACCAGAAAATTTATGCACACAAAAGCAATGAAAACATTTTTCATAACATACAGAACTCCTCTACAAACTCTACCACAATCAGATACTGATCTCAAACATCACATGCAAGCAACCAAAATATTTCTATATCCTTAATTTTTTTTAAAAAATCTGACATTAATGAAATAACCTGACATTAAAGAAAACTTTTTTCCTAAAAAGGTTCATCCCAAAACACTAACATATTTTTTCTAGTATGCCTGCTTGCATTAAAACTACATTATTTTATTATTTATAAAAGTCAATAACAGTCACATTATATTAATGATGTGTTTAATATACAAAGATCTGCCCCAAGCAAAAATGTCTTCAGCATTCTCTTTCCCACTGTTTAGCACTTTTTATCATAATGTCAAACTCTACCCACTTCACACCCTAAGCCCCTAATAATGCTTCCTCTGGCTTCTCTAGGGCAATTTCAGTTGGTCTTCCATGTTCTTTACCTTTCCCTACATTCCCCCACCCTCCCATAAAACTATTTCCTAGTAATTCCTTAAGAGTATTTTATCTACCAGGAAACTAACAAACAAAACCCCAACCAATGCGATGACACCCAAAAATAAATGTGAATCACTTAATCATTAATAAGTGTGTCTTCCCAGGACACAGATTTTTTAAGACGACTCTCCCAAACATACTTTAGGCCTTTGTTGAAAAAGTAACAGTAATGACAGGAACTTAAGACACCTTGAAGGAAATATTTGGGGAAAAACTGGCCTTCTGACACCCTCAGAAATTACAGCACAATACTTAGTTCTATTCATTTGATGTAAATTTGAAAATAATTCTATAAAATTTTTCGAAATCTTACATCTCACCAGTATTTTTCAATGGGCTTATTATTTTTTTAAATAACTATTTCCTTTCAGAATAAGAGGTAAGAAAATTAGTTTGTATTTGAATATATTTAGATGCTTCTTCCAAACTATGGCAGAGTTTTTTAGGATTTTTTTTTTGTTTCGTTTTGGGGGGTATTAAGGAGCAAGTACTCAATTTTCCCCCTCAAGTACACAGATTCCTATATATGGAATACAATAGATACATAAACAGATGGACAGTTGTTAAGAGTTCTGTTCCTTCCTTAACAGACTTGATTCAAGTCCAATCATATTCCCTAATACTTAAGGAAAAGAACCAAAAAATCATGGCTAGACAAAAGGTAACATTCCCCAATATTATAACTGCTAAACAATAACAGCCATACCCAGAAATGGGTCTCAAAAGTCTTACATCCAAAGTCACTAGAATTTTAGAGATTCTAATATTATTTCTAGAATGCCAATAGCATTGATCTTCTGTGTTTTACAGAAAAAAAAATTCGTTAAAGTAAAAAACATTCTCAACAAAGATGGCGCCTACCAAAATTCACTTGAAGAAATGAAGTCATTTTATTATCTCTCAGAGTAAATAAGCATAATATTCTCCCATCATAAAACCTGCTTCACTAAACACATTTCAACACAATGTAAGCATGAGGTATTTAAAAGCAATTATTTGTTTTAATATATTTTTCAGAATTATACTTAGAGAGAGTAACAAAAATCAATAATTGATGCCACCACTTCTGCTATTTATATGTGATTCTAAAATAATTTAAAATACTACCATAGTTACTAAGAGAATAATTTTGCTTAATGTCATCTTTTCCCCCAATTTTCATCTAAAAATAAAATTTAGTGAATTATGGTTTATAGCTATGATTGGAAATCAATTTGTAACCAGTAATTTAATCCAAACAACACAAGGCATGGCATATTAGTATGTAAGATGATAAAACTAAACACTAATTTAGGATATGAGAGCAAATGGTGATTCTATTTTGCTTTCTGAAGAAAAGGATTATTTCATCTCTAATAAATTAATGCCCACATTTAAATATTTCCTGCATTCATATGTATTCAAATAGCCTTCCTGCCTCTATTTTATCCTTGTGCTACTTTCTTTCCAAAACTTTGGCTATATCTTTCAAATAACAAAGTAAGTACACTTAATAACACAAAACATTTTACTCTTCATGGTTCTCTAATGTGTAACTTCTATGACAATTTCTTATAAGGTTCACCATTCCAATTTTAATGTCATAAATATTACTGCATGATTGGTACATGCCAAACATGTTACAATATTTTAAAATACAACTAATTAATATTTATCATATTTAATCATAGTAGTTTTAGAGGAACATATTAAACTGTCCTCAAATAAAAAAGACATTTTCACATAAGTAAAACTTAAAAAAGGATGTCTTTACTAAGTATAAAAAATAAATTGTAAAATGTTTTAAAACTTTTCACTAAATTAGAATCCTTTAGATTATTTCTCCAAACTTTCAAATGCCAATATATATTTAAATGTTTAAATAGTTTCAAAATTAATGAAATTATCTTACAGACACCTTTTCTTAAGAATAATAAAGGTATGCTTATAGATACATAATAAGCCTTAAAAAAATACCTGAGAGGTCTCGCCTGGGGATTGCCTGCTTCTACATATGGATGTAAATAATCCTTTATGTAGAGATCAGCAGCACTATTAGAATGGGTGCAAATGAGAATCCTGCTGGAATAAATGGTGCAAATAAAAAGAATGATAAAACACAAAACAATCAAGTAGTAAAATATTTAAAAAAAAAAAAAAAAGCAAACAAGTGGCCATCTTTCCATACATTTCTCTCAAACAGTTCACTAATCTCCATGATACATGATTTAATGATTCTTTTATGAAGTTGTTAATCTTTAAACCATCAAAAGAATTACATTTTACACAAATTACTTTTAAAATCTTCAGCTAAGATAATAATACACTACAATATAAAGAATATAAGCCAACTTTAAAGATCTAACATCATAATTTCAAATGTATAAAGGAGAGCTTTCTTAAACTAATTAAATGCAACAGCTCTCTGTATTACAAATTCTTTTTAAAACACAGATAAGTGTTATAAGTAATTAAACATTAGTGCCCCCAAAACACTGACATAATTTTTTAAACTCAATAAAAGTTTTGTTCTATTTTCTACTAGTCTTTCCTTAGTATTAGGGGAAAGGGGTTGGTTGTTCAGAAGAGAGAACTGGCTATTTATATTGTTAATTAAATATTTAAATCTCTATACCACCATCTCACCTAGTATCCTGTTGCTGGAGTATGTGCTTGACTGCCTGAGCTAGAGTGAAGGTTTTGCCTGTCCCATAGGGACCAATGATAAGAACAGGAGGAAGCTGTATTGAAAGTGGGGTGGTAATAGCCAGAACCGCCTCTTTCTGTTTTGCATTTAGTCGAGGATCCAACTGTTCATCCCATTGCCTATATAAAAAAAAAAAATTTTTTTGAAAATTATTTTTGACATACCAGGTTACTTAACTAATGAACAATAAACAATGAATATTTAGAATATCTAGAAAACTAATGTTTATTTTTTAAATGCCATTTAATTTTATCATGGAATGATTTACAATTAAGCCAAGCTAAAATAAAAGTTAATCTTGAAATTAGATTTATTTTACGTAATAAAAGATTTTAACAAATTTCCTGAACCAATCACTTACTGATTATCTAATCTTTTAGTACTCTTGACAATTCCCTAGTACTTTAAGTTGTGAAGAAGGTGCTAACCTGCATTAATAGAGGAAATTTTCTTGCCCAAGAATTGCCTCAACTAATGAAGCCACAGTTCTATTTTCTTAACTCTATGCCTTTCTGTATTATAGTATAATTCTGGATTACTTTTGAAATACTCTGTTTAAGGAAGTAGATAATGAATTTTTCAAGTATTCTAACCATAACTTACATGTTCAACAATTATTGAATAGTTAAATTATGGTATTTTAATGTAACCAAATATTATACTACCACCAAAATAGTAAATATAAAGCAAACAAACACACAAAGTTCTAAAATATGATGCAGAATAGAATCAGCAGAAACAGAACTTTATAAACACTAAGTATAAACAATACAAAACACTTATATTGTTATATTCAGGCAAAGAACAAGCCTGAAAGAGAAGACTGTTCTGCATTCTTAAAAGATATAGGGTTACTATTTTATTCTTTGTCTAATAGGTTCATGTAATTGTTCTTATTAACAATGTCTATAATTTTTCATTTAAAAATTTTATCAAAATTAGTAAAATAAAAAATTTTCATACTAAAAGGATTAAGTTTCAGTTATATCATAAACTCACAGCAAAAAGGTCAGAGAAATGATCTGATTCTCATCTTATTATAAATGAGGAAACTGGAACTGTTGTTACCTGTTTCATGCTTCAGATTCATAATTCAGACAAAAATGAGACAATCATAAACCATCTTAATAATAATATGCTTATTTAGGCATAGCATGAAAGGAAACTAAGGATAACAATAGATAAAGAATTTCTGCCTTGTCTCTATATAAAACATTATCTAGTCAGAAGATTGTGTAGGTTAAGATGGCACTAACTCTGAGAGTCACTGATTCCTCATGGGCAGGCCTTTGATGCCCCAGGCAATCAGAAATTAGGATCAATGTCTCAAACCTCAACCAACTGGATTGATCAACTCTAACCAGCAGTTTCTATGTTTTTTTGTTTGTTTATTTATTTGTTTTTTAGGGTAATTAGCCCAGTCAACAGGGCAGTGCCTTAAATGGCTAGAAAATCATGTTAAAAGAAGCAAACCTCAATACTCCGACTTTATTCAAGAAACTAAAGCTCATCCAACTGATTCACCTTCTCTTCCAGTCTCTCTGTCTTTAAAGGAGAAAAAATGACCCAAAGATAATATTGCTCATACCACAATGTCTCAGAAGTAAAGGAATTTATTTGCCCAAGGTCACTCTTCTATTAATCAATCAATTAATCAACAAACATTTAAAAGGAATCTGTTCTGTGCCAGGCACTATCCTAGGTAATAGGAATGCAAGGCCAAAAAAAGAAGGGGAAATGGAACATTCTAGATACTCGAGGAACTTACATTCAAATGGGGGAGACAACAATTTTCAATACAAATACACCATAAATTCAAATAGATACAAAACAGTTAAGTGCAAAGTAGATGGGGAGAAAGAGCACTAGTACTTGGGGGCATGAGGAAAGGCTACAAATAGAAAGCAGTGTTTGGGCAGCATTTTAAGGAAAGTGATTGAGTCTCTATAGCAAAGAGAAGGAGGACATTATATTCTAGGTAAGAAGAATATCCAAAGATGAGAAATAGAGAAAAAAATGAGAAATTATAGGCGTTACGAACAGGGTCAATTTGGCTAAATTATGAAATACAGAAGAAAAGGAAGAGGTGGAGGAAGACATTGAAAAGATGGGATGGGACCAGCTGTATAGAGCTCTGAAAGTTAAACCAAGAAGATTATGTTTCATTCAAAGGAACAGAAGCTACAGGAATGTGACAATCAGATCTGAGCTTAAAGAAAATTATTTAGATCAAAATATATTGGATAGACTGAAATGGTAGAAAAATTGAGACAAGGGAGACCAACTTATAAGACTGATCTAGGAGAAAGGAACATGCATAAGTGGAGAAAAATGGTTTTTTATATGCAATAAATGATAAAATATAAATGAACATAATAATATATTTGAAATAAACATCTCCAGTCTTTAAAAGAGGCATTTTAATAAACTAAAGAACATTAAAGGATGTAAGGTGAATTGTACATACAATCTGAGAGCATTATAACAGTGTATTATGTTTGATACAAATCTATAGTTGCTCATTTTAGTTCCATGTCTATTAACTGTTAGAATAGTAAATATTTTTTCCCAAATTAGCATCCCTAATACCAGTCATTTTTAATAACTGTGGTTATTGGTCATTGGAAACCAATAAGTAGGGGGGAAATGAAATTAATTTTTCTATCTGTTTAATAGGATCATGGAGTCTTAGAGTTAAAAATAAAAAGTACCTCAGTTATCTATTACAATAATTTCATTTTCTAGGCAAGAAAACAAGCCCAGAGGAAATAAAAAGGACTTGCCTAAAGTCACATAAGTAAGAAGTTACAAAACAGAATTTGAAGCCAGGTCCTTTCATTTCACCCCCATCGTGTATGATGAAACAGAGACCAAAATTAAAAATATCTATTCTAATAAAAAGTAGTTATTTTAAAATAGTATTTCAAAATAGTAAAAACTTTTAAATTTATATTCAAACGAGTTAAATAATATGAACCAACTACTTTTAAATTATATTTTTCCCAGTATGCATTTACAATTTTTAAAAATTTATTACACATTTATTTTGTTCCTTGCTAGCCTTTTCCATTTGGGTTCAAATTTTGTTTTTTCCTTTTGAATGGATTCAAATTATTCATGTTCAGTCAATCAGCAGGATTTCATTTTTTAAATAAAAGTGATTACAAGGAAATATGTCAAATGAACCTAATTCAAATTTCAAACTATAAACTGCTATAAACTTAGAACTCTTATAATCAAACCATTTATTGATGTTTTCTATTTTGAAGAAAATGTTATTCATCGATTGTTAATATACCAGACAATAATTCAAGAAAAATATAATTTATATATTAATTTAGTTGGAATAATTGATATATAAAATTAATCTAGCTTGTGAATAATTAGCTATGAGAACAAATTTAGAAAAGATCTAAAGATTCATATCGCCATAATTAACAAAAAAGTATTTCTAGAATTAAATTTTGTTTCAATATCATAAAATTGATCAACCAAAATAATATGCCACTATTCTTTTATTTAAAGAAAACTTATTGTGAATCTCTGATGTTTTAACTTTTTTTCATATCAACCATATTTTCATTTACTCCCTCCTGTATTACCACAATGCCAAATGAAGATTTTATACAACGTATATTTGTGTTTCAGAACATGCCTTAGCTGACATGAAAATGGCATTAATATGACTTAAAGCATTAAATATTTTACATTATTGTACCTGTTGGGACTCCAAGGTATGGTGGGAGTCATGCTAACATCTGGAAACAGAATACTATTTTCTTTGATCCTGTCCAAAGCATAATGCATTTCACAAAGTGGTAATCGATTTAATTGAAACTGTAGTTCAACCTGCAATCAAAAATAAGAAAACCTTAAAATATAATGGTAAATATTCCTATATAAAAATATATATACAAAGACTTTGCATATGTTAGGAAAAAGAGACTGTTTCTTTGTGTTTTTATCCCTACTGCCTAGAACAGCGCCTTATACATTTTTCTTTAATTGATTTCTATGTAGGGATCTCTTGGCAAGGAATTTCTTCTACCAGTACAAATAAAATCAATCAATTAGTAAGCATTAAGTGCTCAGTATGATAAACACTATGTCAAACAGTGGGAATACAAACCAAAAATAAAAAGGGCCCCTGCCCTCAAGCAACTAACATAATAATGTATAGCACTTTCCTTACTATGGAAGGGAGATGTTTATTATCATCATCATCATCATCCCTTTTTTACAAATAAGGAAACTGAGGCAGGCAGACATTAAGTGATTTATCTAGGTTTATAGAGGGAGTAAGTGTGTGAGGCAGGATTCAAATTCAGGTCTTCTTGATTCTGGGGTAACCTTACATTGAAGGCTGGAAAACGTCTGCCATAAAAGGCAGTGCTTGAACTGAGTCTAGAAGAAAGCCAAAGAAGCAGAGGTGAGAATGAAGAGCATTCTAAACATGAGGGACAGGCAATGCCAAAGTCTCAGAACTAGAGATAGATATCTTGCATGAGGAACAGCATGGAATGTGTAAGAAGGTTATAAAAGTAGGAAGAAGACAGACTGCAAAGCATTTTAAAAGTCAAATACATGAATTTATATTTAAGCCTTACTGAAGACTTTTTTGATTTAATTAGAGCTGCCCCAAAGGAAGTACTTCCCAATATTCTTTAAGATGATTTGGTCATACTTGGAATCATACTGGTTTCTGTTTGTTACATTAAAAAAAGAAGTCAGCTAGCTGCTTAGATTTCAGCACATGGTGAATCCAGGGTTAGGTACTGAAAATATGAAGACTCCAGAGCCAGAATTGATTAACTAAGACAGTGAATTAGTAGTAATCATTGTAATCAAATTCAGAGGACTCTTGACAAGATCACAGAATGCTAGTACTTTTACAAGAAATATAACAGTGGGGTAGACTGAATATTAATATTAACTAGCCATCACATTTGCTTCCCACTTGGAAAACCTACATGGATCTAGGATATACTGCAACATATTTAACATATATAGGACTGCTTGCCATCCTGGGGGGGGCGGGGAGGAGGGAGGGAGGGGAAAAAACGAAACATAAGTGATTGCAAGGGATAATGTCGTGTAAAAATTATCCTGGCATGGATTCTGTCAATACAAAGTTATTATTAGATAAAATAAAATTTAAAAAAAAAAAAAAAAAGGAAAACCTACATGGAAAATAAAATTAATCACAAAGTCAGTAAGCCCAGAATAAAAATAAATTTTTAAAGTCCAATAATCTACGTGGATAGTGCTATGAAACCCCACCTCTGCTAAAGGAGAATATTTGCAAATGGGCTACAGTCTATAAACTGATCAGAGTACTCTTTCTCCTGTGTAACTATAAATAATTTTTTTTTAATTTTTTGGCTTTGTAAGATGTAGGCAATTAAAGTATAATTTATTTTAGATTAATTTCTCCATTATTGGATTCAGAAAATACTATATTAATCTCTTTATAATCAGGTATGTACCTTAAAGACTTCACAAACTCTCCCTTCTAGTAAATGATAAATTGATTTCCTTACCCAAATTTAAAGACAAATGCTATCTAAGTATATCACTGAACTGGATGAGAAAATGAGAAAATCTGAAAACAACAAAGACATCACAGATTACTTCAAATAAAAAGATAATTTCTACTTATTGCTGAATCCTTCTTTTATTCCAACCATACAGAGTAAAAAAATACCTATATTCTTAAAAGCAATTTATCTCAGGCCATGGGAAAAATAGTCAAATAAAGATGCTGAAAAAGTAAGGTTTATGAGTTCAAGAGACTCTGTTCAAAACTGAATTAATTAGGCCAATCCTTTTTTTTCAAACCAGAGGCTAAATCAACTATTTTAAAACTGATTAATATCATAGTACGGAGCCCCCATATGGGATCTCCTAACTGAATGTGAGGTTCAAAAATTTATGGTTATCTGTAAAGGTTTGATTCGTATATCTATTTTATATACCTATATGGCCAAGGTCAAGTAAAAATTTCTCACACAAAAAGGGGCAAGTGGAAGTCCTATCATACAAGCTCCATGCTTACAGCACATCAAGGCTTGGCAGGTGTGACCCAGCAAACTGAATATTAGAAGGCAAGAGAAGGAGCTGTATTTCAGAAAGATCAAAGTCCAAAAGAGCAAATAAACCTTAATTTGGACATTCCCTAATGGAATAAATCCTTTGTTGTTTTTTTTTTAAAGAAAAGAAAATGAAGACCTATTATACAGCAATTAGCCATTATGACTTAGTCAGATTATCTAAGTAATACTCTCCAACTAAAAGGCACTCTTTCCTCCATTTTACGTCGTCTAAAACAAAGCCACCTCAATAACCAATTTATTGATAATTATCATCATAAAAAATGCCTACTGAATCAGAAACAGTAAAAATTACCAGAGAATTCCAGCCCTAGATATATGATCCTATTATCATATGAGGTCAATTAGTCTAACTCCCTTAGGAAGTTAGGTCTAGAAAGGTTCAAAGATTCAGCCAAAACTACACAGTAAATCCTATATGAAGTAATGATGTTATATTACCTCCTAAATCTCCTTAGGGCAGTGAAGGGCCCAAACCTAGCATCTGGTCCCTAGGAGATTGAGAAAGGAATTCTTTCTATAGAAAAACTAGTTATACATAATTATCAAAGAATCTACTACATAGAAAGAAATGGTCAAAAAATGATGTGGAAATTCATGAGGTAAACATAAGTTTTTATGTAAAAATTAAGACAGATACGTGTGGAGTTTGACTTTAGAATTATAGTTTTCCTTTGATCCTATGGAAAAGGAAGTGATTGCGACTTATCTTCTGCCAAAAGTGACATAAGATGCCTTTTCACTACATGTTATACTGAGTAAAAAATAAAATATATATATATAGAATACAGAGAATCATGGGAAAATTTAAATGAAATGATAAAAAGAGAAGTAGAACTAGAGAAATAATGCAATATAAAGACAACACAAATTGAAAGAAAAGCCAAAACTGAAGCCTATGTAATTACAATGACAAGACCAACTTTGCCCTGAAGGAAAAGAAGAAAATTTGACTTCCTTCCTTCTTTGTAGTCATGTTTATGAACATGAAACATTTCATAAATTGTAAGCTGGATGTCTAGGTTTGTTTTGCTGAACTATTCTTTCCTTAACACTTCCTGAAGGTTGTACTAGAAATGGGGGAAAAAATTGGGGTTTCTTTTGTTTGTTTTTGATCTGTGCAGAACCCAAAGGGATTACAGAAAAGAGATAAGAGCCATTCAATCTGACATTTTGAAGGGGGCAGTCATCTCAAAAAGGAAATGAAAAAAGAATGAAATTCTTAAAACATTATAAAATGAAATTTTGAAAAATCATTCAAATAAAGATGAAAAGGGAAAGAGACTAATGTGACTACAGAAAAATGTATAACCAACTCAGATTTTTAAAAATATGTAGTAAAAGAAAAAGAGCAAAGAACTAACAATGCATACTTAAGAATAACACAGTACTATAAAAATAATACCAGGGAAGCTAAAACGCAGAAAGGGCAGCCTGGTGATGAATGCAAATGGCAACAAAAAAGAGTTCTTATGCTAAGACAGGAGTAAGGAGAGTTTAGAGAAAGAACTGAAGAGCTATTCGGAATAGATAGAATGATGAAAAGAGTGAATTAGTAAACTCTCACTATATTCTTTTTTCAAGAAGAATGATTTTTTGACAAAAATTGAAATGGTTAATTAAGGGAAAGAGGGAGAAAGGAAGGAAGAAAGGAAGGAACAAAAGAATGGGAGAAGGAATGAAGGAAGGAAGATGAGAAAGCAGTTTACAAACTTTAGGCTATAAAACCTGATTTCTATTTCTCACAAAATTCTAGAACACATTCCTGAAACATGGCACAACAAACAGAGAACTGATTCAGGGTTAAGAAGATCTAGGTTCTGGGAGATGAATATAAACTGCTTGCATTTTTGTTTTTCTTCCCGGGTTATTTATACCCTCTAAATTCAATTCTCCCTGTGCAACAAGAAAACTGTTCGGTTCTGCACACATATATTGTATCTAGTATATACTGTAACCCATTCAACATGTAAAGGACTGCTTGCCATCTGGGGGAAGGGGTGGAGGGAGGGAGGGGAAAAATTGGAACAGAAGTGAATACAAGGGATAATGCTGTAAAAATTACCCTGGCATGCGTTCTATCAATAAAAAAGTTATTAAAAAAAAAAAAAGATCTAAGTTCAAATACCACATGAACAAGCCATTAAATCTTTCCTAAATTAACTGGTTTCTTCTGTAAAAAGAAGGTACTAGATTATATGGCTTCTGAAATCCCTCCCAACTCAAAAAAAAAAAAAAGTTTCCCACACTTTTTTGTGAACAACATGGAGAAAAACAGACAAGATGACAATAAAGTAAGTGAATTCAGATATGGTCCAACAAGCAAATTCAAAGAATAATTATTCATGGGTTGAAACCAACCTGAAAGCCAACTCTACTTCAAGTACAATGTCCCATGAACAGTATTAATCGATGCTAATCAACATGTTTTTTTAGTAACCATGATGGAATTCAAAAAGGTATACTTGTCAAGTCTATATAGGATGCAAAGCTAGGAGTAATATTTAACATATTAGATGAATCTGGTTTAGAATGATGAATTAATAAACAAAAAATTAACTTCATAACACTAGATAAAAGAGAACTGTTTACACAAAAGTTCCTGTGGAAAAGGTCTGGGCATTTTGTTATATTATATACTCAATGTATATTTCAGCTAGTTTTCAGTATTTCAATAGTCCTATGTTCTGATCACAAAGAATGAAAGAAAAAACATTTACTAAACACTAATGTACTAAATTTAGAAATACAAATACTAGAGACATATTCTCTACTATTACAGATAACATCTATCCATATATTTTCAACTTAAGTAATTTTGATCCAAATTCCCCACAGAGCTTTCATAGAATATATGCTTTACTAAAGTGTAAGTGTCTATTCTCTAGCGATATATGTATTTCAGACACAAATGCATCCAATGGGCTATTCTTCAGTGTGGTTATGTGAATGGCCATCCTGTTTTCTAATCATACACTTGTTTAATGAATTCCCATATGCCCATTCTTGAACATATCTTATTATTGAAAATATACTCCAGCTTATTTGCAAAAACAGTGCTTCTAGTTCCTGCTCTTTGGGTAATCCACTATTTTAATGGTTGCAAAAATAATATATTACACATAATTCATACAGGTCCAAAGAGAACATTTTTTAAAGATAGATTTTTCTGCCATAGAATAGCTTGAAATAATTGAAACCACTGTATAATATCCAAGTGAAATCTAGTCTGTTCTTTTCCTCTGAATGAGTCAGTCAGTAAACATTTATTAAGTCCCTAATACATGCCAAGCACCATGCTTAGTGCTACAGATACAAAAAGCTCACAATTTAATTGGAAAAGCAATAAGCCAACAAATATGTGCAGAAATACAGGATAAATTGGAAATAATTAACAGAGGGAAGTCAGTACAACTAAAAAGAGTTGGGAAAAGAGGCTTCCTATAAACAGAAATTTAGTTGGGACATAAGGAAGCCAGTTAATTCAGTAGGTGAAGAGGAGGAAGAAGAATATTTCAGGCATGGAGAATTATAAAAGAAGACGGCCAGAGTTAAGAAACAGAGTATCATATCTGTGTCACTGGATCAAAAAGTACATAACAAAGAGTAAAGTATAATTTTAAAAAAAAAAATAGCCAGAAAAGTAGGATGGTGTATTTTGAGAGACTTTTAACACCAAACAGAAGATTCTACATTAGAACTTGGAGGAAACAGGGAGGTACTAGAGGTTACAAGGGGAGTTGGGGGTTGACATGGTTGTACTTGCACTTTAGGAAAATCACTTCGGTGCCTGAATGGAGGACAAATTTGAGGGGCAGGAGAAAAAGAGACATAAAGGAAGCAGATTCATCAGTAAGCTATTCCAAAAGTCCAGATATGAGGGCCTGCACTACAGTTGTGGTAGTATCAGAGGAAAAAAGGGAGCACATTCAGAAATGTGCAAAGGTAAAATAAACAGAACTTGAAAATAGACAATGTAGGGTATGAGAAATAATGAAGACTCAAGAATGATAACTAGATTGCAAGGTAAGGAACTGGAAGGATAGTGTTGTTCTCTACAATAATAAGAATGGAGGAGATGAGGAAGGTTTAGGAAGAAAAGACAATAAGCTCAATTTTGGACATGTGTTTATAGGACATCCAATCTGAGATACCTGTAAGTTCTTTAAGATTTGTAAAAGCCAATGGAGAGCTTAGGGCAATATAGATAAAATTGAGAATCATTAGCATAAACTGAAATTTATGGAAGATGATGAGATTATCAAATAAACTAGAATAAGGAAGCAAAGAACAAGAGCCAAAATTGAACCCTGTGGGACAGCTGTGGGCCTTATCTGGATAAGGATCCTGCAAACTTGACTGAGAAGAACCAGTCATATAGGCAGGAGAACCAAGAGAGAATGTGTCCTGAAAATTAAGGAAAAAAGAAAGTATCAAGGAGAAATGTGGGAAGGTGATCAAGAGTGTCAAAGCTCATAGAAAGGTCATAGAGAATGGAATTTTAAAAGATTAAGAGATTACAAAATCAATGCTAATTTTCATTTTGGGCCTAATCCACAATCCATCTATATTCTTTAATTTCAATGAATTAGCCAATCATTATGTACAATATACATTCTTTATTCTATTAGTTTTTCCTGTATAAATCAGATAAACAGGAAAATCACTGAAGGGGCACTGTAATGTTCTGAGGCTTGATACAATCATTACATCATTTTTAAGAAAAATCTGTAGAACTCACTTTCCACAGAAAGTCTCTTCCACTTGGTCCTGCCATTGGATAGCCTCCCTTATGATAACTAAATACCTTTAATAAGCATTTGTCTCCATTTTTAATGCCTTAATTGATGTTATCAGACGGTGGGTTGTTTTGATCAAGGACTCTTGCATGATTTTAACATACATGCAACATCAAAAAGATATATACATAAGGAGAAGAAGATACTCCTTGTCAGAGAAAAGCTTTTAATGCTGCATTTTATTCTATAGGATTAAATGCTTTTGAGTAAATTTGAAAAGAACCAAACAAAATACTATAGCATTACCATTTGTCCTTGGTATTTTAAGACAATTATATGACTGTAATGTAGTGATCTTTCACAAATTATTATTTGCAAAAAGTATTCCTATCATATTCTTATATTTACATTAAGTACACATTAATACACATAAATCTAATTTTCAAAAAAATTGGAGAGATGAAATACTAAAGCCTATTAATGAGCAGTTGCTGATGTACTCTCAATCTCTCTTTTTTTTTTTAAAGAATAATATCTTTTATGGTTTATTTTTCCATTCTTTTAGTATTGTCTTGTATAAGATACCTTATGAAATAATATCTCACTACATTTAAGAATGAGTCACCTTCAGCTTGGATTACCTCCACAGTATATTTGGAATGATCCAGCCCCCATTTCCCAACTTTATCTTTTCAGGAGCCACTTTTATTTCCTTCCCCTCTCGTTGAGAGTCCAATTGGGACACATCATCCCAAGAGAATTCACATATGAAACTAAAAAGAGGACAATAAACAGAAGGAAAATAGAATTGATCTGTCAGTATTTTTATTACATTCTTATTTCACTAGAAATTACAGTGGTCCAAATGTGATGGTTCCACTATCACTGATGAACTATATAATAAATAACAATAAAAATAATAATGCTGGAAAAATATATTCCATTTTCCTTCTCATGGGATGATATGTCTCCATCAATTCTCACACTAAGTATTCTATAAATTGTTATTTTTGTTGTTTTTAAGAGATGGCTTTTAATCTGCAATGTCTCCCGGTAGTGCTTTACAAATGATTATTTCAAACTGGCACTTCTCTTAGGTGTCATGAATTTCCACTTGGCAAGAAAATTAAAGCCTTTTGTTGGCTAAGAGTTTCTTCCTCTTCTGCCTTCTTAGTGAAAAACTGTTTCAAATAAGCCAAATTTTTGCAAGTAATGATGATAATCAAGATGAAACAAAATGGTTGCTTAAAAAATAAAGTCAGAAAGACTTTGTGGATGAACAAATCAGAATTAAACCATTACAATTTTATACACTGTTTTCTTCTCATTCTCACCCATAAGTTATTGATTTTGACCTTATAGATGGTCTGAGTGCACATAAAAGAAGCTGATTTTGAAAATAATTTCTGCCCTGGTGACCAGTTATTATGGCTTTTTTTGTTTGTTCCTCATTGATTCATATTTTTAAATATACTTTTCACTCTCATACATTTCTACAGAAATTAATTCACCAAATAAATACTGGCTTGTTTTAGAAGATCTTGATATGATAAAATTCATTGTCCCTTCTTTGTCTGCAACAGAATTTAACACAAAATCTATGGTCATCTTCACAGTGGTATTTTTGCTTCTGTTTATTTTGATCACTGCAAGATGAGATGACAAAATGTCTCCATAAATGATGTTTCTTATTTCCTTTGGGCATATAATAAAACAACTTCCCACTCTTTTTATTTGCAACATCAATGAGAACCACCAAGCAATCACATAGTTACAAATTCATTTTTTCTTATTTCATTTAACATAAAAATGATATTGATACTGCTTAGTTCTTCTAACAGTGTGTCAACTGGCATAATCTCAAAGTACAAACATAAGTTAATATTTATAAAGTCTAAAATCTTTTTATGATTTTTGGTTCCATCTACCCCCTTTCTAAGACCATAATTATAAGAAGAGAGCGGAGACACACAGATTGATGGATATTTTTGATTTTTACATAGATGGACATTTTTTATTTCTTATTCATAAACTGCAACAAGCAAAGACTTTATCAGATCTGATTTGATATAAGTAAAAGTATCAAGGAATAAAGACCAATTTTCTGGTTGGCAGGTCAGATTTGTATACTGTTTTTTATTAAACAAACTTTCCAGTTTGGCTAATATTCTTGACTTCAGTTAAATGGCATAGCATCTAGAATGAGAGATATAAAGAAATTATAAACAGTAATCTCTTAATCTTTTAAAATTAACTGGTCAAATAATAACTATAATACTGTGTTCACTTTTCAGCATTCTCTCTTAGGAAAGACAAGCTGAAGTACATTAAAGAGTTGTTGACCAGAAAGGTCAAAATTGTAGAGACTCAGTATCATCTGGGTTATACAAAATTTTGAAAGCAAGCAGCAGAGCCAACAAAAGATCAAAATAAGACATTAGAAAATCAAAAGGAAAGGTCTGTGACATTGTGATGGGAGCCAGCCCAGACTCCACATCACATATCAGTAAAAGAGTGGCCACACCTTTCCCCAGGTTAGACCACCTTGGGAAACACCAAAAACTTCCAAATTTCCAGAAATAACTCTGAAAAGAGCAATACAAAAAAGCCCTAAGCTTTAGGTGATCTTCCTTCACCCCTTCCCTGGGAACAGATACTAATTTTAACATAAAATTCAAATTCAAAAAATGAGTCTTTAAAGAACTATAATAACTGAACATAAAAATATATGGAAAATCAAGACACAAACTCAGAAAAAGGCAATTATTTCAAAAAAGCTATAAGCAAAGCCTCAAAGGTAAACAGTGTGAATTGGATACAAATTCAAGAATTGCTGGGAAAGCTAAAGATTTATACTAAAAGGTCAAATAAGAGTGGCAGAAGAAAAAATAGAAAAAAGAAATTAAAATGAAATGACTCATCAGAAAAACAACTAAACTGGAAAACATATCAAGGAAAACCAATTTAAAAATTATTATCCTCAAGGAGGATTCTGGGAAAATGGTAGGATGGGTCAGAAAATTCCAAGCTCTCCAGATTTCCCCCACAAACAAAACAAAATTGTGTGTCAGAATAATATAAACTAGGGGTACTGCTAGGACAATGAGAGAAGCTCAGAAGAAAGACTGAGGTTTGGCAGTGGGAAGCATATAAACACCTGCAGACTAGCCCCACTGAAACAAGCAGAGAAGCCAGATATAGCCTCAGCCCTAGTCACAGGAACTTTGATCAAAGTAGGAAGGGAGAAAGGTTGGGTTGAGTCTGGAAAGATTGAAGAAAGCTCTGCTGTTAAGGAAGGCCAGGAAACCTGTGCTCCTTACACACTGACCTGAGCAAGAAAAAAGCTGCAAATACTGGGTAAAAGCAAAAGTAGTGGGGTAGGAAAGCTACATGGGCACTTACATGCACACTTATCTTGATATAAGGTCAAAATGGGATCATAATCTAGGCATAAAGAATGATATTATAAATAAATTAGAAGAACACAGGATAGTTTATCTCTCAAATCTGTGGAGGAGGAAGGAATTTGAGACCAAAGAAGAACGAGAGATCATTATTGATCACAAAATAGACAATTTTGATTATATTAAGTTAAAAAGTTTTTGTTCAAACAAAACTAATGCAGACAAGATTAGAAGGGAAGCAATAAACTGGGAAAACATTTTTACAGTTAAAGATTATGATATATCCAACATATAAAGGACTGCTTGCCATCTAGGGGAAGGGGTGGAGGGAGGGAGGGAAAAAAAAATCGGAACAGAAACGAGTGTCAATATAAAGTAATTACTAAATAAAAATTAAAAAAATAAAAATAAAAAAATAAAAAAAATAAAGATTATGATAAAGGCCTCATTTCTAAAGTATATAGAGAATTGACTCAAATTTATCATAGTTCAAACCATTCTCCAGCTAATAAATGGTCAAAGGATATCAACAATTTTCAAATGAAGAAATTGAAACTATTTCTAGTCACATGAAAAGGTACTCCAAATCACTATCAGAGAAATGCAAATTAAGACAACTCTGAGATACCCCTACACACCTGTCAGATTGGCTAAGACGATAAGAAAAGATATTGAGAAATGTTGGGATGTGGGAAAACTGGGACACTGATACATTGTTGGTGGAACTGTGAAAGGATCCAATCATTCTGGAGAGCAGTTTGGAACTATGTTCAAAAAATTATCAAACTGTGCATACCCTTTGATCCAGCAATGTTTCTACTGGGCTTATACCCCAAAGAGATCTTAAAGGAGGAAAAGGGACTCACCTGTGCAAAAATGTTTGTGGCAGCCCTTTTCGTATTGACAAGAAAATGGAAAATGAATGGATGCCCATCAATTGGAGAATGGTTGAATAAATTATGGTATATGAATGCTATGGAATACTACTGTTTTGTAAGAAACAACCAACAGCATGATTTCAGAGAGGCCTGGAGAGACTTACATGAACTGATGCTGAGTGAAATGAACAGAACCAGGAGATCATTATACACGGCAACAAAACTATATAATGATCAATTCTGATGGACATGGGTCTCTTCAACAATGAAGATGATTCAAACCAGTTACACTTGTTCAGTGATGAAGAGAGCCATCTATACCCAAAAAGAGAACTGTGGGAACAGAGTATGGAACACAACATAGCATTCTCACTTTTCTTTCTCAGTTTTTCTTTTTCTTCCTTCTTGATTTATTTTTTCTTGTGCAGCAAGATAACTGTATAAACATATATACATATATTGGATCTAACATGTATTTCAACATATTTAACATGTATTGGATTACCTGTCAGCTAGGAGAGGGGATAGAGGGAAGGAGGGGGAAATTTGGAACAGAAGTTTTTGCAAGGGTCAATGTTGGAAAAATTACCCATGCATATGCTTTGTAAATAAAAAGCCTTAAAAAAAGAAAGAAATATATATAAGAGGGGGAGGAAATATAAAGTAAGATGGGGTATAAAAGGGCATGTAGATTAATGGGAATGGGATAAAGAGGGAGGCAAAATGTGGGGAAAAGATGTGGGAGAGATTCTTGGTAAGGGGAGTAAATAGGAGGCAAGTTAGCAGCTTTAAGAAAAGTAGAAGACTTAACAGGAATAAAAAACAAGAGATAATGCAGATATATGTATGCTTATTTGGATGCGTATTTGTGTGTGAGTGTGGGTATATGTGTGTATACACATAGGCGTGTATGTGTGTACATATGTGTGTGTGTGTATTTGTATATATGTGCATTTGTATATATGTAAACAAATATAACTGCTTAATAGTAGTCTGCCTGGGAGGAGGGAAGAAGGGAAGGGGGAAGAATAAAGTAAAAAGCACACAGCAGAGAAGAAAACAAAATTTACAAGGAAGCAAAGAAAAGATGGACAGTTCTAAATACATGATGCTTTGTTTTGTTTGTACTATATACGCTTTTTTGAAATGGAAATTTATTGTCACATATTTTGAATCCTCTCATTTGTTCTGCTGTGCACATAACAAATGTTTTTTTTTCCTACTTAAGTTTTAAGTTAATTCTACTAAGAATTTTAAAAAATACATCAAAAAATAAAATAATTGTACTTCTTGAAAGTCACAATCAAAGAAAAAGCCTAAACTATTATATTTCAAGAAATTATAAAGAAAAAGTGCCCTAATATGCTAGAAGCAGAGAGTAAAATATAAATTGAAAGAATCCACCAATTACTTCCTAAGATGAAAAACTCCCAGGAACACAATATTTAAATCCCAGAGCTTCCAGAGCAAAGAGAAAATACAACCAGCCAGAAAGAAATCATTCAAATACTGTGGAGCCACAATCAGGATCACACAAGATTTAGGAGCCTTTGTTGTTCATCCTTGGTTCTGAAGAGGATCAATGACAACTGTTTCAGCCAACTTCACAGCTATTAGAACAAATTGTTCTCGTGTGCCCATTCAACCAGGGAAAGTGATTATGGCAGAAATTCCCCTAACAAACTGAGAGGTTTGAAGCCTGTTAATCTGCTTCATCCTGATTTACCTAATCTGCCAATCTGGTTTTATTGAAATGGGGTTACTGCACATACTACAATTTTTGGAGCCACATGAGAGAGTAGGGTAATAAATAGATGCAAAGACAGATGAGCAGCCCTAAAAAGGGTTTGGCAAACCCTCATACCAAAGGTGTTACATTGAAGTAAGGGGCTGTAAATATGATATTCTGACAGGGAACAAGGCTAAGATTACAAGCAAGAATCACCTACCCAGAAAACTGAATATAATTCTTCAGGAAAAAAAAACCACATTTTTAAAAAATGGAAAATTTTCACACATTCCTGATTGACTTAAGCTGAATAAAAAAGCAGGAAGGGGGCAAGGGGATAGAGGGTAATTGGGGTAAAGTGACTTGGCTGGAGGCTGGATTGGAACTCGGGTCCTCCTGACTCCAAGGTCATTGCTCTATCTGCTGTATCACCTAGCTGCCCTCAAAAAAAAGAAAAAAGCTTACTTTCAAATCCAAGATGCAAGCACTGAAAAGATAAACACGAAAGAGAAAGAATAAGAGACTAAATAAAATTAAATAAAAAAAAATTTTCCTATATGAGAAGACTCTATATAATATAAACAGAGGGCCTGGGAAAGAGTTAATTATGTTGGAATGATCTTTAAAAATAAATGGATAGGCAAGTAAAAAAAGTATTAAAAAGAAGATGGGGAATGGGAGAGGAAGAATGGAGAAAAATATTTCATATAAAAGAGAAGCACAAAGAAGAACTCTAACAGTGAAGAGGAAAGGAAAAGCAATGCTTAAACTACACTTTCATCTGAATTCATACAAAGAGAGAGGAATACACACATTCAATTGGGTATAGTAATCTATCTTACCCAAGAAAGAGTAAGATAAGAGGGAAATGGGGAGAATAAAAGGAAGGCAAATTAAAGGAGATAGTGATCAGAAGCAAAACAAACTTATGAGGAGAAACATGGTTAAAGGAGAGAGAAGGATAAACAGAAGAAAACAGGAGGAAAGGAAATGCAAATTTAATAACTATGAATGGGAATGAAAGGAATGTATCCATAAGATGGAAGCAGATAGTATAATGGATTCCAAATAAAAATTTCTTTAAAAGAAATTCACTTGAAACAAATTAATATACACAGAAGTAAAATAAGGGGTTGAAGAAGAATCTTATTATGCTTCAGCTCCCATCAAAAAGGAAGAGGTGGCAACCATGATCTCAAACAAAGCCCTTACTTATAACCTATCTCCACTAGAGAAGGACAAGTTTCTCCCAAGTTATAAGGACCAAGAACTATAGAAGATTTCAAAATGAAACTAGTTTCAACAGATATCATCAAACTCAATCACCTTAGATTATATCTATGGAAAATTTTCCTTTTTGAACTAGTCTTTCAACTTTCTGGGCTTTGTTCCTTCCCTCGTCTTAGGTTTCACAGTTTGCTCCTTACTGCTACCCACAATTATCACTAAGAATAGTTGAGCTGATTGACTTTAGTCCCAGATCAATATTATTCACTTTCTTGCTGGATGATCCTCCTTTCCAATGAGGATCTTCAAAGACTTATTGGATGTCTAGCAGAACATATATGTAGCAACCCTGGTACCAATGAGATATCTAGAAGACTATAAACAAGCAAATAGAAATCTAGTACTAGAGCTAAGAAAGTAGAGATAGAAGTTGGAAGTAGAGATATATAAAATTGGGGATCAGTGTTACAGAAATGATCATTGAAGCCATAAGAGTTTGATGAAATGGCCAAAGGTGATACTATTAAGATGGGGAGGGGGGAAGGTGGTACTGAGGGTAAAGGCCTTGGAAGAATGCTCATATTTAGGCAATGATTAGAGAAACTAGGAAAGGAGATTTTTAAAAGGTAGGAAACAAAGAGATAGAATTAGGTGCATGTACTACCACATAATCCAAGACAGCCAAAGAAGAAAAGAGAGGTAGTAAACAGTGTAAAATGCAGCAACAAACTCTAAAGTAGACAATGGACTGACAGTAAAGAGATTATTATTATCCACAGACAAATCAAAGAAATCCTAATCCCCCTTTAAAAAATATTGTTTTATTGGAGGCGATGTGGGAAAACAGGGACACTAATACATTGTTGGTGGAATTATGAATACAAACAGCCATTCTGGAGAGCAATTTGGAACTATGCTCAAAAAGTTATCAAACTGTGCATTCCCTTTGATCCAGCAGTGTTTCTACTGGGCTTATACCCCAAAGAGATACTAAAGAAGGGAAAGGGACCTGTATGTGCCAAAATGTTTGTGGCAGCCTTCTTTGTAGTGGTCAGAAACTGAAAACTGAGTAGATGCCCATCAATTGGAGAATGGCTGAATAAATTGTGGTATATGAATATTATGGAATATTATTGTTCGGTAAGAAATAACCAACAGGATGATTTCAGAAAGGCCTAGAAAGACTTACACGAACTGATGCTGAGTGAAATGGGCAGGACCAGGAGATATACTGTATGACAACAATACTGTATGATGATCAATTCTGATGAATGTGGCCATCTTCAGCAATGAGATGAACCAAATCAGTTCTAATGAAGCAGTAATGAAGTGAACTAGCTACACACAGCGAAAGAACTCTGGGAGATGACTAAGAACCATTACATCAAATTCCCAATCCCTATATTTTTGCCCACCTGCATTTTTGATTTCCTTCACAGGCTAATTGTACAATATTTCAGAGTCCAATTCTTTTTGTACAGCAAAATAATGGTTTGGACATGTATACTTATTTTATATTTAATTTATCCTCTAATATATTTAACATGTATTGGTCATCCTGCCATCTAGGGGAAGTGGTGGGAAGGAGGAGAAAAATTGGAACAAAAGTTTTGGCAATTGTCAATGCTATAAAATTACCCATGCATAGAACTTGTAAATAAAAAGCTTTTAAAATTAAAATATATATATTGTTTCAGCATTATAAAAAAGTAAAAATTTGAGAATACACAATATCTCTTGTGCCTACAATTACAAAAGTGCAGAGGTACAAAATTACAATTAATTGGCCTCAAACCTTAAGAGGCAAAGATTCAACACTAGTACTATCTGATCATGAGCTCTGATACCAGTACAGCCCCATTCCAACAGCCACTCCCCAAAATGGAAAGAAACAGCAATCCTTCACAGGGTGCAAATAAAGAAAAGGAGACAATTATCTTCCAACTTCGCTGCCCTCCTCCCCTCTGCCAAGTACTCAGGAGAAGGGGATAAATTTAGGTTGACACAACCCCCTCTACAATGCCTTTCAGAAAATTATTAATTTCACTATTCATCTGTTACCTATTACTACACCATGTGTCTCTCCTGTCTCTCTTCTTATGCTTGGACAAATCAAATACTAGTCACTTATGAGAATCTATACCCCTCATCCAATCCCTGAGCCAATTCTGTTTATCTCATCCCTTTGCTCTCCATTAATTCCTTCATTCTGGATATCTTGCTTTCATATTCATTCCATTTACTAATCTCCAAACCTGGATTACTTTGGCAATACATCCTGATTATACTCTTCAGCACTGAATTGTATCCTCTCACAGCATTCCTTTTATCTCACACAAACCCATCCTGGAGGAGTCAGAATATGTCTTACTCTCCACTATCACTTCAACCTCTCCCTAAAGAAGTATCCCCAACTCAACAACTATTCTTACTTTGAAGTGTACACAATGAAAAATTTCCCCCCAAGCCAAATTATGACAATTGTATTATACACAAACCATTTTCTCTCCTTTCCAAGAAGTTCAACACTGGTTCAACATTTTCATCACCTACTCAAATCTTATCCTTATTCTAGAGACCTTTAATATTCATATAAATACACCCTCAAATTCCCTAACAATCCAATTCCTCAGTCTCCTTAAATAAAATAACCTCAGTCACAAATATTAAAAGTAGCAAAGAATTGGTTCAAGCATTCTGGAACTTAACTTGGAACTATACTCAAAAAGTCATTAAAATTTTATATATCATTTGATATACCAATAGTAATATAGGAAAATAGTGCAAGGAAGTTAAGGACTCAGTAAATATACAATAATATTTATAACAGCATTTTGTGTTGTAGCAATGAACCAGAAACAAAATAAGAGCAACTGGGGAATGGCTGAACAAATTATGATATTACAGGTTATATAAACCTCAGCAAATCACTTGATTGCTCAATGTTCTAGGTAACTCTTAAACTGTGATGTACTTGACTTCTGGTCAGTTCCTCCTTTCTTAGGCAGTCTGATACTGGAAGGCTCAGCATATTGGTGCCAAAATTAGTTGAAACACCTTTATCCTTATAGCAGTACAGAACCCCTGAGTTTAAATGATCCACCACCCTCAACCTCCCAAAATTAGGGATTGCAGGCATATATTACTTTGCTCAACTTCTAAGTAACTCTTTAAAACTATAATTTGCAAAGACAAACTGACCTACATTGGTAAGAACTTTCTAATCAGTGAAATTATTATATTATTCATATCAATGAATTCATATCCAAGAAGAAATAATATCAATGTGTAATTCCTATCCCCTGTCCCCAGTCCCTAATATGAAATGAAAAAGGAAAGAGAACCAGAAATAGAATTTAGACAAATACAAATTAATAATGCATCCTCCTCTTTTCAAATTCTCAAAATTCCCATCTTCCTTCAATGTTCAACTCAGATGCCACCTCCTCTTTCCCTTATGATCTCAGTTGTCAATTCTCTTTTCTTTCTTAAGTATTACTAGATCTAAATCATTTTGTTTGATTTCTCCCTTGTCTCCTCTATGATATTTTAATCCCTTCAAGATGTAAGTTCATTGAAGACAGAAACCTTTTTATCTTTTATCTTTCTATCCTCATCAGCTAGAATGCACACTGCCTTTTTTGTTGTTGTTGTTCATCCTTAGTTTTCAAAGAGAATCATGACATCAGAGAGGTGATGCCATGACACGTAAGTGAATTGAATTAAAGTGAGAGGGGGCTGGGCAAGATCACCTGCCTCACTTTTTCCTCTGGAGCCATCTGGATCTAGAGCAGGGATCCTCAAACTTTTTAAATAGGGGGCCAGTTCACTGTCCCTCAGACTTTTGGAGGGACGGACTATGGTAAAAACAAAAACTTTGTTTTGTGGGCCTTTAAATAAAGAAACTTCATAGCCCTGGGTGAGGGGGATAAATGTCCTCAGCTGTTGCATCTGGCCCATGGGCCGTAGTTGGAGGACCCTTGGTCTAGTGGCAAGACATAGATCAGAACATATAGAATAAACATGAATATACAAGCTTCTCTGGGGACTCTAAATACCAATAGCAAGCAGATCAATCTACTTCTGACCTAGAAGACAGATCTTAAGAAAGTTCCTTGAGGGACACAGCGTTTAAGTGACTTATCCAAGAAGTACTGGAAGGTAAGACTTCCAGATAAATCAGGTCAGATTATTAAAGTCACAAAACGTCTTCTAGTGCTATGCCAGATTACTGAGGAATAGAGAGAACAGGACAAGACACTAATGGAAGGTGGCTGAAGGGAGGGGGAAGAGGAAAGAAAGGGGAATAAAAAGGAAGGGATTGTGAGCACTTTACTCAGCATCTAGCTAGAGCCAATTTTAACCCCAAAGAAGTCACTTGGGACAGGACCCTAGTCTAGTGAACTATGAATTGCTCAGCTTGGGAATAAGCCGACATATCTGGACATCTAGGCACCATTTAACCACTTCCCTTCTTCTCTCAGACACATTAATTTTGTCTTTGAGGAAGCTTTTCAGTTTCAAATTATCAGTGTTATCTATCTATTTTATCTTTTATACTTGCCTATATCTCTTGTTTGGTTAAGAATAAATATCTTACGCATAGCTATGAGAGTTATGTGACCTCTTTCTCTTCAAATTTTCCTTAATGTGTAATCATTAATATTAAGGTTGGATATTCATTTAGAATATATTAAGAAATGTGATATACTGGCCTAAATGTGATGTCCGGCAGACAGTTTCCCAGGACTTTGTAATCAAATAAGGATTTTTTTTCCCCTGGATAATTTAAGTTTTACACTTTAACACAGACAGAGTTATTGAGTTCTATTGTTTATGAATCTCTCTCATCTAGCTCTGTTATTATAGTTCTTTGCTTTTAACAAGACGGTTCTAACGACTGCTACTTTATAATATCAATTGTGGACTGGAAGTACTATTCTCCCTTCATTCCTACTTCCTTTTATCATTTCCTTTGACATTCATGTTCTTTTGTTTTTCCAAATGAATTTTATAATTACTTTATTAAATCCTGTAAAGTATACGTTGGTAATTTGATTGATATAGTATTATTATAAATTAATTTTGATAGCAAGTCATTTTTATTATACCGGCATGGCCTCACCATGAGCACTGAATATTATTCCATCTACTGGATTTGTTCCTTATGTCTTTAAAGAACATTGTAATTGAATCTGTCTTTTGTAGAATAAATATTTTTTATTAGCGATATCTTTATACCCTAGTACGTGTACTTTTAATGTAAAAGTTCCACATAATATTGAGACATCTTTTATTTCCTCATTTAGAAACCAATAAGAGCAGTGCTCCAATGTCCCATATATTTCCACATATTTTAGAAAATCAGGAAAAAAATAAAAAACAGATTATCAAAGATGTTAGGAAGGAAAAATTCAAAACTGATGCTTAACAGAACAGGAAAAAAGTAAGAATAGAAGGAAATAGAGTCTCCAGATTTAGTAAATAAGTTCAAGCATCTATAAATAAATACTTCCAACAAAGGAAAATAATTCAATAGTTGTTAAGACAAAAAACCATGTGGAATATGAAAAGAACATGCAACCACAATATGTTGTTTTAGAGTTATTCAAAAGATCTGCCAGCAAAAATCATAAAAATAATAATAAATCTGGAATTTCTGATAGCATGTCTCACCAAAGAAACAAAAGAATAACTGATTGGGAAGGCAAATACAGAGAATTAAGGACGATATAAAAGAGAAGAAAAAAAATTACATTAAAAGAAAATGTTCTCCCTATACAAGCAAAACATGCTGATCTTATAGACTAGATACATAGAGACAACCCAAGGATCATAGATCTCCCAGAAGAACAAAAAAACCTTACCACAATAGGGCAGGAAATAAAAGAAAAGAACATCTCAAAACTTCTGAGCATAGAAAAATAAATATTAATTGAAAGTGTTCACAAATCCTCTTCAAAAAAAAAAAAAAAATCACAAAGCTCCAAATGCCAAGTAGCTAATTTAACAATTCAATTGAGAAACAAATTCTATAAGGAATAGAGAGAAATAGAAATTCAAATAATGCAAGACTATTCTGAACCCACACAAAATGAAAAAGAGAATGGAACAATGTATTCCAAAGTGCAATGGAGCTCAGGATGCATGGGAGAGGGAAAGAAGAGGAGGGAGAGCGCAGTTATAATCTTAATCACAAATAAAAAAAGATGGGAATTCAAAAATTAAAAGGTCTTTGAAATATTTTTATAAAGAAAGCCAGAAGTGAAGATATTATTTGTTTCATGAACATCCCAAAATACAGAAATATAAGAGAAGTGAATAAATTTGGCAGCCAAGGATAATAGAAAGGAGCCATGAATCAGGTGTCTAGAATAGATAGAAAGAGAAGATGAAGAGAAAGAAAAATCCTTTTCAGAAAGGAATCCAAGAAATATAATTTAAAAAACTAATGATAGGTAGTGTAGAAGGATAGAACACCTGGAATTCTAGAATAAAGAGGACATGAGTTCAAATCTAGCCTCAGACACTAGACAATCACTAGCTGTATAACCGTAGGCAAGTTACTTAACCTTGACTGTCTCATCAAAAATATAAATAAATAAAATAAAACTAAATTAATGAACAAGACTAGTTAAGGGGAGGAGAAAAAGGAGGAAATATACTTGAGTAAGACAAAAGAGAAAGAATTATATAATTGGAAAAAGCAAGGGAAAAAAAGAAAGTAATAAGTAAAATCCTGAAGGGGGTAACAAATGGGGGCGGAGGGGAGGGAAGAAAGGGTCTTTAAAAGTGAGGTAAAGAGAGCCAATGGGAATAGGTCCCTGAAAATAATTAAGGTAAAGAAACTAAAGGAACACAGTATTGTGTTTACAGCAAAAGGGGGAAAAACAATATTAAAAAAGAAACATAAACCTAACTTGTGAATAGATCACATAATCTAATAAAAGTGTAAAAGAGTAACAGATTATATAACAAAACAAAACCCTACAATATGTTGCTTATTAGAAATACATTTTTTAAAAATACACAAAATAAAATTGAAAACTTAGTTTAAAAAAAATCATCAGGATCCACTACTTTCTCAATCTTCAGTCTAAAGATTGTGTCTTGCTTCCCTACCACCAACAATCAAAGCCATGTCCCCACAGTCCTCAAAAGCCCTCTTTGATTCATTCACCTCTACTATCATCTCATTTCTTCTGCTTTTTGTGAATAAACTACTTAAGAAAGCTATCTCTCTTTCCTCTCCCTCTTCAAATCTGGATTCTGATCTCATCAATCAATTGAAATTGCTCTCTCCAAAGTCACTAACAATCTCTTAATTACCAAATCTAAAGGTCTTTTTCTCAATCGTTATCATTCTGGAACAGCCCTTGACACTATACATAACCTTCCCTTCCTTGATAATCTCTTTTCTCTCCTACTTTCTCCTCACTACTCTCTTAGTTTTCTCCCTACTTGACTGCTCCTTCAGGCTCCTTTGCTGAATCTTCCTTCAGATCATGCTTGCTAATTATGGGTGTCCTAAAGGGCTTCTAGGGTCTTCTTCTACCAGTATATTATATTGCTTAATGATCTAATTAGCTCCCATGGATTCTATTATCATCTCTATATTGATGATTCTTCCATCTACTTAATCAGCCCTAACTCATTTGATGAGACTGACAGATTGAAGATAATCTTCAGTCTCACATTTCCAACATCTATTAGACATCTCAAACTGGATATCCAGCAGACATCTTAAATTCAATATATCCAAACTGGAACTCATTATCTTTTCCTCTCAAACCTTCTCCCTTTCTACATACCCCTATTATTGCCAAAGGAATCACCATCATCCCAGTCAGCCAGGCTAACCACCAAGATGTCATCCTCGACTTCTCTCTCTCACACATATAACTCTCACAACTAATCACCTAAAGAACAGACTTAAATGTGACCCTTCTCTTCTCTTGTCCTGCCACCCCTAACTCCAGATCTTTGTTGTCTCGAACCAGTACCTTTCTGGTTGATCTCCCTGGCTCAAGTCTGTTCTCATTCTAGCTCATCCTTACTTGCTATCAGTATTTTTCTAAACAACAGATCTAACTATGTAATCTTTCTATTCAATAAGCCCTAGTGACTCTCCATTACTTCCAGAGCCAATTAGGAAATTCTTTTTGACATTTAAAGTCTTTTATGACCTGGGTTGCTTTCTACGTCTCCAGTCTTCTTATATCTAACTTTCCCTCACATACTCCTAAGATTCATCGAGACAAGCCTCCTTGCTATTATTCACATAAAATACTCCTGACTTGATACATTTTACTGCAAGTATTCCTATGCCTGGAATTCTCTCCCTTCAAACCTCCATCTCCTGGATTTCTTCTAGTGTCAATGGAAATCCCACCTTCTATAAGATGTCTTGTGTAAGCCTCCTTAATATTAGTTCCTCCTTTCTGTTTAATATCTCTAATTTGTCCTATCTATATTTTATTTGTACATAGTCAATCACATTCTATCTTCCCCATTAAGAGACCATGAGCTCTGAGAGCAGGGAGTTTTTAGTGTTTTTTTTTTATATTCCAATGTTGTTTAGTACAGTGCCTGATGCACAGGAGGTATTTAATAAATTCTTGTTTACTAACTGATTGCTATGAAAATACACTTTATGAACTAACATCTTTTGAAGAGGATGAGAAGATAGAAAATTAAGTAAGACCCTCCATATTAAATTACTATATATAATGCATATATACATATATGTATTACAGTATCAATGCAAAGGCAGGCATAGATAAGGGTAGATGAAGAAAAATAAATTGGAAAATATGGTTCAGGAATATGCAACAAGAAAAGCCAATCCTCATATTAAAGACTACACAGAAGCCTCATCCCTATATATAACAGATACTTTCTTCATGAAGAGAATAAGGAGTCATTGGCCCATGGGTGGCACTCAGTCACATCACAAAAATAAAACTCGTTCTGTTTTGAGAGATGGAAAACAACTGGTTATGAATTGAAAGGCATTTTTTTGATCTACTACTTGTCTGCAGTCTGACCATCAATTTGTTAGAGCAAAGAACAAAATCAATATTAAATTAGAAGAAAGAATAAAAATGAGATGGAATAAAATTAAAACAACTACAATCTAACCTATTTAACAACTTTTTGATGTCTAAAAATGGGAAATGGACAAAATAAAAGAATGATGCAGATCAGAAGTGTTTCGGAAGGAATTTCAATTAACACAAAATTAATTTCTATAAAAGGGAAGACCAAAAGAAAATAGGAACCACCTTGGCCAACAAACATTTGACTTCCTTGCCAAGCAAAAACAATACTTGTTTAAATCTCAAATTCATTTGTAAAATCCTAAAAAGATAAAAATAGTGAGGTATTATAAGTAATATCAGTTAAAATAAAGGGAGAGGAATTAGGTGAAAAAAACAAGTTAACAGAAAGCTTGGCAAAATACCAATATGGAAGATAATCATAAGCATTAAAGCTGAAACTGAACAAGAACAATAAAGGCAAAAAAAGGGGGGGAGGGAGGATATTTGTCAAGATTACCTTAACAAATTCTCTTCATCACTGTCCACACAAAATATAATAAAATATTCTCTTCATCATTGTTAACCAACATTTGAACTCTAACACCATGGTCAATGATGTACTGCATGACAAAGTGGAAATGGCACTATAGAAAATAAAGACCAAAACAAAAGTTGCACTAGGCCAAGTATATGGACAGGACTTCTATGCTGGAGATAATACTATTGAGATTATTGGGTAACCAATTTTCAAGATATTTGAAAGAGGATAGGATACCAAATTATTGGAAAAAAATTTCAGATATTATTACTACTAATATCATAATGCTGCAAATCATAATGGACAAAGTACTGGATCTAGAATTAAGAATAAAAATTCCACCATAGCATTTACTAGTTATATCTCTGAGCCTTAGTTTCCTCATTTTAAAAATTGGGATAATGATACCTATAGCATCTACCTCATGGGATTATTGTAAGATTTAAATGAGAATGTCTGAAAAGTACATTGCAAACCTTAAACATGATGAGTGTTGGAGTGGAGATAAATGATGCTAACACCTTATGGTTTGATCATCTTAAACTTACTGAATGTCTATTAAACCCCATTCTATTATCTAAGAGATGTATAGATATTAACATCTATATAGCTATACATATATTTTTAAGTCAAGTTACAACAATATCTTTTTTGGGGGGGGGCTGAGGCAATTGGGGTTAAGTGACTTGCCCAGGGTCACACAGCTAGGAAGTGCTAGGTGTCTGAGACCAAATTTGAACTCAGGTCCTCCTGACTTTGGGGCTGGTGCTCTATCCACTGCGCCACCTAGCTGCCCCACGCCAATATCTTTTAAGTGAATATGAATCTCATGAAGAGGACTTATTTGTCCCACATAATTAACATGTCAGCTGCAAACATCATTTGGAGAACTTCATTATCAGTAGGAAAACTTTTTTCTAGGTGGACTTTAGGTATGACATCCTCAATCACATTACTGAACACGTGTGACTCTCTCCTTGTTTTTGCCTTAATGTTCATTCTCAATAAACTGTTGAACAAAGGTGCCTCCATAATTATACTTGAATTAAGATCTTATATGATTTAAATATATAAAGGGAACAATCTTATTTTAGAACAGCCTTTAAGGCTGCCATCGTTCAACCAAATTAAGCTTTTCTGTTGTTGTTTTGATTTTGTTTTTTGTGGGGAGTATAATGAACAAACAATTGACACACTAGAATCTTATATTATCTCCACCTCTCGATCAGTTAGTTGCTTGACTGTGAAAATGTTGTCTGCTACGAAAAATCACTTGCAAAATGTGCCTGTTATCTTCTAATGTATTCATAAAGAATACCTTCTAAATGCCTGCAGTCTTATTATTTTCATGAAGATTTTGTAAAAATGAAAAGATAGGCATCAATAGTTGTTAATATATTCCTATCTACCAATCTGTGTTAACAGTGTTGTACATTGTAATCTTTTCTGTTTTCTTCAGTGTCTTAAAAATTCTATATACTCCAGCACAGATTTCTTCTATTTGTGTTTGGTCAAATTCAGCCATTCTTATTAAATTTATGTTAAGTACCACTGTCACTTTATCATGCAGGCTAAATCCAGACAAACAACTTAACATTACTGATCAGAGTAGAAATGTTGGCAGAAGTGTTCATTTTGCATCTATTTGTTGTCCTCCTCCAAATTTCACCTATAATACTTTCAGGATGATCTAGCTTATCTTTCAATTGCCAAGACAACAGTGCTTAAATTCTTTCATCATCCTTGTCTGTAATCTTTTGAAAATGAACTTGCATACAAATCTGTATTGCCCTTGGGTACCACATTTCTCTACTTGGCAAGATTGCTAGCTCAGACAATTAATGTGTTCTTTTGGTTTCCCTGTTGTGAAGATGATTTTGAATCATTTAAACATCTCTAAGAAATGGTAACAGTTAACGTTTTTATTTTTGTCCATTTCTTTTCTCCTAAGTCCAGAGATTATTTAAGAAGACTGAAATGATACTGCTGTAAATTATAGGAAGTGCTTTTTGTGGTTACAAAAAACTGGAAAATATGAGTCCATTGATTGGGTAAGTGGCTGAACAAATTGTGGTGTGTAATAGAATACTATTATGGCATAAGAAATGCTGAATATGAAAAATTCAGAGAAATGCAAGAAAATGTATAGATCAGAACAAAGTAAGCAGAATCCAGAAAACAATCCTTTTCAACAAGAACAATATACACAATGACTATAGTAATGTAAATTGCATTCAATAAATAGAATAAATAAAAATGTAACTGATCAAAGGTGAGAAAAAATGTGAGATTGATTTTGTTGGCTTCTTTTACATAATTGTTTTTGATACAAGGGAAAATTTCAATGGGGGAATAGTATATCAGGGAAATGACAATGGCATAAAAAACAAAAGACATTAATTCTCCTTCCTTTAAGTTGAATAGTGGAAGGATTATAGAGAATTTGCCTATGCAATTAGATACAATTAATGTGTCCATCTAGCTAGGCAGAAAGGGTCACTGGGTAGTAGAACAGGGATATATTTGGAAATGAAAGGGAGATTAAAAACAAATAGCATCAATAAAACAAAAAACTTTTGGATAGCAATAAAACTTTCTAAATCACATGAAATACCATCTTTTCATCTTTATGCTTTCTTCTAATTTGACATTTACTTTGACCTTTGCTCTAATGAGTTCTAACTGTACAAAGACAACTGATTTTGAGCTATTTCAAAATAGTTCCCACATTGATACCAAGTTGTTTCCTGTCAAAACACAATTTCATTTTTTGTGACATTTTTAGGTGCTCACCATATCCAGTGCCTTCTAATTCTTTTAGAAGAAAGGGTTAATGATACTCAGGAAAGAGATATCTGAGTGGTCTATCAGTGTTTGGCCTTTTAAATTTCTTGATCTTAAACCATATTTTCCAACATGATTTTTGCCATCCTCCCCTTTTCCCACCTTCACATTGAAGTCACCAAGTATCAAGGTACACTTTGAGGATCTTGTCAAGCTCTTCATAGACTTTCACTATTTCTTCATCCTCTAAACAGATGTTGGTATATAAGGTGCAATTATCTTCACTGTAGTCTGTTTGCTTACGTTCATCATGAGCACTGCAAGGTGAGATGACCAAATTTCCCATGAATTGATGTTTCTTGTTAACTTTGGGTATATAATGAAACTAACTCCACCAATTCCTTTATTCACCTCCACAAGGAGAACCTATAAACCATATTTTCATTTAGTTTAAACTACTTTGACTTTTGGTTTCACATATAGAAAGAATGTCCATGTGGACGTGACTCATCTCTCCAAAAAGTATTAAGCCATTGAATGAAAATTACTAAGAATATGGTTAAAATAACATTTAAAGATAGTCTAAGAATTGCATGAGCTTTCACACCCTGTGCCCCTTTTCCACTACCTTGACACCATTCATATTGGAAGGCAAAGGCCATTTTATATTTTTAAATAGTTCATGTGTCAATGACCAAATATATACCAATTAATGTTCAACCTTCTATTCTTCATACTATACTATTCTGATGCTGGGATATCATAGTCCACAGCCAAAATTGTACTCAAAGCCTTAAAGCCAAATGGAAGCTGCACTTCACTGGTATAGGATGAGACCTATAATCTCTTCCACAACATAGTAAGGAATCAGAATAAAGAACAAAAACAACCTAAAATGAATGTAAATCCACAAGTCCTAAAACATGGGGCCTTAGCTTCTGTATATCCTCTGAAGTGGCCTTCAGAGACAGAATTGGAAACAAGGTTTCAGGTGAGGTGGAAAATAAGAGCCTGGTATTTAGCAATGCAATAAGACTCGCAGCTTCCAAATGAGTTAGGATAACTTCTATGATACTTGTGAATACAAATGACCACATTTGGCATAGGTAGTGTCAGAACAGAAAGAGAGGTTGCTATAGAGGAAATTTCTGTTCCAATATAGATTAGAATAGATGACCATTAAAGTGTTTTGAACCTGTGGAATGTCCTACTGTAATAAAAATGCTCTTAAGAATTAAAACAGAATTCTATTTTAATTTCATTTTTAAAAACTTTAAATTTATAGATCAATTTGTATTAGTAATTGCAAATCAGCAAATCATTGTTCTTTTTATAATAATTACATAATTGCAGTTCATTAAGGTATTCACTTACCTGAAAGAAGAAATGATCTCAACAGATAAAGATTTTTTTTTTCCAGCCCTATGATAATATCTGTAACTATTAAGAATGGAGACTTCACTATTCTATTTTTAAAACCATTTTCCTTTCAATTATTTTTTTAACACGGTTTTTAATCAAAATATCAATGATTCTTAAATGCACATTTAATGGAAAAAAATTAAATTTTTATAAACTTTACTGGCTTAACAACCTACCTAATGTTCCTACCGACCTCCAAAGTTAATCAGAGCTCTGTTTATAGTAGATACACACAGAGTAAGTCAAAACAATAAAAGGAAGAACTAGTGCTCAGAATAAGACCATAAACAACCAACAAGCAGCTTTTTCAAAACATACCTGCATTTCACAATCAGCTCGAAGATTAAGCTCTTCACAGCATTCCCTGGATATCCTCAAGAAGATATATTCTTTCGTTTTTTCTTCAATAGCTGCTTCATAAACCTTCTCTTTGGTTCCCTGGGTCTGTATTAATTTCTCTTTAGTGAATGGTAATAAATAAACAGCATTGACTTTGGTCATCACTAGTCTTCCCGCCAAAGTATCTTCAGAAAGAGTTTCAGTGAGCTTAAATCGACCAAAAAGCTGTCCATTCTGAGCATATTTTGCACCTCCAGAAACCCCAGTGAGCATGAAGCTTGCTACAATCTGCAATTGCACTTTAATGTTAAACCTAAATCAGAAAATATAAGTTAATTTAAATATTTTACATCAAAAGAATTCAGAAAGTGCTGAAAGACAGAAGTAGAATTGAGATGAAGTTTAATGTTTGCTATGTTTATATTTGATGCACATTGCATTCCTCTTCTATATTAAATATTTCTTTGCCTTCAATCTAAGGTGCAGATATCAAAAATCAAAAGAATAACTCCCAAATAAATAATACCTGTAAATACACACTCAATCATGATAGAGAGGGAATATGAGTACTCTACAGAGTACTTTATGGAATATTTTAAAACTAAATGTGACTTTTTAAATAATTATTCATTGTATTTAATTTTGAATTAAGAATTTTTTAAACAGCAGAATATACTTAAACTTCAAACATGGTAGAACAAAATGTCTTAATATTTTTTTTGGTTTTTCCTTTTCTAAATTTTTCTTGAAAATATGGAATACCTTAAACATTCAATAAGTGTCCCTTAATGATAATGTTACATCACAGATCACAGAGGGTATCACAAACTCGAAAAAAATGTTACAATGCCTAATATAACATTCTGTTTTAAAAGTATACTCTACATAAAATATATTTATTCCCATAATTACATTTCAAAATTCATGGTCCATCTCATTTAATACAAATATAGAACATAGCTACTGGACACAGAACAATTATTGCATTATCTGTCATTCAAATTACCACATTAACAAATAAATCCTATTATCATGAGACAAATAGTAAGTGAAAAATATTTTTAAATGAAAACTTACTTGCTAACTTCTTTATATTGTGCTATTTCCTCAATATAAAGCAGGTCATGTAACCTTGACTGATAATTAGTTTTTGTCAATGATTTGTCTAAAACAGATTGTGTAAATAGCTGATCAGCAGAGAGTGGAATTTGGTATCTAATAAGAAGACTTTTCTCCAAATCAGTAGTTTCATTGGGCTCAAAATCTATAATAGTTTTAGAAGTGGAATCCCAGCGCTTTGATGTCGTTAGTAGTTGTTGCCTTGCATGCATTAGGTATTCAAGATCTAAAAAGAAAAGGAAAACACATGATCATAACACTAATACATTTAAATTCTATGTCCTGCATTTTTCTTGAATTTTAATTTACATTCCAAAGATAAAAGTCTTCATTACTACTTGACCAGCACAATAATTTTTTCTTCCAATAGATTTTTCCCCCAGCCAGAAGAAACTTCTACAGTAGTCTAACAAGACAATGCAGAAAACAGCAGAAAACAGGGAGATAGAAAACATGCCACAAAGTTATTAAAAATTATAAGATTAAGAAAATGCCCCTAAAATAGAAACTAGACATGCAGGAAACAGAAATTTAGGAGGACAAATTCTACTGGGTGTAAAACGTGATTCACTTCTCACTATATAGTTATCTGACTCATTATGGAAAGATCAATTGATCAAAAACAAGTAGTAATAAGGTTTTTTTCAAGTTCAAAATAAAACCATAATAAAGACATTTATAAGTTAACATGTTTCAAACAAAATTCTCCTAAAAGTTACATAAAACAATCTGATAATCCCAAATAAAAATGTAATGGCAATTCTTTAAACTCAATTATAACCTTATAAAAAAGTACGTTGACTACAACATCATTTGTTATTGTTGCTTAGTCATTTCAATCAGGTCTGACTCTTCAGGACCCCATTTGGGATTTTCTTGGCAAAGATACTAACGTGGTTTGCCATTTCCCTCTCCAGCTCATTTTACAGATAGGGAAACTGAGGCAAACAGTTAAGTAACATGCCCAGGGTCATACATCTAATATATGTCTGAGGCTGAATTTGAACTCATATCTTCCCTAGTGCAGGCCTAGCATGCAATGACTAATCAAGGATTTGACATCTTTAGAAGAATTGTTTTTGTTATTTAAGCCCAGACTTTATTTCCTCAGCAAGGACACTTCTTGGTGTGGAAACCACTTTTGCTGATACTGACCAAAACTGATCATTTGTAATTTAAAACTTGAGAGAGTTTCCTGGAACACTGAAAGGTTAAGTGACTTGCCCAAAGACGAAGATCTAGTAAATGTTGGAGGTAGAAAATGCATTATCTTCCTGATACATAGGTTGGCCCTGTATCCACTTGCCACAAAAGAAAACTCATGGAAGAAATATTGTATGATATAAGGAAAGATGGCATGATTTTGAGCTTTCAATATATTTAATATTTATTCTAATAGTTTACCAGTCAAATAATTGGAATTTACATATCATAAACATGGAGAGATAACTATGAAAAGTATGTAACTGACAAAATAATATATAACCAAAGTTTTCTAGAATATAAGCAGCAGAAATACTCCCCCAAAAATGAATTATTATTTTAGAAATATAATAAAATATTTATATAAGGATTACAAGATCATGGAATTGAAAAATGTAAAAGACTTTAAAGATTTCTGAATCCAGTACATCAGTATGAATTTCACTTTTAACACAATGCCTATGTGATTATGGGCAAAAATTTCCCCTTTGTAAGCCTCAGTTTTTTCATATATAAAATAGAGTATAAAAATATCTGTAGCACCAACTTTAAAGGGTCATTGTAAAGTTCAAATAAGATAATACAAAGAAAGCACTACCAATTTTAATTTGCTATATAAACATTTGCTATTATTAGTCAAAAACATACAGAACTTAGGAAAAGAAATGAAATCCAATTCAGTATTTTTTTCAACTACATATAATTATATCTGCTCTTCAAGATTCAACTTACTTTTGAAATATTTATTTTGAACAAAAGAGGAATATCCCCAATCAAGGAAAAAGAAGCAGAGTTCAGAATAAAAAGCTGTTGTTTTAAGTAGCTTGTTCTTCTAGTTTTAATGGACATTTATGGTATATTTAAACTTGTGTGTGTTTAAGTATCTATGTATTTATGTACATTTGGATAAGTTCTAATAAATATATATTGTGGATATTCTTCTATATACACACACATTTGTCTTTTTCCTCATAAGAAATTTCTATCAACAGATATGGTATTCTGTTTCATATTGTTCTATATCATCACAAAAAATAAGTTTCGTTTTCCTCACTGCCTATTCTAATTCTGTTTCTTTTTCCTTTCTTATTATTAGAGCTAGCATGTCTGATACACTACTTAATAATAGAGGTGACAACGGATACCCTTGCTTCATGAAGGCTTATTTTACTGGAAACTTCATTTTTTTTTTTTTTTACTTCAAACTTATCCAACTGCAGATAAGGCTTGATGATGGAGTTAGATAGATGTAACATCTTTTGTTTTTTTAAATAACTTTTTATTGATAGAACTCATGCCAGGGTAAATTTTTACAGCATTATCCCTTGCATTCACTTCTGTTCCGATTTTTCCCCTCCCTTCCTCCACCCCCTCCCTCCCCCAGATGGCAAGCAGTCCTTTACATGTTGAATAGGTCACAGTATATCCAAGATACAATATATGTGTGCAGAACTGAACAGTTTTCTTGTTGCACAAGCAGAATTGAATTCAGAAGATATAAATAATCCAGGAAGAAAAACAAAAATGCAAGCAGTTTACATTCATTTCCCAGTGTTCTTTCTTTGGGTGTAGCTGCTTCTGTCCATCTTTGATCTGAATTAGCTCTCTTTATCGAAGAGATCCACTTCCATCAGAATACATCCTCAAACAGCATCATTGTTGAGGTATATAATGATCTCCTGGTTCTGCTCATTTCACTTAGCATCAGTTCATGTAAATCTCTCCAGTCCTCTCTGTATTCATTCTGCTGGTCATTCTTTACAGAACAATAATATTCCATACCGTTCATATGCCACAATTTACTCAACCATTCTCCCATTCATTTTCCAGCTTCTAGCCACTACAAACAGAGCTGCCACAAACATTTTGGTACATACAGGTCCCTTTCCCTTCTTTAGTATCTCTTTGGGGTATAAGCCCAGTAGAAACACTGCTGGATCAAAGGGTATGCACAGTTTGATAACTTTTTGAGCATAGTTCCAAATTGCTCTCCAGAATGGCTGGATGTGTTCACAATTCCACCAACAATGTATGGTGTCCCTGTTTTCCCACACCCCCTCCAACATTCCACATTATCTTTCCCTGTCACTCTAGCCAATCTGACAGGTGTGTAGTGGTATCTCAGAGTTGTCTTAATTTGCATTTCTCTGCTTAATAATGATTTGGAGCATATTTTCATATGTCTATAAATAGTTTCAATTTCTTCATCTGAGAATTGTCTGTTCATATCCTTTGACCATTTATCAATTGGAGAATGGTTTGATTTCTTAGAGAGTTAATTCTCTATATATTTTGGAAATGAGGCCTTTATCAGAACCTTTGACTGTAAAAATGTTTTCCCAGTTTATTGTTTCCCTTCTAATCTTGTCTGCATTTGTTTTGTTTGTACAAAAACTTTTCAATTTGATATAATCAAAATTTTCTATTTTGTGGTCAATAGTGATCTCTAATTCTTCTTTGGTCATAAATTCCTCCCTCTCCCACAGGTCTGAGAGGTAAACTATCCTATGCTCTTCTAATTTATTTATAATCTCATTCTTTATGCCTAGGTCATGAACCCATTTTGACCTTATCTTGGTGTACGGTGTTAAGGGTGGGTCAATGCCTAGTTTCTGCCATACTAATTTCCAATTTTCCCAGCAATTTTTGTCAAATAGTGCATTCTTACCTAAAAGCTAGGGTTTTGGGGTTTGTCAAAGACTAGATTATTAAAGTCATTGGCTGTTTTGTCCTTTGAACCTAACCTATTCCACTGATCAACTAGTCTATTTCTTAGCTAATACCAGATGGTTCTAGTAACTGCTGCTTTATAATCTAATTTTAGATCTGGTACAGCTAGGCTACCTTCATTTGATTTTTTTTCATTAATTCCCTTGAAATTCTTGACCTTTTGTTTTTCCATATGAACTTTGTTGTTATTTTTTCTAATTCATCAAAGTAGTTTTTGGGGAGTCTGATTGGTATAGCGCTAAATGAATAGATTAATTTAGGTAGTATTGTCATCTTTATTATATTTGCTTGCCCAATCCAAGAGCATTTAATATTTTTCCAGTTGGTTAGATCAGACTTAATTTGTGTGGAAAGTGTTTTGTAGTTTTGCTCATAAAGTTTCTGATTTTCCCTTGGCAGATAGATTCCTAAATATTTTATACAATCAATAGTTACTTTAAATGGAATTTTTTTTTGTAACTCTAACTGTTGTATTTTGTTAGTGATATATAAGAATGCTGATGACTTATGTGGGTTTATTTTGTATCCTGCAACTTTGCTGAAGGTGTGGATTGCTTCTAATAACTTTTTAGTAGAGTCTCTGGGGTTCTCTAAGTATACCATCATATCATTAGCAAAAAGTGATAATTTGGTTTCCTCATTGCCTATTCTTATTCCTTTAATCTCTTTCTCAACTCTTACTGTCAAAGTTAGCATTTCTAATACAATATTAAATAGTAACGGTAATAGTGGGCAACCTTGTTTCACTCCTGATCTTATTGGGAATGGTTGCAGTTTGTCCCCATTACATATGATGCTTACTGATGGTTTTAAATAGATGTTACTGATTATTTTAAGGAAAAGTCCTTACTTATTTATTCCTATATTCTCAAGAGTTTTTAATAGGAATGGATGTTAGATTTTATCAAATGCTTTTTCTGCATCTATTGAGATGATCATATGGTTTTTGTTAATTTGATTGTTAATATGGCCAATTATACTGATAGTTTTCCTAATATTGAACCAGCCCTGCATTCCTGGTATAAATCCTACTTGATTGTGGTGTATTATCCTGGGAATGATTTTCTGTAGTCTTTTTGCTAATATCTTATTTAAGATTTTAGCATCAATATTCATTAGGGAAATTGGTCTATAATTTTCTTTCTCTGTTTTCAACCTACCTGATTTAGGTATCAGTACCATGTCTGTGTCATAAAAGGAATTTGGTAGGACGCCTTCATTCCCTATTTTTTCAAATAGTTTATAAAGCATTGGGGCTAATTGTTCTTTGAATGTTTGGTAGAATTCACATGTAAATCCATCTGGTCCCGGGGATTTTTTTTTTAGGGTGTTGATTAATAGCTTGTTCTATTTCTTTTTCTGAAATGGGATTATTTAAGCAATTTACTTCCTCCTATGACAATCTTATATATCACTATATTTTTGGAGGTAGTCATCCATTTCGTTTAGGTTATCAAATTTATTGGCATAAAGTTGGGCAAAGTAACCCCTTATTATTTCTTTAATTTCTTCTTCATCAGTGGAAAGTTCTCCTTTTTCATTTTTAAGACTGCTAATTTGATTTCCCTCTCTCCTTTTTCTAATCAGATTTACCAAAGGTTTATCAATTTTATTGGTTTTTTCATAAAACCAACTCTTAGTTTTATTTATTAGTTCAATAGCTTTTTTTTTACTTTCTATATTATTAATTTCTCCTTTTAATTTTAGAATTTCAAGTTTAGTAATTGATTGGGGATTTTTAATTTGGTCTTTTTCTAACTTTTTAAGTTGCAGATCCAATTCATTGATCTTCTCTTTTTCTATTTTATTCAAGTAAGCCTCTAAGGATATAAAATTTCCCCTTATTACTGCTTTGGCTGCATCCCATAAATTTTGATATGATGTCTCATCGTTGTCATTATCTTGAGTGAAATTTTTAATTGTGTCTATAATTTGCTGTTTCACCCAATCATTCTTTAAGATGAGATTATTTAGTTTCCAATTACTTTTTGGTCTATTTACACCTAACTTTTTGTTGAATATAGTTTTTATTGCATTGTGATCTGAAAAGAAAGCATTTACTATTTCTGCATTTAATTTTGAGGTCTTCATGTCCTAATGTATGGTCAATTTTTGTGTAGGTTCCATGAACTGCTGAGAAGAAAGTATACTCCTTTCTGTCACCATTCAGTTTTCTCCAGAGATCTATCATACTTAATTTTTCTAATATTCTATTTACCTCTTTAATTTCTTTCTTATTTGTTTTGTGATTTGATTTATCTAAATCTGAGAGTGCAAGATTGAGATCTCCCACTATTATAGTTTTGCTGCCTATTTCTTCTTGCAACTCTCTTAACTTCTATTTAAGGAAGTTAGATGCTATACCACTTGATGTATATATGTTTAATACTGATATTGCTTCATTGTCTATAGTACCCTTAAGCAAGATATAGTTTCCTTCCTTATCTCTTTTAATTAGATCAATCTTTGCTTTTCACCTGAAGCATAATAGATTCTGCTCCAGCCTTTTACCTTTACTCTGTATCTCCCTGTTTTAAATGTGTTTCCTGTAAACAACAGATTGTAGGGTTCTGACTTTTGATCCAGTCTGCTATCTGCCTCCTCTTTATGGGAAAGTTCATCCCATTCACATTTATGGTTAAAATAACCAATTCTGTATTTCCTGCCATCCTAATATCCCCAGATTATACTTTTCTTTTTCTTGCCCCCCTTCCCTTCTTCCCTAGTATTAAACTTACTGGTCCCACTAACGTCACGCAGCTCTCCTTCTTTAGTATCCCTCCCTCCTCCCTTTGATTCCCTTCCCCTTTCTTATACCCTTCCCTTATTACTCTTTTTCCTTCTCCCTTTTCCTCTCCCACTTTTTAATGAAGTGAGAGAAGAATCTCTGTAAAACAAAATGTAAATTGTTTCCTCTTTGAGCCAACTCTGATGAGAGTAGGATTCACACAATGTTCCTCCCCCTCTCTAAGTTCCCTCATATATGATAGGTTTCCTTTGCCTCACTGTCACATGTAGTTTCCCTCTTTTCATCTCCCCTCTTCCCTTTTTCTGACACTATCCCCCTTCCATTTCTACTTCCCTTTTTTATGTTATATCAGTAAAATCAAATTATACATATGGTTTTTATGTATGTTCACAGCAGAAACACAGTTCTCAAGAGTTCCTTTTACCTTTTTCTACTTCTCTTGATTCCTGTTGTTGGAGATCAAATTTTTTGTTTAAGTCTGGTTTTTTCCTTAGAAACAGATGGAATTCTTCTATTTCATTAAATGTCCATCTTCTTCCATGGAAAAAAAATACTCAGCTTAGCTGGGTAGTTTATTCTTGGCTGCATTCCAAGTTCTTTTGCCTTTCGGAATATCTGATTCCAGGCCCTTCGATCCTTTTAATGTTGAGGCAGCCAGATCTTGCATGACCCTTATTGTGGCATCTCAGTATTTGAACTGTTTTTTCCTGGCTGCTTGTAAAATTTTTTCTTTAGTCTGAAAATTCTAAAGCTTGGCCACAATGTTCCTCAGAGTCTTTATTTTTGGGTATTTTTCAGAAGGTGTTCGATGAATTCTTTCAACGCCTATTTTCCCTTCCGATTCTATTACTTCTGGGCAGTTCTCTTTGATGATTTCCTGTAAAATATTATCTAGGCTCTTTTTTTCATCATGGTAGTCCGATGATCCTCAGGTTATCTCTTCTAGATCTATTTTCCAGGTCTGTTGTTTTTCCAAGTAAATATTTCACATTTTTTTTCCAATCTTTCATTTATTTTGGTTTTGCTTGACTGATTCTTGATGTCTCAATGAATCAGTCATTTCTATTTGTTCAGTTCTGATTTTTAGTGAGTTATTTTCTTCATTAGCTTTTTTTACTTCTTTTTGTATATGTCCAATTGAGTTGTTTTGCTCTATGGAATTTTTTTCCATTTCACTAATTTTTTTTTTTAGTGAGTTATTTTCTTTTTCCAATTCACAAATTCTGTTTCCCTGCACTTCTTAGTTTTTTATCTTTTCCAATTCACATTTTAGGAAATTGTTGCTCTCTTGCATAACTCCTCTTTCCTTTCCCCATTTCTCTTCTACCTTTCTTTTAAGGTTTTTAATAGTCTCTTCTAGGAGAGCCTTTTGTATTGGAGACCAACAATTGTCTGGAGACTGTTTGCTATTAGTCTCTTCAGGGTTGAAAAGTTGTTCTTTTTCTGTATAGAAACTATCAATCGTTCTTTTGATTTTTTTACTCATTTTGTTAGAGCCTGTAAGGTCTGCCTTCAGAGCCAGGAGGTTACCAGCTTCCTCTGCAGAGCAGTGAAAGGTGTATGGATGTGTAGCTATCCTGCTGGCAGGCTACAAAAAGCAGGGAGGTACTGGAGTGGTCTGGGAAAGAGTTCCCAAACCCGCGAGTAACTCAGGCCTGCAGGGCTGAGCTAGGAAAGTGCCCTTCAAAGAACCCTGCTGCCTGTGATAAAGACTGTCCTGGGGCTAGCCACTTAGCAGTGAGAGTTTCACTTCCCTCACCATATCCTGCCCTGGGGCTGTGGGTGTTAGCGGTAGAGCAGTGAATGGATTTGCAGGAACTGGAAGTGTCTGCCCAGAAGCACAGTCAGCTGGGGAGGTTCTATTGCCCCAGGACGAGCCCCCCACTCTGCTGATCAGAGGCTGCCCAGGCTGTGCCCCCCTGCCATGCAGATTAGTAACTGCCCCCGCAAAAGCCCTGAATTGCAGGATGTAGCCGCAGGGCTGTGGTAAAGTCTCCCTCAATCACTTCCGGGTTTGAGGGATTACAGCCAGATCTCCTTAGGTTCTGGCGTTTCTCAGGACACTAGTCTCTCGCTGCCTGTGCTAGTCTGTTCCTGGCCCTTCAGGACAAACCTTTCCTGGCGATCTTCCAGACTTCGGCTGGTAAATTGTAGTGCTTCTAATCTTCATGAATTTAAGCAGTGAAGAGCTGTTTTTGAGACTGGATTAAATAGTTGTTTATGAGGGTAATGAGAGGAGTTTAGAGAGTTGTATGTACCTGCTCCACCATCTTGGCTCCGCCCTCAGATGTAATGTCTTTTAAGGAAATTTATTAATTGGTATACTTTTCAGTATTTTTAGAAAGAATGGTTGTTGATTTTGTTAAAAAATATCTCTACATCCAGTGAAATAGTATATAGTTTTTCTGTTTGTTTTGTTATTAATGTGGTTAGTTATATTGATAGTTTTCCTAATACTGATCTAGTCCTTGATTCTGGGTATAAATCCCATCTGGACACAGTGCATGATCTTTGTGATATAATGATCTAATCTTCCTGCCATTATTTTATGTAAAATTTTTGAATCGATATTCCTTAGGGGAATTGATCTATAGTTTTCTTTCTGTTTCTGTTCTTTGTGGTTTAATTATCAGGACCATTTATTTGTGTCATAAAAAGAATATGAAAGGACTCTCTTTGCTTATTTTTCTAAAGAGCTTATAGAAAATTGTTCTTTAAATGTTTGGTAGAAATCACTTATGAATCCATCTGGTTCTGGGGTTTTTTCTTAAGAAGATCAGTGATGGATTATTCAATTGTTCTAAAACTTGATTATTTAAATATTCTTCTACTTCTGTTAATCTGAGCAATTTATATTTTTATAAATATTCATCCATACTGATGAATTCCTACTGAGATTGTTAGATTTACTGTCATATAATTGGACAACACAACTCAAAATATTTTCTTTAATTTCATTTTATTTTTGATACTGGCAATTTGGTTTTCTTCTTTCCTTTTTTAAGTCAAATTAACCAGTAGTTTATCTATTTTATTGGGTTTGGATTTGTTTTCTTTTTCATAAAACCAGATCCTTGTTTTATTTATTAGTTCAATGATGTTCTTATTTCCACTTTTTATTACACTCTCCTTTGATTTTGAAGATTTTCAATTTGATATTTAATTGGAAATTTTTAATTTCTTCTTTTTCTAGTTATTTTAACTGCATGCCCAGTTAAGTAAATTTGTTCTTTGTCTTACTGATATAAGCATTGAGAGATATATTTTTTTCCCTACAGACGGCTTCAGCTGCATCCCATAAATTTTGACATATGGCCTAGCCTCATTTGTTTCTATCATTTGTCCTTTGTACCACTCATTCTTTAAGATTAGAGTATTTGTATTAATTTTAATCTATCTTTCTAATCCTTTATTGAATATACTTTTGATTACATTATGATTGAAAAATGTTTCCGCTTTTTCTGAATTTGGCTGTAAGGTTTTTATGCCCTAATACATGGTCAATTTTTGTGAAGAAGCCATGTGCTACTGAAAAAATTTATTTCTATTTTTATTTATTATTACTATTTCCATTCATTTTTCATTCACTTTTTCCTTAACTTCTTTCTCAGTTTCTTTTGGTTAGTCTTAACTAGTTCTGAAAAGAGAAAGTTGAGGTTCCCCACTAATCTAGCTACTTATTTATATTCTAAAAATGATTTATTTATATTATAAAAATAAAATTGCAAATATAAAGAATTCAGAGAAACTTGGAATGATTTATATGATCTGATACAGAATGAAATTAGAAAAATCAGAAGATTCATATGCTGACTATAAACAAAAATAACACTAAAAGACAGCCAAAACAAAATTTAATAAAAATGACTACTTTTGACCCAAGAAAACATATGATGAATAACACTTTCCCACTTATAGTAGAAAAGAACACAGAATTACACATTTAGGGATGAAAAGGGTCAGAGAGTCTCTGAGCCTGACTCTCTTATTTTATAGACAAGGAGATAAAAGTACAGGGAAATTAAGTGACTTAACTAGGGGTATATAACAAATAAGTATCTAAAAAGAGATTTGAATCCATGTCTTTTTCATTCTAAGCCTAGTATCCAATTCATCATAAATGCTGCCTTTCCCTAAATGACAAGGAAGAATGCTGTCAGTGCTCTCAGATGCAGTTACTATGCCAACTGATTTTGCTCAACTGATTTTTTTTTTTGCTATATGGGAGACTACAATTAAATGAAAAAATAGTACTAGAGAAGGAAAAAGTGTATATTAAGAAAAGTTGTGTTTTAGAAACAAAAGAAATTAAATGAGCAGAATTTATAGGAAAAAACTATAACCACAATGACTACAAAAATGTAAATGGAGAAAGAAACAAAATGACTGAAACTGAAAGCTAAGAAATTATAATGGTTAAGCTTGGTGCCTAAAAATTGAGAGGATAAGATGTCACGTATCTTTTTTGTAGAGGAAAAAGACAATGGATATGGAATACAGTGTAGGATAAAATGACCTTTTTTTGATGTGTTGGTTCCTTTTGCCAAACTCAGTTGTTGTTTTTTTTTTTTAATTTGTTATAAATCAACACTTTCTCAAGGAGAAGAAATGGATATATTGGGAAACAATATTGGTAGTAGAAAAAGTATTGGTATGAAAATAAAAGTTACCAATAAAAATTTATTTTTAAAAAAACTTCAAAAAAATTTTGAAAATTAAAAAAAAAAAAAAAAAAGCCCAGAATTTTGCCTAGGAAAGGCTCATAAAAGAAATAGTTAACTTTGGCATGTTTATCATGCTTTTGCCAATTCCTACAAATGGATGTTCCCTAGGGCTCTGTACTAGAATCTCTACTCTCTTTCTCCATGATCTGCCCTGCCCCACCCTAAGCAGGTCCCACGAATTGAACTATTTCTTCTATGCAGATGACTCTCAGATCTATAAATTCAGCCCTAATCTCCTGAATTTTGGTTTTGCATAGTTATCATCTATTTGCCATTTAGGTGAATAACTTTGGAGTCATCCTTGACCTTTATACTTCTCTCATCTTCAATATCTGATCAGTTTTTAAGTTTTGTTAATCCTATCTCCACAAAATCTTTCACATTGATGTGCTTCTTTTATATTCTCAGTCATCAGGTCTCTATCATCTCTCATCAGGACTCTATCAATACTCATCCAATTGGTTTCCCTGCTTTGAATTTCTCCTATTTTCAATCCACACTCCATATAAGCTGAAAGTGATATTCTTAAAGTATAGATATGATCACATCATTTCCTTGCTCAAGAAGGTACAATAGCTCATCCTCCTACCTTTAAGATAAAATACAAACCCTTTTCTTTAGTTTTTAAAGCCCTTCACAATATGGCTCCAATTTAATATTCTAATATTCAACACACACACACACACACACACACACACACCCTGCTCACAATATCCTTAGATTCTTTCAAAGTTCATCACAAGTGATACTTCCTACTGTCAGTCCATTCTGATTCACTCTACTTCAATAGCTAATATCTTTCACAGAAAAAATTCTTAGTTTGTGTATATTTTGAATTTAGCTATCTATGTATGTTTTACCCAATAAATTATAAGCCTCTTGAGGGAAAATATCATTTCATTTGTGTCCTTTTCATAAACTCTTCACCTCATTTGCATAACATAATTACTCTTTTTAAGTTAATTCTGCCCCAATCTTTTGCTGCCCAATTACTGATGTCAATCTTAAAGATCTTAAAGATATGTATACATGTAAAATATATAAACAATTATGTAAAAAATATAAACAATTTATCCATATTAAGTTCCTTGAAATTGATCTTTGACATTGATTCTTTTATGTCAAATTTTTTATTACATTTAGGTTTGATTGAAAGTTAGTCCTGAAAATCTGAAAGTTCATTAAATGTCCATTTTTTTCATTCAATATTATTTTGCTGGATATGTTATTTTTGGCCCCAGACCTAGTTCTTTTGATTGCCAATATATGTGATTCCAGGGCTACACTCCTTTATTGTGGCTGCTAATAAGTCCTGTACAATTCTAATTGTAGCTCCAGCATATATAAATTATTTTTTCTTGTCTCTTGCAGAATTTTCTTTTTGAACTGGGGGTTTTGAAATTTGGCAATAATATTCCTATGTGTTTTCCACAAAAGATCTTTCTGAAGTGGTGATTGGTAGATTTTTTTTTCTATTTCTCTTTCTACTTTTCCCTAGTGCTCTAGCATTCCAGGACAACTTTTTTGAATTATTTCTTGCATTGATGTGTCAAGGTTCTTTTTTTTGATCACAGCTTTCAAGTAGTCCAATTATTCTTTTATTTTCTCTTCTTGATCTCTTCTCCAAATTTGTTATTTTTCTTATATGTTTCACATTCTATTCTGTTTTTTCATTCTTTATATTGTTTTGTTATTTCTTGGTCTCTTATAGATTCAACTAACTTACCCTTGACCAATTCTAATTTTCAAAGAGATCTTTTTTAAGATTCTATATCTTCTTTTCTAGTTAGCTAACTTGTTTTTTCATAATCTTGTTTTTCTTGGGATGGTTTTGACTTTTGTTTTAGTTTTTCCTTAATGTCTCTCATTTGATTTTTAAATTCCATGTTTTAAAAATTCTTCTATGAATTCTCTCTGAGCAGGAAGCCATTTCACATTACTCTTTGGAGGAGAAGCTTTTTTATTACTTCAATGTACTCCTCTGAAGATGAACTTTGGTTTTCCCTGTTACCATTTTAAGTTTCTACAGTTGGGTTCTTTCTCCTTTACTGGTTCATTTTTTAAAATAAGAACTATTATTGTAAATACCTCTAATCATGGAGTGGGGAAATTGGGCCTCTAGATTCATAGCCAGCAGCATCCCTGTCCCACTGCATCTGCACTCACCATGTGTGATGATTCCTTTTCACCCAAGGCTGCGTTTCAGCCAACACAGCTGGTTCCTGATCAGCAGAAGTTCCCTGAGTCTTCCCAGACTCAGACCCTAACTCCACACTTAGTCCAGGAGGTAAAAGTTTCTGTGGTTACTGCTGAAGGTACAGACAAACCCAGCTAGCCCTAGGAGTCCCCACTTGGTGTTTCTGCAGAGCTAGCCCAGAGATATTTGCACTTCACATAGATTAATTCCCAGCCTATAGTATTTCTTTGGCTTGTACTAGGAGGACCAAGTCTTCTTAATCTTTCTCCAGTCTATGTTTGCCCTGGGGCACAAATTTATTCTGTTTGTGGAAGAAAACTGGAGATCTTGAAATTTACTGACCTACTCCATCTTTCTAGAATCCTCTGCACACACCAACATCTATTGCTGAAAATAAAGTGGTAAACTTGGCAAATTAAGACAACATACACTATGAGACTCCCCAACTTCAATATGAAAATAAATTGCAAGGAAAAACAGTAGAGGCTATATTGAAAAATATGGTTCATAATCAAGAAATGAATATGCTCAGAAATATTGTTTATATACATATAAAATGAATACCAGAAAGTGATTGTGGTACAAAGCACCAACCTTTTTCTTTTTAATGAAACTGACTGTATCAAAGGAAATAATTGTCTGCATAGCTAGTAGTCATTTCAGGCTTTGAGGTGTGTATAGTCAAACCATCAACTGAGAAGAAATGTCAAAGTAAATATCAAATTAGAAGAAAGGATAAAGATACTATATATGCGTGATTAAAGCAATTTCAAATAACTTGTTATGACAAGTTGGAAAAGTAGAAAAAAAAAGTAAAAGATTATGATTCAAACCATTTCTTAGAGAAGTTGAATCTCATACGTGCAAAATAGTTATCACAAGCAGAGGCCAAAAACAACTCAGAAACTCTCTCAGTTAGCAAACTTCTTTGCCAAGCTGAAGAACATAGCTGCTAAGGCAACAGCAATCTAAATGGGTGTAAGTTAACTTTACAAAACAATGGTCAAGCCCTTTTTGTAGTGGCAAAGAACTGAAAACTGAGTGGATTCCATCAGTTGGAGAATGGTTGATATATGAATGTTATGGAATATTATTGCTCTGTAAACACCAGGATGATTTCAGAGAGTCCTGGAGAGACTTTCATGAAGTGAAGATGCTAAATGAAGTGAGTAGAACCAAGAGAACATAGTATATAGCAACAACAACACTATACAACATATATACAATGATCAATTCTGATGGACAAGGCTTTTTTCAACAGCAAGGTAATTCAGGCCAGTTCCAATAATCGTGTGATGGAGAGAGCCATCTGCACCCAGATAGAGAACTGTAGGGAGTGAATGTGGATCACAATATAGCAGTTTTGCTTTTTTTGTCATTGTTTGCTTGAATTTTGTTTTCTTTCTCATTTTTTTCCTTTTTGATTTGATTTTTTCTTGTGCAACATGATAATTGTGGAAACATATATAGAAGAATTCCACATGTTTCACATATATTGGATTACTTTGCCATCTAGGGGAGGGAATGGCAGAAAGGGAGGGAGAAAAAAATTTAGAACAAAAGGTTTTGCAAGGGTGAATGTTGAAAAATATACATATGTTTTGAAAATAAAAAGTTTTAAAATAAAAACCTAAAAAGTTTTTTTTTTAATGCAAAAGAATTACATCAGATCACCTTACAAAAAAAAGTTGAAGAAAAAATAAGCCTGCACAAGACATAACTAAGGTAGATAATGCCAAGAACATTTGTAAATGAAATCAGGATAGAGAAAAGAGTTTCAAAAGAAACCATTTGAAATGTTATATGTAGCCAGTTCATAAAGGATAAGTGGCCTAGAGCCAAGATCTATAACTACAGAGTTTTGATGAGGATATGGACTTTTCCAATTCCAAAATGCAAGGCTATGCTATTTCTGAGAGCTTTGTGGTTAGTTTAAAATAAAATCATACACATTAACTGGTAACAAGCATATTAGAAAAATAAAATCCAAGTGTAGACCAGAGCCCTCACTTTGAACAGCAATTTCAAAATCCTTTTCTATTATTTTTAATATAACTAATATAAAGAAACATGATAAATGGGTTTCAAATTCATCTCCATATTTTGCCCTTAAAAGAGCTATGATAATCAAAAGGATCACAAAAGGGAAGCTACAAACTGGATCATCAACTCCTAAATATGGGGGGGGGGAGGGAGGGGAATTACCTTTTTATTATGCTGGTAACACGAAACCATCTGCCAAATACAGTTAAAGCCTTAAAAATTCATTTTGTTCTCTATCAAGAACTTTGACAGTTAAGAGAAAAATAACCTATTGTTAATGTAGCTATAAAGGCTTTTGTAATAAGTTCAAAGGGATTTAATTAATAACAAGATTTAAATATGGAGATTAATGTTTAACTTCTAGATCATAGACATTTGAAACAGAATTTCAAATCTTGTTTATTCTTCACTAAGAAAAATACTTAATTCAGTTTACTTCCCACTATAAAGTATACAATTTGATTGAGCTAGCATATGGGAGAAGACATGAGAAGAAAAGTGATACGCACATTTCCTTTTGCAGAATCTGGGTTGTCATCGTGTAAAGCAAAAATTTATTCAAAAAAATTTTATATAAAGTATCTGTAGTCTATTTTGTGGATATGAACCATCCCAGGATCTTAAAAATAATCAATTTTTTAAAAGTTACATGTATTTCCTTGAAAGTCTACCTTAGAAAAAGTAGAAAAAATTATTAAATTATACTTAACAGACATAAAAACAATTAGAGCTCTCCTTTCAAAGTTCTTTTCAACTATCTCTTACTTCTGCTGGTCTCTCATTCTGGCACTTGACCTCTAACGGAATTTAACTCCCACTTTGGTCAACATTTCCATGAAAAACAACTCTGCGGATACCTGCGGTATCATGTTAAGGGCTGCTAGCAGCCTGAAACAGTCTTCAGTGAAGATGAAGGACAGTGTGCTGTGCAAAAGTAGTTTTTACCTGATACCAAAGCATCAGAAAGAGAAGTTTCAATTTGCTGATATTATTTGAATGCAATATATTAGTCATGTTTTTTCAAAACTTCATGCTGAATAAATTAAAAGGGTTTATAGTATATGCACATATATTTATTTATTTGTTTGTTTGTTTGTTTATTTATCTATCTATCTATCTCTATAGATAGATGGATAGACTTAGATTTAGATATACAGCTCCTCCCCAAAGTAAGCAAAACTATCTTAATTACATGTCTTTATTCTTCTGCCCATTTTTCTAATTCTTGCCTATTTGTCTCAGGAAAATCTTCCTTCCTTCTTCAAGTCCCTGTCAGCTCTCCAAGAACAAATTTAATTAGTGAGGGGGTAGGGAAGGAAGAAGAGTTCATCACTTAGAATTTTTTTCTTCCTACCACAATTTACAAAGGGCACTTACTAAAACTTGAAAGGAATGCCATATGTATCAGTAGAAGGTATAATGTAAATCATCATAATAATAGTAATTATGGTAATAGTAATCATAACCTAAATTTACATATTGCTTTAGAATTTACAAAACATTTCACATGTTATTTTAATAAAGGAATACTTACACTGCCAAAAAAAAAAAATTATGAAGCACCTACAATGTGCCAAGCACTGTACTGGATGCTGAAGATGGAAAAACAAATGAGTCCCAAGTAAATTCATAGTCTAATGGAAGAGAGAGCATGAAAACAACCACATACAAACTCACTATATATAAAACAAAATAGAGATAATCCACAGAAGGAAGGCACTAAAAGATAAAAAAGGTTTTGTGGAGAATATGGGATTTTAGCTGAAATTTTAAGAAAGTTAGGGAAGGCAAGAGATGGGAATAAAGGAGAGAATTCTAAGTATAGGAGTCAATAAAAATGTTTAGAATAAGGAAATGGAGAAAGAGAGAGAAAGAGAGAGAGAGAGAGAGAGAATGAGAATACGTGTGATAGTTACATACGCATATTAAACCCATTTGGGAGTGATGGCTGGATTGAAAATGGAAAGAGATTTAAGGTGGGGAGACCAATCAAAGGTTGGTGCAATAATCTAGGTCAAAGTGAAGAGAGTGTAGATTAAGTGGTGATGTCATAAGGCAGAAGGGAGCAAATGCAAGAAACAAAGGCAGAATTGGCAGGAGTTGACAACAGATTGAATATAGCAGATAAGAGTAAAGAGTCTAGGGTGCCTATGTAATAAGCCTGTTTTCTAAGAAGATGATGATACCATTGACAATAGGTGAGAATTGGAGGAAGGAATGGGGGAAAAGTTAATGGACATTAATGGACATTTTGAGTTTAAGATGTCTACAACTATATCACTAAAAATATTTTCAAACAACCAAACTGAAAACTTCTGAGACAGAAAAGATTTGTAAATTAAGCATTTTTCTTCATAAACATGTATAAAATGTACATTGGTACTTGAGCTTTAAACACAAAGAAATATAAACTATTACGTACATATGGGTAAATTAAAATGTCTAAGCTAGCTGGGGATGTGAAAATTCAACAAAATAATTTGCCTTTATTTTCAGGAGTCTAGAATTCTTTTCCTAGAGCACAAAATTGATACTGTTAAAAAGACTCTTGAGTTTGTTGGACTTGAAACGTCTTTGTTTTAGGTACACCCTCCTTGCCTTAGCAAGACTAAGAAGTTTTTCTTCATTGGGATTCTTTCATTACCTATCCATTCAAAGCAAGGATATCAACTGTAAAGTCTGGTTACTTTATCTAAATTCAAATACTTTAAGTTCCTTTTGTTCCTGGCCCATCAACATTTTCATCTTCAAAACAATTTACAATTATAATCTCATTAAAATCTCAGTTGCTAATGTTCGTTGAATCAATTATCGAATGAATATCAAAATATTCTTCACTGTGTTCAGGATATTATTAATTAATAAGAGATAAATTATGCCACAAATCAATAACCACCAGGTACTTTAATTTAGCACTGCCACTGGCCATTCTACTGTGCACTTTATGTTATAATGCCCCACTCCAATTTATAAAAACTTCCCCAGAAATATAATTTAACAAATTTAATTTAATGCCATATAGACATTAAAATAAACTTGATTTATACAAATCCCGTACCAAAAAAAACAAATCTCTTTAGATAATTTCTGGCACAAGGAATTTTTCACTAAAAACTTGTTTTATCTACATCAGCAAAAAACTGTTAATATAAATTGTCATCCATGACATGGAATTTTTCCTATTATATAAAACTGTATATAAAAGACAACTATTTTAATAAATACTGCTAGTAATAATATTTGAAAGTAATTAGTGTACTAATTCTTCTATTTATAAGATAATAGATGAAAGAGAGAAAATAACATAACTTTCTGGTCACTTAAGCCTTAGAATTCTCAAAGCATAAAAATTATTTGCATCAAGAGAACAGGGTAAAAATGGACCTTATTAATTCTACCATATTAGTCCTATTTATTATGTAAGAAATGTTTCAATTGATTTGAAGTTTCTAATCTCATTATCACTTATTAATATCACAGTTCAAGACTACTACAGTTCTTTTAACAGAACTACTAAAGATATCCCACCAGAGAGAAAAAATTCTTAATGAGAAAAAATTCTTAATGTTACCTTCTGTAGAAGCAGCATCAATCATTACTCTTTGCATGAGCACTGGTTCCAATCCAAAGTCAAAAACTATGGTTTGACGAAAAGTTCCAAATATCTCTGTGTTAAATGCTATCCCAATTTTATACACATAATGATCTAATCCATTCTGAGCCATCTTCCCTCCTATCCATTCTTGACAGTTTTCTGGGACTTCCTGTGATACTTGAGTAGTACTATCTCCAGCAGATATTCCAATGATGCTAAAATGAGGACGATGAGCATCATAAAGCAATGCTACTCGATACAGCATTCTGGCAGGCTACAAGAAAGTTAACAATTCGCTGAGTAAAAATCCATTTTAAAAACAATACTTAAGTTTCCACACAAAACTTTATATCTCTGGAATGTGTTAAAGTTATAAATTTTATAAATGATCTATTTAAATAAAAATTTAAATGATAAAAAATAACTATTAAAGAGTGATCTCTTTATGGCATATTTCATTGCTATCCCTGGTAATTCTTCAGTCACCTGTTCTTCAGCTCCTCTATCCTTTTTCCTATTCTCTTCATAATAGCAAAATCTGCAATGCTCACAGAGTCATTTCTGAGCAGTGAAGGAGGTTTTCATAGCCAAGGCTTGAGTATTCAAAACTCCCAAGTAGGCTATGAGATAGTGTAGTAGAATAAAATCCAGTAAGTAATAATACAAAACTGTTTTAATGTGCATATTCAAAGAAACAACTCTAAACATTATCATTTAGGAAGATATAATCCTTCTGTACCACATTTTTGTTGTGATGTATCGTATCTTATTGACACGGTGAAATAGTTTAATGGGACAATGGTTTCACCAACTACAAAAACAAGTTCCAATTTTTTCTCATTCCGTACAAAGGCTAATTCAACAATTCTCAGGATAGAATTTAGATATATTTATGAAATGATAATTTTTTAAAAGAAATGATACATCAAATAAATAGTATTATAAAACTTCTCTATCCTCTGATAGACATAGATATATATATACATATAAATCTTCTATAACTATTGCCTCAAAGCCTAACAAAAGGGTTTGACATAGTTTTAAAGACCAAAATACAATTCCTATTTTTTTAAAAGATAGTATAAAGCTTACATAAAATATTGATTTCCATAAAAAAAACTGATGACCTTCAAACAAGAATGATCAATATATTCATCAATGTTAATTTGTTTAAAAGCAATAACAAAAAACCATACCTTACAAGTGAGAGCAAATGTCCATGTCTGATAAGATTTTTTGGTGGTGACAGTAAGAGATAATTCTGGATTATGCTCCACCCACACACCTTCTACACATTCACTAAGCTAGAATTAAAAAGAAAATAACTAATGTTATATATCTGTTTATATATCTGTTACCAAGAATAATCAAGCTGGGGCAGCTAGTTGGCACAGAGGATAGAGCACTGGCTCTGGAGTCAAGAGGACCTGAATTCAAATCCAGCCTCCTGGCAAAGTCACTTAACCCCATCTGTCTCAAAAAAAAAAAAAAAAATTACTTAAACCTAGTGAATCTCTTTCAACAACAAAATTACTACATGTTGTAAAAGAATTACACTAAAGAAATTCTGTGCAGTGGGATCATGTTTCTATCATAGAAATAGAATACACTAAATCAAAAGACATGAAAAATGTAACAAAAAATTAAAATTACATATGCCCTAAATGAAAGATACACGAAAAATGTTTTAATAACTCCCCAGCCCCAAATGGCTGAACTAAGGCTGCAACATTAAAAACAGACACCTATTTTATTTTATATTTATTCTAGATCTAAAAATATTTCCTTACAGGTTACATTCAAAGTTTCATATTTGTTAAATCTATATAAACAACTTAATGAAGTAGTATAAACACTAGAATCTCCATCCATAAAGCAGAACACTAACTTATGCCTTAGATATAGAGTCCATGTAAGAGTCAGAATTTGGATCCAAGTGTTCTCTTGTCAAATACACTGTTCTCTGCACTATAACAGGATGCTTCATTCAGAAATTCATTTACTATTTTTACCCAAAGAATATGAAAAAAGAACAGAGTGTACACGAAAAGTTAAGATTCAAACAAATTTGTGGTTAAAATAGAAAAATATGAACAATTATTTTCCTCACCACTTTCTCAGGAGCTAGTGAATTCATCCATTTCTCTATCAAGGTTTCCATGTAACTTCCAGAAAACTGTTTACTTTCTTTCTGCTGTTTCAATTTTATAAGTCTTGATGCATATCTTTTCTGCCATTCAGATAGCTCTTCTTGGGAATGCGCTGATGTACACTGGGCACCATACCTACAAATCCCTTGTTCTAAGAATCTAAGTAAAAAGAAAAGATATTTGTACCATTTCTTGCAAAGGCACAGTAAAACACATTCATGTGTTCTCTATTTCTTTACTAACTAGAACAAGGTGTGTTTTACAGTACATTCATTTGGTCACAATGCAATGAGTTGGTTAAAAAAGAATATTTTAGCAGCAAAAGTTACTCTAGGGACAGCTAGGTAGCACAGTGGATAGAGCACCAGCCTTGAAGTCAGGAGGACCTCAGTTCCAATCTGGCCTCAGACACTTAATACATCCTAGCTGTGTGACCCTGGGCAAGTCACTTAATCCCAATTGCTTGGGGGGTGGAGGGGCCGTGGAGGAGGGGGAATTACTCCAATCACATTTTTTTTTTTTATAATAACTTTTTATTGACAGAACCCATACCAGGTTAATTTTTTACAACATTATCCCTTGCACTCGCTTCTGTTCCAATTTTTCCCCTCCCTCCCTCCACCCCCTCCCCTAGATAGCAAGCAGTCCTATATATGTTAAATATGTTGCAGTATATCCTAGATACAATACATGTTTGCAGAACCGAACAGTTTTCTTGTTGCACAGGGAGAATTGGATTCAGAAGATAAAAATAACCCGGGAAGAAAAACAAAAATGCAAATAGTTCACATTCATTTCCCAGTGTTCTTTCTTTGTGTGTAGCTGCTTCTGTCCATCATTTATCAATTGAAACTGAGTTAGGTCTCTTTGTCAGAGAAATCCACTTCCATCAGAATACATCCTCATACAGTATCGTTGTTGAAGTGTATAATGATCTCCTGGTTCTGCTCATTTCACTTAGCATCAGTTCATGTAAGTCTCTCCAAGCCTCTCTTCATCCTAGTGGTCTCAATTGCAATTTAAAAGCCTGCCTCCCACCTCCACTAATTTCATTCTGTATTTTCTGACAAAAAGGGAGGGTAACAAAGCAGCAACAAATAGGTCCGAAATCAGAACAAATTGAAGATCTCTCAAAAATTTCACCTATAAACATTCCTCCTATGTAACATGTTATTATTCTAACATGTGACATGTTGTTATTCTTAGACAAGTTTTTTTTTTAAGGTTTCTGAAGCAACACTGACATCAAGTGGTTCAACTATTCAAATACATATATATGCTACTTAACAAAACCTAACAAAACTATTTAAAAACTACAAATTTTCCTTATGAATAAATTGTTATATTATTTATTTAATGCTTCTAATTTTCAACTATAAACTAAATATGTTTGCACTATAATCAGCACCTTTTCCTGTTAATATTAATCTACACTTTATTTCAAATTATTGTCAATTTTTTTGTTCTTGTATTCAGAATTAAAAATAAATTTGTAAACAAAGTATTTACAAAATAAACTCTGTTTTGCTAGTGCTCCTCCTTGCCCTGGAACTAAGAACCAGATCAAAGTATGGGAAATTCAACACAGTTATGTCCCCATTGCTAGCAAAGAATTCTTATGTCCTTTTAACTCTTACCACCTGTGGCCTAAGAGATTCAAAAATCCACCACTGCCAATACTGATTCAGTTGCCTCTAAAGTCTACTGCAGGTTTCCTAGGATGTGGCCTGCAATGGACAGTACTTCACTCTTATCCTGGTGCAACAGACCTTTCTTACCAAACTCTAAATTGTCTTAGGACAAAAAAACTGTTTTACCCCATTCTTTTGTGGGTTCTGTCATGCTAGAATTTGTTCTGAGGCATTATTTAAAAACTATTGGGCTTTTACATTGGCCAGAAGAGCCAGGCAGCCATTGTAACAGCTATGAAGGAACCACTAAGAAAATGTTTCCCCTTCCCCAACCAGTATATTAACTTCCAGATCACCTGATGCAGACACCAGGAAGGTCTCTACTCCTGAACAGTAACCAGTAAGAACCAGACTCTTTGCTCCAATTTCATTTAAGAATGAATTGTGATCTGCTTCTCATTCTTTTATTTATGTCCCACTATTTCCTATCCATCCCTATTCTATTTACTATTTAATATTTCTATCAAGGACAGCATCATCCTTCCAATCACTCAGGTTCAAAATCTTAACATCATCCTCAACTTCTCGGTCTCATTCACCCTACTCATCCCATCAGTTGCTAATTTTTTTACCTCCACAGTAACAAGTGCATCTGTCCTCTTTCTTTATATTCATAAAGTCACCATCTTGATCAAAGCACTCATCATCTCATATCAGGACTACTGCAATAATCCCCTAACTTGGTCCTCCTACCCCAAGTCTCTACATACTGCAGACAGTTGCAAAACTGGTTTTTGTTAAAAGGCAGGTCTAACCATGTCACTGCCCCCATTGGCCTCTTAATTCCTCTAGGATAAAGTATTATTACATCTCTATCTCATCTTTTAAAAATGTATATTTTTATGTAAATTTTCTAATAATAGTTAGCATAGTAGTATTGTATATAATTTATAAATAAGTAAACACAAATAGGAAGTAAACATTCAAAAACTTTTTTTTGTTTAGTCAAAACATAGTCAAAAAATTTGTATATAACTTGACCAAAGAAGAACAGCAACATAAGAATATTTGAGACACTGAAGCATAGTCAAAAAATTAGTATGTAACTTGACCAAAGAAGAAGAACAGCAACATAAGAATATTTGGGACACTGAAAAATTAAATGATTTGCCCAGAATTGCAGTCACTGATTAACTGACTTTCAAAAACAGAGAAAAGAATTAAACAAAAGAGATTAATTTAAAAAAAAAAAAAACTTGCCATTTTACCTTTTACACAAAGTATACTCCTCACTGCTGGTGATTCCTCTAGGTGGAGGACGGAAATGCCAACCATTCCGAGAACCTGGAGAATGATTAGGATGTATGAATTATTTTATCATATGCTTGTTAACCATTTTAATATTTTAATGTAAAAAAATAAGTATTCCTTCCAGAATCACTATTCTAGATGATGTGAAAATATGATATCGAACAATAGCATATAAAATATACCTACTGAAAATGTATCTATAGCTTAATGGAATTAAATCATTCAACTAAGAGAAAAAATGTTCAACAAGAACTAATTTAGGAATAAGCTCTATAAAAATTAAATCATTTTACTAGTCTCCTGTTCTATAAAATAGCTATTTATTTCTTGTTCAAAGTCTCTTCCTTAAATATTTAGAGAAAATGTTAGGATACCTGAGATAATTTAGGTATTCAATACTTTTTTATTGAAAGCTCTTTCTTAAAAGGAAAAAGTTTCATATACAAAGCAATAAACAACTCTCAATATTGTAAATCCATGTTACATAGGATTTATTTATGAATTACAATATAAAGTATTGCTTCCAAAACTAGGCCAGTCAAAACTGAGCTTAAGAATTTTTTTTAAAAAAAAGGCTTTTTAGTTATTATTTTTTTATTTTGGAACCCAAATAACCTCTCTAGACCTTAGTTTATTTATATTACCAACCAAAAAGGGTAGTTGTGAGGAAAGCACTTTGTAAAACGCTATATCAGTATAAGCAGTTATGTAAGGAAGAAATTTTTTTAAGTAACAAATTAGAATAAAGAGAATACTCTGAGAATTAAATTTTGAGATATATAAGAAGGTTTAAATGTAGTCCTATAACTTAGGACATAGGTATATGGAATTACAGACTTCAAGTTCTCTTTCACTTCTATTAGTTCATTAAAAAAAAAAAAAAAAAAAGGGAAAACCCCTTTTATTCACACTAATTCTTTGAATAAAACTTATTCAATATTTTGTCTGATGATAAGTATTGGCCTTAGAGTCAGATTCAATCCTGTGTCTGACAAATATTGGCTATTTAACCAAAGGCAAATCATTTTAACTTCTCAATAATCTAGGCAACTCTCTACAACTTTCTTAAAGTGAGATAAACTGCATTTATGTAGGGGACCCTACATTATAAATTACAAACATCAATGACATCAAAGGCCTGAAAAAAATTACTAATCTAAAATTTAATCTAAATCTAAAAATTACATAATCAATAATATATTGTATCTCAATAAATTTCTCCTTGAGAATGGAGTCCAAAAATAAAAATAAAAAAAAAAAAGCCTAGATTAGCACAGATTTATTTAACTTGACCTTACCTTCTTCCAAGTCTTCCACGTGATATTCAGATGGCACTTTACTAGTTGCTGTCTGTAATTTTTTTAAACAGAAAGTATTTTGAAAACCAAGACAATTTGAAAATTCTGAAATTAGTGTTTTAATAAATCATCAGATCAATGAGGTGAAGGGGTTTTAACATGAAAAGTATAATTACAACACAAAAGTTTCTGCTTAGAAATTTAAATTATTCACCTGATTCCTTAACACCTTTTCTTTATGTTATATTGCACTAAATTATGGTGGGAAGAAATGTGCTACAACATAGATGCAGTCTTTATTAAAAAGAGAAAAACATATACAATTTCTGAAAAAGTCTCTCATAGGAGAAATTGCCCCTTGTTCTACAATTTATAAAACCTGCAAAGTTACTGACCTAATATAGGGATAATAACAAAATCTAGTACCTACACCCCAGCAGAGAAGATAATACAACTATTGGAAAGAGAAGATGTCAAAGTAGAACCAGAATACATCTTCCCAGGAAAATAATATTGTAAATTTCAGTTATATCTCATTGAAATGATGGTAATAATTTATGTATATAATACATTTTAAATTCTGGACCAACTTACAAATGAACTTTGGCAATATAAATTCTTAAATTCTTAATTCTTAAAATAGGAATTACTAGAAAAATCTGAGCTTACAAATAAACTAAAGGTATTCACATTACAAAAGATTCTGTGTGTTTCAAAAAAATTTACAAAGTCTCCTTACATAGAATTCTATCATGGTCCACTAAATACAATGATGAAATTGCCATAAAACTTTAAAGAAATGTATCAATAGCATTTTGAAGTATATTCATACATTCAAAGCTCTGTTTTGTGCATAAATTCATTTTATATATGTATATCATTGGATTCTTTAAAATTTTTCTTTAAAACACTTTTATTTAAAAAATTTTATCCAATGAAATAGTATGATAAATGAGTGAGAATAAACTATCTTTTATCAAAACATAAACCCAATTTTCCTTTAGTTGACCTGTGTCCAACAGTATGGGGAACTCTTAGAGAAAAATATGTATTCCAATTTAGATCAGGACTTTCTTTGCAACTTAAAATCTTAGAGATTTCCCTGGAGAATTGAGAGGACAACTTGGCCAGAAAACACAGATAATACATGTCGAGACCAGCTCTTTCTCCATCATACCACATTGGCTGGAAGAATAATTATTTTAAAAGGAAACATGCATAAGAAATGTACTAAGGCACATTAGCTATTATAATCAATAACCAGAAAATTTATAGATTACATTCATGCTAATATTTTTGTGCTCAACATAGTTGTTTACCTGATAGGATGTCCACCCACATTTAGAACTGTCTATTAAAGTGATTATGGTAACCTGTTTGTGTTTATTCTTTCATTATCAAAGTTTGGGAATTTGGAGGAGGGAAGGGGGGTAAATATTATTTTTTGAATAATCAGAACTCCGGGGACTTCCGGTTAAGATGGCGGAGAGGAGGCTCACAGTTGCATAAGCTCCGCGCTTTCTCTCACTATCCACTTCATTACAAGCCTCTGAATCAATGCTTGACTGAAAAAAACCCACAAATAGTTACCAAGAGAAGCCATCCTTGAGATCCGCCAAGAAAGGTCTGTCTTTACTGGAGGGCTGGGGCGGTTTTAGATCGGGCGCAGGCTGAGGGCAGCGGCAGTGAGAGCACGGGAGCAGAGCTGAGAGGGGGTGGGGAGTGATCGTAGCCGTCTCTGCGGGGAGAGCTTCGCTACAGGTTTGGAACCTGCAGCAAGTCAACAGCCCAGCAGAGAAGCTAAAAACACCGGGGCTGAAGAACACAACCGCAAACAGCTGGAGTCTCTCAGGACCTGGCCGCCCCCCCCTTACCCCCCCTCAGTGACTCAGCACGCTTTGGGATCTCAGAGCGCAGGCGCAGCACAGTCCTGCTAGTGCCTCACTGCTGCCCCTGCAGTCTGTAGAGGAAGCTCGATAACACACCCAGCCCCCCCCCCCCCCCCCCCAAAGAAAGACTCCAGTTTTTTCTGTTTTTCTTTGGTAGTTTGTCTCTGATTAATAGACAGAATGAGCAAGAAGCTGAAGAGGACTTTAACCCTTGACAGCTTCTACACAGATAGAGAGCAGACTCTAAATCCTGAGGAGACTAAAAACAGGCAGTCCCCAGGTGATTCCCCAAAGGAGGAGATCGTCTGTTCCTCAGCACAGATGAACCTCATAGAAGTGATTAAAAAGGCTCTCACAAGGGAGCTAGAAGAAAAATGGGGAAAGCAGAGTGAGGCTTGGCAAAAGGAGAAGGAAGCTTGGGAAAAGGAGAGGGAGGCTTGGCAAAAGAGCCTGGAGAAGTCAGTTAAAGAGAGAGTGGATAAAGAAGTAAAATCCTTGAAAAATAGGATTAGTGAACTGGAAACAGAAAACAGCTCTCTAAAAAACAAAATTGGCGAAATGGAAAAAAATTCCACAGAACAAAAGAACTCAATTGGACAATTAGAGAAAGATTTTAAAAAAGTGAGTGAAGAGAATACTTCACTGAAAATCAGAATTGAACAAGTGGAATTGAATGACTCGAGGAGACAAGAAGAATCAGTCAAGCAAATCCAAAAAAATCAAACAATGGAGAAAAATGTGAAATACCTTCTGGGGAAGACAACAGACCTGGAAAACAGATCCAGGAGAGACAATCTGAGAATCATTGGACTCCCAGAAAAACATGATGAAAAAAAGAGCCTGGACACTGTCTTCCAGGAAATTATCAAAGAGAACTGCCCAGAAGTCATAGGAACAGAGGAAAAAATAAACATTGAAAGGATTCATCGATCACCCACTGAAAGGGATCCTAAAATCAAAACACCAAGGAATATAGTGGCCAAATGCCAGAACCCTCAGATGAAAGAAAAAATATTGCAAGCGGCTAGAAAAACCCAATTCAAGTATCAAGGAGCCACAATAAGGATCACCCAGGATCTGGCAGCATCCACATTAAAAGATCGAAGGGCCTGGAATATGATATTCCGAAAGGCTATGGAACTTGGTATGCAACCAAAAATAACTTACCCAGCGAGAATGAGCATCTTTTTCCAGGGAAGAAGATGGACATTCAACGAAGTAAGCGAATTTCATCTATTTCTGATGAAAAAACCAGAACTTAACAAAAAGTTTGATCTACAAATATAGAACTCAAGAGAAATCTAAAAAGGTAAAGATTAATCTTGGGAACTATATTTTGACTATATAGATGTATAAAGAATACATGTATACCTTGTTCTAGAAATTGATGTGGAAAGGACATTGTACCAGAAAAAGGGTAAAGTGGGGGTAGTACATCTCATGAAGAGGCATAGGAAACCTATTATATCTGAGAGAAAGAATGGAGGGGGATGAATATAGTGGGTATCTTACTGCCTTCAGAATTGGCTTTAAGTGAAAAATCTTAAGACATATTCAATCTATGGTGAAACTTCTCCCATCTCATTGAAAAGTGAGAAGGGAAAAGTGGAAAGGGAAGGAATAAGCTAAGCGGAAGGGAATACGGGAACTGGGAGGGAAAGGGGTAAGATAGGGGGAGGAACTCTAAGGCGGGGGGAGGGACACTAAAAAGGGAGGGCTCTGAGAAGCAAGGGGTGCTCACAAGCTTAATACTTGGAAGGGGGGGAAAGGGGAAAGAAGGGAGGAAAGCATAAACCGGGGTTAACAAGATGGAAAGTAATACAGAATTGGTCATTCTAACCATAAATGTGAACGGGGTAAACTCCCCCATAAAGAGGAAGCGGTTAGCAGAATGGATTAAAAGCCAGAATCCTACAATATGTTGTTTACAGGAAACACACCTGAAGCGGGGAGATACATGCAGGTTAAAGGTAAAAGGTTGGAGCAAAATCTACTATGCTTCAGGTGAAGTCAAAAAAGCAGGGGTAGCCATCCTGATCTCAGATCAAGCTAAAGCAAAAATTGACCTAATTAAAAGAGATAAGGAAGGACACTATATCTTGCTAAAGGGTAGCATGGATAATGAAGCACTATCTATATTAAACATATATGCACCAAGTGGGGTAGCATCTAAATTCTTAAAAGAGAAACTAAGAGAGCTGCAAGAAGAAATAGACAGTAAAACTATAATAGTGGGAGATCTTAACCTTGCACTCTCAGAATTAGATAAATCAAACCAGAAAATAAATAAGAAAGAAGTCAAAGAGGTAAACAGAATACTAGAAAAGCTAGATATGATAGACCTCTGGAGAAAATGTAATGGAGACAGAAAGGAATACACTTTCTTTTCAGCAGTTCATGGAACCTATACAAAAATTGACCATATATTAGGACATAAAAACCTCAAACTCAAATGTAGTAAGGCAGAAATAGTAAATGCATCCTTTTCAGACCACGATGCAATGAAAATTACATTCAACAAAAAAGCAGGGGGAAGTAGACCAAAAAATAATTGGAAACTAAATAATCTCATACTAAAGAATGATTGGGTGAAACAGCAAATCATAGACATAATTAATAACTTCACCCAAGAAAACGATAATAATGAGACATCATACCAAAATGTATGGGATGCAGCCAAAGCGGTAATAAGGGGAAATTTCATATCTCTAGAGGCCTATTTGTATAAAATAGAGAAAGAGAAGGTCAATGAATTGGGTTTGCAATTAAAAATGCTAGAAAAGGAACAAATTAAAAACCCCCAGTCAAACACTAAACTTGAAATTCTAAAAGTAAAAGGTGAGATCAATAAAATTGAAAGTAAAAAAACTATTGAATTGATTAATAAAACTAAGAGTTGGTTCTATGAAAAAACCAACAAAATAGACAAACCCTTAGTAAATCTGATTAAAAAAAGGAAAGAGGAAAATCAAATTGTTAGTCTTAAAAATGAAAAGGGAGAACTCACCACTAACGAAGAGGAAATTAGAGCAATAATTAGGAGTTACTTTGCCCAACTTTATGCCAATAAATTCGACAACTTAAATGAAATAGAAAAATACCTCCAAAAATACAGCTTGCCCAAACTAACAGAGGAAGAAGTAAATATCCTAAACAGTCCCATCTCAGAAAAAGAAATAGAACAAACTATCAATCAACTCCCTAAGAAAAAATCCCCAGGACCAGATGGATTTACATGTGAATTCTACCAAACATTTAAAGAACAATTAACTCCAATGTTATATATACTATTTGAAAAAATAGCGATTGAAGGAGTCCTACCAAACTCCTTTTATGACACAGATATGGTACTGATACCTAAACCAGGTAGGCTGAAAACAGAGAAAGAAAATTATAGACCAATCTCCCTAATGAATATTGATGCTAAAATCTTAAATAAAATATTAGCAAAAAGATTACAGAAAATTGTCACCAGGATAATACACTATGACCAAGTAGGATTTATACCAGGAATGCAGGGCTGGTTCAATATTAGGAAAACTATTAGCATAATTGACTATATCAATAACCAAACAAACAAAAACCACATGATCATCTCAATAGATGCAGAAAAAGCATTTGATAAAATCCAACATCCATTCCTAATAAAAACACTTGAGAGCATAGGAATAAATGGACTTTTCCTTAAAATAGTCAGGAGCATATATTTAAAACCATCAGTAAACATCATATGCAATGGGGAAAAACTGGAACCTTTCCCAGTAAGATCTGGAGTGAAGCAAGGTTGCCCACTATCACCATTATTATTTAATATCGTATTAGAAACACTAGCCTCGGCAATAAGAGTCGAGAAAGATATAAAAGGAATTAGAGTAGGCAATGAGGAAACGAAACTATCACTCTTTGCAGATGATATGATGGTATACTTAGAGAACCCCAGAGATTCTACCAAAAAGCTATTGGAAATAATTCATAATTTTAGCAAAGTAGCTGGCTACAAAATAAATCCCCATAAATCCTCAGCATTTTTATACATCACCAACAAAACCCAACAGCAAGAGATACAAAGAGAAATTCCATTCAGAATAACTGTTGATACCATAAAATATTTGGGAATCTATCTACCAAAGGAAAGTCAGGAATTATATGAGCAAAATTATAAAAAAGTCTCCACACAAATAAAGTCAGACTTAAATAATTGGAAAAATATTAAGAGCTCTTGGATTGGCCGAGCGAACATAATAAAGATGACAATACTCCCTAAACTAATCTATTTATTTAGTGCTATACCAATCAGACTTCCAAGAAAATATTTTATTGATCTAGAAAAAATAACAACAAAATTCATATGGAACAATAAAAAGTCGAGAATCTCAAGGGAACTAATGAAAAAAAAATCAAATGAAGGTGGCCTAGCTGTACCTGATCTAAAATTATATTATAAAGCAGCAGTCACCAAAACCATTTGGTATTGGCTAAGAAATAGATTAGTGGATCAGTGGAAAAGGCTAGGCTCACAAGACAGAATAGTCAATTATAGCAATCTAGTGTTTGACAAACCCAAAGCCCCTAACTTCTGGGAAAAGAATTCATTATTTGATAAAAACTGCTGGGATAATTGGAAATTAGTATGGCAGAAATTAGGCATGGACCCACACTTAACACCATATACCAAGATAAGATCAAAATGGGTCTATGACCTAGGCATAAAGAACGAGATTATAAATAAATTAGAGGAACATAGAATAGTTTATCTCTCAGACTTGTGGAGGAGAAAGAAATTTGTGACCAAAGATGAACTAGAGACCATTACTGATCACAGAATAGAAAATTTCGATTACATCAAATTAAAAAGCCTTTGTACAAATAAAACTAATGCAAACAAGATTAGAAGGGAAGCAACAAACTGGGAAAACATTTTCACAGTTAAAGGTTCTGATAAAGGCCTCATTTCCAAAATATATAGAGAACTGACTCAAATTTATAAGAAATCAAGCCATTCTCCAATTGATAAATGGTCAAAGGATATGAACAGACAATTTTCAGAGGATGAGATTGAAACTATTACCACTCATATGAAAGAGTGTTCCAAATCATTATTGATCAGAGAAATGCAAATTAAGACAACTCTGAGATACCACTACACACCTGTCAGATTGGCTAAGATGACAGGAAAAAATAATGATGAATGTTGGAGGGGATGCGGGAAAACTGGGACACTAATGCATTGTTGGTGGAGTTGTGAACGAATCCAACCATTCTGGAGAGCAATCTGGAATTATGCCCAAAAAATTATCAAAATGTGCATATCCTTTGATCCAGCAGTGTTTCTATTGGGCTTATATCCCAAAGAAATACTAAAGAAGGGAAAGGGACCTGTATGTGCCAAAATGTTTGTAGCAGCCCTGTTTGTAGTGGCTAGAAACTGGAAAATGAAGGGATGCCCATCAATTGGAGAATGGCTGGGTAAATTGTGGTATATGAATGTTATGGAATATTATTGTTCTGTAAGAAATGACCAGCAGGATGAATACAGAGAGGCTTGGAGAGACCTACATGAACTGATGCTAAGTGAAATGAGCAGAACCAGGAGATCATTATACACTTCGACAACGATATTGTATGAGGACATATTTTGATGGAAGTGGATCTCTTTGACAAAGAGACCTGAGTTTCAATTGATAAATGACGGACAAAAGCAGCTACACCCAAAGAAAGAACACTGGGAAACGAATGTGAACTATCTGCATTTTTGTTTTTCTTCCCGGATTATTTATACCTTCTGAATCCAATTCTCCCTACGCAACAAGAGAACTGTTCGGTTCTGCAAACATATATTGTATCTAGGATATACTGCAACATATCCAACATATAAAGGACTGCTTGCCATCTAGGGGAGGGGGTGGAGGGAGGGAGGGGAAAAAAAAATCGGAACAGAAATGAGTGTCAATATAATGTAATTATTAAATAAAAAATTAAAAAAAAAAAAAAAAAAAGAATAATCAGAACTCCACAGATCAGACCCACAGCTGAAGACATTAGCCTTAGCTGAGTTATTATATAATATTTGTTTAAAGAAAAGACAGTATAATGTTATACTACTTGATTCCATTATCTCTAAAAAATATCTTTATTAGAAAATGTAGCAATTAATAAAGAACTACCATTAAACAGTTTTGAGTGCTAGGTTTTTATCTTCATCTACCATTTTCACCTTTATTCTCTAATCTCCAAAAATGAAGTTGGCTCTTCTTACTGCCATGTATCTTTGATTCCATTACTTCCTTCATTGAGACTTCATTTTCAACCATCCCTTTCTCTCTTTTTTATCTTCAATATTTGTGTTCTGATTCCTTCTCTCCCAGTTAAAAAGCACATTCCAGGCTTCTCCATCCTTTAAAAACTTTCATTAGAATCTATAATCCCCTTAAATTATTATCATCCTACAATATTTCTCCATTTCTCAAACTTTTTTAAAAAGCTATTTACATTCACTGCCTCTATTTCTTCTCTAATTCACACTTCAACCCTTTGCATCTGGCTTCTAAATTTGATCTTCAAATGAAACTGCTCTCTTCAAAATTATTTTAATTACCATTATGCTCATCATTCTTGACCTATCTGCTACACATGACATTGTTGATCACCCTCTGCTGGAGACTGTCTCCTCTCTGAGTTTTCAGTTAGGTAAAAAGTTCAATATATGCCAGGCACAATGCTAACTGCCTGAGATATCAAAAATAAAAAAATAAAATAAAATAAAAAAGTAAATATAGTCATGGTTGCAAAGATCATATTCTAATAAAAGACAAAGTATGTCAATAAATAGGTATATGCAAGATAAACACCAAATAAACATAAGGTAATTTCAAGAGGAAGCCTAAGGGAAGGAAGGGAAAAGGGATTGTTAATAAAATCTTGTAGAGGTGAAATTTGAGCTGAGTCATGAAAAAAGCCAAGGAATCTAAGAAGAAAAAATAAAAAAGAAAAGCACTCCAAAAATGGGAGACATCTAATTCAAATATATAGTGAGTGAGGAAATGGACATTTAGGGTGAAGAATAATAAATAGGACAAGTGGCTAGACCATAAAATACATGGAGAATAATAAAGCTAAAAAAACTGGAAAGATAGGAAGATACTAAGTTATAAAGATCTTGATATTTATATTTAATAATGAAATTAACAGGGAGCCACTAGAGTTTATTGAATACAGCAATGCACTGAGTACAGAAGACAAACCTTTGTTTTAGAAAAATCACTGTGGCAACTGAGCTGATGATATAGGCAGAGACATGGAGACAAATCAATTGGAAATCTAATGCATTCAATAATAAAAGAGGGAGGCAATGAGAACTAGGGAGAACTAGAAACTAGGAAAATGGTAAACTAAGTGAAGAGAGAAGTTATACAAATAGAAATGACAAGATTTGACAACAGGGTGAATAAATCAGTGAGAATGAAAACTAAGGATTTAAAGGTATAAGTCAAGGTTAGAAGGTAGTACCTTTGATAGTAATAAAGAATTGTAGGATTACACCTTAAGCAAAAGAGACAAAAACTAAACATATAAATCTGGGAATCATTTACATGGAGATGATAACAACTAATGGGAGCTAATGCTCTGAGATAATATTGTACAGACAGAAAGAATTTTCAGAAAAGAGTCCAGAGGGCATGACATAGAAGAACCAGCAATAAAGAACAGAGTCAAGAAAACTCTGAGAGTCGAAGAAGAAAGATAGGAAAACTGCACTTGGTGTCAGCAAGATTGTTTGATGTTCTTTTGAAACTTTTAAGGTAACTAGAGAGTATAAAATGATTGAGAGTATACCTGCCAAAAGAAACACAGTATAATTATGGGAACATAAACATCGGACATTTTTAATGTAGATGGAATAAGATCAAAATAATTGAAGTAATATCTATTATTCAAAGACAGGTAACACTAATAAATTTTTTAAATGACAATTTTATCTAACTAATCTATTTAATCCCATCCTAATTAAAATACTAAAAATATTTTAATTATAAAAATATATATTATTGAGAAAAAATAATAAAATTTGAAAGAACAAAGGATCAGAAACTTCAAAGAAACCAGGGAAAAAAGATGGAAAGGAAATAGATTCAGCAATACCAGGCAAATTATATTATATGGTAAAAATATTACTGAAATGTAAAATGGATAATTTTGATTATTTTAAAATTTTCTTATATAAATAAAACCCATGCAGCCAAGACAAGAAGAAATGCAGAAAATTAGGGGAAAACTTTCATAGACAATCTCTCAAACAGGATATGATTGAGCTGGAATATTGCTATGTATAGAAATGATGAGCTACTTTATTTAGAAAAACATGGCAAGATTTGGACTTATAAAGGAAGAAGAGGGGAAGGAGGAGAAATAATGGGGAGAAGGCAAGAGAAGGAGGAGGAGTGAATATCTGAGAGAATACTTACTAAAAACATATACACTCCAAATGTTAAGAAGGGAATGCATTGTATTCGCTTTATATTTATCTGTATATATTTTTAAATATACATATTGTCTCTGCTGATAAAATATAAGCTGCTTTAAAGTAAGGATTGTTTTATGTTTTTATTTGTATCCCAAGGGCCTACCATACTATCTGATACATAGTTCTTAATAAATGTTTATTGAATAAATTCATTCATTCAAATTAGTGAACAAAATCCTAGCTGTGAATAATAAATTTTACTATTTTTTTAAAGTGTCAGACACAATAAGAAGCGATCTTTCTATTACCTTTCTTTGAAAGGTGTTTTGATTATTTAATATGTCAGCTGTGCTTTGGTTTTTAAGATGTCTGACTGACAAATAATACTACTCTAATTAGACAAAACAAATCATTAAAAGTGCTGAATTATTAATTAGCAAACTAAAATAAGTCTTCCAAAATTGTTGCCAAAAGGATTCAGTAATAATCATTTAACTTATATATGATGATGGATTAATAAAGTTAAAAATCAATTTTTTATTTTTTTTAACCAAGTGATTGTAAAGACAATTTGGTAGCCCACAATAATGAGCTTGTAGTTAAGAAGACATGGATTCACCAATTCTTCCTGTGCAACAAGAGAATTGTTCGGTTCTGCACATATATATTGTATCTAGGATATACTATGACATATTTAACATGTATAGGACTGCTTGCCATCTGGGGAACGGGGTGAAGGGAGAGAGGGGAAAAGTTGGAACAGAAGTGAGTGCAAGGGATAATGTTGTAAAAAAACTACCTAGCCATGGATTCTGTCAATAAAAAGTTATAATTGTTAAAAATAAAATAAAAATTTCATGGCTAAAAAAAAAAAGAAGAAGAAGAAGACATGGATTCAAATCTCTGACTCTATGTGACTCTTTCCATTGGTAGGTGCTTCAGTAATTCCCTTAGACTTAAGTTACTACATAATCTATAAGTTATGCACTTAAAAAATCTAAATAAAATGTTATAATTATGTATCAGCAAAAGTTAAATAATTAATTCATCTCTTATTATTTAGAAAGTGAACAAAAAGTAGAACTAAATTTCTTTAAAAAATTCTTAAGAATGGGATTCTTGAAAACAAAAGGAAGCAATTCCAAGGGGCAGGAGGAGGAAGCTGTCAAAGCATATCAATAAAAATACACAGAACTCACCAACCAACCTAGTTTAAAAGAGAAATGTGCAGAAGAAGGAAGGGTAGATAACAAAAGATGAATACAAAAGTATGTCAATGTCCTGTAAATAATCCTGAAGGCATTACAAGTTCAGAATGAGTTGAAACTAGCAAAAGAAGCTAAGGACAACAACAACAAAAATTCTTTAGTTATATTTAAAAGAAAAGAATGGTCAAAGAAGAGACAGAATCTTTGTTGAAATAGATAGGACAATGGTAGCTACCAATAGAAAGAAGTCAAAGCTATTCAATTTAGATTTTTATGTTTTCTCTATCAAAAAAGACTTTTAAAACATAAGAAAAAGTGAATAAAAAAGATTTAAAAGAGATAAATAGATGGTAAGAGAATATTCTTGATGAATTCAAGCCACCAGACTCACATGAATTACAACCTCAAATACATAAAAGGATTGACAGTTGTGATTGCTAAGCCACTGTCAATAATGTCTAAAAGGTCATAGAAAATAGAAGAATTACCATAAAAGAAAGGCAAATGTCTCAATTTTCAAAAAAAAAAAAAAAGGGGGGGGGGGAGAGAAATAGAGTCTATAAACTATCAGAAACTTTGACTTCAATTTCTAGAAAAATTCTATAAAGGATCTAGGTTCTGGGATTTAGATATAATTATATGAAGTGATGGTTGATAAACATGTTCAAAGCAAAACAGTTCATAAAGAAGGCCAGCACAGTTTCATCAATAATATGTAATGTCAGACTAACCTAATTTTTGCTTTTGACAGGGTTACCAAATTGAAATTTAGGGGGAATGCTATAAAGGATGCCAGTATAGTCATAAGCTTTACTACTGTATATGTTATAAGCTTTAATATGTGTATGTATGTATGTATATGCAGGTAAATAAAATATGCTTAGATTTTTAAAAACTTTTCATAATTAATCTACCATGTCCTTTTCTTCTGGGAATGAAGAGGACTACATGATAATATAACTAGTTGGTTGAATAGCTTGATTCAAAGAAGTCATTCATTAATAATTCAACATCAGTTCTTCAGTGCAATATACCCACAAATTTGTATTTGATTCTGAGCTTTTTAACATTTTTATCAATTATTCAGATAGAGGAATAAGTGTCATGTTCATATTTGTAAATCCCACTAAGACAGAAAAGACAACTAACACAATAGTTGACTGAGTCAGGAACTAAAATAGCCCAGTGCTGAAGTCAGAGGATGAAACTCATTAGGGATAAGTGTAAAATCTTAAGATGTGGGTCTTTTAAAAAATCAACTTTCACAAACACAAGATTAGGAAGGCATGAGTAGAAAACAATTTGTTTTTAAAAGATCTGGGAGTTTTAGTGGACTGAAAGTCAATGAATTAGAAATGTGATATACCAAGCTAAGTGTGATATAAATGCAGGTATTGGAACCCATAATTAATTAGGGAAGCACAGCTTTCAGATGAGGTAAATAATGGTCCTCTATATTTTTTTCTATTTAGAACATCTCTATACAGTATTGTCTTTGGTTCCTGTACCACAGTTAAGAAATTCACTAATAAAAGTGAAGCACATCCAAAGGAAGCCAACTAGGCAATAACAGTCAACAAGGAATAGAAACCCAAGATAATGATAATTTTAAAAGCGCTTGATGAATTCAAGCTATCTGGCAAGAATGAACTTGAGTTCCTGTCATTCATGAGACTCAATGGAAGGGCTTGAGTATAGTATAACATATATTGTCTTCAAGTATTTCATTTTTATTATGTAGAAAAAGGAATAGCTTTATAATGTTTAACCCCAGAGGGCAAAACCAGAAGCAACTGGTAAAAGTTATTACCAAAAGTAGAATGGGCTGCCTCAAGAATTGATTTTCCCTCATTAAAAGTCTGCAAAAACAAGATGGTCCCTCCCAATTGCATGATTCTGTGAAGATATTTAGGACTAGCTTATTATCTCCATAAACTAAATTAATGATAATGAAAATAAAAATTTAAGAGACAAATGAGATCTAATAATTCCTCAACATATAAACATTTTTCTACATATGTTAACATAACAGAAGATCTTCCTCTTTTAAAAAGAAAAAAAAATCAATATATTTTGTAAACTTGAAAATGATCTATAAGGATTTATTTGTGGATTTGACTGTGTAATTACCCCCAGGATTATATTTGCTTCCTACAAGTGCCATCTCATGGATACCTTATGTCTAAAAGTGATCACAATGTATATAACTTGTACAGCTCTTCTCACTCAACTGCTTCAGTAACTAACCTCTAGACAAAAGAAGGAAGCCAGTCTGCTGAGCCTCAAATTAGCTGCTCATGCAATTTGGAGGGTTCCTCCACAAGTAATCCCAAGTAAATGGAGGAATCCCTCCAAAATAGACTAGTGAGAAATAAATCCTAAGAATTTAAGTGAGGGAAGACAATGAACTCCTTGATCTACTGATGACTTAGATATTCCTTTGACAAGCCAGAGACCAAATGGCTAACTCAGCATGAACCAAACAGCAGTAAAGACTAAAAACATTCCCAGTTCTACTATACTTGTTTCAACTACAACTACTATATTGCTTTGAGATTAATGAATAAAAACCCCTTTTATTTACTGAAAAAGAATAATCATAACATCAACCGTGAAGATCATTTTTCAACAGAGTAAAGAAGACAAATTACTCCCTTCTCTGAATGTTATACAACCATCTACTTGGTCCTGGGCATACCCACACTCAATTTTCTATTAGAGAGAGCTTGAAATCCAAGCCAATTGTGCATTTATGGAGATAAACATAAGAGTTACTCTGAGACATAAAACTGCCAAATTTTATGAAAAATAAGCAGTCTTCATCATAAGTCCACAATGCCCTATGTATAATTATGATATGACCATAATACCTCTTGTTTAATAATTATACATTGTGACAAGTTATTCCCCAATTTATAAATGCTCAAAAGATATGAACAAACAATTTTTAGATGAAAAAATTAAAGCTATTTTAGTCATATGAAAAAATGTTCAAAATCATTATTGATTTAAAAATTGCAAACTAAAACAATTTTGAGTTACCACTTCACACTTATCAGACTGATTAAGGTGACAGAAAAGATAATGACAAAAGTTGTTAGAAGTGTAGGAAAATTGGGATTCTAATGTATAGTTGGTGAAATTATAAAATGATCCAATCAATCTGAAGAGAAATTTAGAACTATGCTCAAAGGGCTACAAAACAGTGTAAACCCTTTGACCAAACAGTCTCACTATTGAGTCTGTATCCCAAAGAGATCATAAAAGAGGGAAAAAAACTTACATGAGCAAAAATGTTTGTAGCAGCATTTTTTGTAGGGGCAAGGAACTAGAAACTAAGTGGATGCCCATCAGCTGGGGAATGGCTGAATAAATTATGTTAAAAGAATGTAACAACAATATTATTATTCTATAAGAAATGATGAGCAGGCTGATTTCAGAAAGGTCTGGAGAGACTTACATGAACTGATGCCAAGTGAACTGAGTAGAACCAAGAGAATATTGTATATAGCAAGAAGATTATATGATGATCAACTGTGATGGATTTGGCTATTTTCAACTATGAGGTGATTCAGGACAATTCCATGTATAATGACCTCCTGGTTCTGCTCATTTCAGTTAGCATCAGTTACTGTAAGTCTCTTCAGGCCTCTGTGAAATCATCCTGTTGGTCGTTTCTTACAGAACAAACAATAATATTCCATAACATTCATATACATAATTTATTCATTCTCCAATTGATGGGTATCCATTCAGTCTACAGTTTCTTGCTACTACAAAAAGGGCTGCCACAAACACTCTTGCACACGTGGGTCCCTTTCCGTCCTTGAAGATCTCTTGTGATACAAGCTCAATAGAAATACTGATGGATCAAAGGGTATGAACAGTCTGATACTTTTTTGAGCATAGTTCCAAATTGCTCTCCAGAATAGCTGGATCCATTCACAGTTCTAACAACATGTTCCAGTTTTCCCATATCTCCTCCAACATTCGTCAGTATCTTTTCCTGTCATTTAGCCAATCTGAGAGGTGTGTAGTACTATTTCAGAGTTGGCTTAATTTGCATTTCTCTGATCAATAATGATTTAGAGCACCTTTTCATATGATTAGAAATAATTTCAATTTCTTCATCTGAAAATTGTTTATATCCTTTGACCATTTACCAATTGGAATGTGGCATGAATTCTTATAAGTTTGAGTCAATGCTCTACATATTTTAGAAAAGAGCGGGTCAATTCCAATAAACTTGTGATGGAGAGGGAGTCATTTGCACCCAGAAGGAGGACTATGGGGACTGAATATAGATCATAGCATAGTATTTTCACCTTTTTGTTTTTGTTTGCTTGCTTTTTTTTGTTTCTTGTAGAGGACTGCAGATATTGGGGAACTCTGATATTTGAAGCAAAGATGCTTACAGCAAGGTATTAACTCAGCATGATTAATGAGATGATGGTTCTCTAGTTCACATATATTTAGTACTTAATATGGTGATGTAATGGTCCTTTAGTTCACACATACCTAGTACACCATAAAGATATAATTATACTGAGGTATTTATGGGCAGAGAGGACTGGAAATGAGACGTTCCATTTTTGACCATCCTCCTAGTGGCTCTCCTCCCTACTTCACTTCTCCACTAAGACCAAGGCTGGTCCCGAGATCCTCCAGAGAGCTAGCCTGGACATTACACTTTCTCATTTTTTTTTTTCTTTTTTATCTGATTTTTCTTGTGCAGCAAGATAAATGTGGAAATGTGTTTAGAGGAAGTGCATGTTTAACCTATACTGAACTGCTTGCTGTGTAGGGGAGGAGGAGGTAGAGGAAAGGGAAGGAGAAAATTTTGGAATACAAGGTTCTGCAAAATGTTGAAAATTATGTATTTTGAAAATAAAAGGCTATTATTAAGAAATGATGAGCAGGTTAATTTTAGAAGAACCTGGAAAGATTTACATTAACTAATTAATATTGAGAGAAATGAGCAAAATCAGGGGAACATGATACACAGTAACAGAAACACTATGTGATTATTAACTATTATAGTCTTGGCTCTTTTCAGCAATACAGTGATTCAAGACAAGTCCAACAGACTTGGGATGTAAATGCCATCCATATCTTCATGGCAGTCTTCATAGTTCTCTCTGGTTCCCTCACCAGTTTCTAAGCAGACACAGATAATACTATGATTCCCCAAATTCAATATTGTAAAAATTAGTAAAATTTTCCCTAAAAAGCTCCACAAATATTCTTACCTCTGTTTCAGTGAGAAGTGTCTTTAGTCTTGTCAAATCTTTTGTTGCCATTCCATTCTGATAACAGAAATTGAAGAAAAAAAGAAGAGAAAAGTTATCAAGAGATTAGTTCTTTACTATTTTCATGATATATATCAAGATTTATTACTCAACTGGTTCTCCAATTTTCCTCTAAAAATCATAACAATTTAGGAAAATATAGACATGATGTTAATATAAGATATATTTCCCTAGTAAGTAAAACAGTTTCACAATTTATAAAGAAATTTAAAATTAGTTAAATGGGAAACAAAAAAGGACATTACTATAGACCAAGATAAACCAATATAAACATTAAAGCAAAACTATGAGGGAAATGGGGGGATGGGGGTGGGGGGATGGTAAATATAAGCAACTTAGCAACTTATAAGTCTAATATCTTTTATCTCATTAACTAGTAGAGGTTGATATTTGCAAAATTATGTCATACCTAAAAATATTTTAGTATTAAAGGAAAGAATCATGAAAGAAATATTTCTGATTAGTATCTTCCTTCAAGGAGAGAAATTATATAAACAATTCATTTCACTAAGATTCATAATTAACTTTTATTTCAAAAGCAAATTATTTCCTTTGAAATAAAATAATTTTGAATAAAAGCTCTAAATAAAAACATCTACAATCAAATTGGTAAGCTTAAGCAAAAAAGTTCTCAGGTTTCAAAATAATGAAGATGTTTGAAAATATTTAACAATTTACTCCTAACAGACTTCTAACTGGACTCCCTGCCTCAAGAGTTTCCCCATTCTTTCCAATCCATCCTCCACTCAGCTGCTGAAAATAGCTAGCCTAAAACTTAAGTCTGACCAAGTCCTCATGAACTCAATAAGTTCTCTTCAAGGTGACATTTAAAGATCTTCATAATGTTGTCCCTTGTTATCCTTCCAGTCTTCATAATGTTCCAACTACTCACTCTAAAGTCCAATAACATTGGCCTACTTATCCCTCACACACATTATCTCCTATCTCCATGAATTTTCACTATTTACCATGCTTTAAATGGCCTCTCATCTTTTCCTCACAGCAAATTTTCCCCACAGCAAATTTTCCCATTCACCTACAATCTTAGAATACCTGAGAATTTCAAGACTCAACTCAAGTACCAACTTCTGCAGAAGACTTTTCTTTAACCTCCATGCTGCCATTGTTTGATCTTCAAAACTTAAGCCCCACTTACTTTACACATATCATGAATATTTATTTATTACATATACATTATATCACTTGAAAGTCAACACCTTATGAAGAACCGCTTACCTTCCCATCTACTATATACATAGCTTACAACTGTATCCAAATACTTGCCACAGTGCCTAGTACATGCTTATTGCCTTCCTTGATACTTGATATAGATATAGATATAGATATATGGGTATGTATATTTCCTATCCATTACTAAGTTCTTGGACAGTAAAAACTACTTTTGTCTCCAATGCTCAGTATAGCGCCTGGCATTTGGTAAACAGTTAACAAATGTTTGGTGATTAACTGATAAATGCCACTGGAATATACAAGAATTATATATTAATTTTGGTTTTACCTTTTAGTAATTATTACATAATCATTCTTTTAGAGAGTATTTGCTGCTAAATGTTAAGCGACTATAGGAAAACCAGATCACCTTTTTATCCCATGGAATGAATCCCACAAATATAGGGCAAAAGTTAAGCATGAATTAGTTTTGAAGAAAGCAAATTAGATCTAATCAACTTACCAGAGACTCTCCCATCAGTGACTTGGAAAGAACATTAGAAACAACTTGGAGCTTTCCTTTAAGATGCATGCAACAAAGCACTGCTTGAAACGAGCCATCTCCCTTGGCCAAGCCCTCTCCCAAAACTGTAATAAGATATAAAGCATTAATCATATTAATCAATGCAAATTTTCCTTGACTATAAAATTAAAACTATGTCCTAATTATGTCTTTGTAAATAAGAGCCTAAGGTGTCTATGCTTCTACTAGAAATAAAACGCCACATCTGTCTTGTCCAAATGCCTGCCCTTTAGAAGGAATACATCTAAACCTAGGAGATAAAACTTTATATTAGTAAAAATTATTATAATATGTTTATGGCGTAGTGGTTAGAGAGGGAGCTGATCTTGGAATCAGAAAGACCTGAATTTAAGTCTAACTTCTTAGGCACAATGACTTTCTAACCCTAGAAAATCACTGTAAGGGACATGCAAGGAAGCCAACCCCTAGAGAACTCTCCAAAACTATAAATTCCATCCCTGCACTGCTAGAACAAGTCCTTTATATTAAATGAAATCATGGACTTAATCCCTATCACTTCTCTAGTTAATATAACAGTGGAACCTCATGCAGGGTACATCCATATTGAAAGCTCAAATATAGCTGCTCAGAATCATATTTAAGGATGCCTTCAGAGAAAAATTCTGTTAATCACTTTTTTACTCAAAACTTCCACAAGATTTATCTGTAAATAAGCTTTATATTTCATGAGAAATTCAGAAAACCCAATTATTAGGCCATTAATGTGGACCTCTAAAAAGAAACAATCAAATGCATACTAAATTAATAAACTTGGTCCAAAACAATTCTGATGACCACTGTATAGTACCCACTACAAATGAAAGCAAATTAGGATTATCGGGTATGACCACTTAATTTTTCCAGGAATTGCAATATTATTTTTACCTCTTAAATAATTATTAACTACTTTATTCTAGAAAATTTGTAATTAGAATTATTGTGTATTTGCTTATCCTAAATTGCTTGATTCCCCCTCCCTCAGGTTTTATGCAGGGGTAGGTTTGATCCAACTTATACTGACTTGTAAGAGCTAATTGTTAAATTTTTAGTGTAAGCGATTACATCTTAGAAATGGGTAAATGACAAAAATCATGGCTTGCTTTATTATTTTGTTGATTTTTAAACTTGTGAAGGAAAATGTAACAAATTACATCACACTTAATGCTGTTATGCTTTAAAAAAAATAAGGATATAGGGCATGAGAAATACTTATAGCTATTAGTTTGAACTTTTTGTCTTAAAATATTTTAAGCCACCTTTAATATTATATATTCAATTATATAGGTCAATATTTGTTTACTAAATGCTAATTATGAAGACAATACAGGTACTATTTAGATATGGTTCCTACCCTCATAGACCTTCAGTCTAGTTGAGGGATAAAGCGTACATACAGATAATTAACAAAATAATAGTGATCAACTAGCTTTATCTATCTATAATCTTTAAAATATGATTATATCATGAAAATGTGAAATAAAGGGCTGTATAGATGAAATAGGGGTTCTAAATAGGGGTAAGAAGAGAATCAAAGAGGGCTTCATTAAAGAATTGGAGCTTTTAAAAAGTGATATAAAAACAAAAGATAAGAGAGGGGAGAAATTCTAGGAATAAAAACCAGAGTGAGCAATAATTATTAAAAAGCATGTAGCTAGATGGTGCAGTGGATAGAACATCAGCCCTGGAGTCAGGAAGACCTGAATACAAATGTAGCTTCAGACACTTAATATTTACTAGTTGTATGTGACCCTGAGCAAGTCACTTAACCCCAACTCAAAAAAAAAAAAAAAAGTATGGATATAGAGCTTTAAAATTTATGATGAACTATCATCATTTCTGTGAGGTAGGGAAAACAAATATTAATATCTTCATTATATAGATGAGGAAATTGAAGTTCAATAATATTACCTGACTTGTTTGAAGCAAAACAAAAATGAGGTTTGAGCCAGTCTCAAATCCAGATCTTTATTCCAAAAAACTGTTATTTCTATTATTCCATAATATCAAAGGCATGAAAGCACAAAGTATGTTTACAGGACACAGAGTAACAGTCTATACTTTTTGTATAGCCCAATGGACTTATGACATAAGGTAGAAAGAATAGGATAAAACCAGATTGTGATGGCCTTAGATATCAATCAGACAAAAGGTAGGAATTAAAGCTATTTTTAATATCTATGCAAAAAATAGCTTATTCTGGCAGCAATATTTAGAATGGATTACAGTAGACCAACATGGGAGATAAGAAGACAAGTCAGGAAATTATTACACTGTCTAGGCAGATGAAACTGACAGATTATATGAAGGTAATAGGAAATAAGAGAAGAGAAAGACAGGCATGGGAGATAGTGCAGAAATAGAAATAAATGAAGAGTGCTAAAAGCTCAAAATGAGCTAACATTGGCAAATAAGTCTAAAGACAGCAAAAGTAAGGGATTTTCAGAGATATAATGTCAAAAAAGTAATTTCACAAAATGACCACTGGTATGGGTTGATGAGAAAGACAAGAAAAAAGAAAGAACAATTCAATTCTAATTTTGTTTTCTCTGTCAAAGAGAAAGTTCTTGAGAATTCAAGAGCTAGATGACACAGTTGATAGAGTGCCATCCCTAGTCCGGAGGACTTGAGTTCAAATCTGACCACAAACACCATACTTCCTAGTTGTGTTTCTTTGGGCAAGTCACTTAACCCCAATTGTCACCCCCAAAAAAAGAAAGACAGAGACAGAGAGAGGGACAGCCACAGAGACAGGGACAGAGAAAGATACAGAGAGTATTCAAGGGATAGAACAAAAATCAAACTTAAAAATAAGCAAATGATAACCAATATAATAATGGGAAATATAGACAGGGAAATAAAAAGAAACCACCTAGCACTTTTTGATAAGTTCAAGTCACCAAAATCAAACATTACTAAGACAAGAAGAGGAACTAGAGAGTTACAAAGGTAAATTTTTAATGAAGGAAAAAGAACCAATTATGGATCAATGAATTTGACTGAAGCCTGGTGAAAACTTTATTTTAAAAATATTGGTGAGAGATAGTAAGTAGAACAGTAAATAGAGCATCAGTTATAGATTCAGGAGGGCCGTGGTTCAAATTCAGCCTCAAACATTTACTAGCTGTTTGCCTCTAGACAAATCTCTTCATTTTAATTGCCTCCAACAAAAGAATATTGAGTAAACATCTAAAACAATTAAATGGTAATTATAAAGATGACAACATTATTTCTTCACAATCTGATTAAAGCATACTAATATCATTTCCTTTTTTGACAGGGTTACACTGGTAGATTCAGTATCATAGCCAGATTTTAACTAAGTATGTAACAAAATGTTTCAAACCACTTGTATGGACAAGATAAAAACATATGGATTAGAAAATAGGACAATTAGATAAATCTGAAACTGGTTGAAAAACAAAGATAGAATAGTCTTCAATCATTTGATATCAATTTGCAGGGATCACAGCTATAATCAGAAATTTAGAGCTAAAGAGGGCCATAGAAGTCATATAGTCCAAATCTCTTCATTTAATTTATGAGAAAGACTAAAAGAAATAAAAGCAGAAGATTTGTATACAGGTTATCGAAAGGCAAATTCAGTGCTCTTTCCATTACTACAAACTTCCTCCCTTCTAGTGAAGTGACTCAGGGACCTTGTGCTAATTAACAATTTTATCAATGTCCAAAGCTTCTCAAACTGTGGAATCATGTAACTGAATGTGGGGGATCATGAAAAATCTGGCAATACTAAAAGATACCAAATAGTCCACCAAAATGTAATTCTTTACCAAAAAATAAAAAAGCACATTCATCTTCTTAGTATATAAATTTTCTTTCATCTTTAACAAATGACAAAATTATATGTTTTAAAATAAATTTATGATTTATCATAAATAAATATTTAATTTGTACATCTAAATACTCAGGATCATGTAAAATTAACTCAGGTGAAAAGTGGTTATGAAAGGAAAAAGTTTAAGAAGCCCTGGTATAGACAGCATAATTATAAAACTTACAAGTGGGAAACAGGGAGGGATAACTCTGACTGACAGGATTCAAAAAGATCTTGAAAAGCTGAAGTAGTTGGCCAAATCAAGTAAGATGAAATTAAAAGGGATAACATTTTACACTTAACTTCAAAAAGTCCAAAATGAGTTAAGTTTGGTTAACTCATTTGGGGGAAAAAAAAAATTTAGGGATTTCAGTAGAATAGTAATCAGAAACAAGAACAATTAATATTTATTTAGCTAGATCCTGATTAGTACAAGAAAATTTTCAAGTCCCATGTATTCTAATTCAGATTACTCCAAAATATAATTATGTAAAATCTAATCATTAGTATCTACCCAATAGGAAGGGGTATTGAGGGGAGGGACAAGCATTTAAGTGCCTATTACATGCCATCTCAGTTGTTCTTTATAACTATCCTGTGAGGTAGATGTTATCATCCCCTTTTATAGTTGATAAAACTAAGGCAAACAGAAATTGAATTACTTGCCCAGCTAATAAATGTCTGAAGCCAGATCTGAATTCAGCTCCAGCACTTTTATCATGTTAGGGGAATACAAATAATGCGACCACTTCACAGGGTTCATTGTACTGATTGAGAGCTAGCTATTAACACTTCATGCTTTTCAAAATAAACTTATTCATTTGATTTTCAAGTTCTCTGAATTAAGAGAGCTAACATGATCGTATGCTATCAAATAGAATAACACGTACAGTGTTTTACAAACTTTAGAAGCATTTTATAAATGCCATCATCATTTTAAAAATATTAAATTGAAAAGATAAAAATGAGATAAATACGTGTAAAATAACATAGCTCAAATAAAGAGCAAGCCACTGATTGTATTTAATGAGAAATGAATAAAAGATAAGACAATGGTTGTCACTATTTTTCAAAAAAGTTTTAACTGATATAAAAGTTATCTTAAAAAAGGGATCAAAAGAACCAAGTAACCACTTCAGCCCCTGTAAGAGTTCAAATGCTGGGTTCTTGTTCTTCTCAAAATATTATAAAAGTTCTCTCTGGGTGCCTTCCCTGGAATCAGGATTTTGTCGGTCCCTGTTCGAGCGCCAAAATGTGGCGAGCTTCTTCTTCTCAAAACACTGCCAGGTGATAAAAGTTCAGATCTTTTATTATCTCCAATATAGCCCGGTTAGCTTAGAGGTCTATCCCTCTGCTTGGTTCCAAGAACTCCCTCCGAATGTCGCCAAATCCAAAGGTTTTGTCCTTCAGCCTCTGCCTCTGCCTCTGCTTTCTTCAGCCTCTAGCCAGCTCCACTCTTGATGTCATTCCGGTGAAATCTCCCAAAGTGCTCTCTGTCTGCACCAGAGTGCTCCTCTCCAGTCCAACTGAACTCTCTTCTGCAACTAGCCAGCCAAGTGGAAAATATATTCTCTCTTGCCTTGCCTCAGAGAGAGGGCTTCTGGCGTAATTCCGCTGAAATCTCGACTTGTAGCTTCTTCACTCTGAAGAACTTCTTTGACTGGCCCATTGAAGCTCTATTTATGCTCCTTCAAGAGAGGGATTGTGGGTTTTCTCCCATAGTGCTCTCTGGCCCAAAGAGCTTCAAGGGAGGTGTGAACTCATAAAGTTACAAAGTTTACTTTGTGAAACTCCCATACTTGTGAACTCCAATGAGTAAAGGTGTGAACACAAGCCTTGTATTAATTAGTTCTACTTAGTACTTTGTTTCAGGTTCTGCCCAAAACATCTTCTTGTAAGATTAGATCAACTCTAATTAGTTAGCAGTTTGTAAGGATTCCAACAAGCCCCCAAATATGTGATCTCTTTTAAATACAGAGACAAGGCAAACTAGGGAAACATCATTTCAGAATACAAGATCATTTGCAAAATATCAGCAACTAGAAAAACAAAAGATAAAACAAATAATGTTGCTTCATCTAACAGGGAAAAAGGGAAAGGAGAGCATGTGGTAGGAACAAAGCAAGATCATCTCAAGAGCACTGATTTAAAAAAAAAAAAAAACTGGAGAAACAGCAGATAGATTTGAAACAGAAAAAAACTGCCAGTGTTTCTATAACTATTTTCATCAGCAATGGAAACAAAATTACTACATTTGACCTCACAAATTCGTCATCTAATTTATTATATAATATATGTAACATATGTGTGTGTGTATGTATATATATGTATATATATGACAGGTAGATACAGAATTTAAGATTAAGCCAAAAACAGACCAAATGAAACATACATCATGATATAAGTAATACAATTTTAAAAGCATTTAAGAATTGTTAGGCTATCACATGAATTGCAGGAGATTCTATAAAGATGGAAAAGATGACAGAAAAAAGACTGGACTTGAAAAATAAGAGAATTACCAAGTTTTCAGAAATCAGTGGGAATTAAACTCAAATAGAAATAGGGCTACAAATTCATGATATATGAGAGTTAAAGAGGGCAACATATTGACTTAGTTTTAAAGGTAATGTTATTTTTGTTGTAATGTACTTTTACTTATTTTTGCTTAATAGCTACCAATTATATTTTCATCAAGTTAAGGCTGTCCTCAGAAAAGTTGTATGTCTGACACCTCTGTCATAAAGTATAGCAGACCAGATTTTTAGTCATACAAGTGGAAAGTTGTAAGAAATGTAAGATTGCATTCTATCAACTATTTGTCAATAACAAAAAAAGCAATCTGACTTTGTGGTAATATCAATACTTGTAAGCAATAAAGAATAATTTATATTGATATAACATACAAACATTTCCAAAGTCCTTTCATCACAACTGCATAAGACAGGACAAAAAAAAGATGGAGTTCTAAAGGTTCTTTTCAAACAAGATGTCATCGACTCCCTTGTTAAGATCTAAGATTTCATGACAGATTCAATAATGGAAATAACTATTCAATGATCTATTAACATCAAATAAGCTATATAACAAAGTGATGGATGTATACTAAAGGTATTCATCAGTGTCAGACAGATGTCCTGCCTACAAAGTCCAAATAGAAGGATTTCCTATTGCCTGTGAATATTTGAAAATGTTCCCATTAGCAAATGCTATTGAAGATGGTATTAACCTGTAGAACATTAGAGTATATTCTTAATAAGATCCATGGACATTCAAAAAAGATGAGTCAAATTAATCAAATAAGAAAAATAAAAGAACAAGTTGTGGTATATGATTTCTGAAAAATCTGGAAAGATTCATATAAACTGATATAAAATGAAATAAGCAAAACCAGGAGAATATTCTACACAGTAACACTACTGCATGATATTGAACAATGAATGACTTAGCTAGTCTCAGCAATACAATGATCTATAACAATTCTGGGTGACTCAATCAAAAATGCTATTCACCTCCAAAGAAAGCTGATGGAGTCTGAGCGCAGATAACTTTACTTTTTCTACTTTATTTTTCTTGATGAGTGTTTTGGAGTTTTTTAGGTGAGGAATAGAATGTGGTTTTTTTTCTCCTTTATAAAAAATATATGGAAATGTTTTATATGACTATACATGCATATGGATGTTAAATTGCATCCCTCCTCAATGAAAGAGGAGGGGAAGGATATTAGAACTCAATTTTTTTTAAATTAAAATGGCTGACAAATCCAGGAACTCATTTGTCAGACTCCTCCAAATATCTTTAAATAATGGCTCTAAACAAATTTTAGAGCCTCAAAACTCACAAAAAGACAGAGTGGAAAAATTTTCCAGCCAAAGGCAGCTTGGAAGATTAGCAGAAAGAGGTCTGTTGCATTGGATGGGTGTGGAGCAAAATCATAGCCCAAGGCCCAGGAAACCATCAACAGACAACGGGGCCTCTAAAGCTATAATAGTGGAAGCAATCTCTAAACTTTTCAGCTCACAGGGAAAACTCAGAAGGAAAGGTTTGGCACACTAGGTATGCAGGAACTCCAACTCAGGATCAGACTTTGAAAGCTACTCAATCAATAGCAGCAGTAGTAGCAGCAGTAGCGACCATAACAGTAATAGTGACGACTTTAAGAGATCTCAACCCACAGGTAAGGGATACTGGACAGCTGGCCAGAGAGAGATTGCAGGGGGGCCTCTTTGCTGGCACTGTGACAGGACTTTGTTGCTTTGCCCATACTCAGCTCATAGTACAGGTCCGTAGAAGGATCTCTGAAAATAGCTTCACAAAACTCCTAAAACTTAAAACATTACACCCTGGAAATAAAGCCCTAAAAGTTAAAAGCCAAGCAAATGAGTAAACAACAGAAAATGATTCTAACCACAGAGAATTACTAAGGTGACAAGGAAGATTAAAAGATACACTCAGAAGATAAAGTCAAAGCTCCCAAATCCAAAACCTCCAAGAAAAATAAAAATTGGCCTCAGGCCATGGAAGAGCTGAAAAGGGACTGTGAAAATCAAGTAAGTGAGTTAGAGAAAAACTGGAGTTAGAGAAATGAAGAGAAGAATATCTTAAAAAGCCAAATGAGAAAGGAAGTACTCACTGAGGAAAATAATTCCTTAAAACTTAGAATTGAAAAAAAATTTGCTAATGACTTTGTGAGAAATCAAATTATTGAGAAATCACAATAAAATAAATTCAAAAGAATGAAAAAATAGGGAAAAATGTGAAATATCTAATTGGAAAAACAACTGATCTAGAAAATAGATTCAGGAGGGATAATATAAAAATTATTGTTCTATTTGAAACCCAGGATCAAAAAAAGAGCCTGCACATCATCTTTCAAGAAATTATCAGGGAAACTTAGGGAAGGGCGTGGGAGGAGGGGGCAGGAAATCGAGCACAAAGTTTTGCTAGGGTTAATGTTGAAGAACTGCCCATGCATATATTTTGAAAAATAAAAAGCTGTAATAAAAAAATTTATCAGGGAAAACTGTCCTGATATTTTAGAACTAGAGGGTAAAATAGAAATTGAGGGTAAAATAGAAATTGAGAGAATCTACCAATCATCTCTTGAAAGAAATCCCAAGACTATATAGCCAAATCCCAGAACTCCCAGGTAAAAAGAAAATATTCCAAGTACCCAGAAAAAAACAAATTCAAGTATAGTGGAGCTCCAGTCAAGATAAAACAAGATTTAGCAATTTCCACATTAAAGGATTGGAGAGTTTGGAATATGCTATTTCAGAAAGCACTGGAGTTAGAACTACAACCAAGAATCATCTATCCAATAAAATGAGTATAGTTCTTTGGGGGGAGGGGAGAAATGGTCATTCAATTAAATAAAGAATTTTCATGATGACCAGAGCTAAATAAAAAATTTGATTTTCAAATATAGGATTCAGGAGAAGCACAAAGAGGTAATAAAGAAAGGGAAATCATAAGGGACTTAAGAAGGTTTATCTGTTTACATTCCTCTATGAGAAGATGGTACTTGTAATTCCTAAGAACTTCCTCATTATTATGGCACTTAGAAAGAGTATATATAGACAGAGAGAAGAACAGGTGTGAGTTGGATATGAAGAAATAATATCTAAAAAATAAAATCAAAAAGTAAGAGAAGAATATATTAGGAAAAGGGAAAAGGGAGAAGTAGAAGGGTGTAAATAATCTACCATAAAAGAGGCAAGAAAAGGCTTTTACAATACATACAAGAAGGAGGGGAGGGTGATAAAAGAAAGCATACATTAGGGCAAGTCAGAAGCAAAACACTTATGTGGAAGGACAGGATGAAAAGAAAGAGAATAGAATAAATGGGGGAAATACAGTTAGCAATAGTAATTATGAAAAAAATTCTGAAACAAGTTTCTCTGATGAAGGCCTCATTTCTTGAATATATAGGGAACTAAGTCAAATTTATATAAACAAACTAACAAATAAATAAAGGCTATTTCCCAATTAGTAAATGATTAAAAGATATGATCTAAGCCCCAAAGCTTATAAAATCATGCAAATCCTTTGATCTAATATCACTATGAAGAATGAATTCTAAATGAAAGATTGTTTAAAAAAAGAATTTAAAAATATGCGTAAAAATCTTTTCTTAGGGAAAAAAATTGGAAATTGAGGGGATGCCCCTCAGAGAATGGCTGACTAAATTATGGCATGAGATTATGAAAGAGCATTATTTTCTATAAGAAATGATAAGCAGGATGCTATCAGAAAAACCTGAAAAGTCCTCCATTAGCTCAAGCAAAGGGAAATGTGTTGGGTACATAGTAATAGCAAAGTTGTAGGATGATCAGCTGTGAATGACTTTGCTATTGGATAGTAATACAACTATCCAAGACTACTCCGAAGGACTTATAATGAAAAATGCTATCATATTGAGAGAAAATATTATGTCTGAATATAGACTGAAAATAACTTTTTTTTACTTTATTATTTTCTTGAGCATTTTGGAGGGATTTCTTATAACCTGCCAACAAATAATGACTTTTACGAAACTGTTTTACAAAACTGCACACAAAGGCCTTCTCAATGACAGGATGTGGAGAAGAAAGAAGAGAATTTGGAACTCAAAATTTTAAAAACAAATGTAAAAAATGGTTTTACATGTAAATGGAAGAAATTAAAATATTTTAAATATTCATCATATTTAAGAAGGCCAGTCAACAAATAGTTTCCTTAAAATCTCACTCTTGATCACTTTTACCTCCTGGATATTCTCTTCTGTCTAGATTTACAAGATATCACTTTGTCAACTGGCAATCATAATATCATGAGGTTTATGTGAAAAACAAGATTTATAAGAGAAATGAATATGCATGTGAAATCCAGAGTTCATAGGCCTTAAAGAAGTTTGCATATTTGTGACAGTGCAATAAAAGGAGGAGAAAACAGGAAAGGACGAATATGAGAGGTGAAAGGTGCATCAACCCCTTCTGAAGGAAAGGAACAAAGTGATGGCAAAAGCCACATTCTTTTCCTTGGGAACCACTAAACTATGAAGATAAGAGAGTCTGTTTATCTACAAAGGACCCTGGCTGCACAAGCATTTTTCCCAGCCTGGCACAGACTGACTGGCACCTGTCTTGCCTCCTGGGGACATACAAAATTCACCCAGCTGGGGGTATAAATAACAAATTATGCCAGTTGGGGGAGTGTCATCTTTGACACATTCTGGGCCTCCTCATATCCTGAGTCCAATGTTTCTGGAAAATGTGGCAACTAAAAAAGACAAGTTCAGAGGACCCCTTAACAACTCTCTCCTGGTTCTCCTATTACCTACTGACCACTTGTTCTCATTCTGCTTTGCTAGATTCTCCTCCAGATCATGCCTTTTAACCTTCAGGATTCTATGCTGGGGCTTCCTCTTTTCTCCCTCTATAGTGTTTCATATGATGACCTCATCATCTTCCATGGATTTAAGTACTATGCTAATGAATTTCAAATGTACCTTTCTTGCCCCAACTCTCTGTGGACTTCAAATCTTGCATCTCCTATTGTCTTTCAGACATTTCTGTAATATCCGTTAGACATCATAAAGTCAACCTATCCAAAAAACAGAACTTATTATCTTTCCCCTTAAAAATTCCCCATCTCCCATCTTCCCTATTACTACAGAAGGCAATACCATCTTCCATATTACTTAAGCTCATAGCCTAGGAATCATTCCTCATTCTCTCACTCCACTATATTGTCAAGGCCTGTAGATTTCACTTTTGTAACATCTCTCAAATACAACTTCTTCACTCTTTCACGACTGTCCCTTTGTATATTATAGTGTAGGCCTTCATCACCACATATCTTGATTACTGCAAGAGCCTCCTGTGGGACTTCCTACCTCAAGTCTCTTCTCACTTTTATCCTTCCTTGAGGCAATAAAGTAATTTTTCTAAAGCACAAGTCTAACCATACTCCCCTATCCAATAAACTCCAGTGGTTTCCTATTGTTTCCAGGAGCAAATACAAAATGTCATTTGGCATCCAAAGCCCTTCATGACCTAGCTTCCTCCTACTTTTTTAATTCTTACATTTTACTCCCCAATGTATACTTTTTGATCCAGTAACATTGGACTCCTCGCTGTTCTACCAACAAGAGACTTCATTTCTCCACTTCAGGCATTTTCTCTGATTATACCCCATGCCTGGAACACTACCTCTCCCTAACTCTAATGACTTCAAGTCCCAATTAAAATCTCACCTATTCCAGGAAGCTTCTGCTAACCCCTCTTAATCCTAGTGCTTTCCTTCTTTTAATTATTTCCTCTTTATCCTGATCAAATCTTGTTTTATATATACTTATTTGTAGATTACCTAGATTGCCTCCCTGCCTTTAAATTGCACCAAGGTCAACAATTACTTTTGCCTCTTTTGAGGAGCTTAATTATGTTTATTGAATAACTAATTGATTGGGAAGACAACACCACACTGCTCAAATATTCTCCTCGGATAAGGCCAAGATGTCAGCACAAAAGGAGTTATCCCCAATCTACTCTCAACTTCATTTCTAATAGTTTTCATTGCACAGAGCAAAAAAAAAAAAAAATTGGACCCAGAGAGAACACTTTTTTTTTTCTTTTTGACCTGATTTTTCTTGTGCAGCACGATAATTGTGGAAATGCATATAAAAGAATTATACATGTTTAACATTTGTTGGCTTACTTGTCATCTAGGGGAAGAGGTGAGAGAAAGGAAGAGGAAAAAAAAATTTTTGGAACACAAGTTTTGCAAGAATGAATTTTGGAAACTGTGCATATTTTGCTTTTTTTTTATTTCATAGCTTTTTATTTATAAAACATATGCATGGGTAATTTTTCATCATTGACCCTTGCGAAACCTTCTGTTCCAACTTTTCCCCTCCTTCCCCCACCCTTCCCTAGATGGCAGGCAGTCCAATACATGTTAAATACATTAAAGTATATGTTAAATACAATATAAGTATACATATTTATACAATTATCTTGCTGCACAAGAAAAATCGGATTTATAAAAAATGTAAAAATAACCTGAGAAGGAAAATAAAAGTGCAAGCAACAAAATGGGAAAACATCTTCCCAGTTAAAGGTTCTGATAAAGGCCTCATTTCCAAAATATATAGAGAACTGACTCAAATTTATAAGAAATCAAGCCATTCTCCAATTGATAAATGGTCAAAGAATATGAACAGACAATTTTCAGATGATGAAATTGAAACTATTATCACTCATATGAAAGAGTGTTCCAAATCATTATTGATCAGAGAAATGCAAATTAAGACAACTCTGAGATACCACTACACACCTGTCAGATTGGCTAAGATGACAGGAAAAAATAATGATGAATGTTGGAGGGGATGCGGGAAAACTGGGACACTGATGCATTGTTGGTGGAGTTGTGAATGAATCCAACCATTCTGGAGTGCAATCTGGAATTATGCCCAAAAAGTTATCAAACTGTGAATATCCTTTGATCCAGCAGTATTTCTATTAGGCTTATATCCCAAAGAAATACTAAAGAAGGGAAAGGGACCTGTCTGTGCCAAAATGTTTGTGGCAGCCCTGTTTGTGGTGGCTAGAAACTGGAAATTGAATGGATGCCCAGCAATTGGAGAATGGCTGGGTAAATTGTGGTATATGAATGTTATGGAATATTATTGTTCTGTAAGAAATGACCAGCAGGATGAATACAGAGAGGCTTGGAGAGACCTACATGGACTGATGCTAAGTGAGATGAGTGGAACCAGGAGATCATTATACACTTCGACAATGATACTGTATGAGGATGAATTCTGATGGAAGTGGATTTCTTTGGCAAAGAGACCTAACTCAGTTTCAACTGATAAATGATAGACAGAAGCAGCTACACCCAAAGAAAGAACACTGGGAAATGAATGTGAACTATTTGCATTTTTGTTTTTCTTCCCGGGTTATTTATACCTTCTGAATCCAATTCTCCCTGTGCAACAAGAGAACTGTTCAGTTCTGCACACATATATTGTATCTAGGATATACTGCAACATATCTAACATATATAGGACTGCTTGCCATCTAGGGGAGGGGGTGGAGAGAGGGAGGGGAAAAATCGGAACAGAAGCGAGTGCAAGGGATAATGTTATTAAAAAAAAAATTACCCTGGCATGGATTCTGTCAATATAAAGTTATTATAAAATAAAATAAAATATTTTAAAAAAATAAAAAGTGCAAGCAGACAATAGAGTGGAAATGCTATGTTGTGGTTCACACTCAATTCTCATAGTTCTTTCACTGGGTGTAACTGGAATTGATTTGGATCATCTCATTGTTGAAGAGAGCCACTTCCATCAGATTTGATCATCATATAGTATTGTTGATAAAGTGTATAATGATCTCCTATTTCATTTCACTTAGCATCAGTTCATGTAAGTCTCTCCAGACCTCTCTAAAAAATCATCCTGCTGGTCATTTTTATGGAACAATAATAGTCCATAACATTCATATACCACAATTTATTCAGCCATTTTCCAAATGATGGGCTTCTATTCAATTTCCAGTTTCTAGCCACTACAAAAAGGGCTGCCACAAACACTACTTCTGTGCAAATGTTTTGAAAATAAAAAGCTTTATATAAAAAAAAAAAAAATTAGGCTAGGATCAGAAACCAATACCAATGTCATGACCCTTCCCATCTTCCACAAAAAGTCCATCAATTATCCCCACACTTATAGATACATACTAGTCCCTTGGTATTCAAAAAAAAAAAATGTTCTGTTCCATTTTAAAAAGCAGAGAATAATAAAATACATTTTAGAAAAGACTTTTTTAAAAACTGGTTAAATATGCTCTTATGTAAAATTCCTTGATGATTCTAGATAAATGAGGCATTACTACAATATCCAAGTCCCGAATGTGAACAAAAATCCTAGAATAGATGTGTGTTAATTAGCCACTTTGAAGATTGAATTCATTTTGAGTTAGTAATGAAAGAAAAGGAAAAGCATTCCCATTCTTTCAGTATTCTAAGAGAAAGAATTTTGTTAATTTTCTGAGATGCTGATGTATTGTTGGTGGAGTTGTAAACTGATTTAGCCATTCTGGAAAGCAATTTGGACCTATGCCCAAAAGGCTATCTAACTGTGCATACTCTTTGATCCAGCAGTGTCTCTATTGGGTATGCATCCCAAAGAGATCATAAAAGAAAGAAAAGGATCCACATCTGCAAAAATGCTTGTATTAGCTCTTTTTGCTAATGCCCATCAACTGGGGAATGGCTGAATAAGTTACAGTATATGAATGTAATTTAAGAAATGATGAGCAGGCTGATTTCAGAAAAACCTGGCAAGGCTTACACGAACTGCTGCTGGGTAAAGTGAACAGAATCAAGAGAAATTGTTTAGAGTAACAAAAACACTATGTCATGATTAACTATTATAGACTTAGCTCTTAGCAATAGTGATCCATGACAATTCCAATAATCTTAGGATGGAAAATGCCATTCACATCCAGAAAGAGAACTATGGAAATTAATTGTGGAAAGCTTGTTTTTCTCTTTTGTTCTGTTTTTGTTTTCTTTCCCAACATGACTAATATGGAAATATGTTAAAAATGCTTCTACATATATAACTTATATCAGTTTGCTTTCTGTCTTTGGGAAGGGGAGAAGGTAAGAAAGAGAGAGAGAGGAAAAAAATCTAGAACTCAAAATTCTTACAAAAATGAATGCTGAAAACTATATTCATATGTAATTAGAAAAAGAAAAAACTATTTAAAAATAGAATTTTGTTCATTTCAAATTCCTATCAGCATAAAAGAACAAAGAATGGAGTTAAACTTTAATCCCATCTCTCTGCCATGAACATTTTAAAATATGAAAATGGCATTTTAGGTATAGTTGTTTAATTACAATTTAAAATACTGACTTAGATAAAAATATGGCTCTGATCAAAATCCCCCATTCAATAAGAACAACAATTGGGTATATACATCTCTAGTAAAACATAAAAGTGCTAATAAAGTTACCAACCACCAAAGAAAGAAGTTTTGTTTTGTTGTTTCTATTTCAATTTGAACTCTAACATAAGAGTTCTGAGGATGAATTGATTAATTTCTCTACTGACTGGGGCATTGGGTTTAGAAAGACGTGAGTATGGAAATATAGATCTCAAATTTAAGTGTGAAGGATGTTGGTCTAGGTGGGGCAAAGCAGGTCACTAATGTCAGGCAAATCATGAGACAGCTTGATTGGCTTGTTTCATGGGTGTGAATTGATTAGTTTTAGCAAAGTCTTTTTCTTTTTTCTTTTACAAATTTCAAATGCAATTGAAACTGCATAGAAACTAGCTCACTTACCCCACTACTGATACCAGACCATCCCTCAACTTGACAGCCTACTCAGGCTTCCTCACTACTTTCTTCTCTATCCACAGTGTGCTCCCATCTACCTGCCTTTTCCACCTCCCAGAATGAAATAGTTTTCTGGTCATCTTTCCCTTTTATGTATTGTCTTCCATTAAGAAAGTCTTCAGGGCAGAAACTATATATATTTTTTTATGACTATTAAAGCTTTTTATTTTCAAAACATATGCATGGAAAATTTTTCAACACTGACCCTTGCAAAATTTTGTGTTCTAAATTTTCCTTCTCTTCCTTCTACTCCCTCCCCTAGATGGCATTAATCCAATATATGTTAAATATGTTAATATATATTAAATCCAATATACGTATACATATTTATACAATTATCTTGCTACAAATAAATATCTTTTTTTGAAGATCTTGGGCGCAGGAACCATCTATTTGTATCTCCAGCATTTAGCAAAAGATTTGGACATGATAAATACTTAATAATTGCTTCTTTTCAGTCATTTCATTCATGCAATCACAAATTCCAGAAAGGTTTTATTTCAAACATACCATGCCTACAGTCCTCATCAGCTTGTCCATAGTTCTTCTGTAAAGCAAAAAATATTAAGTGTGTTATTTTAAATTTCTTAAGAATAATACTTTGTTTCATACATTTCAGCAAAGGAAGTAAAATTCTATTCTTTAATGTTTAATATTGCAAATAATCTTCACGGACAAATGTTAAATGGTATAGAGGCTGCTAGATAGTAAAGTGAACAGAGTACTGCTTGTAGAGTCAGCAAATCTGAGTTCAAATCTGACTTCAGACATTTATTAGCATTATTTAGACAAAGTCACTTAAGTTCTTTGTTTCTTCCTCTGTAAAATGGGGATAATAATAGCACATATCTCCCAAGCCTGTTGTAAGGACAAAAGTAGATCATATTTTGTAAGTTGGTTTGCCAATTTTGAAACATTATATAAATGCTAGCTATTATACTCTCAATAATGAATATTACAAAGTTATATCAATATTCTAAAAGATTCTATAGAAATAGTCAAGGTTCAAAACAGTTACTCGAGGAAAAAATGGTCCATTACATAAATAACACTGCAATTATTTAACATTTACTCACAAGTTGTAAGAATGAGGCAATTCTATATAGAAGACTCTCGATTTTTATGCGTTCTATTTCTGATGGGCATGTCTCTGTGAAGTTTGCCAAGGAATACTGGCCAAGGGAAAGAAGGGCCTCTGTGCAATGTCTCACTGCCACTTCATAGTCCTGTCTTTTAAGAGATTCACATGCTTGTTCACATGACTTTTCAGGTCTTCTGTCTGCCATGACTCAGGGACAAAAATCCTAAAAATAAAAAAAGATTGAGAAAAATTAGTAAGAAGAAATAAAATATATACTATTAATTATAACTAGTTGCTTATAAAATGGAATTTCATCATCACCACCATCAAAATTTATGTAACACTTACTATGTACCAGGAACTATATTAATACTTAACAAATATTATAGGAATTCATAACTTTTTAATTATTATTATACAATTCTGACTTCAGAAAAGCAGGAAGCCTAGCATAGGCAGCACTAAAAGAAGAGATAAGAACAGAAAAGAAGCAAAGACAATAACAACAACAAAGAAAAGATAACAAGATATATAATCATTCCCTAAAGAAATATAGTACACAGTTGACCAAAATTTGTTTTGCTTGACTATGCTTATGCTACAAGGATTTTGTTTTTCTTCTTTTTTTCCAATGGGATAAGGAAAAAAAAAAATGCTTGATAACTGAAAAAAATAAAATTTAATTTAAAAAAGTAATAACTTATCTTCCATATATTTACCAACAACCACCTCCTTTTCTAGGTCATCAAGAGTTGGGCATATGACCTCCAATCCCAATCTCACTCCTATCCCCTACAGTTCTACAGTTACAATAGCCTTATGTCCAGAAAATCTGCAGGGACTCATATTAGATATGTATAAGGTCTTGGGTCGTTCAAGACTATAAAATGGGGTGAGAATTTTAGAAGAGGCTTTAGGCATGAGTAGGGCGGAAACTCTTGACCCTACACTTGGCTGTTTTGCCCTAACCAGATTTCTTAATATAAAGTTACACAGACACACACACACACACACACACACACAAACACCCTTTATAAAAAGGTCACCTATCCTCTTATCAACACATTTTTCAAGAACTACATTCATAGATTCTTATGGGGAAAAGTGTCACCACTCTCTACCATTTATCATACCATTCCCAAAATGCCCTGAGTTCCTATTTGAGCTCTGATGCCACAAGATATGCCAACCTCCTGCTCAAGTATCACCAGATAGTCTGGGATGCCACTATAATTGGTCTAGGGGAAAACTTGACACCACTAAAGTGGATTCTGCAAAGTGAACCCAGATCAAATGAAATAACATATGTAAAATGTTTTTCAAACCCTAAAAAAACCTGCACAAATGCTAGTTATTATCATTGTTGTTGTTATCATCTAATTGTTCTTCACATAAGCATGGAATGTAGGGCAACTGTGGTAGCATAACATCGAACCAATTTACCAAAATAATCTATTTATTTTTATTTAAGAACTTTATCCCTTCCCTTGACAACCTTGATCAAAGAAACAACTGAAAACAGAACTCAATAAACATTTAGTAAATAACTTCTATGTGCCAGGCACTGCAAGTACTGGGGATACAAATACAAATCAGAGCAAAGCTACTTCTTATCCTCAAAGAGCTTACAATTTAATGAGGAACACAACACACCTGCTTTTTTAAAAGCAGGTAGGAAATGGTGTACAACTCAGGTTCAATTAGTGGATCAGTGCAATTCTCCATCTTAAAAAACATAAAAATTCTCCACATAAAAAAAGAACAGGATGTAATTTCCTTCTGGGATTTCATCCTAATTTTACTGACTTGGTATTCTCTGGAAGATCACCAAGCCAAGAAAATTCAATAGCCAAAAAACATTATACATTGGTCTCACAGAATGATACTTTTCATGGATATGCTTAAAGCTCCCTAGCTACATCCCTCAAACCTTCCTTCTCCTCACTTCCTTAGTTGAGAGTATCTTGCTAGAAAAAATTGAGGTCTTTTGCCATGATCTCTCTTCTCTTTTTTTTTCATCTCCTCTATTTCTTTGGATAAAGGGGCTCTACTCTTACCACTGTCTACAAACATGCCCATGTCTCCCCCATTCTGAAAAAGGCTTTACTTGACTCTTCTATGCTGTATTTCTTTAGCCCTTAGTAGCTAAATACCTTCACATACTAAATACTGTCACATGGACTTTTACTTCTCTCATACTCTTCTTAACCTCCTTACAATCCAACTTCCAACATTATTATCTCCTGAAATTGCTCAACAAAGTTACAAATATTTTATTTCCCAAATCTAATGGCCTTTTCTCAATTCTAGTTCTCTTTGAGTATTTTGTAATCCTTGATATTATTGATCATGCACTCTTCCTTGATACTTCCTTCTCTCGGGACACCATTCTCTTCTGGTTCTCCTTCAATCTCTCTGACTGCTCTACTATATCATGCCCACTAGGAGCCCCATAGGACTCTATCATCAGACCCTCTCTTTCAACTTCCTTCAAATTACTTCATTTGGTGATCTGATCAGCTCCCATGAATTTAATTATTACCTTTATGAAGCTAATCAAATCTACTTACCTTAAAATCTGTCTTCTCTCTGCTGATTTTCAATGCTGTATTTCCAAATGCCTTTCAAACATTTAGAACTAAGTGTCCAGTAAACATCTTAAATATCCAAAATTTGAACTCAAATATCTTTCCCCAAAAACACTTCCCACCTCCTTCCCTATTACTGTAGAGAGCAAGACTACCCTCCAATCTCTCAAGTTTACAACTTACAAGTCACCAGGAATTTATTACTCTTCCACTTTCCATATCCAAGCTCTTTCCAAATCCTGTGGATTTTACCTTCACAGTATCTCTCAAATACAGCTTCTTCTCTTCTCTGATATTGCAATTACTGTGATACCAGAATTTATTTATTCCTTCTTGGACTATCTCAACAGCCTACATCTAGTTTTCCCATCCCTCCAATCTGTCTTCCATTTGGTCACTAAAGTGAGTTTCTAAAGTGCAAGTCTGATCATGTCACTCGCCTACTCAGTAAACTCTAAAGGTTTTCCATTGCTTCCTGAAACAAATACAAAATGTTTGACATTCAAAGTCCTTCATAACCTAGTCTTTTTACACCTTTACTCTTTGACACATACTCCTCAATCCAGTGACACTGGCCTCCTAGTTGTTCCAATAAGAAAACACTACTGCTTGGTTCTAGACATTTTCTCTGGATGTACCTCACGCCTATAACACTCCCATTCCTCAATTCCACCTACTAACTTTTCTGACTCCTAATAAGTCCCAACTAAAATTCCATCTTTTATTACAAACTCCTTATAATTACTCCAAACTCCTTATAATTATAGTGCTTTCCCTCTGCTAATTATTTTCTATTTATGCTGTATATATCTTCTTGTATATATTTGTATATATCTCTACCATTAAATTATCAGCTTTCAAGCACAGGGACTCTGTTTGCTTCTTTTTATATCTTCAGTATTTAACACAGTATCTAGCAGACAGTATTAAGCAGCACTTAATAAATATGTATTGATGGATTGTCACTGGATCCAGAATATACTGGAAGGCTAGAGGAAGAAACAGTATAAGGTATAAGAAGACAGAGGGGGACAGGGTACAAAGGGCTTTGAATTATACAGAATGTTTTATATTAAATCTTGGAGGTAATAGAAAGCTACTAGCATTTATTGCACAGAGAAGCTTTCAGCTACTTGTCTTATACTGTCAAATGTTCCAGTCTTACTCCCATGGACCAATCTCAAATATTATTTCATTTCCTTTTGAAAGGAAAAAAGAATAGAACCAGGAAACAGATACAGATACAAATACATGAAAACACTGTACATGGTAAGAGCAATATTGTAAGAATGATTCATAGTCAGATATATGTATTTTGGACTGGTACTGCGCATGGACAATAAGATAGATTGGTTAAATTACATTTGGGTACAAAATTACATTTTGGAGGACTTTTGAAGAACCCAAGTTGCTCCCTTGAGCAAAAGTTCATTTTTTAATATTAACGTTCTCCCTGTGATTCTATATGGCTGAAAATCAAGTCACAACATGCAGAGGAATGATGAATTACATATGGCATATAGGTATGAGTAGACTACCGCATATCATCAACAATGATTCAAGCTCACAGTCAGAAGAAAACTAGGTGAAAGACTTTGCTAATGTGATTAAAGACAATGATCCAAGACAATAACAAAGATCCCATGATAAAAGATTCTATCCACCTCTAGAGAAAGAAATGATTAACTCTAGATGCAAAGTATATCATACTTTTAAAAATGTTCATTATTTTTATTGATTTTGTGTTTTCTTCCACACATGTCTAATATGGAATGTTTCACATGACTTCACATGTATAATTAATATCAAATTGCTTGTCTTCTTAAAGAGGGGGCGGGGCTGTAAGGCAAGAAGAGAATTTGGAACTCAAAATTTTTTTTTTAATTTTTAAAAATTAAAGAGTTTTAAAATTGTATCTGTAATTGGACAATATTTTTTGAAATGAAGAAAAATGTGCAAATTTTTTAAAGTATTATTCGAGTATGTGTAGTAAATTTAAAGCTGTACAACAAAATCTGTGAGAGTTTCTAACCAGATTAATGTTACGGACCAGATGTTACTCCAATCATAATTTTCTTCCAAGTTCTCCCACAAATATTCTATCATACAGAATTCCTTGATATACATAACCACAAAGATAACTCTATTCTGCAGATTACCAAAATCAAGCAAGGCATAAAACAATGAGCCAAATTACTAAATGTTTGTCAATGTCATGATGTGCCATGTAAGTTCAAATAGAAAAGAAATTCCCTATACTACAGTTTTCTAGAGCCTTGCAGATGACATGGTACTGAATGAATCAAGACTCAGAAAAGATTTTCCCAATAAGGTATCTAAAAGGTCTAAGAATTCAAAAAGAAAAAAAAAAAATCAAGTGAATAAAAAATGCATAATCACCAAATTATACTATGTAACTGGAAAAGAAATTAGTCTTATCAAAATACAGAGATACAAAATTACATAGATTCATACATATTTTAGACTGGTATTATATATGAACAATGAGATAGATTGGTTAAATTACATTTGGGAAACTGTGGGGAACTTTTGAAGACCCCAAGCTGCAGCCTTGAGCAAAAGCTCATTTTTGTAATTATTTTGGATCTTTTTAAAACAATTTTTATTGAAGCTTTTTATTTTCAAAACATATGCAAGGATAATTTTTCAACTCTCATCTTTGCAAAAACTTGTGTTCTAATTTTCCTTCCCTTCTCCCACTCCCTCCCTAAGATTAATCCAATATTTGTTAAACGTGGTAAAAAAAAATTTCAATCCAATATATGCATACATATTTATATAATTATCTTGCTGCACAAGAAAAATCAGATCAAAAAGGAAAAAAATGAGAAAGAAAATAAAATGCAAGCAAATAACAATAAAGAATGAAAATGTCATGTTGTGAACCATACTCAATTTCCATGGTCCTATCTCTAAATGTAGATGGATGTCTTCATCACAAGCTCATTGCAACTGGTCTGAATCATCTCATTGTTGAAGAGAGCCACGTCCATCATTACTGATCATTATACAATCTTGTTGCTGTGTACAACAATCTCCTGGTTCTGCTCATTTCACTTAGCATCAGTTCATGTAAGTCTCGCCAGTCCTCTCTGTATTCATCCTGCTGGTCATTCCTTACAGAGCAATAATATTCCATAACATTCATATACCACAATTTACTCAACCATTCTCCAATTGATGGGCATCCTTTCATTTTCTAGCTTCTAGCCACTACAAACAGGGCTGCCACAAATATTTTTAGCACATACAGGTCCCTTTCCTTTCTTTAGTATCTCTTTGGGGTATAAGCCCAGTAGAAACACTGCTGGATCAAAGGGTATGCACAGTTTGATAACTTTTTGAGCATAGTTCCAAACTGCTCTCCAGAATGGCTGGATGTGTTCACAATTCCACCAACAATCTATCAGTGTCCCTGTTTTCCCACATCCCCTCCAACATTCCACGTTATCTTTCCCTGTCATTCTAGCCAATCTGACAGTGTGTAGTGGTATCTCAGAGTTGTCTTAATTTGCATTTCTCTGCTTAATAATGATTTGGAGCATATTTTCATATGTCTATAAATAGTTTCAATTTCTTCATCTGAGAATTGTCTGTTCATATCCTTTGACCATTTATCAATTGGAGAATGGCTTGATTTCTTATATATTAAGAGTCAATTCTCTATATATTTTGGAAATGAGGCCTTTATCAGAACCTTTGATTGTAAAAATGTTTTCCCAGTTTATTGTTTCCCTTCTAATCTTGTCTGCATTTGTTTTGTTTGTACAAAAACTTTTCAATTGATATAATCAAAATTTTCTATTTTGTGGTCAATAGTGATTTCTAGTTCTTCTTTGGTCATAAATTCCTCCCTCTTCCCCAGGTCTGCAAGGTAAACTATCCTATGCTCTTCCAATTTATTTATAATCTCATTCTTTATGCCTAGGTCATGAACCCATTTTGACCTTATCTTGGTGTAGGAACACAAGGTTTTGCGAGGGTTAATATTAAAGAATTATCCATTTATTTGAAAATAATAAGCTTTAATTAAAAAAAAAAAAACTTCAAGTTCCAAACTCTCCCCTTCCTATCTCATTACAACCCCACCCATTGAGAAAGCAAGCACTTCTATATGGGCTATAATTGTGTAGTAATCTAGAACAATTCTACATTAGTCATATTGTGAAAATAAACAAAAACCATAAACCAAAAGAAAAAAAAAGCACGACTCAAGAAAAGTAAAAAAGTAAAAAAAAAAAAGGTTGCTATTTGTATTCAGACACCATCAGTTCTTTCTCTAGGGATGGATGGCATTTTTCATCAACTCTGGAGGAGTTATCTATATCAATAGTTAACTATTGCTAAGAATAGTTAAGTCATTCACAGTTGATCATCTTACAATATTGGTGCTATTTTGTACACAGTACATTTTGTTTTGCAACAACTCATATAAGTCTTTCCAGGTATTTTCTGAGAACATCTTGCTCATTATTTCTTATAATATAATAGTATTCCATCACTATTACATAGCACAATTTGTTCAGACATTTCCCAAATACTCACAATTTCCAAATACCTAAAAGAAAAGAGCTGCTATAAATATTTTTATCCATATAGGTCCCTCTCCTTGGCACTATTAGGTCAAAGGATACACATGGTTTTATAGCCCTTTAGTCATAGTTCCAAATTGCTCTACAGAATGATTGAATCAGTTTACAAATACACCAACGGTGTGTTAATGTCTCATTTTTCCAAATCCCCTACACATTTGTTCATCTTCTTTTCTATTCTGTCAGCCAATCTAATAGGTATGAGGTAGTATGTCAGAAGGGTTTCAATTTGCATTTCTCCAATCAATAGTGACTTAAAGGTTTTTTCCAGATGGCTATTCATAGCTTTGATTATTTCTTCTGAAAACTATTTATATCTCTTGACCATTTATCAATTGGGAACAACTCCTTTATTTTTATAAATTTGACTCAGTTCTTCACATATTTGAGAAATGAAGTCTTTATCAGAGAAACTTGTTTCAAAATTTTTTTTCAGTTATGATTGCTAAATTTATTTCCCTCCATCCTATTCCCACCAATTATTCTACTCTCTTTTTTTTCAATTTGTTCCTCCTCAAAAATATTTTGCTTCTAATTACCACCTCCACTAATTTTCCCTCCTTTTTATCACTCCTTCCTTTTCTCTTATCCCTCTCCCCCTCCTACTTTAATATAGAATAAGATACATTTCTATACCCAGTTAAATGTGTTATTCCCTCTTTAAGCCTATTCTGATGAGAATAAGGTTTACTTACTCCTTTCCTCCCCTATCTTTCCCTTTCTTCCAATATCATCCTCTTTTCTCACTCCTTAATTTTATTTATTTTTAGATATCATCGCTTCAAATTCAACTCTCAATTGTGCCATATATGTGTGTGTGTACATATATGTATATATGTATATACACAGACACACACTCCTCCTAACTCTGTGCTAATAATGAGAAAGTTCTTGTGAATTACAAGTATCTTCCCATGTAGGAATGCAGTTTAAACTTATTTAAATCTTTTATGATCTCTCCCTTTCCTGTTTACCTTTTTATGCTTCTCTTGAATCTTGTATTTAGCTCCTGTCCTTTCTTAAGGAAAGCTTGAAAGTCCTCTATTTCACTGAAAATCCATTTATTCCCCTGATGAACATGACTCAGTTTTGCTGGATGGGTGATTTGTGGCTGTAATCCTAACTCCATTTGCTCAGTTCTAATTTTTAAGGAATTATTTTCTTCAGTGAGCTTTTGTACTTAACTTTCCATTTGTCCAATTCTACTTTTTAAAGTTTTTTTCTTCAGCAAATTTTTGTGCTTCTTTTTTCTACTTATCCAATTCTGTTTTGCAAGACATTCTCCTTATTGGCTTCTTGTACCTCTTAGTATTTGACCTAGTCTGTTCATTTTCTACAATATTTTTTGTTCTTCCATTACAGAGCTGTTGACACTTTTTTCATAATTTTCTTACATCACTCATTTCTCTTTCCAATTTTTCTTCTACATCTTACTTGGTTTTCAAAATCATTTTTAAGCTTTTCCATAGCCTGAGATCAAGTCATATTTTTCTTAAATAGCCAATGAGGAATTCCAAAAGATGTCATCAAAGAACTGTATAATAGCAAGAGGCTGGTCATATGGCAAAAACAAAAAATGGTGGTTAAATAGCTAAAAAGTTCTTTGATACTCCTGAAAAATCAGTTGAAAACCCAAAAAGCATGCACTTTATCTAGACCCCTGGCAGCCAACTTATGGGAAGACTTAGCAGTAATACAGAATGAAAAGGCATGAAGAGGTATTTGCATCACTGGAAGTAACTCTTATTAATGATTGAGAATACAGATATACATGCACATATTTCTCCTAAATCAGATAGCTTGCTATCTTGAGGATGGAGGAAGTTGAGAGGAAAGGGAAAAAATTTAGAATACAAAGTCTTACAAAAATAAATAATAAAAATTATCTTAGCTATGTGACCCTGGGCAAATCGCTTAACTCCAACTGTCTGCCTCCCCACCCCACCCCACCCCCCCAAAAAAAGAAAAAGAAAAAGTACATTTTTCATTACTCCACACTGCTACTCTTTAAAGAAGAATACAGAACACTATATTTTTAAAATATAGTGAAACTTCTCAGGAAAGCATCTTTTAATAAGACTACTTTGGAAATGGTACATAGAAAAAGGGGGAGAGATTAGAAGTAAATTACTAAATTAAAAGTAAATTACTAAATGGTTGTCTTTCATTTTCAGAGGACTAAAATGACATTTCTATGTTAGAATCAAGGTTCAGTGTATGTGATTGGCTCACAAGACTAAGAGCTCAGAAGACTCTACCACAAGTCTGTCACATATAGTCCATACAAACATTTAGAGTAAAGATCTTTACTCTAAAGATGTCTCTAAATGTACACATCTCACATTTCTTTCGATCTATTGAAATTCTGCTTCTCTCAGAGCATAGTACTATCTTTGATGTGGTCACGGCATGTTATGTGTTTCTTTAACAGCATCTCCCATCACTCAATTGATTCCAAAGTTTTTCAAAGAGATCTCATGGATATCCTTTATGACAGAAAAAGCAAATGAGCCAGAAACATGGTAAAAAAGAGACAGTCACTATAGTAATTAGGATGAGGTCTCTTTATTCTATGAATACAAGTAATTTTAAAGAAAGGAGACTTGACCTGTTTCTCCTAATCTTTCAATTCTTTACATAAGTGACAAATGCCTCTCCAAATGTTATGAAGTGTATATATAATCTAGTATCCACAATAGACAAAGTAAAAGAAGAACCATGCAAGTCTCATATAAAGCATCTCTTGGCACAAAGGAAAAAGCACTGGGCCTGGAATTAGGAAGAACTAAATTCAAATTTGACCTCAGACATTTATTAGCTGTGCAAATGTGGGCAAGTTACATAACCTCATATGAATGTTATGGAATATTATTGTTCTGTAAGGAATGACCAGCAGGATGAATACAGAGAGGATTGGCAAGATTTACATGAACTGATGCTAAGTGAAATGAGCAAAATCAGGAGATCATTATACAATTCAACAACGACACTGTTTGAGGATGTATTCTGATGGAAGTGGATTTCTTTGACAAAGAGACCTAACTCAGTTTCAATTGATCAATGATGGACAGAAGCAGCTACGCCCAAAGAAAGAACACTGGGAAATGAATATAAACTGCTTGCATTTTTGTTTTTCTTCCCAGATTATTTTTACCTTCTGAATCCAATTCTTCCTGTGCAACAAGAGAACTGTTCGGTTCTGCACACATATATTGTATCTAGGATACACTGTGACATATTTAACTTGTATAGGACTGCTTGCCATCTGGGGGAGGGGGTGACAGGAGGGAAGGGAAAAGTCGGAACGGAAGTGAGTGCAAGGGATGATGTAAAAAAATTACCCAGGCATGGGCTCTGTCAATAAAAAGTTATAATAAAAAAAAATTTTTTTTTAAGTTACATAACCTCTTCTTTACTTCAGTTTCTTCACTTTTAAAATGGGGATAATACTAATACCTACCTTTCACAATTATTGTGAAGGTCAAGTGAGATAATATCTGCCAAAAGCATTTAGTGTCAGACACATAGTAGGTACTATAAAAATGCTTATTTCCTTCTCTTCCCTTCCTTTATTTCTCCTATATTTACAAAAACTTATTAGTGATTCTTCTTTATAGCAGGCTTGAGAAAGGAATGATAGTGGAATGTTGTGGTCTTTCAAATCTGTATCCAGATTTATGCTTGGACAGTATGACAGATATTTCACTATCACTCCCAGCTTCTCCTATTGAATAGGCAAAGACCTATCTCTGATATATGTTAAAATAACGAGAGAAACATTCTTACTTAAGATAGCTATGTATAAGTGTGTGTACAAGCATATCTGCATATTTTTTCCTCTCCTCCCTGAACAAAAAATGGAAGCATTTGAAATTAGAAAATTCTAAAAAGCAAAAATCTCATTATCAACCTTTTACTGCACAATTCAGCTTGGATGTCTTCATGAGATCTCAAATTCAACATGTCCAAAACAACTCATTACCTCTCCCCACAAAACTTACTCCTCTCCCAAACTTTCCTATATCTATTAAAGATACTAATCTCTAGTTGCTCCATTTTGCAGCCTTGGCTTCACCTCATATTCAGTTGTTGAATCTAGTCTTTTCTTTTGTTACAGCATCTCATTCTTCCCGTTAATAGCCACCACCTAAATCGGAACCATGTAATCTGTTTTTTGAACTACTGCTGATGCCTTCTAATGGATGCTAGTTTTTCCTCCCAATTCAGTCCATTAGAGTCAAATACTGTTAGAATCCTAGTGTTAACTCAATGGAATTGATACAATGTTTATTGGTTCACACATTAGAGGAAATCCTTACAAGGTGTTAAATCACTAATATTGAAACAATGCTTAAATTAACACCTTTGAGAGTTCACACATTAGCGCATACATTAGTTCACACGTTTGGGAGAGTTCAGGGTTCAGTATGAGATATTCAAATTCACATCTCTCATAATCCCATTCTCAGAGGAGTCAACCTTTGAGTTTACACTTCTAAAAGAGCATAAAAACAGCTGAGCTCAGTCAGGAAAGTTCAGAAAAGATTGAGAGGGGAACGTCAGTTGGAGATTGAGAAGCCACAAGTCGGAGTTTGTTGGAATCTTTACAAACTGCTAACTCATTAGAGTTGATCTAATCTTACAAGAAGATGTTTGGGGCAGAACCTGAAACAAGGTACTAAGTAGAACTAATTAGTACATTGCTTGTGTTTGCACCTTTACTCATTGGAGTTCACAAGTATGCCAGCTTCACAAAGTAAACTTTGTAACTTTGTGAGTTCACACCTCCCTTGAAGCTCTTTGAAGCTAGAGGCAGAAGCTGGAAGAGCTAAAAGACAAGCTACAATAGCTCTTGGAACCAAGCAGAGAGATAGGCCTCTAAGAAAGCTACCCGGGCCCAAGGAAAGAGACAAGACTTGGAAGGAAAAAATAAATGTTTGGATTTTATCAGCTGGCTGCGTTTGAGGTGATTATTACTTTTAACGAAAACTAAGGCTGCCTCCAGAAACCTCCCCAAGAAACCTGCTTACAGAGAACTATTATAAAATAAAAAAGAGAACACCACAAAATACAATCGTGATTTGGGATTCAAAGTTCTTCACCCTTTCTACTTTTACAGTCTTTGTACATGTTACTTTCCATGTACTCTGCAGTCCAGTTTTACTGATCTACTTTTTGTTTTTCACACTCAAGGGATCTTTAATCGCTGAAACTTAGCACTCATTGTCTATATTCCTGGAATGTTCTCCTACTACACATCTGTCTTGGATTTGCTTATTTCCTTCAAGATGTAGCTTAAATATAATCTTCTTCCAGTGACTTTTCCTGCTTCCCCTAGGAGCTAGGATCTTCTCCTCTAAGATATTCTTTCATTTATACTTTTATTTACTATGCTTTTTTTGTATATACTTATTCATGCACCTATTCTCTTCCCTTTTGACTGTAAACTCAAAAGACTTGTATCCCTAACACTTAGCCTAGCTCCTTGAATACATTAAATACTTAATGAAGGCTTACAGAATGATCATAGAAAGCAAATGCTAGATACTATCAAATGAATCACAATGATTATAGTTCAAGGGATCTCATAACGAATAGGGAGAGAAAGAGAAGAGGTAAAAATGATTTTAGCTGAGATGGCAGAAGAGGGCTAATAATACTCAGAATAATATTTTCTTCAGAAATATTCACATTGTGCTGTATGTGGCAACATTTTCAAGTTATAGATAGATAGATAGATGTTCTGCTTATTTTTTGAATTCATAATTTTTTTTTGCTTCAGACAAGTATAAACATGTATAAAAGTTTCATAAAACAAACCACAAAATATTTACACAAAAGCATCAAAAAATGTTGTCATTGGTAATTATAAATTTTTTAAACTATCACATTCAACTTTTTTTTTAAACTTTTGAAGGCTGACATTTGTTGTTGCTCAGTGTTCTTTTAATACACATAATTGTTTTCCATGTATGTAATTTATTTTTGGCAATGCTTTTTTCATTCTATATCACTTGATACACATCTTCCTATTATTCTGAATTTTATATTTATTACTTTTTTGTTGTTGTACTATTGTTCAGTCCTTTCTCCCCCCACCAATTCTTTGCGACCCAATTTGGAATTTTCTTAGATAAGATACTAGGAAGGTTTGTCTTTTCCTTCTCTAACTCATTTTACAGTCCAGGGTCATACAACTAGCAAGTGTCTAAGACTGAATTTGAATTCAAGAAGATGAGATTTCCTGACTTCAGGCCTAGTGTTCTATCCACCTAATTGCCCCATCCTTTTTTATAATAATACTTATTTAGCAATAAATCTTAATTTTTATGTATATATTTTGTTACCAACTTCTTGCTATTATAGTACAGACTGGTCTTTTCTTCTTGTTTATAGCATTCTGGTGTTATATATTAAAAAAAACAGTAGTTAGTAAACTGAAGCCACAGGATTTTACTTCTGTAATTTTTCTTCTAGATTTACTTTGAAAGACAACATTAAATCAAGGCTCTATTTTCTTCTGTTTATTTTTAAAGTTCAATCTCATTATTTCCACAGACTTTGTTTACTTGAATATGTCGATGGACATGTTATTGCATCAATGTGGGTAGATTTCCCCCTCCAACACTTATCCCTGCCTTCTTGCCAGGTCAATTCTTATTCATGTTCTCAAGTAAACTCACAAGAGGTTCAACTAATGTACTAGGTATCTTATTCTAGATCTCCTAACACTGTGTTAATAGCAATGCAGCAAATACGACATCCATAGGATTATCCTTCCTCTTTCTAGATGCAAACCCAATATTTTTTTCTGACCATAGGTTTTTTTTAATGATATTTTAAAATGATTTTTCCAGCATAATTCCTCATCTAAAATATGTTGCAGCTTGCTCATATCCATCATATGCCCGTCGATTAAGCTTTGAGTTGATCCCCAACATCCACTGCTATGGTATTCCAGCACTTGAAGTTATACATCACCATGAAATTTTTTTTTTTATATAGACCTATGATTTTATTTGTGGAGGAAGAAATCAGTGTAGAAACTCTCTCTGCCGATGCAGATTAGCTACTCTTTTATAATTTATAGTCTTAGAAAATCACATGTGGCAAAAAACATTATGATTTACCCAAATTCACAGAGACAAAATATATCAGAGACAGGATCTCAACTCAATTTTTTTTTCTGACTTACATATCTACTATAATACCATTAGATTATAGACTTTTTGAAAGCAAAGACTGTCCTTTGCCCTTCTTTTTACCACCAGAGTTTAGCAGAGTACAAGACACATAGTATCTGCTTTTAAAATGTTTGTTAACTAGGTTGTTCACTGTCTCTGGAAGAATACTGACCTTTTTTTTTTAATGGAACCTATTTCATATAGACACACTTGAATTAAATCAGAAATGGCATATTATTCCAAAGGTGATGTAGCCCACTCAACTCCTGAATTCTAAAATTAACGCACTGTCTATATGAAATATAAAAAAAAATACAATTCATATTGTAATGATATATATAATATATAATGTAATATATAATAATAAAATTAATGAATGTGATCTAGGAGCTAGCCATTCATATGGATATATAGCAAAGTCTGGACAAAAGGCATTCTTTGCTCACTTGGTTTCTTAGATGGCTGTAAAGCCAAACTATCAAGTAATTTTTTTTATTTCAATATAATAAGCATTTTTAAAGCATGTGTCATTTTTAGTGCACTAAAAAGTGAATTCCAAAAGTTTTAAAGCAATTTTAAATTATTCAAACTATTCTTGTCCAGAGCACCCATTCTGCTTCCATGACTGCAAAAAGTCCTGCTGCAGATATTTCTATATGGGGACTTTTCCCCAGTCTTTAAAAATGTTATTTAATCTTTAAATAACTCTTCAATTATTTCTCCAGTGATTCTTTAGTGAATATACCCTTACTGCAATGTGATTTGGAAAATATATTACAAAATTAATTTTTGTGCATTTGCAATTGACCTGATATGTAGTCAATTATTGTAAAGATGCCACTGGAACAAGCAATGAAGCTACTGGAACAGGCAATTTTTTAAAGAAATTCAAGCTAATAGCCACATGCAAAAATCTTTCAAAAACTACTGGATCAATACACAGCTCTATCAATAATGCATTAATGATTGACTGGATGCCTATTAAATTGGAGAATGGCTGAATGAATTATGCTACATGAATGTTATGGAATAGTATTGTTCTATCAGAAATGTTCAGAAGGATGATTTCAGAGAGGCCTGGAGAGACTTGCATGAACTGATGCTGAGTGAAATGAGCAGAAAAGGAGATCATTGTACATAGCAACAAGAAGATTATACGAAGATAAACTCTGATGGACATGGCTCTTTTCAACAATGGGGTGAATGAGGTCAATTCCAATGATTCTGTGATGAAGAAAGCCATCTACACCCAGAGAGAGGACTGTGGGAACTGAGTGTGGATCACAACATAGCGTTTTTACTCTTTTTGTTGTTTGCTTGAATTTTGTTTCCTTTCTCATTTTTTTTCCCTTTTTGATCTGATTTTTCTTGTGCAGCATGATAACCATATAAAGATGTATACATATATTGGATTTAACATTTTTTAAATGTTTAACATATATATATTGGATTACTTGCCATCTAGGTGAGGGGAAGGAAAGGGAAAATTTGGAAGATAAGATTTTACAAGGATCAGTGATGAAAAATTACCCATGCATGTGTTTTGAAAATAAAAATTTATAATAAAAAAAAATAGTGCATTAATGTTCTTGTTTTTTCAGCAGCTCCTCCAAAATTTGTCATTTTCCATTTTTGTTAATTTTTCTAATCTGCTAAGAGGGTTAGAACCTCAATTATTTTAATTTTTACTTCTCTAAATAGTAATTTGGAGCATTCTTTCACAAGATTGTAAAGGCTTGTATTTCTTCTTTTAAAAACTTTTAGTTCATATCCTTTGCCCACTTATCTGTTAAGAGTAGTTTTGGTTCTTATATTTTCATAACAATTCTCTATATCCTAAGACATAGACCTTTATCAGAGATTTTGCTGCCAAAAACATCCCAATTAACTGTTTCTCTTCTAATTCTAATTCAAACTACACTGATTTTAGTCATGCAAAAAATATTTTCCATTTTATATGGTCAAAACTGTCTATTTTATTTTCAATGATTCTGTCTATATTTGTTTAGGGATTCTCTCTCCATCCATATAAGCTATGGGTTTTTATTTTTATTATTTTTTATGATATGACCCTTTATACTTAGATCATAGTCAATTCTCAACTTTCCCAGGTGTAACATTCACCAAAAAAACAGCACAAAAGTCAAAACTACAAAAACTTATACAATGACCACATGGAAAATATAGGGTTAAGTTCCCACAATTGGCAAAAACTGTAATCTTTTGTTAGAAATTACTGAAAGTATTTCTGCATAAGTAGAAAGTTATAATAAACTATAATTAAAACTACAAGGACTATAACCTTAACATAATAATGAGGAAAATGAAAGTGAACCTCTCAGAATTTCTAAACACAGGAAATGTAATTTCAATTGAAAGAACTGTCAGAACACCTGCAAAAAAAAAAAAAAATCCCGAGGCTGCAGACTCGAAGACACAAAGTGGTTAAGTTTAATAATTCAATCAAAAATAACAAGTTCCGCAAGTCATCAACAGAAAGACCTTCAAACAAAAAAGAAAAAACATTCAAACAGTGCAAGATTATTTTGCACACACAATAAAAAGAAGAAATAAAATAATGTGTTCCAAAGAGCAACGAAGCTCAAGATGTAGCCCATGGTAACCCATCTTGCAAATTTGAGTTTAATCATACAGGACAAAAGATGGTCATTCAATAACAAAGAATTTGAAACATTTTTAGAAAGAAAACCAAAACCAAAGAGCCTTTTCGCCTCACAAACACCTCAAACAACAGAAGGAATAAATAAATGCAGTGGGCAGACAGCAATAGCAGACTCAAATAATAGAGAGACCAATAAGATACTTCTTCCTGAATGTACATAAAGAGGCAGGAGTGAAGGTGGGAATCTGGCAGAGATAACAGCAAGAACGCAGAAACACCGTACCTATAGGTGAATGCTTCTTTTGTAGGACTACATTACAACATGGGAGAGTACATAAAGGAGGGGATGGGGAATAAAATGGGGGACAGATAGAATAAATGGTTAAATCAAAGGCTAAAGGCTAACAGTGAGGGCAAGGTCTCTATTGCCTCAGAAATGAAAGAGGGTAAAAAAGAGTAGGTAAGGAAGAGAAGAGAATGGAAGAAAGCTTTATTCTGAAGGTAGGAGTGGGGTTCCAGTAACAAATGTTACAATGAGTGAAAAGAGCTGGGCAGTAAAGGAAGATGAGGTCAGTGGAATTTAGTGCTTAAAAAGTCTAGGGTTGGAACTTTTGGAGGCAACCATAACCTGGAGGAGTGGGGAAACATAGGCACAGGAAGGAAATTTTCAGGCAAATATAGAGGGGGAAACGTCAACAAGAAAAATAATAAATCACTACTGACCTGCATAATCAAGAACATGCCCTATCATGGGATAGGGTGAGGGGCTGCAGTAAAAAGAGTACCAAGCCTAGAATCAGGAAGATTTAGGAAAAAATCTGGCCTCAGAAAGTTACATGCTACATGACCCTAGGCAAGTCACTTAAATTTTATTTGCCTCAAAGTCCTTATCTGTAAAATGGGGATATTAATAGCACCTAAGATTGTAGTAAGGATCAAATGAATAACAATTGTAAGGCAATTTGCACATTAACTGGCACATAGTAAGTACTATATAAATGTTAGCTGCTGTTAATAATAATAATTGTCATTGTTCTTTAAATGAGGCACAAGGGAAATTAGAAATACAAGGAATGAGTCTTAGAAGTAATGGCAAAAAACACTAGAGTAAAAACCTAGAATGGATCTTGGAAGTTTGAATAGCATAAAGAATACAGAGAAATGAGAAAAATCAGATAATTATTGAAGTCATCAATCAGAAAATGAATGAAGAAAGAGAAGAAAGATAATGAAGAGAGTGAGATCCTTTTTGAAAAAGATCCAAAAAATTAAAATTTTAAAATTAAGGAAAAGGACTAGCTGAAGAAGAGGAGAAAAAGATAAATGGCAATCAAGAAGAGAGAATTCAAGGGTAAGGGGAAGAGAGTGGGAATAAGACCAACTTTTTTTTTAAAAAAATATGTATTTATTTTTATCATTTATTTATCATTTATTATTTTTATTAAATAACTTTTTA